>NW_027072034.1:122488753-123148753 GCF_038088225.1 Cyrtonyx montezumae
TTGTGAAAAATCTGGAGCAGTCTCAGCACTGATCTGAATGCATGTGGGTGGCCGGGGATGAGGAGGGAGAAACTGAGAAGGTGTGTGACTGTGTGTAGCCATGAGTGCCTTTGTGCCATGTGGGATCAGCATTTACCTCTGGCTGCAATTGGACAAATATTCCCCCAGCTTTTCCATCACCAAATAATAATAATAGTATTTACTGATGAGTAATGAAGGATATTTCTTGAAATCAGGAAGACATATTTACTGAGGTGTCTTTAGATAACTGTGGTGTTTATTTAGCCAAATTGTCTCTGGAGGCCTCCAGCATTGTAGAGCTGGTCATGCTCCTCACTTTTTGTACACACATCAGGCATCACCTCTCCAACCACAAGGCTTGGAAATAAGCAGGATCCCACCAGGGGTAAGTGCAGGACTGGACCTAGCAAAGGAGAGGCAGGCAGCAATGGGCAGAGCTGTGGACTCACATTATCTGATCCATAATCTGTTGGGGCCTTCATGAACTCCACTGACGCTTAAAGTTCAGTCTCCATTTGAAAATTGTCTTTGCTGCTTATATGGTGGGTTTTGTTCCATCTTTTCTCATGACTCATTCCTAGAAGACTGTTTCTCCTGGCTCAGCAGGAGCCCAGCACCTCTCTGTGCTTCTCCCTCCCCATCCTGTGGTCCTGACAGCCTTGTGCCTTACACCTATTTCTCATTCCCAGCCATGCTACAAACACAGCAGGGAGGGACTGGGGATTTTTGTTTTCAGTTCATCCCACAACACTCAAATCCATACCTCCCACTACAGGATAAAACACTTCTCTTTAGGTTGCTTTATCCTATGCATGTTTTCCTGACAAACATAACATATGGGACAGATTCTCTGGTTTATTCAATCTGCTCTGTGGTACTGCAGCAATGCAAAGCAACTGTAAACCTTGCTAAATTGGGCAATTAAACTTTATGGCTGCTCTGCATTGGAGGAGCAGTAAAAGGCAGCCAGAAAATCTCACTCAACAACTGAAAAAGCAATGTATGCACGAACACCTCCTCAGGACAGCTTGGAGCAGCACAAATCCCAGGGTGGGCCCGGCAGGGCCACATGGCCTGCAGGGCTCAGGAGGGCTGTCATGCACACAGCAAGAGATTCACCTCTGTAGGAATGCCTGCATACCCCCATCATCTTTAAAATGCACTTTCCCTCTTCTCATGATCGTCTGTTAGTCCTACTTGGACCCTGTTGTGGTCAGCAGCATTGTTTGTTTAATCAGTGAAAATAAGAGAGAATCTGAGAGCACAGGCTGCCGTGTGGAACCTGCAGGTCTCAGCCTGTGCTGCAGGCCTGCAGCTGGCCCCACAGGCTGTCCTGGGCAAAAACTCTTTGGGAAAGCTGCAGCTAGGAGTGGAGCTTGTTCCATGAGCCCACCCTAACAGCTTCTCTCGAGCTGTCTGGTGGTGTTTGACTGAAATACAGCTTCCACTGGGGAGGTGTTAAACAAGCCAGGAGGGCATCAGGTGGGTCTGATGCTGCATGAAGGCAGCCATTTGGTAATTCCTAAAGAAAAGGGATCTCCTTGCTAGAGAGAGGGGTCCTGAATTTGCCATGTGAAGGCATAAGGGCTGCAGACAAACTACAGAGACACTTGAATTTGAAGTTATTATTCATATCCTTGTCAGAGACATCCAGTCCTTTTGGTTCTGAAATAGAAAGATTTTAGGATTATATAACTAAAGTACATACACAAAGACTGCTGTTCTTTTTTTCTCACTTTAATCACAAGAATATATGTATTTGTTTTGTTACAGAGAACTTGTTTTGAGTTACTCTTTGTAGTGTCAGTAGCTGGGAAATGTCCCTTTTAGATTTTGTGGCTGCTTAGTAACCACAGCTTCTTGCTATCCAAATAGACTTGCTCTGTCAGGGCTGCGAGATGGGGAGAGATAAACACACAGAGCAGTTGTAGCTTCCTGCCACCAACCCGCGCAGTGAGCAGGAAGGCAGTAGCAGATGAACTGCTTCTGCAGCAGCAGTGGGAAGCGGTGGCCTCAAGGCCACAGAGCAACCAGCAGCACGAACGGCTGTCCCAAGAGCAAGATGAGCAATGTTCTTGGTGTTTGGAGGCAGCCATCGCTCTGCCAGAAAAGCATTTTGTGTAAATGTGTATAGAGAACAAATGTTAGTTTTGAGGTAAGGCAGTTGGATATGCTTTATGCAAAACTTGGAGACATGGTAGGCAAATTTAGAATGATGCAACAAGGCCATTTGGTAGATGTGATTATTGCATCAGTGTTGCCTCAAAATAAGTGTCATGTTGAGTTTTGTCAGTTGAAGATACATTTCCATTTGGTTTTGGAAACTGTGGCTAGACAAATGAAAATTGGCTGATGGGAGAGAAAATAAGAAAAAATAAAGTTGATAGGGAAGTGCCAGCAGTGCAGAAGAGGGAGGATCACAACCACAAACAGCTCACAAGCCAACCAACATTCCCTTCCCTTCAGTGAGGTGGTATTCACAGGCTTTCCTACAAAGCAGAGCTTTGTAGCAGGAGCTTCATCAGACATGCTTTTGCAGAGGGAAGGAAATAACATCATCTATTAGTTGTTTTTTAATGTTTGCTGAATTTACAAGTGGTGCAATTAGCTGGTGCCAACAGTAGCTAAGCACAATTTTGTTTTGTGTTAGAAGAAAGCTATACATTGTTGTGGGTAGCAGAATATTTCTGGGAGGTACAACATTGCTGTGGACTGTGTTTGCATCACTTCCTGAAGTAGAGATTAGCTGATGAGATCGATTTATATTTTTATTCTGCTTTTTTTTTTTTTTTTTGAACGACATTACACTCATGAGCAACTTTCAGAGCTTGGTTTTTAGGAGAAGACCATAACTACTCAAACCAAAGTGCACTGCATTTTAATCTAAGCACTTCATGACTTTTCCTTTTTTTTGTCATCTTAGCGTGGAAACTCCACTAAAACACAGAATGAGGAGGATATGGCTTAAATGAATTAAAATGATATTTTTTGCGATATTTATCATCATTTAATTTGCTTTGATTTAGGCTGTCCTCAGCTTCTGCTTTTTTTAATGTGCTACAGATTTCTGAGTTAACAGTGGATAACTGAGAAGAGCCAAGAGCTGGTCAGGATGTGATTGGAGTTTTAACTCACAGGAAAGTGTAGGAGGTAGCTGAGAATTTAAGTTTTTGGTGCTTGGTTATTGTTGTGGGGGTTTTGTTGTTGTTTTTTTTCCATGGGGAAAAAAGATACCTCTTTTCTGTCCTTTGTGCATGGGAGAGATGTGAAAAAAGGGAGTTCTGGAGATTTCCTGCATCATACTTGAGCAAACCCATGACAGCAACAGCCAACATCCTACCCTTTTGTCTACTACTTACCACTGAGTTTTTTTGCTGAAATGATTTACAGAAATGGATATAACTATGGTATATTTCACAGACAGGTTCAATCTGTACCAGGATTGGAGGGGAAATGCAACTCTGGAAAATGGTGTTTCGGATTATCTGACATCTCTTCATGATGTTTAATCAAAATCCATTTGTTCTATTGAGTAAGTCTTGATTATCTTTCTACTATTAATGAGCGCTAGGGAAAAAGTTTAGATTTGAGAGCAAGAATGTATTTTTTCTTGCATTAAGTTACTAATGATCAGCAATAAAGGATATGAGATGACAATCAAAGGTAGACATGGTACATCACTCAAATATGATTGCTTGTCAGCTGAGCTAGGTGAGCATCCTTACTGTGATGAAACTATATGTTGTGTCCATTATTTTAATTATTTTCAAGTCATGAAGCATCTCAGTGGTTGCTCAAGGCAAAAGAAAAGTGTTGGATAAAAAGGCACGGGAACTGAAATGTTTGTCCCTCTTCCCACTGCTTGCCAAAACTGATCACATAATTCAGATGTTGATCACAGTGACACAGACATCTTGTGGGTTTTTATTATTATTATTTGCCCAGGGAGGTGGTGGAGTCACTGACCCTGGAGGTGCACACGGAACGTTTAGACATTGTACTGAGGGGCATGATTTAGGGAGAACTGTTGGTGATAGATGGACAGTTGGACTGGATGATCTTGTAGGTCTTTTCCAACCTTGGTGGTGCTATGATTCTATGACTTGTTTTTCAACCACTGTTGACTGTTGCTATCCTATGAGACATTTTGAGGTGAATTTTATAACTTTGTATTTTTTAGATTATCTTTAGAGATATGTATGTTTCACTGTGTCTTGCAGCAGAAATCTACATTCCTGACATGATCTGTAATTGTTCTCTGGTGCCTAAGTCCCTTCTCCTATATTGTCAGCTCTGAAATAGGTATATGTCCAGAGAATGGGCTAGTGATCTTAAGCATAGTGAAGAGTAGATTATCAGAGATCTTTTGTACAACAGAGAACTAGCTGATATTAAAAGTTAACATGCTTTAAGTACTTTGCTGCTCTGCTCAATAATGTGTAATTTTCACAAAGGTTATGAGACACTAAAAAAAATGACCATTAGACTTCAGCTATGATTAAAATTAGGGCCTTAAACTTAATTCTTATGGTCTTTTCTATCAATCTTAAAGTGTAATATTGAAATCCTTAATCTAACATCATGAAAATGCCAGATTTATAAGAAGGCTTACTCTTTATTTCCTGCTTGATGGTGGTCCTCTTTGATCCCTACTTAACTTGCTGCCTATAAAAAGAAGCTCTAAAAGAGCAGCACCTGCGAAGGTCAAAGAATGAAGTTTTGAATACTCCTGTTCAAATGTGCCAAGAAGAAATGGAGTGAAGTTACTGAAGCACTAGCAGAAGGATTTGTAAGAGGCAACCAAGTCTTGCTGTGGCCATATAAGGTCTTTGGAAAAAGACGTTATTTTGCTCCTTCAATATTGATTGTATCTGAAAGATCCTGTTTTCCTTCTCCTGCATATGTCTTCCACAGATCAGATGGCTATCTGTTTACACTGAAAAGGGTTTCTGCCCCTACCTTGGCTCTCTGTCTATCCTGCATAGTAACAACTGCTAAAGAAAAACATACGCTTCTTGCTGCAAGTAATTGTTGATGGGATCTGTCTCATTCCAATTAAAATGATAAATCCTGAGGACATGGCAAATTTCCCATGCTTTAATAGAGTCTCACTTGAGAAAGTTGTGTTCAGTTTGTTGAGCTGGTCAGAGGCTTGCTACTCAATACCTCTCAGTTTAAATGAAAGCTGCTTTTGTCTGGGAGCAGGAGCTGGAATGCTAACACAAGTGGTACCCGTGCGATGTGGTGTGCAGCTTCCTTGGCTTGTATGTGGTTAGGTGCTGCACTGCTCAGACAAAGATTTTGTTCTGCTTTAAATCAAGATCTTCTAAAATAAACATGCCTCTCTCAGACACTTCATCACTCTCTGATTTCTGAGGAAAATCTTTATCAGCCTGTTCTTTCTCTTCTCATAAGAACTCCATCTATCTTCAGTGAAGGATGAAACAGTTTATGGGACACCTCGGGACCATATATTGTCCCATCTTTGTTCAGAATGGTACACGCTCCATTTGCAAAACATTCCCTGGAATAAATAAACAAAAATCTGGAAATACTTAATGCTCTTATTGCACAGCAATAAGTGCAAACAATTTACACAATATGAAAAACAAATTTTAGTTCTCAACTTTTTTTTTTATTTCAAAGATATTATATTCATAAAAAATATTGATATGTATTTCTATTTTTATCCAAAAAGTGGTTTTGCCAAGAATGATTGTTCACTTTGAAATGTCCACCAAGATTTTGTTGAGAGCTTTGGAGACATAAGTCCAAGTTTTTATGTGACTCTTTTGCTGCTACTGAGAAAATAAAGAAAAAAATAAAAATAGGGCTTTGTCTCCTTTTCTGAATACCTTTTTATGTTTTTCCACCTTGTGCACAAAGAGAGGAAAATAAATAAGACATAATATCACTCTACTTCCTTTACTGTTGTTTTCCTTTCATATTGTATTAGCTCCAGACTATACTTGTAAAGAATTACATCAGTACTTGTGTAATATATAGTTTATAATAAAAAGTATTTGTTTGCTAATCTTTTAATGCAGTGTAGATTACACAGAAAGACTGAGTAATCTGATTGGCTAAATCCAATGACAAAAAAAACCTATTAATTGTTCTCTAGAGGAGTAGTTTAGACAGTCTACATTTTACAAGATCACTGTGTGAGATCACTAGTAATGATTTTATTAAGAACATACTGTGCTTCTTATAAAACCATTAAAATATGACATGGTATTCAGGAACATAGTGGTATTACAGATATAAGCAAAGAAAATCAAAGATGCCTTCCAATTTTGATTATGGATATTTAATGTAAAAGATTCTATATTCTACATACATCTTATTCTATACTGTCAACTGTAGTGAAAACTTATCGTCAAATTCAAGAAATTCTGCATCAGTTTAATCGGGCTGTGGTTGAGATCCTATAGGCTTAAATTATTATGCAGCTTTGAAAGGAGCCAAAGTTAAATAATGTACACCTTATTTAAAAACAATACACAGGTTTCATATTTTCCACAGGTTGCTCAATTATAATGAAAGACCCGGGATTTCTATTTACTTTTATCTTCAAACTACTGAATCTACTGTGCCAAATGTGACTTACATTTTTGAAAACGTGAGGGAGAGAAATTTGGGGCTACTGTTCAGTGCACAAAAGCCAGAGACATGAACTTTACTTTCATTTCTGGTCGGTTTTACTTTTCCACATCTGAAGGACAGGACTTGTTGGTAGTTAAGTACTTCAAGTACTTGGAAAAATAATACAACAGAATTAACTGATCGGCAATGAAGAGATTGTGATGAGAGCAGTTTTCTGCTCCTGCTCTTAGTTCTCCGTTTTGTGAAAAGAGGAACAGTGTTAGGCAATAGGTACTCAAAAAAAGAAGATTTCACCGTTTTCAGAGGATGATAGGCAAACCCACAGGAAAGAAACAAGTTGGGAGAAGGGAGGATGAGCAGGCTGCCACTGGGGAAGGCTCTGCCACCCATCCAGAAGCAGAAGGAAGCAGCCCAAAAGCCCAGCATGGCAACAGCATTAAAAGAGTAATGTTCTGTTTCAGAGGATGAAAGCAGAAAGGCTGTGTCTGTAAGGAGTAACAGGAAGTCCTTTTGTAATTGCACCAAAATTGCAAAAGCTGAGAAAGCTTTTGTCTGCTGCTCCAAGGGGAGGAGAGATATAAAGAGAAGATGTGGAGAGGGCCAAAGTGTTTAATGCCTTTTTGTGGCCAAACTCTCCACAAAGGATATCTGCTATCAGATGGCTGGCGTGGGTCACACAAGTGACAAAGAGCCTTGGAGAAAGAAAGCACAAGTGCTTAAGTTTAAGATTCTTGAATTGGCTAGTGAGGAAACAGCCTGATAAAATTCATTCTCAAGCATTAGATAGAGTAAGCTGAGATCTTCTGTGGGAGATTAACCTCATGTGAATGTAGCTGATGGAACATTTGCATCCAGTGCAAACTGCTGAATTGATGGATGGTGGGGTGAGTGGCTTTTTCCATTTAAATCCCCCCTTAAGAAATGTCAGGGCGCACATTGCTCCCCCAGCCCTGGCACTGTCCCTCAGCTCAGGGCTCCTCCACCTACCCCAGCCCAGGATTCTGTCACAGTCTTGGAGACAGCCAGGGCTGGGCTGCAGCTCCCCACAGCCCTGCCCCACAAGAATGCCTAAACTGAAAAATACATTACCATTTTGTCCCTTTCTATTTGTAGTAAATATTATCTAAGTAGGGAAGGGAAATAACCACCAACCCCTGTAACAATGAAGATAAAATCTTTTCCCTTGCCTGCCACAAAATGTGGAAGAACTATCTAAAATATCTGCATCTGCCACCTGTTCCTAACACATCCTGACCTCCCTGCAAAATGACTTTATTTTTTGAGTGTGTCATTGAAATGAAGGTATTCACTCGTATCTGCAATACTTGCTCACCCCTTAGAAGCTGCAAGTATTCTGCACCTGGCAGGTTGCATAATCTGGCCTGATGAAAGAGAAATATGGCTATGAGTCTTTAATGTAGCCCTTTGATCTCTCTTTTTACCAGCAGCCTGCCTCTCTGCAGTTTCCTTTTACAGGGTGATTTGGAGGTTCATTTTGAGGAGCTTACATTTTATCTCTCGTCGGACATGAAATAACTCCACTGTAGTGGAGAGAACATGTTGTTCTGCTGTCACAGGCACAGCTGTGTGGGCAGACAAGGCTATTAGCAATAAAACATCCAGATAAAATGATCGGATACCTGCAAAAAACAAAAAAAGGAAAGAAATAAATGTGCTACCTCATTAGAGACATCCTATCTTGCAGCAGTTTTTCTGAGATTCCATTTGGCTAGTTAAAAACATGAAACGAAAGGACAGACACGCAGATCATCTGTTTGAATCATTTTAATTAAAAAGGAAGGCTAGTAACCTACTTTTACTGCCTTTCATTTTAATCAAGAAAAAAAAAGTAATTTGCATACCACAAGCAGCCAAAATAGTAGGGAAAAAAAAATTGCAACGCTCTTATCAGCTTAATCTTTCTCTCCTGCATGTCATTTGGCATTTGTGCTCAGAACTCATATGGATGAAATCCTTAGAAAAATATGCAAAGGGAACACTGCCAAATTTGGTGTCTGTCCCAGTTAAACTCTTTTTTTCCTCTTTTAGCTTTGTACTGCAATTGAAAGACACCCAAACAAGACTGTCCACCTGCAGAAAGGTTGGTTACAGAGGTGCCTGATAGGTATGTCAATAGATAGAGACCTGTGATTTATTATTTTTTACCATAAAAGAGCCAGCTCCTTGTGAAATGTACCTCTTGTCCAGCAGATATAACTGCAGTGGCAGCAATAGAAGTTGTGCCTCAATCCTGTTACTCTGAGTCAAATCAGGAGCCACTCTTGCCCACAAAAGGAGTTAGTGTTTTATTAGTTTGCATTCAACTGTTTCAGAAGTTATTGAATACTGACAGGCCTGCTTATTTAGGTAAATCTGAATCACAAGTGAAATGTGATGTGATAGTCTGTCTGCATTTGAGGATGACTCCAATAAGATGACTAGAGGACTCTGAGAAAAGGAGAGACAGTACGTGAGACTAAATGGTTGTATCATGTCTTGATTTATTTACTAAGAAAAAACGGTGACTCTGCTGTTATTTGGATGGTGCTCCTTACTAGTGAGTAACACTACTTTGTTCCACGAAAGATGACAAAACATGTTGGCTTTCCTCCTTTGCAATAACTCTTGCTCTTGTGTTTTTAGTTACCACTTTTTTTAAAATCATTTCCTTATGTGTCTCCACACAAGTTGTTGTATTTTTTTCTTTGTCTTCTCTCATTTATGTTCTGGGATTTACTGTGTGATTGGTAGCATTTAGTATCAGAAGGAAGAGGTCCTGAAGTTAAAAGGCTCCTTATAGAATAAAAAACCTGTGAGCAGTTCTGGACAGAGATGCACTCGCGGAGTTATATGGGCAGACTTATCTATCTGAAATCAATCTTGGTTAAGAAGGCAGTATAGGAGCACAAAATAGCTTTCGTTTGCAAAATGTTATTGTGTAATTCTTCTCTGTCTGTTCTGGTTTCAGGCTACTGATGCTCTCCGCTCCTTCCCATGGGGATTTGTGTTCCTCCTATCGCTGTGTTTCTATTTGATTGGCTAGTCCAGTTTTTCTCAGAACTGTTGGATTGCTTTGCAGAATAGTCTGGGAAATGATTAGCCAGAGGGCACATCTTTTGAAGCTCATTGTTTACTCACATTTATAAAATTGACCATGAAATGTCTACACTCCTGTTAAATTAACTTTAAAAAACTACTCCAAAGCATTACATAGGTTCGGTGTCAATAATGAAGCATTCAAATCCTTGCAAGGTTAACCTATCTCCTTGATTATCCATGCAGTTTTTAAGTGTTTTCTTACTCACTGCAGTCGAGATCTTTATGTGTTCAAACCAAATTTGTTCACAACTCTAGCACTATAATCTTATTTTTAGCACAAATTATAACTTTATAATAAAGAGACTAATGAAGAGCAAATTCATGGAAGTCAGCAAAAAAAAAAAAGATTAAATTGTTTGAAAAGATATGCAGTACTTTTGTAATATGAACACTGATCAGTCTGGATTTGCAGGACACTGGGTGTCACTTTTGCTTTACACTTACAGAACAAAATCTTGAATTAGAGGTATTTATCTTTTTACATAGAGACGTATTTCTGATGCAGCACCTGTGGTAGACGAGAATGGAAAAATATAGCCAAATAGCAGCAAAGATTCTTTGAGACCTTAATCCAAGCTCCTTTCTGTGGGATATTCAGTGAAGAGTGGTTTATAGATGACCACTTTGATCACAGTAGAGGTGACTGCAGGCCCCCTTTCAGGCTCAAGTAGGAAACACATCAGCCTGAAATATAATATTAAGGATCCCAGTTATGCAAGATGATGGATTCTTCAATTACTTTTCCATATTTGAAATAAATTAATAAAAGACAGTCCTCAGGGGAGGCATGAAAGTCACTGTTACCTAAAGAAAACATGTGTCATGAAACTTCTTGTCTGGATATTCATTTTTCTGACAGGACTTTTCAGTTTATCTCCTAAGAATAATTCAAATGTTAAATTGTAGTAGTCAACTATTGAGATGGAAACAGCTTTGGACAAGGAACCAACTGAAGCATAAGATAAACATTTTTTTTTTTTTAACTTGCGTGAATTATAAAGGTTTGGTGCACAGAAGAGCTAACCATGCAGAGCAAAGATCTTTTATGTGGAAAAACAGCAAGTCTGATGAGCACAGAAAATTCTCACTTCCAGAGATAGAAAATTTCCTTCACCCAGGTGGTAAGACATGTGCCTTTTCACTCACTGCCCTGCTGTCCTTGCTTTTTTTTTAACTGAACATATATTTATGTACTTACAAAGCTGTTAGGAAAAATAAAAGAGGTTTTTAGTCTTAGGTGTAGTTACTTCCAAGCTTCATTTAAAAAAATTCATTGTCCTATGTAACATGCTTGAATGTGATTGACTGCTCCCACCTTTTCACATGTTAACATGATTTCATTTGGTAAATCCAGTAGTAATGTGCTATTGCAATCGTCAACTCAAAAACATAGCAAAGCGATGACAAAAAAAGTATGTTCCCCAAAAACACTGAACATATTTTCATGTATGTTTATTGAAATTTACCAGAATGAATGGTATGGTGTCGTACTTCTGAAAAAAAAAACCCAACACATTTGCATAAACACCATGCTTAAAAATGGCATAAGGTTTCATAGTACTGGTGTAGGCCTCGGTTACCATGGGAACAGCTATGAGGTGCCAAGTATTTTTCTAACATCAGGACTTTTCCATCTATTTTCTCCTGTAAACATCATTCTCAGCTGCAGACAAGAAAGGAAGGTATGAAGCAAGCAATACTAAATGGTAGAACTATAAAGCAGGAGCACAGAAAACAGAAACAGAAAACATCTACTCATAGGGTAGACAGAATGACCAAAGAGAACAATTTTTGTTAGTGCAATGACATGAAACGATAATACCACAGTGAACCACTGAACAGTTTAATATCAAAGGCAAAAATATAAGGTATGTTATTTGGTTTTTAAGTTACATACAGTACTTGACATGAAAGTGGATTGAAACAATGCCCATGGGATATGATGCAGCACTGCAGATTGAGAAAATCCTTTCAAGATCAGTAAACAAAAAAGGAAATAAGTGACACTGTTTTTAGTCTCACTCAGTTCTTATGGATACTAATAACCAACCTTAAAAACTAAATGACACATTTAATAAGGTAAATGAATAAATATGTAAATAACAGTTTACTTCTGAATGTTATTCTAACTCTCTGTAGTTGAGTTTCTTGAATGCAAACTGGAGATAAGGTAGAACAAATTACCTATTAATTGCTTTTGAGAAAGAAGACTGTAAGAAGAGGTATACACCACTAGTTATTAAAAAAAAAGTGCTTTACATTTAAACTGAAAAGCAAATTAATACAGCTGCCCAGACTCACTTCAGTTACCCAAATATAGGCATCTTGCTTAACTTTAAGTGAAGCAAAGGTCACCCTCTACCTGCCAAGTGTATGAGACTCCCACACTATGTTATCAGTCTCTGATGGGTGGCTTAGATACATCAGAGCTGCTCAAATAGCATCAGACACCTAAGTTAAGCAATCAGATCACTCTCTTCGTGACTGAAATAACCTCCAGGCTACTAGAATGACAACTAAACAGGTTCTGGAGTTATGCTCAGGCTGCAGACAATGAACTAAAGGGGTTCTGCTGGGACATGCTAATTGCATTGAGGAATTAGCAGCCAATGAATGGAGAAGTTCATCTGGGAAGGGAACATGGGAAAAAAGTTTGGGAAATGATGCAGTGAACAAAAAAAGAGACACGGGCTTTGCATTCAGATAAAATCAGGAGTACTGATGTAATTTGCTTGACTCTTGACGTATCAGATCATACAGGTACAACTTACATTTGAATGATTATCTGGCACAGAATGCTGGAAAAGATTCAGTGTTTAAGTACCGTAACAGGATAAGCTCCATTTTCCTCACAGGCCATGTACCTTGGCTCTGTCAGTATTCCTCATTTAAACAAAGGCTTTGTTGGTTTTTTTTAAGGTACTATGCAAGACATGCTGAAACTTTGTTAAAAGTGTGCATTTTTAAATTCATAGAAAAACATACAGTTTCATCACTACAAGCATATGTATATACACTCTTCTCCCTGTAGGGCCACCATCCAGTTGTTGCTTCTAAGAGGTGTCCTCTTCCTAAGCTCCATCTTAGCACAAATCCAGCAAGTCGTTTATATAAGTAGTCAATTAAGGTGATATAAATGGCACTGTGTCTCATTTTCCCGTTGTAGGAAAAGGAGTGAACTTTGTTTCAGATGAATTAATTTAATTAAAACTGTATGTGAACACCAAAATCACTTTCATCATCCATCTTTGTAAAAAGTGAATGAACAATGATTGATAGGCAGTGATTTAATCCCTTGCCAAGAGAAGGTATTCTGAGAGTGTGAAACATAATAGGGCCCAAACAAAGTGCATCACATTTGTTCAACTTGCCAGGTTAATATTTCCTTTCCTTTTTAAAACCTGTTTTATTTCGATTCTTTTCTTCTTTTGAACCAATGTAAAACTATCCCAGATTCTATTTGGTTTCTTGCAGCACAGGGTCTTCCGCACCAATGTGTGCAAGAACTTCTTCACAGTGAGGGTGACGGAGCAGTGGCACAGCTGCACACAGAGGTGGTGGAGTCTCTTTCTCTGGAGATATTCAAGACTCACCTGGACGCCTACCTGTGCAACCTGGGCTAGGGAGCTGCTTTGGCAGGGGGTTGGACTCCGTGATCTCTGGAGGTCCCTTCCAACCCCTATGATTCTATGTTTTATGCTTGTCTTAGAAAAAAAATGCAAGTAAAATGTGATAGGTGAGGATGGATGTTAATTTTATAAAGATTATTATATTTGTGAGAAAAGAAAAGGAAGTCTTCTTTGGAGGGTTCACTGTAAAGTGGAAATTCACAGAAAATATTTCATTTTTAAGAAGTGATACTGTATTTGAAATAATGGAGTTGGCCAATTGCACAAGCAGATAGCTCATACCGTCTTGTGAGCTCTCCTGTGAGCTTTAGGTTGTAATTGATCAGCTTTATTCCTGTAGATGGAAGAGAATTCTCTGACACTCGCATTCACATGTATTCCCTCCAGAGTTTTCCAGGATGCTAATGAATGTGGACAGCTTTAGCAAGCAAATATGATGGAGAGAAATGCAGTAGATGGAAAGAAACACAAGCATTTAGCCCAGTTGGTTTTGTCTATTTAAATAACAAAATTCACATTATACTGCGAGACACACAACAGTTTGACAGGGGTTTTATATCTGGAATTAAATTCTCCCTAGCCACAATGAAAAGTCTCAAACAAAATTCTTAGAAGAGATTTTTGCACTTCCTTGTATCCACATACACTTACAGGACTGCTTCTAAGACAGCCATTTTATTAACATTTCTGCTAGTATTTACTGTGTGGATTAACTAATTGTACCTTGTGGTGTGAACTACAATGCTCTGCTTTTTAAACTTTATTATTATTATTATTTTCCAAGAGTATAATTATACTGGCCTCCAAAAAGAGATTGGGCAATTTTCCCTGTTTAAAGGGAATGACGAAATGTTGGAAGTATTTGAAGCCCAAGGAGCTTCTGAAAAGATTTATAGAACTTACTGCTGTAACTGCCTAGCCCTGGAGAGCTGCCATTTGGAAGGGCCCTGCTAAGACTTTGAACTTAATTTGTCAGCATCACGTCTGTAAAATGTAATCTGTGGCGGTTCAGCTGTTTCCCCAAAACTCTAGCACCAGCACCCCGGTAACCTGGGAGGAATTTACGTGAGTCTGGGATCAGGCAGGAGTCAGTCACAAAAAGATGCACCTGGAAGAGTAAAATCCTCATCTGCTGGAAGCATCTCCTGCTACTCCCTCCCTCACTGCGTGCTATTGGCACATGACAGTCAGAGAGCAGGGGCTTTGTGGTTCCTTTATGCCCCAATAATCCTGGCCGCTCAAATATCCCTTTGAGAGTGCTGGCATCTATACTAGCCCTTAACTCTCTTCTGTACACCAGCTCTGACAGGTTTCCAACCAGGAGCATGCAGAGTTGGTGCAATGCTGTGTTTGCACAGCCTGGGTGCTGCACTGAATGCTCTCATCCTCGCTCCAATGATCCCAGAATGCTTCTCAGAAGCAGCACTGTATTCTCAGGTGGTACATTCACAGAATTTTCTTCCTGCTCCAATTGAAAGCCCACTGAGGGTTAGGAGGCTGGCATCCGTGAAACACTACATGTTATCATGTTATCTATAGGCTATAGTATTGCCAATACGGTTTCCAAATTCAAAATGCTATTGTTGGGTATACTAAGAAGTTACTAATCTCCATGCAGCCAAATGGCAACTGGATTTCTTTAGCTGAAAGAACACTACTGATCAGCTGCCACTGAAGCAAGGCACTGCTTTTTACGATAAAAAGCTTTAGCTAATGTATTCTCTTGTTTTGTCAGGAAACATGCCTGCAAGTTGTGCCTTCCCCAGAGCTGTATGCATTCTCTAGCACAATAAGAAGACCTTCTAGTACAATCAGCCTTTGACACTCATATCTTAAACTATCTAGTGTACGCTGATGTGATGCCTAGAATAACTATCATAGCTATGTTGCAGGCTAAATATCTGGAGTTTGTTTCTGTTTTAGAGAAAACAAAATCTATTCTAGATGTGAGTCTTAACTGAGTATTTAATATCTTCTCCAAGAAATACTGATTGAGCGAAATTCTGGTTCCAAACCATTTGAAGGCAAAGCTTCTGTCAACATTTCTGGGGCTGAGTTTTAACTCATAGTGTGAAAACTGAGGTTAACTCGTTGGATAGAAAACTGAGATCCAGTAGGAAGGCCATGTATTAAATAGATAAGAAGTTTACTTCTAGCCTGTATGCCAACAAGCAAGTGGTAACATGTTGATATCATTTGCTACAACACAAGGAAAGCAACTACTCCCTGCAAGTAATACAAGATGCAGCAAATATTTGTCCCACCCATTGTTTTCTTTTTTCAGAAAGACAGTATGTATTCTGAAGTATCTAATTTACTTCCTGAATCAAGATAATACTCACTGTTGTTAAGAAAAAGAAATCCCTCAATTACATCTTTAGATCATGCAATCAATACTTAATATTTTTGAATACTTAACAGTTTTGAAGCACACAAAATGAAGTAGGAATTTCGGTTTTGGTTCTATATTTATACTACTTCAGAAATGTTTGTCTGCATGTATGAATACTTTGCAGATCACTCTGTGACTGTAAATCATAGCATAATTGACCTATTGCCAAATAACAACAAAATGAAACACAAATAGATTTCTAAGCAGTTTTAAAATCAACTACAGAAATCCTGGGGGGAGCTTGTTATAGTTTTGAATAGTCCATGTGCCCTTGTTGTATGATGGTCTATTAAAGCAGCAGGGAGATGAGACATTTCAAAAGTTTTCCACAGATTCCCAGAGCAATAAGTGACATAAAAGTACACAGCCAGCCACCTACAGGTACTTAGAGAATAAATCACCTGTGTTGAGCTTGGAGGGAAGAGCACAAATTTCAGGAAGGCAGAGCTTGGAGGCAGCACAGACGGGCAAGTTGTGTGCAACTGATTTGCTAGCTCGGTGTCTCAGTGAATGAGTCTGTTAATAAAGAGACAGTTCACTTTTAGAAACAGTGTCTTCCCATGCTGATGTGCAGCACCACGCAGTACATGAAGCAGGGCGGTCAGAGGAATGTTTCCAGTGTCCATTTCTTTCTTCACCAGATGAGTTTTGGCAAGACAAGCTTGCGGACACAAAAAACAGAGGGGTTGCCTGGTTATTAAAAAAAGATATGTGCTCTTAAGCTAGGAAAAGCATCAATCTTCAGAAGTATTTCCACCCAGAA
This sequence comes from Cyrtonyx montezumae, assembly GCF_038088225.1. Classification (NCBI taxonomy): domain Eukaryota; kingdom Metazoa; phylum Chordata; class Aves; order Galliformes; family Odontophoridae; genus Cyrtonyx; species Cyrtonyx montezumae. Next base: position 122,505,264 of record NW_027072034.1, read on the forward strand.
GTCATCAGTCCCCAGGAAGAGGACTTCAAGGAAGAGTTAGGGTTTGGGTTTTGTCTATGCTTTAAGTAAGACACAGTCTCATCTTACTTTAACATTTTCCTCCCCAAGAGTGTTGATCTGTTCCTTACTTATAGTCATATTTTGCTTGGGAGAAGCCTCTAAGTCACCGTGCTCTGTTTCTGGAGCCTGGCAAGAGCCGGTTGGACCTGCTGTGGGATGCAGCTCAGCACTACAGGAGCTGGGCTGTGGGTGGGGGAGTGTTGAAATTCCACCTGGAGAGAGAAGAGGGCCTGCAGCCCACTGCTGAGTGGCTGATGTGGGAAGGGGCTGGTGAGGGGATTTTCAAGGAAAGGGGCTTTTTGAGTTGTTCAACATTTTCGTGTTTAATACCAATATTAAAATAAACCAAGGAAATCTGAGCTGCGTTACAACTTTACCCTGACTTCCATCCTTGAATGAAAATGGAAATTTGACTTCTATTGCTGTTTAAGTATCTGAAATGAAACAGCTACCAAAGATGTTCAAAGATCCCTAGTCAAGGCACTAGAAAAGTAAGTCCTTGTGGGAGCTTTTATGTGCATGTCTTGACACACTGACATTAATAATAAGATTTTCACATGCATCACTGAACAACACACTTGTTGGTTGATTAGCCATGCAATTTTGAGGTCTAGGGCTATTCATTGCAAACCTTCGCAGATTTGCATTCAGTAGTTCTTGCCCCTTTGGAGCAGCAGATGAAGATTTACAAATGAGAAGCCAGCAAGAAATTTTTCCAGTCTTCTGCAAACACACAATATTCCTTCATGCTCCCCCTGTCTTAACATCAAGTTTCACAGTATGTGCTCACATCACACTCCTACAAAGCCCCTTCCAAACAAACCCGATGTGTATTCAGCCCTGACTGACAGGCCACTAGTTATTGGGTACCACTGGAAAAAAAAACCCAAAATATTAAAAATATTTTCAATTATTTGTTTGCATTAAAAATAAAGCACCCCTTCAGCTACAAGACAGAGTTGCCACACTTGTTTATCTTTTCTCAAGGCTAGAAGCCTAGAAGCTGAAAAATGTTCATTATGCATTCAGAGACTCCCACAGCATATGTGTGTCCTTATGTTCACTTTCAGAAAATCTAACCATTTTCTCTCTTCATCTCATCATTAACCAGAGGCTTCTAATTATTCTGTGCTCCACTGAGCTCCAGACTCACGAGCCTGGTGAAGTAGGCTCAAGATGGAGCTTTCTACTGCTCAGGAATGATTGCTCAGAAAACAATTGGTGATGTGTTGCTTTCTGTTTAATTTTCTAATAACTTCCTCTTAAGGAAGAGTTTATGTTTCCTTGTTCCTCAGTCACTCACATAGATAATGATGTGTTGCTATCTTTAGAATACAACGTCTCAGCTACGTGTTGCTTTAATGACACGTAATTTTTCTCAGTCAGATTCATCAGACATTACAGTCTAAGAACTATTACGAATTCATTTGTTACTCATATGAAATCAGAGAAGCAATGTACATACTCTGGGTTTCAGGGTTGCCGTGAATATAAATATAGACCTTGAGGTCATGCAAGAAAGTCCAAGTAGGACTCCATGGTGCATACAGGGAGCATAGATTTTCTAAGATAGCACTTCGAAGCAATCCCAGCTCAGCTTGAAATTGTGGTCTAAGCTCTAAAAGAGAGGAAGAACTTCTATTAAGTGTCTTTTAAAAAAAATAGTTAAATCAGTTAGGGAGCATCAAAATGGGGAAGCACTACCTTCATGTATGAGTAGTTTCTTCAGCTTGCATTATAGTGACATTTGTTATTTCATGTGAATAGCTAGCAAAAGAAGGAAAAGTGTGCTAGGCTGAATGTATTATACGTAAAAGAGATAAAAATTTGATGTTAGCTTTTAAATAATAATGTGATTCCAGCAATACTTTTGATGTGAACAGTCAAGGTTATGAACAACAAAGGATAGCATGAATAAAATTGGTTGACAGTGTGAATCATGCAGCTGAGTTAATACCAAGAGGAAACAGAGATGATGTATTTATCATCATAACGTGACTTCATGACTCATCCGAATACAAAAAAATAAAGTATGTGAATGTTTAGGCAATGAAGATAGGTGTTAAGGAGGTAGGAACGATGGAAAATATTACTAAGCTTCCAAAAATGACTTGACTTATTAATTTAAAGATAATCTGTTGCTTTTCCAATTCATCTAAAAATAACCAGATTTTGTTTTTTTCTGTATGAAAGACGATTCCAACAATCTGGATGACAGTCAAATACGTATGAGTGACAGGCTGCATAAAATGATTTAAGGCTTTATTTGGCACATACTTTTCATGTGAATCAATGTGCTTATTTTTCTTAAGATGCCTCACCTACACTTGTAGGGACATAAATCCAATCTTTCGTGTTTAGAAACCAGATGAAGAGTGGCAGCTGTAACATCTAAAGCATCAAGCCAAACCTGTAGTGTAAACATTTTTTCTACAAGATCATTTTGAGGGTTACAGTTTCTGTTGACTAGAATTTTGTTGAAACTTTATTTTATTTAAAACATATGAATCACAGACTTGTAAAGATCGAGTCCATTATTTAATACTGCCAACTCTAAAAATTCTTTTTCTATTCGGAGCTTAAATTGTGGTTTTCATCTGTCACCCAATTTCAAATTCTCTTTGGCTTCCTCCAGACTTTCTGTGGTAAGGCAGTTAAAGAGTTGTAGCCCTATGTCGGCTCAATGTGCTAGTGATTCTTCACATGGAAAAGGGGAAAATTCCCAGTTTCCAGGTGCCTGAGAAACATAGAATTATTGTCACAGTGATACCCTCCTAAATATTACTAAGGTCTCTCGGACCTATCAGTGCCTAAACTGGGCTATCTGCTGTTGAGATAATCTTCTGATTTGCCCTTGCAGTCAGCAGAAAGAGGGTTTTCTAAGATGCAAGTAGATTCATCCTTAGGCAAGCAACTAAAACACAGGAGGGGAATCAAATCACTGAGCAGTAATTGGTTTCCATGATCATAAGGCAGCCCCAAAGGAGACTAGCTTAGAGGTAGGAGGCTGAAGTCAGGGAAGAAGAATTCCACTCTGAAAGTCTGAACTGAGACTGAGTAACTTAGGGAAAGGTACAGTGGGAGGACACAATAAATGCATCTTGTGTTTACAGAGCATGACTACACATACCATTTGACAAGTCTAAGTCGCTTATCTTCTTCCAGTGTTGGAAAAACAGAGATAAAGATGCTATGAGAGAAAATAGCAAGAAGAACTGACAGAATTGGTATATGAAAACGCAAAGGAAAAGACATGTCAGGGTTAGACTGCGATAGAAGGTGATGAAGGACAAAAGATATATGGGAAGATCTTGTTTGGCTGCTATCATAGAGGGGCTGATAGTTTCCTGAGCTTGTCAGCCCTGTGACTTTAATGGATGTGTTCAGGCACACCTGAGGGAATCACAGTGCTAAGAGTGATTAAAGCAGAGCTGAATGAATCCACGCAGATAAGATCATAGTTTCTCTGAACCAATCCTGCAACTCTCTTGCCTTCAGTAGTTTTCTTCTGTACATCTGTACTTACTTATGTAGCCTAAAAATGGTAAAATGGATGTTTCCAGAGCAAGTACTGTAAGAAAGACTTCATAACCAAGAGGAACCCAACATTTCTCCAAAATACAGAAACTTAATTTTGAGACACTTATAAGGCAACAATACAGAGGAAAGTCTTGGAAATGTTCATCTTAGAGACATTTGTAAGATTTCAGAATGGATATGGATACTTCTCTTTATTATACTAAGCTATTATGATAGGCAGAAATGCATGAGAGTGTGGTGACTTTGCTTTTCAAAATTGGCACCAAAATATGTAAATGTAAACGTCTTCTCTGTGCCTCAGCATGTATATCTATGTGCATAAGAATCAAAAAGTCATTAAAGCATATCTTCCCTCTCCTTTACTGAGCTTTATTACATTGTCTTGGATTGACATGCTTAAAAATACCCAGCCTGCTGTATTCTACAGTCTGTATTCTACAGACCATAAGTGGTTTCATCATCCAGATTTTGTTACGTAGATTAGGTAGAAATTTACTAAAAAGAAAGAAAAAAAAAGAGCATGGATGTGTTCTTCGGTGCTAATCGTGCTGAATAATACAATGCCGTTAGAACAACCCCGCTACATTTTCAAGGATATGCAATATCATGTACTGACTTCTGTTCACTTAAGTGAGAGTAGTTAAGCATTCAAGATGTGTTAATTAGATGCAGTCAGATCAGCAACCCAGTTGGAAATAGGGATGTGTTAGACAGAAAGTACTTTCTACACATCTTTTAACCATCATCGTTAGGAAAATGCTCACTGCTCAGTAACGTTAGCAGGAACAATATTTACTCTGTTAATCCCCTGGTTTGAGACTAGGAGATTGAGTTTAGTTCTGGGCCATGTCCCAGATAACACATGTAATCTTGTGCAGATCTTTTCCAAAGTGGCCTTTCATTCCCAACTCCTTTGTCTCTAAAAACTTGGCCTGAATTTTGGATGCCGGACTTGCATATGTGTCCTGTTGGTCAATACATAGCAGTCTTGATAATAAATTTCCAAGTTATGTCAGTTTGGTTAATCATGACTTAATCTGAATCAAATGATTGCTAAGAATATGGTTTTAGTAATTCTACCACCGTTTTCTTCTTTTGCAAAATGATTTTAACATTTTCCATTAATTCCTTGACACGAAGACTTTCAGGAGATGACTTCAACTTACATATTTTAATGTAAATATATCAGCTAAAAGTGTTCATGAGGAGTGACTTGTAAACATTTTAGATGGGCAATTTCACATTGATTGCTGCATATGGAAACTTATTCTTTCCAGATTTTTGTAATGAAAACAAAGTATATGTGAAAAAAAAGACCGTGGGGCTACAGTAAATCATTGACCCGTAGTGTTTGAATACTGTTTCCCATAAAGGAGCAGAAACACTGTCAGTCTTATGACTACAGGACTGAGGAAGGTAAAAGATAGCATCTTTGGAATGAAACTGGAGAAATATGACTCATCCTTTTCTGTTGCTTGCCAAGCTTACCTTGACATTTATTTCTTTACTGGAGTGCAGAACATGTTTACAGAAGTTTACTCCATGCAAATGTGTCTGGATTTCCTCTGAACTGACAGGAGCTTGCACAACCAAGAGAGAGATTCAATTTTGCACCTCACAGAATATTCTCTCCTCGTGATTGTAAATTAAATGCTAATGTAGATCTGATTGTTGACAGAATACACCATCAGTCTCATACACTGGAAACTCCATATCCCAGTGTAAGCTCCATAACTTCTCCCCTTTTTTACAGACAAAAACAAAACTTAATTGCAAGTTGGCTCAAACCTACCTGGATAGGAGCATGGCATCTCATGTTCTCTTTCCAAACAACTAACACTGCAGAATCCCTGCAAAGACTGTGACTTTCTGTAAACAAAGTTTACAGGATTTTTATGATTTAGGCCATGTCTGCATGAGAAGAGTTTAAACCATATATTCTTCATATGATTCAGTGCAAAGCAAAATGCATTTGTTTAAATAAATCGTGAGTGATTTACTTAGTATGCTACTGACAAGGAATGCACACAAAGTTAGGGATCACCTATTGGGTGATGGTGATTTCCTTCACACTCTTTTACTGGAGTGGATACGATGGTCTGATTAAACAAGCATTTAGCTTAGCTTTACGTGGTAATTTACTCATGCAAACATAACCAAATTTTGCATAGTTTCAGACTTCTAAACACATTTATAAGGGCTTTCTGTTTGTAACGAGGCAAATGCCTTTAATGAAGTTAGGTTAGTGAAGTTTTCACTGTCTAGATAAACTATCTTGGTACCATACAAATCAAGGCAACTCTGTTTAGCCTCATAGGTATTTGGTGCAATTGTTGTGCAGTCTTTACAGTCTGAGAGGCCTGGATCTCTAAAATGCATTCCTGTTTAGACATTTACAAGTATTCTCATGTATGGTTGGCTTTTTTTTTCTTCTTCTCTAAATATTTCTTATCTTATAATCACATTGTCAAACCAAAACTACCAGAATTGCAAACGCATATTATTGTGTACATTATAGGAGAGATACCATGGATGGTACTTCTCGCATTTGATTTTTTTTTTATCACGAAAGAAACTAAGCATATAACAACATACTTTTCATAATAACACTTGCTTTTTATTATGCTAAATTGGTATTAGAGAAGTAAACTGCTGCGGATATCAGGGTAAGAGTCAATTGCTCCCAGGCAGGGAAGCACGACAGGACTCAATATATGAGTGATCAGGCTTCAATTCATTACCCAGACAGCCTTATTCTTATAGTGTTTAAGACAGGGGCATATAGAAAATATCACACTACCATTGGTAGAGAGCCTTGAGAAAAACAACTTTAAGACAACTCCCAACAATTAACAGCAGTGAGAAACACATTCTCAAGGAGGCGACTTTTGATATCATCCTAATCCTAAGAAACCAGGCAGGAATGCGTCAGCAGCAGATGTGAAAGGCAGTGCTGGCAGGGTGTCCCCCGTTTCAAAGTGCACTTTTCCTCTCCCACTCGCCACAGACCATCTCCTGCTTTTACTTTTCTCAAGGTTCACACAGTGTAGTTTCCTTTGAGCACCGTATCAGCGTGGCCAGTGCATAACAGAGCACCCAAAGGGAACACCTGATAGCTAAACAGAATAGACTACCAAGGACAGCTTACTCTAAAAAATACCTATAGTTACAATTACCAGCAGTCCTGTGAGGCCCTCTTCACTGAAGGCAGGCTGAACAACATAATCACAGAAGTTTCCCATAGACGTCTTGGCAACTTGGGTTGCTCAGCTGAAGCAGTTCTTGTCTGCCTTGAATTGTTTTGTCACTTGGTCCAGGGACATCGTGACCTCCTATCAACATCTAATACTTTTCCATGAGTATATAGTCTGAGCTGCCATGCAAACTATGCTCGTACATATCACCGTGACCTCCCTGCTCCTGCAGCCATTTCCCAACAGTAAACCATTTTTTTTCCATGAGCTGTGTATTACCTTGAGAAATTATTTACCCTGGACTAATTCACATTTAAAAAATAAAAGGGAAGAAGAAAGAAAAGTTATATATATTATTGTAAAAGCAATCTTTACTGATAGCAGCATCACGAGTTTACCACATCATCACCTTTGTAATTCAAGAAATCTGAAGCTGCTATAATATATAATCTAACTGAACTAGATAATTCTACCCTGAATTGTATCTCCTGTTATTTGATGTGTTTGGTAAAGGTGATCATATATGTTTAATTATTTCTATTTTGTATGCATTTGTTTGATTTCAATGTTGTATATAATGACTTCATATGTTGCTCTCAATTTAGTGCTTTTGCTAAATGGCTGTAAGCTGAACTACCCAAATAAGTAAGCAAATGAGCTCAGGGGGTTGCATGGATACTTATCAGTTCTCAGGGGCCTCCAAAGGCAATAATTTTTATATCAGTGAATAGTAGTGCCAGGCTTCTTGATTTTGAACAGCATCATCCTCTTTGAAGAAAACTGCATGCAAAATTTGGGGCTAAATTTTTAATATCTAGCATTTTAACTTCAAGAAATTCTCATGGAAGAGAAGCTGCTTTAAGACACATCACTTCTTCAGCATCATAGTGATACCTGGCAATGTCAGCTTTCTAACCTCTCGGTTGGGTCAGCAAGTTTAATTACCAGATTTTGATAACAGCACCAAATATTTTAAAAGTACATTTTGCTTCTATTTCTTTCTATGTTAATCTTCTCTAGGAACATATTGACTATATTCTGATTTTTGTATGAGATTCTTCTCCCACTTCTGGCTAGGTGAACGAAACAATTGTACTGCTGAGCATCCAATCAGATTAAGGATTAATTCACACTTTTCTTTTTGCTAATTAAGCTTCAGCTACAATCCAAGATCCTGTGTACTTAGTGGAGCCAGAGTGAGCCGTATCTCCTAAAACTTGTGCTTATAATCTGCAGTTTCGCAGAGATTTTAGGTGCAACTTTGGTAATAGTATCAGACCTCAATATTTTCTAACACAAAGGTCTGAGATCTAACCTTCAAAATGTTCCTCACAGATGCAGGCACTACAGGAACTTCTTAATGAACTGTGTGGTGCTGATGCTCCCATTTATTATGGAACATTGTATTCTCCTCACACCATTTGTTCAATTATCAGCAGAGGATGAAGAGTTAGGTTCAATCCTTGCAAAATTAAATGAGCTGAAAGTTTTCCACTATGGATGCCAACTAAAATAAAGACATAATTTAGCCAATATGAGTGCACTATTATCAAATATGCCTCAAATGTTGGCTTAGCAGTTTTCGTCTTCAATGATGACCTCTTTTCTTTTGTTTAAGATTCAGCCTAGCAAACATCAAAAATCTGAAACGCATTTCAGGAGCCACTTGGGCAATGAGAAGAACAGTGCAGATAATCTACCTTGTGCCATTCCTATTAGGTATACCAAAGCCCTATTTTTGGTTTCCCTGTAAATCTAAGAGGAGGGCCCTGAATTACAATGTCAGCATAGTGGGCATTTCCAAGCAAAAGACATTTCTCACCTTGAGAGGAGAATGAGAAAAAAGCAAGGAACCCATTCTGTATCCTGTCTAGCTATTATGGGGCTGCCTTTTTTCATCATTTAGCAGCAGGAGCGTTCTTCGAAGGTGGCATCATGTCTCAGCACTGCATAGTTCTCCATGCTGCCAGCTTGGGAGGCTCTGCTCTGCATTCTGTGTATCAAACAGCTGCTGATAGATGTCATCTCCACAACAGACCCCCACTTCCATCCTCACTGCCATCTACTGGGTTGTAAGGGCTGGATGCAACCCTTGGTTCAAACAGATGAACTCTCAAAGGGTGATAAAAAAAGCCCTAGATCAGAGACAAAGAGTTAATAATTGTAAGATGATTTAAGGTCTTAGTCGGGAATAATCTAGTTTGGAACACTGTAGGAATTTGCTTAGACAAACCAGACACAGCATACTTCTCCGGACAGATGTGGGCTAGAGATCAGGAACTGCTGGCTAGTCATGAGACTCAGCATCTTCTGGGGAGTGAAAACACTGCAAGCCATCTTCCAAGTTTCTCTTTGGCATGAAGTCTGCAGAGACCTCAAATAAAAACGTTATTGTTGAAAAGAAACTCAGGTGAAACACTCCAGGAAAGCAGACTGCCAGGAATGTAAGCCTTAGAGCCTCACCAGGTTAACAGCAGTGAGCTGTTAAAACAGTTGCCGCAAAATATTTTCCCTGTGGAAGATGATACTGAAACTAACATATATACAATCACTCCTAGAGTCATATAAGCTGAAAGAATTACAAACGTGTGGCGAGTGATGACTTCAGTAGAGCTCTGGATCATTGAACTCAGACTTCTCTTTGTGTGTCTGGACTGAACCTGTGGTAAACTGACATGTCAGCATTCCCTGCAGCAGATAATTGTATCAAAGCCCTGTCATTCTGGTTGTTGACTAACAATTGCTCTCTTGCCACAGCAAACAAGCTAAATGGTAGCAATGTGATTTCAATTGGTTCAGTTGGTGCTTCCTCAGGGACCAGAAAACTGTGTATTAGACTTCTTTTTTTTATTTTTTTGGTAGAAGGAAAATGTTGTGGAGGGTGTTTATTAGATAGATTCCTGTTTTTCTATATATGAGTAGAATGGCACAAGGGCATATACTTATTCTGAAAACAAAGGATAGTGTTTATTATAGTATTTATTATCATGCTTTCTAATTTTTATTAAATTATATTTAATACATATGATCATGTTTATTCTTTATGCAGTAGAAAGAGCTACTGATGGGGTTTATCACCTCCGTACCTCCGTATTTAAATGGTGTTAGAACATTTTCTATGAAGTTCTAGTGATGCATGTAAAATTTGATCACAGATACACATGAAATACATGGAAAATTTAGGAAAATTTAATTAAAAATCTATACCATTCTCATTCAGTACCTTTTGTACACCAAAAAGAAGTGAAAACAATCCTGATTCAATTAGTTCCTCTGAGTTTTAGTATATCATAGCAGCAGCTTTCAGAAAACTTTTTCTTCCTAAACTATCACATAGCTTAAGATCTACTGTCAGTCCTTAATTGCCTCCTACAATTCATCAACCTACTGATGCAATAAAGAAAATATTCTATCAGTTCTTGACTTTAGTCAAGGCAGAGATAAACAGTGTCAGAGTTGGTGACATATGACTGAGGTAAACAGTAGAGAAAGGTGTTAAACATTCACAAATTTATCCTGAATAGGTACCATGATGACCTTGGTCTTATTCACAGCTTCTGAGCTGAGCAAAGTTGAGTTAAGCCTGCACACGGCTGGGAATCCTCCAACAAAAATACACAGTGCTGTGGAAAGCAGTGTTGGTGTATATCAGACCTTTCCTTCTGACTCGTTATTAAACAAATTCTTGGGTCAATTGCTAGGAGACAGTGTGCAGTTTGAGGTGCTGCCTCTTCTAACAAACCTGCTATTTATTTTCTACTCTAAGTTTTTGTGTAGCCTGTTACCTTGCCAGATTTTATCCCAGAAAATGGCTGGATTTAAGTGGTGAGAAATGTGATGTCTAATTAGGAAATGTACCACCTTAACTAAGACACCGTGAAGTCAGAAGATGTAGATGCAGATATAATCACACAGAGAACATCTAGGATCAGACATTTCAGCAGCAATCATTAGGAACTCCACAAAACTTGCCATATCCTTTATGTGTTATATGACTGTTCATGATCACATAAAAATTTAACTTTTAAGACTTTTTAGTCCCCTGAAAACAAATCACAAAAATCTTCTGCTTCTGTTGAACTTTACATTGGAAAACAGACTGGAAATCCACATCTATCCTAGTGTAGCCAGCATACTGCACCATGTACTTTGAATCAATTTTTTCAGAATTTGTTGAATCTAATGACAATTTCTCCATGGACCTCAGAGAGTGCTGGGCTACACTTAGCACGTGTAGACTTTTTTGTTAATAAGTCCAAAGGGAGTAAGTGTGTGCTTACCAGCAGCTCATCTCAGCATCTAGCTCCAGTGAAAAGATAAAAATTGGGAGCACGGGCTCCCAAAAATAGGGGTTTGTATAGAGCAGTAAGTGAATATTGTTTACCTTTTCGTAATTGAAAATGTTAAGATTCAGTCAGCTTTGTCTCTTTTAATAACCTTTCTTAACAAGTATTAATGAGAATGGTAAAAAAATGAGCACACTAACTCAGATACAGGAGTTTCCTCATTACTTGATAATGTTTAAAGATCACAGAATCACAGAACTGTAGGGGTTGGAAGGGACCTCTAAAGTTCGAGTCCAACCCCCTGCCAAAGCAGCTCCCTAGCCCAGGTTGCACAGGTAGGTGTCCAGGAATGTCTCCAGAGAAGGAGACTCCACAGCCTCTCTGGGCAACTTGATGATATCTGGAAGCTGACGACAATACAGGCAAATGCACCTTCAGGAAATTAAATTTTGCCATATAGCACTGTTTCAGACTATAACAAAAGAGGAGCCGCTGCAGTCTCTTTTATTCATGTTTATTTTTATGGAAAACAGATTGCTAGCCTCGATTAGCTCTACATTAACTCCTCCTTTAAGTAAATTTTTCCATGTCAGAAAAGTGCAACCCATCAACTAAAGTTCTGTCAAGATTCTTCCTAAATTACATCATTAAAATTTTATATTCAGAAGAAGCTCTTTGAATGAAATAATTAGCTGTGCTTACTAACAAATCTTGATTTTCAAATATGTGACAAAACCAGCTATGATGTAACCATCTGATGTGGCTTTATCCTTACTTAGGAAAAGAGAACAAAGACACATGGAGCTGGTCAATGCTTTAAGTGAGCATCTCACACCCAAGTGTCTGTCGCCTTGGTCACTGCCCCAGGAGAACAGCCCCACTGCACCCAGTGAGAGACCCAAGCCATGCAGGAGAAAGAAATCAGGGCCCAAGCCAGACAGAGTGGTGGCAACAAAACCACTTATACAGATGTGCAGTGGAATGTTTTGTTCACATGCATTGGAACTGCATTTACTTAACAGCAAGGACAGCCTATCTTAAGGTTTGTAAAATGACTCCCATATATTCATGTAATAGAAGACCAAGCCTGGCAGTGAGGAAAACCTTCTATAGAAAACACTATCGTGAGCTCTAACAAGAAATCTTCCCTAGGGAAATTGCACTAGGCTAGATTCGTATTGTTTTGCATGTGAAACTCTGTCTTTGATACAGCTGGTTCAAACAGAAGTCAGACATAGCACTGAGCAATAATACTTGTTAGCTGAGGCACTAATTGGAACAAATCGTCCTTAGGGGAAAATTAAAACCAAAACGACACAACTTTCCATGATCTTTGCACTACTGAATCCATTTACAGCAATGAATTCCTTGCCACTGTGAGCAGCTGCAGCACCGGGCTCTGCAGCAGTGCTGAAAGCTAATGGTTTTCAGCAGGTGACATGAGGCCTCTCCTTGTGAGGGAGACATTGGGAGAGAGTTTGACAGACCTACAGGTCTGTATTGTTTCTAGGATTTGGTGGCTGGAGAAATAAAATGAAACCTTTAAATTTCTCCTTCTACACAGAATTGATGAACAGCACTGTCATAATAATGGGACCTTTCCTGTGGAAGGAACATACTGCAATAAAGAAAGAAACGTTTCTTACGTTCCCTGGAGCGACTTGTAAAAACTACTTTTACACATTCTGGAGCAGAGAGCCAGCTACAAAGGTCCATCTGGCATTGCTTGAAGGAGTGTGCTCCAGTGGCACCAGCACCAGGTGCCACTACTTGAACCACAGTCATGATCAGGCCTTGCTCTAGTGGTCAGGAATGTATGGATCTTTTCTCAGGGAGCTTGAGGAAAGGCTATGCAAGGCAACACTTCAACCCTCTTCATAAGTTAGGAGTTTATAAGTTCTGTTCTTTTCCTCATGGTTGAGGGTAGAGCTGTAGGACTTACAGTTACCTTAAATAACCCTCCCCCAAGCCAGGATCAGCTCTCAGTAAATCATTTTTGGTAGATTTTTGTCTAACCATTTCTGAGAGCTTTTGTGTTATAACAATGCTACAAATCCCTTACAGGTTCTAGTGCTCCCTTCATGTTTGAAAACATTAGGTATTTTTCTAAGCCTGGTGTTTTGTTTTCTTCTTGTTGGTTTCTTGTGTTGGCTACTTGTCTTATGCACTGGATTTACCTCCTGTTCAGCGACCTTTTTTATGAACTGAAGATTTTTTACCATTGATTTCTTATATCTTTTTAGTCTAGCAATATCAACAGATTTGGCTTACACCTATACTATGATTTTTGGAAATCCAAAAGGGTACTGTTGCTCTAGTTCTGATTATTTAGGGGTACAACTGAACAAGGTCTGTGCATGCACTGAGCAGGATGCAGCAATGGCATTTTGTACATGTTATGTTGTGTTTATACACCTGAGCATCATTTTTCTGTTTCTCTGTAGTAGTCAGACTTTGTTCAGTGTCTAGCACATCACGATCTCTGATTCCCTTCTTACAAAGTTGCTACATGAACAGTTGCTTATCAATCGCAAAAAAATAGACTAGTAAATAATCAGTAGCTGAAATGGGTTCCAGAGTAGAGGGAGGCAAGCAGCCATATATATCTTATCCTTGAACCACATAAGAATGAAAAGACAGTCATTAGAATCAAACCAGTATGCGTATGAACAAATATAACAACTTTCTCAGAGGGAATTCATGCCTCAGATGCCTTTCAGCATTCCCTGAAGGCCTCACTCTATATATATCCAGGCAGGGCTCTAATTTGTTACAAAACTTATTGACAGTGTCCGTCACCAGAAAAAATCTTAAAGAAATTAAACTATCTATATGCTATATAATTTGTTATAAAATAGGAAAGTGGCTAGAAGAAAATGTTCAGTTTTTACAACAAGGGGAGTTCACCAATGTTTCTTCACAGGACTGTGGTAGGACTTCTGCTGTGAAACATGTCTATATATGACCTTGAAAAGGGAAGAGAATGAAGTGATGAAGTTTGCTGACTAAATTTATTCGGGGTAGTAAAAGAAAAACAATCTGCAAAGAGTTCCAGAGGATGCAATGGTACAGTATTCTTGGGCAATAAAATAGTAGATGATATTAATAAATGCAAAACAATGCACATAAGGAAGGACAGTTTATATGCACAGTGACTCAATATTATGGCTTTGCAATCTCTAGGGATCTGGGATTTATATCAGATGGCTCTATGAAAACATCAGCTCGGAGGCAGTCCGACAAATGAGGGCAGAAAAGCAAATCAAGAAAAGGAAGCTAAAAAAGAAAATAAACAATGAAAGTGCTGTTATGCTATAGTTCAAATCCACGGTGAACCCACCTCTTAAATGGTCGCCTTCTTCCATTTCAGGAAGAATATTTTTGAACTAGAACACTTACATGCTGATTCAAAAGAGAGATGAAAGGCGTAAAGCAGTTTCCATAGAAGAAGCCAGTAGGATTTGAAATAAAAGGTGCCAGAGCTGAACACAATTATCTACAAATAATGAGCAGTTTTGAGAAGATGAGCATTCTTGAAAATGTAAGAAACAATATTTAAAACTTAAGATATAAAGAAGACAAAAGAAATTACTTTTTTCTCACAATCTGCAACACTCTGTTGTAGATGCCAAAGGATTAGATGGATTCAAAAAACAAATGGATACATTATAAGAAGGAAAAAAATCATGAAATGAAGTCATATTATCACCTCCTGCTTATGCAGTCCCTTAAGCCACAAAGTGCTGAAAAAAACTGAAGAACATAGTAAGGATGTGTCACTATATGTTTAGTCTATTTTTATGTTCTTCTATAAACAACTGCTTTGGCTATTGCCAGGGACAGGATATGGGGCTAAGTGGAAACTTTGGTATGACCAAACCTCATTATTCCTCTTATGTTCTTCTGACGAATTTATTTTCTGCTTCATTGGCTTGGTCTTCAGTGTGCAGGGCCATTACCTTGTTATAAAAGGAAATTAGATAGACAAATTATTCTTGACAATTCCTCAGAGGCTGCTACTCCTTACTCTCTGCTTTGTTATCCTCTCAGGATGCACAGACAGTCTGTGATGTCTCTTATTAGAGCTTACTTTTGCTGAAATCTTATTTTCCCATAGCAAAAGCAAAATTAAATTTTACTTTGTACACATATATTACTGCAGCATGAACTATCATATACTTCCTCTAATTTTTATTTTCAAGCCAGGAGACCTTGCAATAATTCTAGTTCAGCTGCTGCATGAATAGTGCTAAATGATCGCTTAAACAGTTGCTACATTCATTAAAGGTGCATGAGACCTTAGCAGTTGATGGTCTGGTTAGTTTACCTATTTGAAAATGATGGTGTTTGAGTTAAACTGCAAACTAAGTTATACAACTAAAAAGCAGTACGACCAGTTAATCTCTTAGTCACAAAAACAAGGAAGTGAATGTTGTTTGATCATCACCGCATCGTTATTGTTTCATGCTGGAACTCTAAAAAATGAAATTCATTTCTCTCTATAACAGATACATTCTTTGTTTTTACAACAGTAAGTAGATAGATAAATTTTAAAAACACTATTTTGCTGTCTATCCACCTATCTTGTGGATAAGTAAAAGAATACAGTTCCTTCATTCCACTAGTGGCTTTTGATATGTGAGAAGATAATGCTGTATAAAACTGTTGAAATACAATGAACATCAGATTGGAAACATGCATATGATGCATCTCTTTAACTGCTTTGTATGCATTGCTTTTCTTAGTTATGCTCGTTGCTTGCAACAACATAAAAGAAGTCATTAAACTTAATCACAGCACACGCAGAGAAGATAGTTTGCTTCAGTAGAGAAAGGAAGTTACTATCATTGCTACTGTATCTTTTAATTCACTTATTTCACAGTTCAGCAGCAGCACTCTTACAGCTATTGCTTTCAGCCACTGTTCCAGAAGTTGCAGAAGGCAAATCTGGAACCTTAGGACAAACGAAGGGTAAGTGGTACAGCAGCCACGTATTTAGTTCTGGCTGAAGAGTGCTGTACGGGGATGCCAAATCCCACACCACGAGTACAGCAAGTGTTACAACAAATTATACCATTCACCAGTTACTTCTGGCACAGCCTTGTAACTCGATCACTTTCATTGCTCCAATATATTTCTCACTCAAAGAAAATGTTAGGTCTTCAGAGTTCTCCTACTTACTGTTGTTTAGATAACAGGAAGATTGTTAGACATCTGTTACTGCTTCTTTAGATGTGGCATCACTAATATTCTTAGTAGGCTGGGCACAATTTGAACGTTTTTTCTTTCAGTATAGTGGTTATATGGCTGGTAACAATGCCTTCATCGACTGGGAAATTTGAAGAAGACGTGGTCAGTAACACCTTATTTAAAATGCTTGAATCATTTCAAACTATCTGAATCCCCATTTAGATGCCTGTGTGGCTTTCTCAATACTTTTGCACCAAAAGTATATTCTGTAGATGACTATATGGCAGTGCAGTGTACAGATGAAGCAAATCAAATCATAGGTGAAAATATGGTTTTGTTCTGTCTTGAATTTATTTAAGCATAAAAAATTCCTAAGACTGAGTCCATGAGATAAGATTATGGTGTTTTCCAGCCAAACATAATAATCTGAGGTGATTAACATCCCTTGCTTCTTCTTTTTTGAAAACTTGAATTACCGTTTGAAGTCTTGGCTAAGTCCAAGTTCAGAAGGTCAGAGCTGCTTAGTATGAGCACTGACCATTCTCTTGAGTCTGAGTGATCTTGTTCAGATACAGTTCAGTCTTTCTTTTCAACCTTAGAAAAGCAGTGGAACTGCTACAGTGAGAGTGCAGAGCAAAAGTCCTGCAATAAAAAAAAGTTCAGGTGCAAATACTGCTCACCCCATGCGCTGAGCACACTCCAGAATTGAACATAGAAAGATTGAGTCTTCTACAATGCTCCTGCTGGAGAAGTTCGCTCCATCCCTTATGACAATGCAAACGTGGAAAGTTTCCTTCCTTGCTGATTTTCTGAATACTTGCTTTCTACATATATACATATAAATGTGTGAAGCTGAAGAGGGAAGAGGTCATATGTGCACTTCTTGAATCCACAGTACCTTCAAGTCAGCTCTGAGGTCA
The DNA here is from genome assembly GCF_038088225.1 of Cyrtonyx montezumae. Taxonomy (NCBI): domain Eukaryota; kingdom Metazoa; phylum Chordata; class Aves; order Galliformes; family Odontophoridae; genus Cyrtonyx; species Cyrtonyx montezumae. The sequence goes on from NW_027072034.1 coordinate 122,522,454, forward strand.
CTAAGAAGTCCAAAATGGCACCATTTCTACTTTCCCAACAGAATTCTGTCTCAAATCCACCCCTCACAACATTTACATACTTTTACTCTGTCCCAACTTTTTCTCAGCAGCTTTCTGCAGTTGAGATCTCCAATATACAGCTCAATGTCCTTCCATCAAGCTCACAGGGCTGAGTTCAGCTTGCCTGGCAATCCCACCTGATGCTGGAGCATGGTAGGACTACCTCTGAGGATCAGCTTCAACTATCTCATCTGTTCAGCAGTGACCACATGCTGTCACTGCAGTGGCAGACGGGTGGCTGGAGATGGCCCACAATGCAAAGAATTGGACATAACTTGGTTTATTCAAAGAGAGCATGTGAGTATCTGCAGGAGCACTCCAGCTTGTGAGCATCATGACTGATAGGTACCCTTAGCCACTGAGCTCAGTCTTGACATGGTTTTAATAGCATGGCCATAACTACCACCAGTGTCAGTGGATCGTAATAGGTTCTATATTTTTCAACATAGTTATTTTCTCCCTTCTTTCATTCTTATTTTTTTCCTGTTCATATCCTGTGAAGTTAAATGCAGAGCTCACTTATATCAGCATTATTATTAGTAGCTTTATTATGCCAATTAGCATATTATCATGGCATAATTACTGTGTTTCTATGCAAAAGATTTGCACAAAACCACATATTTCTTCAAGATACCCCTGATTCTGGGATGACTGTTTCTCAATATGCAGTTTGGATAAAATTGAAAAGTTAAACTTTCTGTTGGAAAGCAAAACTTGGCTGAAGGGGAAAATAAAGGATGTTTGTTCTGTGAGTTAATGATTAACTTAAAAGATTGAATTATAAAGTTAAATCCCCTTGGAGAACCTTAATGAATCTCAGCTGCTTCTGAAGTTGAAATAAAACACCCATGTGGATGGACCCAGAGCCTCAGTATCAATTCACTGTTTGGAGGTTAATTTTCCAGTTCATTTTAACTTGTTTGTTGTTTTAGTTTTAGTGAGCTTACCTGAAGGTAGACATCTATGATACAAAAAGTAGAATTATCACGCTATTTCACTTTTGTTTGTGTCTGTTTTCTCTGTTGCTAGACAGCATATTATTTTTTAGTCGATTCCCATAGTTTTTAAAATACTGCAATAGTAGATAATGCCAGAGAAAGCCAAATAACATAGTGTCTCCTTTGTCCTAATAATGGGAAGGTATTTGTCTGGCTAAGGTCATGGTTGTTTCTAAGTATAAATTACTTAATTGTTTTCAGTGGGGCTCGCTGTGAGCTCCAGGGCTGGGCGATCTAATCTAAAGCAGAGCTCTGTATGTCTGAAGAAACATTTCCAGGGACAGACCTTGAAGGACACAGGGACTGCTGGGTCACTGGCTGCTGGACAGTTGGGTTGTGTTAGTGCTTTTATTCTGTTTTTGAGGGGAACAAGACGTGGATAGTTAAGAAAATCATTTTACCGACTTCGAGGAGGAGAACATTTTTTTCTGTGACCATTTACTTTTACTTTCTTGAGTTGTTTTGGAAGAATAGGTGACTGCCAAAACAAAGTTTGTACAAAAAAAAAGCAGATTTAGCATAGTTTTCATTATCCATGTGGCTGCAAATATCACTAATTTTTTTAAGTATACTTTCCCATGGAAGTGAAGGAGTGGGCCCCCAGCAGTACCACCTGCACGTGTGACTGGCGCAGCTGTAACCATGTCACTGTGCACTCACAGGGCAGCTCCATCTTCCCAGATAAAAATAAATTTTGTTCCATGTAACTCTGTATATGCCTTGAATATGGATGGAAATTCCCGTGCACGGCTTTGCAGAGAACTGCCCGTCTGCATAAACACTCTCTCACGCAGCCAAAGCTGGAGGCCAGCTCAGTCACAGATGTATACCAGTTTAACAACAAATCGTACTTGAGATTTTTTTAAGTGACATTTGTGTGGACAGTCTCACCTCTGCTTTCATCTGGCTTGTGTCAACTAACAAACACGCAACTTTTGTGGGAAAACAAGTCCTGGACCCAACCAGGCCTTTTGCCTGTGCAGGCAGTTTATAGAAAACTATGCAGCGGGCCGCATTACTGACAGTGCAACTGAGGATTCACTGGGAGGGGAGAAAAGGACTTGTCCTTACATGAACCATGCATAAGATGCCTTTAGTTCCTTGCAGGGGCTTTTGTGGTGACATAAACAGGGCGAATGTTGGAGACAGAACTATAACATTCTTTTTTTTTTTTTTTTTGTAAGTTTTAGGAGCACATTTGAAATTATTAAATGATTTATTTTAAAAATATCCCTTTTATTAGCCAAACATGTACAACAGTCCTAAGAAGAGCAAATGCCAATACTGCAGGAGTAATTTTAGCACGCACCACGACACTAAAAAACAGTTATCCAAAACACAAGGCACGAGGGGACTGGATTTCAAGGTGGATTGTTTTCTTCAGCTTTTCCTCTGGAAAGCTCCAGTAATTGTGGGAGAAAAAAGGGCTTGCCTGGGAGCTTTCTCCAGGGCAGATTACACACATACAGGAACCTACATCTGCAAACAAAAAGATGCACAATCTGCATTGCTACAGCTCCATCACATCCAGCTCCAGCAGAAGGAGGCCTGATGAATAGTCTCTTACTGGGTCTGTAGGGAAAGAAGAACAGAAATAAATATTTGAATAAATATTCAAAGCCCAACTGCATTAATTTTCAAGTAGCTTACTTCTAACTGATTGTTACATGTTCACATTTAGAAGTTTGACTTTCGTTTCTCCGTCTTGAATTATGTTCTGTCTTTGCCCTCTGTCTCCATCTATTTGCACATTTACAGCCTTCCAGCTTAAAGCTTTCTCATAAACATCATAGTAAACTTAAATGTGGGAACTTCGATGACTTCACTTTATTATGCTTTTGGTGCTCAGCAAAATAATGCAAACAATTTGAGTTTTACATTTTGGTGTCAACTGGTCAGTTGTCTGTGTAACTGAACTGGATGTGTGCATGGCTACAGTCCTTACAAGGTGATCCCATCCCATCAGTGAGAAAGCCTGTTTTGTATAAAACATGTGATATTAGGAAGGTTTGCTAATGCAGACACTGACGCAACTAAGATGTTATCTATGGCTTTTGCTGTAGCTGATTATCCTATACAGTGGCTACAACCTGACAAACACTGTTTCAGAGCCTCAGTGCCCCTCTACCAGGCTGCTGCAAGGCTTTTCTACCTATGCAGCTCCTGCTGTTATCTGCAGCATGTATACCTACCATGAATCTTTCTCCTGGCACAATACATTATGAACAGATTCACAGTTGCACTCTTAAAGGGTTTCTGTGCAGGGATACAATTTTTTTAACATGTTCCATAGAAAAAAAAAATTGCTAATATCTTGTATGTCAAGAGCAAAAAGGGGATAATGTATAGCTGCAGTGTCTCTCCAGCACTGAACTGCTCTGGAGAGAAGCTGCATCAACACATAAATAAAGAGCAGCCCACTGCTCTGTGCCAGCCACTACTTAGTTGGGAAACTATGCAACGATTAAACAAAGAAATTAAACACATAGGACCTGGTACATTTAAATATTTAAATGCCACTTTTCATAACAAATCATACTAATGCATAACTGTGAGTCTGACCTCAATCTAGGATGGCCTATAATACTGTGAGCACAGCTGTTAACTTTGTGTGTTCCTCTACAACCCCAGTTAAGATCTGTGCTCTCATAGAGGGGCAGGGATTCCTGAATGCAATCCTTATAATGAAACATTTTTGTTCATATATATTTATCGAGGATAGGGCTGTCATCTTCAAGTGAAACCAGTCTGCTCTCATACAGGCATAAATCTGAAGCAAAACCATTGACATCAATAGTGCTGTAGGAAAATGTGAGTCTGGTTTCTTGACAACTTGCTGTTACTTTAGTTTCCTCATAGTGTTTAAACTACTCCTTATGTTGATTAACTCCATAGCTTTCCTCAGCAGCATTATCTGCGCCTTCATCTACCGTACCACTCTGTGGTGGAAGGTCCGCACAGATGTCCTCCAGAAAAAGAAGGGTAACAGACAGGAGGACACCTCCTGTGGGGGTACACCTCTGTACCACTGTATGACAAAAGAAAAAGTGTTTCCATGTGGGTTCAGGGGAAGCTTATACTCAAGAAAGTGGGGGGTATTCAGCATGCTATGTAATAGTTCTGTTTTCGCTAGTTTTATTCTGTATCAGCTAAGAGCTGGTTATAAGACATTGGCTCCTCCTTACTTCCATGCACAATTGAATGGGAAGATGCCTTTAAATACATTCAGTGTTTTCCTGATGCTAATTTTCCTTGAAAGCAATTTGGCAATTAGCGACAATATATTGCAGTCACTGAGGAGATGACTTGCCACACTCACTGAGGACAGTGCACCAAAAAGTACACTGCTGACAGCTGAGCTCTGCTCACTAACGGGTTAAAGTAACAAGAAGAGCAAGGCAACCTGGAGTCTGACTACAGGTAATAGCTCAAGTTCAGCATTTTCCCCAGCTCTCAGCTCGAGGTGCCTACCAGAGGTGAAACAGACTTGCACTGTTGTTGTCTTAGTGGCCAGGTCTTTTTTGAAGCAGGAGGAGCGGGAAGTAGCTCATCTCAGGACTATGTTGCTCTAAAGGTCACTCTGTCTTGCACCGACGGCCTGCGGCAACGCAGAGCCCTGAGAGAAGACGGGTGGGAAATGATTGTTAACTCAAAGTACCTTTGAATCTCTGCTAAAAAAAACAATAAAAAATGAATCATTCTCACAGAAGTATCTCTGTCTCGGGAGCATTTTCTCTTGGAGGGAACTTGATGGAAGTTTTTTAACCAGCTTTAATCCCAAGAATTCAAAATGTATAGAGCAGGCACTCAGTGGCCCTGAGGGATCATTGTTGCAGCCCTTCCCTGACACCTGCACATCATCTGTCTGTTCAGATCTTGCCCCGAGGAAAGCTTTTGCCCCTACATGCAAACCTAAAAGTTTAAAAGGATTTGTTGTTATGGATGTTCTGTCTCACAGTTCCTGATTGTATTTTTGAATCTGTCAGTTTACAGCTTGCAAAGTCCTACTGACACATCCAGCTTCAGCTTCATCATGCATTTCCTTGCAGATATCCTTGTGAGGTGTTTGTCTGTGTGCACATCCATCCAACCATCCATTCACCCATTCATCCAATCTATCAACCTGTTTTGTTTTACTGTTGCATAAGATAAACACACACATAGATTGAAAAATCTTTTTACTTTCTATTGACATTAAAAAGAAAATCTATCCAAAGAAGTGGATTCAATGGGAAAATAAGACTTCAGAAAAGACTGAGATAGATATGGTATTCAGTTTACAAGACTTCTCCAGAGCCTTTGTAGAATGTGAGGGGCATATACAGTTTAACCACCTAGGCAGATTTTTCTTCTCATCTTGCATCTTAGAGTATGTTACTTCTTTAATAATGTACCAAAATACTGTTCTACTTATTCAGCAATTAATTCTGTTTATGTTTTATGATTTTAAAATAGCTAAGACTTATTTGTCTTACTCCACATCCATTCTGTAATTTCTTCCTTCTGTTTGATTATCTCTGACTTATTTATTCATTGCACCAGTCCCAACCTCATAATCCCAATGCCTTGTTCGACATCCCGGTCTTCAGAAGGAGGACTATTAAAGCAGTGTATGATTTATGCCAAGTGCTGCAACATTTGGCAGAATGGTCAAGCAGAAGGTCTACTGCAAACACATTTGTTGTTCTTTCTTTCTGGTTCTGGTTAAAAGTTATAAACCTCACCTAATTGCAGGACATGCATTGTAAAATAGGTTGTTATAATGTTTTACAAAGATTATCTTGACTTATGAATAAGTTTCCACTGCCAATTTCAACTTAATATAAATATTTTCAGAAATTTTCCATTCCTCTTCATAGTCTGTGGCCTGATAGACTCAGACTCAATGCTGCTGCTATCTCTCTAAAGACAGAATGGTACTTACTGCTTAAATATGGGAATTTAGTGTGAAATAAAGAACATTTCTGTTGTTCTTCGGCTGCTCATTAGCTCTAGCTAATGCTGGAGGAGCTTCAGTGACCTACGTTATGTTTACATGTGGAATTATACTCTCCCTCAAAATATGTGTTTTAAAAAATCACCATATTTTTGCTACCTCATCCTTAAGTACATTTGAGCCCATACTATGTCTCAGACAGTTCCCATGCTGATCATATACATTTCATAGGTTCATAGGTTCATTAGGTTGGAAAGGACCTACAAGATCATCTAGTCCAACCATCCTCCTATCACTATCCCTACCCAACTAGTAAATCAAATCCCTAAATCCCTATTTCAGACACCACACTAACATAAAGTATATATATTGACTTTAAGCCATATAAAAATTAACATTAGGTGGTGAAGCTGCCCTGGTGAAGGACTGCACCTGCCATTTGGGACAGTCAGCAGTAGCTGTGGAAGTTCTGGCCAGGGAAAATAGTCCCTGAGCAATATACCTGCACTGTGGGAATAAAACCTCTACAAAGAAGGAAATAAATCATTACAATTGGAGAAACTCACACTTCCGAAATGTAGGAAGTAGAAAGATGAAATACACATCCACTTCTGGAATGGACCCTTAGCTCTGCCCTGAGGCCTACATGGCAAACACTGCATGTACGAGCAAGCTGCAGTTGCAAATGCTGTTGGGAGACGAGCCGTGTGAATATTGCATAGAAGTACTTGTTCTAACACCTAAGCACAGGTTCTGAAACACAGAGGAGCTACTCATCGTTTGATTATTTTCAAGCACTTGGGGCCATGTCAGCACAAGGATGTTTACCTGCTGATGTTCCTCTTGGCACGTGGCTGGCAGCAATGTGGTCTGTGTGCATGGGGTGAGCGCCCTGAGCTTTCATAGGGACACTTTGCTTTTCCCATTGCAGTGTGTCCCAGAGCCCCTCACCACACTGCAGCTGCCGTGCCATGTTATGCGATGGCCCAGCAGAGTGCTGGGGTGCCAAAAACCCTTTGTTGAGATTGTGGGCCTCGTGGCAGAAAGTTCCCAGAGAAGTGAGGCTGAACAGCTGTACAAATCTGGATGATTTCCAGAAGGAGAGGGGCTGTGGAAGAGAGCTCTGCTGGAGAATTCAGACCCAGCCTTCCAGCATCCACTGAGTTGCGGGAGCTTTGATGAAGGAAGAGATTACACTTGCACTGCTGAAGAATGCTGTATAGGTTTTTTTAAGCAACTGTGTGGAAGCTGGAAGATCCAAGACTGCAAAGCTACTAAGAATGCCCTGATGCATCGTCTCTTGTCCATTCGCATTACAGGGAAACAACAGAGGAACACAATGCAATTTGCCTCCCAAATGGTGCTTAAGGGGGAAGTAATATCACAGCTTTGCCACCCACACCATCTTCTCTACTTTGCTAGTGGAAGTAAAATAGCTAATTTGCCACGGCTGTGAAAATGTTATCGGTTCATCGGGGACAGATCATTAGTTTGAACACAGCTTGTTGGGGAGGCACATGATACTTCTAAAAAGATTTGTTTAGGATTTTTGCAAGTCTTAAGTCCATCTTCCCAGACTGGCACATTAGCACTGGTGTTGTTGTTAGACTAACAGCTTCCCAAGGAACCACCTATTTTTCCTATTCATCATGGAGCCACTGGGATGCAAAGAAGAATATGAGTACTGCCTGACCATTTTACAGTGCCATTCAAAATGATTTTGTAACATGTACTTATCGACTTATGGTGGAAACACCTCAAAATTAGAGTAAGTGAGCCAAAATTCTTTTGTTTTGATACTTGAATGTTGCATTTTACAGAATATTTCTAAAGCTGGAGAGAAAAAGCATAGAAGGGGGTAGGAATGGAAATACATCTGCAGATTTTGAACATCCAGACATAAAGGTAATTATCAGAGCAGACAGTGGAGATGCACACCTGAAGGAGGCCTGAAGGGCATACTTTGACGGTATGTCAGAATCAGAGGAATATCTGCTTTGTGCTAATTCCTGTCATTGTAGTTGGCTTACACACAGACTTTAAATGAACTGCTGATTTTAAATGAATACGTCAGTTTTGAAAGACAAAGTGAGTCATGATATACATATCAAATAATAACAAAAGTGCTTCTATGAAGATTTAAGCCATGAAAAACAGAATTAAAGGTGATGACTATTCTTACAGGAATCACAAATTAGAATATGATTCCCCTTAGTGTACAGTGTGGCCATGTAAAAGATTTGGTTTGGCCATAATACATTATCGTGTGTCAGAAGATGAATGAAACCTAGACCACACAACTATCTGTTCAGTACAGTAGCTCCCAGCAGGTCAATCTTAGGTTCTTCTGCCTCCTAATGCTTTGTAATACGCTCTTGGTATCTAAATGGCTGCAGAACATCTTCCTGAATCACCTCCTTGTTCTCCTGCCCTCTCTTGAAAAGATACTCAGACCACTCTTTAGCATCCTGTGTGCTAATGTCCACAATCCTAATATAGAGATTATGTCCTTCTTTTTTCTTTTTTCTTCTGATTAATTAAGTTCCTATACTATCTGTTCAATATAGTACAAAAACAGCACTGAAAAGTACCTGATGAGCAAGGAAAAATATGTAAAAAAGAAAACTCTTTAAAGTTTTCCATAAGGATATTCTTAGAAGAATTTAATTTGTTTTGGGTTGCTCATTTGGGACAGTTTTGCAAATCCCAGCATAATGAATACATGAAAGACAAGACCAGTAAACAGTTGGATGTCGACGGTGATGAGATAAATGACTGTACTTGTGATTCTGACTGATATTTTGCTTGTCAGGGTGCCAAAGCCTTACTGGAATGAGCTGAAATGGACTGCGTGCCTGTGCTGCAGGATATCTCATCATGATAATTCTGCTGGACTTTCATTTTGATTCTTGGTGTTCAGGACCCCTTTCCCAAGAAAATCAGGCAGCTAGATGTTGACTGGATTTTTTTCCTTTCTATCTGCACCAAGTCATACCTCTGTGCTTTAGAGGTAGAAGTACTCAATATTTCAAAAACAAAATGTGTACTTGTATAATGGAGGGAAAGGAGTACTTTGAGGTGTAATTGCTGTGACTCCAGCCACAGAGTGCAACTCAGTAACTTGTAGAAGTGTAGGTTGTAGGCATAGCTGTTGAAGGACTGCTTCGGCTGAGGGTTAATGCAGCACCCAGGCATGCACTAACAGAAAAGATTCAAAAGGAATGATACATCAGCTGGTTTTATTTAATAAGTGTACATTTAACGACCAGATTTCAAATTGCGACATTTAAGTAAATGTCACACTGGGGGGAGATCTGCTGATAAAATCATGGTGGTTCGACCACGGCTACTTATTTTTAACAGTAGCTACTTCTGATTTGATAAATGTTAGTCGTCTTCATTATTATTCTGAAGACATCTAAAATATGACAAACCTTACTCATCACTGAAACTATAGTTGTACACGCAAACATGCTGCTGACAATCATATTGACAATCATATCTTTCTTCTTCTACTATTTGCAGTCTGCAGCCTACGCACTGGTATATTAATTTCATCTATTAGGAAATCTGTCTTCATATCTTAGGCTCTACAGCCTCTGCTCAAAACCTTCTTCAACAGCTCAACTCATAGAGAAATTTTTCCTCCCATTATGTCCTTGAATGCCTGGGAGTCAAAGGGCTGGTTCACAAAACAAGAAAAAGCAGAGTGTAGCTCGTGTCAGTTCAGCAGTGTGGCCAGTTGTGAAACATCAGCATCAGAGGGCTGAGCTGAAAAAGTGGTTATGTCTGGTTTTCAGGGTGAATACAAAGTGCACACTAATTATCAGTGAAGACATACCATCTAAAAGGCAATTCTTGCAGCCTTCTTTAATTTGAGTATCTATCATCCAATAAAGGCAGACTTAATACTGTAAATGTGACTGGAAGAGTCACAAAAGTAGGATCCAGCTCAAATAATGGCTTTTTTTGTTGTTGTTGTTTTTATTTTTTCTTCATGTCTGTTTTTATGGAACAGCAATTGTTGAAGCACTTGGAGTCATTGTCGCCCTGACACTATGGAAGCAACCAAGACTACTGAGCACTAATGGCATATGCAAGATCTCTTTAGCAGGAGTTTCTTTGTAAGTGATTGTTGTTTACCCAAACACCTTTTCCTCAACAGACCCCTCTGAAACATATTTCATCTTTGGAGTACTAAAAGGGTTTATTACCCCAAGGACACCAAAAACCCTTCACCAGGTGCCTATTAAAGGGAATCTCTGAAGTGAGTAAGCTCTCCATGTATAATTAAGTCTAAGACAGGACCTTCATATTCTGCTTGCTACTTTGACATTTGTACATTCACAGATGTAATACACTACTTCCAGCAAAAGGTATTTCTCTGACCACACCCACTCATGCACATATTATTTAAAGAAAGTGTGGTGGCAGAAACCAGACTGTGATTCATTTTACAGCATTTCCAGCACTTCTAAACAGTCCTCAAAGTACATTGATTACATAGATGCTGTTTGTAAACAGTCTTTGACAGTTCAAGTTATCTCAGTGCACATTTTGTTTCCTAAAACTTTGTAAATTTAATATACTCTACACAAATAACTCAAATTGTTGTAAAATTAACTTATTTTGTGTTAGTACTTTCCATTTTGCTTTGGTTACTATTCTTCAGTAGATTTTATTCCTTGGGTAAAACAGTGTTTGAGATAATACATTTTGACCCAAATTTTCAGATCTCTTCCTAAGGACTTAATGGACGTGCTAGCTTTAGTAAAGCAGCTGTCAAATATTACACAAAGGCCAGGTGTCTTTATTGTTTATATTAAAATGTTAAAATTACAGGAAAATAATTTTTATTAGTGGCTAAGTTAAATAGCATTTTAAACTGTCCATCAGTATGGCGCTAGCACACACATTTGTTGCCAGACCTCTCTGCTCTGAGCTGGAAGAATTTATTTAAAGTGAGCTGAGGATTAAATGCTCTCTCATTGATGGACTGAAAAGTTCATGCCTTGGGACAGCAGCAAATCATTCTTGAAGCACTAAAAATGTAAGAAGAATAAGAGTGATTTATACTCGGTGAAATACAAGTTTTTAAATTACTATTATTTACATATTCACAGTAACTTTGTAATGTTTTATTGCTTCTAAAGAAATGAAAACAAATATCTATCTTCATTTGTTTTAAATGAAAAGCGATTTTTTCTTCCTGCATGTAAGACTATGATATCTGGTTTATATCCACGCCACATGACAACACAAATTGAGAAATGCAGTGTTCTAATTGTTTACCATGGTTTGATGGCCCATATGCAAAGAATACAGATGCAGAACACAGTATCAGACATTTCCAGCTGTTAATCTACTCTGGTTGCATTGAATTACTGAGTAATGTAGATGGGACCATGGTGCTAATATTTGGTAGTGTTGAGCTGATTGCTGCACATTGAACAGGGACTCTGGTTCTTAGACAACACATGTTCCCAAAAGAGATCTTACATGGTGGTTGTTCTGTAAGTCTCACTTTGGATTCTCTTCTTTTGTTCATGTAAGCTGCATACAGTCAGTGGGAGTCTTTGCAGGCTGATAGAATGGAAACAGCTTGATTTACTGTCCAGACATTTACAGGTGTGCAAAGAAACTGGAGCGTTTGTAATCACCCCACCAGAAGCCAGCACATTTGGTTCACTTTTCACTCACATGTTGGAGGTTAAAATGAGAGCGAAGTGGGGGATCTTAATGCTTCCAAAATTCAGGCAACCATCTTAGGAGAGCCTAAGACTCCTCCGTCTCCTTTTACACTGGGGTTACTGAAAAGAGAAAGATCTTTTCAAGGTCACCTAACTCAGATGACTGAACTCAAGCAGTGGAAACACTCTCTAATGCGTAGCAATGCAGCATACTGGCAAGATAATTAGGACCTCTAGAATGCAATAAAATAGACAAAAACTATTTTCAATGCATTAATAATTAGTGATTATTGTGCAGCATGATTTAAAATGGTTTTTTTATTATTATTTTATGAGAAAACTATGTGATTCTTGAATTCAGTGCATTCAAATTTTATCTTGTAGAACCTGAGGAAATTAATTTTGAGGCTTTATAAAATTTACTTTTGAAATTACTCAATAAACAGTAAACAGAGAAGCTTCTGATTCCAAAACTGAGAAATCTTCCATCTAGAGCAAGGATAATATTTGACTGCAATCTGTTTACCAAGTTGTGATAAAGTCATCTGAAAAACATAGCATTGGAAACCTCGCATTTGGTTTGGATACATATCTTAAATACGATGTAAGAGAAGACATTACCTTTTTCATTCCCTTATTTAACACCCAAGAAATATGAAAATTATTTTAAATTATTGTTCTTTGTCTTTTCCCTCTGGCATAAACAAAGATCTCTGACAACAAACCCAGAAGATAATCTACTATGAGTGCATTTTACAGTCATATATGTATAACACTGGAAGCCTAAAATTCTGTTTGAAGAAGGTATCAGATAGAAAAAAACAAATGTGGATAATTCAGCATGTAGACAAGTACCTTTTACTTAAGCTTTCACATGTGCATTTATAGTTGTGTAAGAACTCCCCATCCTGAAAAACCTATCTCACTGCTGACAGTAATTTGTCTTACTAATAGTTTCTCAGTCTAAAGGTAAGATGGGAAGGAACTGGTGCAGTGCCCAAGTGGCAAAAGCCAAAAGCTTTTTTGTTTCTGGAGGACTAAAACTTGGCATAATGTCAAATGGCATTTTGACAGAAGCTCAACTTCTCTCACCTGTATGTAACTTCAGTTTTCAAACTAGATGAAGGGAGAAAGGCTTTCATCCCATTCTCTTGCACTGCATGAAAGCAATGGGTCCTATGGACATAATTGTTTTTGTACCCCTTTGGTTAGATTAACATAAATATCATAGTTTACGTAGCATTAATCTCATGCCAGGCATTTCACATGCCTCTGCATCAAAATGTTTTATTGCAATGACTGACACACGTGCCAGAACGCTAATCTTCCCTCTTGCATCATCATCAGCCCTACAGGTACTGAAATACTCGGTTGCACTGTTTATTGCATCTTTTCATCCCTAAAAAATTATATTGAATGGAGTCCTTAGTAAGTGTATACTTAATAAGTAGATGTAAGTTTGTGCATACCTACTAGGTCTTATAGGTTTATTGATTACAATGATGACTGATTACATGTTCACACCTATTGGTTAATATTGTGTGGAAACAAATACGTCACAGATTTATGATCCTGCTCTAACTTTGTTAAAATAAATGCAGATCCTACATGGTACAGCTGTGCAGTGACTAGACAAGGAAGACATCCCTCAGGCAGCCAGTCAGTGTGTACTGTGCCCTCAGAGGTGGACCTGGCTTCCAGACAGCTGTTACAGCCAGCAGACAGATGCCATGAGACGCTGATAGATAGGTGTGTGCATGAAAGATGTCCTCAGAACAAGCACAGTGGACTGAACTCTGACCTCTGCTGTGGCCCAAGCTACCTGTTCTGCTCCTACTCTATCTGCTCCTTCTTCTGGAGCTCCATTACAATCTGTACTTCCTGCAGTCCTGACTCTGAAGCAGAGCATGAAAGCTCCTTGGTTTTCTGATGCCAAACCCTACCTCCAACCATGTTCTTTCCTTGCTCTGTTAGAGTAATGAGTGTTGTATGTCTCTGGTTCACAATTTCAGATTGGCTTAATTACATCATTTGGCTCCTGTTTCCACCTAGACTTCAGCCTGGGGCCTCACCATGAGGCTTACAACACCCATGTCCCGTCATAACAATCTATGCAGACAGGTGCAGGCAGACAGCAGCTTGTTTCACTGCTGCTCCAGGTTGGGCAGGAACAAGCTAACTTTGATCTAGAAGCTGCATGCTCGCATCATCTGAAATGAAGAGCCTTTTTACTTCCAGACAAGACACATCACCAGCTTGGGGCACAGAAAAAATGAATCTACCTCTGCCTATACTTGCTCAGTTAGATATATCGTGTAAACCTACAACAGCTTTTAGGGTACTGAGTAAACGTAAATGCTAAACAGACAGAATGTGTAGATACCCCACTGATTTGCCCAGATGTTGAACAACTCTCATGGTATACCAAGAAATAGAAATGTGCTGTGTGCATCAAAAAGGGCCAAGGCAGAAAGATTTCTACTAAGCTTGTTTGACCTGAAAACTGTTCTCAGTTTAACTAAGAACATTGTCTTTGTTTAATGAGCAACTCAAATGAGGTACAGAAAGTGTGTTTCAGTACATTTGAGTACCAAGTAGAAGCTGCAGGGAGGGAAAGGGAAGATGGTTGTCTCTGCATCACATTCTTTGATTTACTTTTTTGTTGTTTCGAGTATTCATTTTCATTTTGAAAATGAAGACTAAAAGCATGGGAGAGGCAAATAAATTTTTGACATTATCAGCCAAATTCTACTCTCAGGTACACTTCTGTGAAGTCTAGGTTTTGATGTCTGTATTCATTTCAATAGAGCTAGTCTGGACTCTTATCAAAATATGTACTTCTGGAAGTAAAAGTGAAAATTTTGACATAAAGTACTGTAATTTAAACCTCCATCCAGTGTAGCTACAATAAGTTCTCACCAACTGGTGATTTGATCCTGTGTACCTTCCATGTGTACCAATGAAACATCAGCAGACTTGGAGTATATCACAAAGATGTGCTTGAGCTACTTTAAAACTAGTGTGGCTCCTGGTACAGCATATTCAGAGCTGCATAAAGCTCAGTGGGGACTAATTTAGGCTGCCAGACTTTTCCACTGTAGGCCAAGCTCTGTGCTTGTAAAGCTCGTACCCAAGCCAGGTAACGCAAACCTAACAGAATTATTGTACACTGGAACCAGTAAAGCAATTGTTAGATCTAAGTGGTGCACAATTGCAGGCAGTTTTTAAGGCAAATGAAGCATATATTGACTTCCAAATCATTTTAATACCCAAGTGCTTCAATGGGACTGCTTGTAAGTGCTGTATAATGTGAGCAACAGCGGTAGGATCTGACTATAAACACTTTCAGGCATGTGATAGAGACAGACTTTTGTGCTTTTGTTACTAGGTAACTGCATGTTTTTGTTTAACTCTTGTTCTGATTATGGTATGGAGTTCATTTAACACTGTATGGGCAAACGGCATTCTTTATGTTATATTTAGCTTTATCTCTCTATGTATGAGTACCATGTGGGGTAATTACTGCTTTGAGGCCTGATTTTCATCTCCCTACCAAAGCTGAAGTGTAAATCTGTGGGAATGTTATATAACTAGGGAATGCAATCCCAGCTCTGCTATAATATGTTTAATCTGAATAAACAGCCAGGCTGTACATTGCCTGTGCAGTGTATAACCCCATAAGAAGTTAACATATCATTGCGTTTCAGTTTGTGGAACCTATATTTATCTGTAAATCACTGTATAAGTAACTGCAGTCAGTGGGACACTTGGGGAGGGGGGGGGGGGGTGTAATATAAATTCACAAAAGCAAGTAGGGGTTCCTAAATCTAACCTGGACTGTTTTCAATGGATTTCAAATAATGCATCTACAGACTCTAGCTGGAGCAAGTGGCTAACGTGTCATATGTATGTATCACCTATGCAATTATTATACTTCCAGAATAAATCAACATTAAAACTACTGCATATATTTGGGGTATAAAACATTAAGAAATTCTGTTTTCCATTTACTTACTGTTGCTGCAGAGAAGTGTGTGTTATACGACTGTGAATATACACGGATATGGTTGCTGGGTATTCCTACTTTGTGCAGGGAACTGCCCAATTCCTCTTTGAAGGTAACAATGTTCTTAAATACGTGATGCAGAAAAGTAGAAGATTTTGAGTTTTTAGTATAGATCAGTTATTTTGTAAAGGAAGAAGACATCAGAAAGATACTTCAAGCTATTATTTCTATTGTATTTTTCTGTATTCTCCAATCTTATCTAGTGTAAAGCGATTAGAGAATGAGGCCAAGCCCTTGCCTTTCTGAAGTAATCGTTTGCCATTTATTTTCTGGAGAGCAATGGTGTGATTTTAGCAAGATCCTAAGATTCAACATTATACACAAAATTATTCAAAATTTAAGTTTTTGAAATACAGGAATCCACAAAACTGTAACACAAACATTTTAGCAGAGAAATCACCACGTTGTTTTCCAGAATACAAGAGCAATGTGGGTATTCTGGCTGAGTGAGTACTCCTTCCTCAGACAGATTTCTCATTGCAAGAGAAGCTGCAGCACTTGGGTCATCACCTGTGACAGGTTTTGAAATCTTTGTAGGTATTCAACTTAAATCTTTAAAATCTTATACTGTAAGGACTAGGAGTGGAAAGAAGCTAAATACTGTGATCAAAATTCTTTATTCAGCTCTTGAGTTTTAAATACAAAATTAGGTCAGGTATGCAAAATTAGGAACTTAAAGTTTTTTATTCCATGTAAAATCAAGACTCAGATGCAGAACCAGAAACATTCCAACTCCCTGTTAGTTATTCTACCCATCAGGCTGCAGTCCTAAAGAAATAAAAAAAAAATGTTAATAATCAAAACAATTCAACTTTAGCATTCTATCTATGAACTATAATTAATCTCACAAATAGAAAGCTCATTTTACTTCTATTAATCCAAATATTAGCATTTCACAATACACATTTATCTATCCATACGCCTGTCCTAAAGTAAGTATAATGCATAATTTATATAGGACCAGACTTTACTTTCTTCACTTCCTGAAGAAGGAGGGAGCAACAAAGTGCACATATATATAAAAATACAGATCAAGGAATACTTGATGCAACCTGAAGCCAGGTGTCTGGTGTCAGCAATATCAGTATTTCAGATCTCAATTAGAGCTTGAAGTGAAAGTATCCTATGACTATTTCATAATTACAAGAAAGTAGCTGTACCAGTATTGCATGTAGGGAAGTGACCATGGCACAAACACACCTGTGAGGACATGGAGGATGAATCTCAGAACTGTCAAGTTTTGGCCTGACTTTTGGTGGGGGTCCTGGCTTTCTTCATGCTGCTGTTGCTAAATGGTCAGGACTGAGTATTAAATGTGCACAGACAAGATGCTTTAAAATGAAGATTGTCAAGAGTGAGAATATTACTTTTATTACTTAATATGAAAATCATCTAGCCTTCTATCCCTTACTGTGTTTGAACAAAATCCATTTTGCTAGCTGTCACATGGAAGGAAACAGAAATGCTGAGAGACACAGCACCTCCACTCAGAAGACAAAATGGTGATGAAAGAACCTTGGAAACTGGCTCAACTTTGCTCACTTGTGTTACTCTAGCTAGCAGGTTTATCTTAACGAGGCCAGAAACTAGCAGTAAAGGCAGCAAGCCATTAAAAAAAAAGTCTTTCCAGAGAGGAAAATAATGACAATGCTCACAGCGAGAATTATGGGTAAAATTTCATGTGATCGTTGGTTCTACTTAATGTCTCTGCTTCTGAGAAAAGCAACCCTGTCTTTCCCCAGCCTTGGCCAAGCTCTCCCATTTCTTCTGGAAAGCTCCTGTCACCCCTTGGCAAGTCTGCTTGGTTTGCTAGAGCAGCAGCAAACTAACCAAGCCAAAAAGTAGGGCAGTGCTGACAATACACTCTGGTGTCAGATGAATAACGCAGCCTGCGGAAAGCTTGGGAATGGCATCTGTGACCGGGAGAAGGGAATGGACTGTACACAGAGTGCAGGACTGGACCCTGCCATGCCTGGATGCCTCTGTTATCTGAAGACTCAGCCCCAGTCTCCGAAGAACAGGCTCAGAGAAAATGCTGGGAAGAGATGCTTTCTCTTTCAGGCAAATAGAAGGTCCTGCTGCAAATACAAAATTTCTAGGGAAAGAATAAATTTTGAATAAGATCTAGAGGGAATGATCTTTTCATCCTCTTACATGAAGTGACTAAATAGTGTTCTGGTGGGAAGAAGCTAAGTTAGAGTTTCTTTAAGAATGTACTGGAAAAAAACACTTCAAGTTTTTTCTTGGTTGGGCCTTTCAAGTTATTGTGATGTCTGAAGGGAGGAGTTGCAGGCCAGCAATCCAATTTAGGAATGGCTAAGAAATGCGACTTCATCAGGCAGGGGTTGAAAGTCATAAACCTGACAAACAAGATGTTTAAAAAGATTCTGAAGTGCACATCTCTATATTCATGATATTGAGTACCTTAATGTTACGTAAGAGGTTGCCACATCTTAATGATATGTCAGATTAATTTACTCAGTTAAGCCACCTGTCTTTAAAACTGACAGGATGAAGCAACTCAATTTCTTTGTGGTCTTGTGCTAAGGAACAATAGGAAGCCACCAGAGGAGTTACTTGATGACTTGGAACAAAGTCTAATCAGTGAATCTGTAGCCTGAGGAGTTACAGACAGAAGTGACTATGTAGCAAACACGTAGGCCATAACAAACACAGAGCAAACAAAGCAGTAGTGGGAGTGTTTATAAGGATACTGAACTACTAGAAAAGTGATTTCTGAGCAAGAAAACTGCTTTTGTTTACTTGTTTGTGTTGCATTCAGGGGAAAAGGTCTTTAAGAATGTTCGTATTTATAAACATCACTGTACTATCAGCCAGTTCTCTTTTAAAGAAAACCACTTGGTTCTCCATATGACTCCCTGAGAAGGACAAAAGATAACACCATAATTTTTGTCACTGATACAGGTGTGTTACTTATGTTACTACATGGCTAAGGCCAGGAGCATGCAGTTACATCATATGCTCTGCTGGCTCATAAAAACAGAGCCTGTAGCCACCATGAACAGCAAGGTATATTTACAGAAGTCCAGAATCTAAACTAAGCCAACTGTTTGGCCTAACAATTTTAGATATTAGTGTTTTTAAACTTTTAATTAGAGAGAGGATTCTTTCGTATGCCAAGACAGTACTGAGAAAGAAAAATCACACACCTCCAGCAGCAGAAAGAAAGCATCAAGGCAGTTAATAACCCTTCGGCATATGTATGTTTGCATTGTGAGAAGCTGAATCAGGATGACTTTAATTTCTCTTTTTCCAAATCGTCCTCCTGCAGCCCTGGAAGTACATTTCTCAGCTGTGATATGTTCAGAATGCAGCTCACAGGGAACATCTTGCATGCATTTCAGAGTGATAGGTCATTCCCTTCCCCTGAGCATTTATACTGTGCATTTCAACAGCATGCTCCTTGAATCAAGCCACACAGAACAGTGGAAAGGAAACACTTCACCTGAAGAAACGATAAACATAGATTGATAAAAGCAACCATAAAATTATGTGGCACTTTGGACATTAGAACAAAGCTAAGATACTTGTCCTGGCAGAGTGTCTAAGAAGAGATCTACATCTACACATGGGCAGAACTCCCAAGGACCCCAAAGCCTATATTCTCTATCAAGCCTATATTTCTATTATACAAAATACAGTTAAACCTTGTTTATTTATTTTTATTTTCATGAAGTGGCCAGGCAGAACTTATCTTTCGTTGAAACTAAGAGTGGTTTTATAAAGTCAGTTTTATAAATAAGCATATTTCCTGCTTGTAAAGGACATGGTATTACTTTTTACTAACCAAATCAACTATTTCTGGCATAACCCATGCACTATTGAGATTGTCAGTAGAATGAATGCCAGTTTAACAGTTGGTACAAGTAGAAATATGTCAGAGAATCTGTATGTGAATCAAGCTTAAATGTTAGCTTGCACCCAAGAACATTAAGATGGCAATCTGTAAAGCTCATAAAAGATGCTGGGAGAAGACACTATTGTAAATCTGATTCAGAACTGCATAGCCTATAAATACGTGCCTGGGTTGCTATGGTAGTTTTACTTTTGGTTTTGGTGACTCAGGATTATGCAGTATTGAAAGTAACCCACCTTGACATTTCTGTGTAAGAACATTGCTCTGAACTGAAAAAAAAAAAAAAAATCAAGAGTGAGAATTTTGCTTCTTACATAATTTTCTTTAAAATTTTGTTAGCACTTTGTGCATAGCCTTCCTATCTCTTTTTTTCCTGGATCAGGAATGCATTGGAGATTTCACTGTTTCTCGTGTGGGTTTGCCACACAATTAGAGAAGAGAATGAAACATAGTTAAAAATAGAAATGAATATGACTGTCAAATTTAAAATATGAAAGAAATGCCTTATTCTTATGATAAGTATCTCTGTTACCATGTTGAAAAAGGCTTTTATATTTTTGTATCCCATTTCTCCTTTTAAACTCTACGATTCTTCATAGAAACCTGGGAGAATAACTTTATGTCAATATATACACTATTTGCCACCACCTCTTCAAAATATCAATTTTTCCACTAACTTTGATGTATTGGCTTTCTTCGCATGGAGAGTGGAAAACATTAGGACAAAATTTTATGAAGCCACAGTATGTCAGATTTCTGTTGCTGATGAAAAGATGAAAGACAAGACAACAATTATCCTTAGGAGGTCGAAAGAAAAATCCTATGTTCCAGGAGTTGTCTATTTTGAGTAGTGTAAAAACTTCATCTGTATATTTCTGTGGTACAGAAACTTGCATGAATTAGCTTGGAACAATGATTGCAATGCTTTTAAGAAAAATAGAAAATGTGAAAACACACTGATAACAATCTCATTCTTAAAACTGTTGATCATTTGAAGCCTGCCATAAATTACTTGGAAATATATACACGCATAGATGCTACATCTACAAGCATTTACACAAGTATCTCTAGAGAAGTTTGGGATGCTTTAAAGAGTGTGGCCAGCAGGTTGAGGGAGGTGATCCTCCTCTGCTCTGCCTCGTGAGACCACATCTGTAGTACTGTGTCCAGTTCTGGCCTCCTCGCTTCAAGAAAGACAGAGAACTGCTGGAGAGAGTCCATTGTAGGGCCACAAATATAATGAGGGGCCTGGAGCATCTCCCTTATGAGGAAAGGCGGAGAGACCTGGGGCTGTTCAGCTGGGAGAAGACTGAAGGGGGATCTTATCAGCGCTTATAAATACCTGATTGCTGGGATTCAAGTGGATGGGACCAGGCTCTTAGAGGTGTTGCAAAGTGACAGGACAAAGGGCAATGTTCACAAACTGGAACACAGGAAGCTCCATACAAACAGGAGGAAAACTTCTTTACTGTGAGGGTGACAGAGCACTGGAACAAGATGCCCAGAGAGGTTGTGGAGTCTCCTTCTCTGGAGATATTTAAAACTCAGTCAAGAAGTGACTGGAGCCTTTACGGAAACCTAAAAAAGGCACTCCATACCACTGAAGTTCCTCAGAGGGCATTTCAAATAAGTACCTATCAATTTGCCCAGAGCTACTTTATTGCCAGTACAGCACTTGATTTAAAATTTTGCTGAAATCAAGTGTATTGCGTTCTATAGGCATGTGGGTTATTTGAAGAGTCAAATTTTCAGACAGACAATTGAGAGGGAAAAAAAAAAAGCAGAGTACTGGGGAGCATATATTTAAAATACTGCAGACATCTGGGGACAGAGGATGTTCATTCCTGAGTTACTTTTCTCTGAGAAAGTAGTTTCCTTAAGAAATGCCATTGAATTGAGGGTCCAACCCCACAGGAATGTGCCCAAGAGGACAAGACTGCAGTATGCAACATCTGATGGGTGCTATGCAAATAGTTATGGATAAAAACCTGCTCTGAAGGGTGTTAGTGAGAACACACTGCTGCGGGAGTGCAACCTTGTGACCACCGCTTCTTGTGAAATGCCACCAACATTTTTAATGATAGAAATAAAAAGCCTGGGCAGGCTGGGAGGCCGTGGCAGAAAGAGACATTATAGGAAAGCACAAACCACGCAAAATTTGGCGTCTGAGGTTTGGTGACTATCTCAAACTGTACTTTGTCTCCTATAATTAGTTGGATTTAGATCATCTTTGCCAGTAAGCTTGAAGCCACGTTTTACCCCCAGAGATAATTCAGTTCAAAAGAAAACATATATTGTTTATAGCTAAAGATGCTGTGCGTAAGAAGTAAGTAGTGCAAGAAATGAACTGTGCCTAACAGCTTGGTTCCTAGAAGCAGCAATTCTGAACACAGTGTTTGTATCTTCAAACCCAGCAGAGACAGAGCATGCTGCTCCAGGATTTCAGGCAGTAAAAGCGAGCTGCAAGCAGCACTGCGGCACCGGGTTCTGTGCGCGTGAGGCACAGTGAGACGCTTTGATGGCGGGCTGCCCACAGCGCGGACACGCTTCACGTTCCCAAGCAGGGGATCCCCAGCAGCCCTGTCAGAGCGGCCACAGTCGCTGTGTTGGCCTTGCAGCCTCGCCTTTTTCCCGATGCCCGCTGTCCTACCCAAACCAGCGGAACCCTTCGGCTGAACTCTTGAACCCGCGTCCCGCGCAAAGCCCAACCGCGCGTGACGTCACGGCCACACCTCACGGCCCCGCCCACCCACTCGGGCCCCGCCCCCGCCGGGAAATCTCGCGAGTTTTTGCTAATGAGCCACCGCCGCCTCCCCGCCCCTCGGCCGCCTCCCGCCCTGCGCTTCCATCTGGGTGGGTGCGTGAGCGAGGGCGAACGCGGGCCGCGGTGCGCTGTGGGATACGGCGGTATATAGTCTATCCTCGGCGCGGCGATAGCGAGGGGGCTGGGCGGGAGCGCGGGGCATGAAGATGGCGGACGCCAAGCAGAAGCGGAACGAGCAGCTGAAGCGCTGGATCGGCTCCGAGACTGACCTGGAGCCGCCCGTGGTCAAGCGCAAAAAGACTAAGGTGAAGTTCGACGACGGCGCCGTCTTCCTGGCCGCCTGCTCCAGCGGGGACACGGAGGAGGTGCTGCGGCTGCTGGAGCGCGGCGCCGACATCAACTACGCCAATGTGGACGGGCTCACCGCGCTCCACCAGGTCGGCGACGGCCGGGCGGGCAGGGCCGGGGGCGAGGCCTGCGGGGCGGCGGCGGAGGAAGGCTCTCCCCTCCGCTGGGGGGTGTCGGGGCGGGGAGCGGGGTCGGCGGGGGAGTGGCCGTGCGCCGGGGCCTCAGCCCCAGAGCCTTGGGGCCGGGCCCCCTCCCCGCGACGGGGCGCCCCGGGAGACCCCGGGGCGCGGCCCGCAGGTGAGGGGAAGCGCTGCGGGGGGGTTTCCGGCTCCCTCCGTCCGTGCGGAGGTTCGACTGCGCTTGGGCTGATGAAACCCCTTCTTGTGTGTGCGCCTAGCGCCCGTTTCCGACGGGGAACTAGCGCCTAATATAGAAACGTGTGTCAGTAACAGCGCGCTTCTGCCCTGAGCGATGGCTCCTGCAGGCTGAAGTTGAAGGGGAGCAGGACTTTCACGCCCTTCTTCCGCGTGTCGGACTGTAGCGCGGCGGAACCGAGTCGCTTTGTTCGGGCGTGGGTGTGTGGCCGGGGCTGGTGCCGACAGGGAACTTCACTCGGGGCAGGGGAACGGCGGGGAGACGGGCTGTGAAGTTTCCTCAAAATGGATGCTTTGTGCACGCTGAACTTCGTAGCAGTCTGATTGGAATCTCAAAACGTTAGCCAAATAAGGAAAGGCTGTGGCAATCCGGAGATAATGCGGGTTTGCCTGAATAGTTCTTCTTTTTCTAGAAGGCCAAAAACTTCCACAAAAGATTAAATTCCCTGGATAGCCAAAAAGTGAAATAAATATATATATGTGTGTGTATCTTTGATGGTTCTGAAGTTTAGAACTTGTTTGCTACTTAAAGGAAAAAAAACCCACAACACTGAGATGTACGTTGACCAACTTGCGATCTTCCCAGAATGGTCAGGTGAGGTAATTGGGACACTGTTATATTGCACTGTTCTTAAATAAAAACGAGATGGTGAACTCAACGGGTGTTATCCTGCCCACGTCAATGTCTAGGAGTGTGCATTTCTAAAATATAAGTTACTCTTTAATAAAAAATAGAATAAATAATCAATAGAATCAATTTCTAAACGTAAGATACGAAATCTTGCTGCATTTTGCTCTTTCCTGTGTGTCGTCACTTGTTTGGCCGCGTAGGGTTTGCTTTCAGTTGTGAACTCAACTGGAAGAATGACTGTGTTGTGGTTAAGGCTGTCAGGGTGTTACTGCAGCAGGCTTACTTGACTTGAGGCTACCCCGCTGCTTACAAGCCTGGTTTTGTGCATTTATTCTTCTCTAATCAGGTTATGATTGCTCTGTGCTTGAAGGGAGCTCTGTATTAGAAGTCATTCCTTAACTGGTTAGATGGTTGGATCTGCAAGTCACCAGCTGCTTGCCGGTGATCGGTGGGCAGGGATGGTGTGTGACTCTGCTCCCTGAGCATGAGAGGTGGATGACGTTGCTTTTCTCCGTGAAGTATAGATAGCATTTTCAAAGTGATTTTGGCGTTACAGGCAGCAAAGCCTCCATCAGAATTACTCTGGTGTTATTCTGCCTATCGTTTTGTCTGTAGACAGTTTGTGGTTTTGAAAAAGCAAAGTCTAATAGAATAAAGATTTATACTGCTAAAACTCTGCTTGCTCTCCTGTGCTCTCTTGTAGTACCAAAGAGCTTTTGCCGGTCTTACAATATTAAAAGCAAATAAGAAGATCAGTTGTGAGATGATAATCCTCTTGAGGCAGCCCAGGCATCTTATGGTTCATGTGCTTCTTTTTTTTGTCATGGTTTGTTGTTGTTTTTGTTTGCTTCGTTGTCATTTTTTTCTTTAAAGACAGTGGGGGAGGATAGAAAAGTAAGAAACCCTTTCCGTGTCTGTTTTGATATTTCACTATTATCAATATTTTTAATATCCCTTATGAAAGATGCAATTCATGCAATGTCCTGTCCATCACAGTGATTTGCTTAATCTAATTTGTCTGTGGAATAAAACAAAGCTGTATCTATTCCCAAAGGAAACTCTTCAAAAACTTGTCCCTTGTCCTGATAGTTCTGACTACTATCAGTAGTGTTAAAGTTCATTTTGTTGAAAACTACTGTCCTTGCTGTTACATTGCTGTTGTTGTCAGTTTCCATGTAGATTTTATTGTCTTACAGGAACAAATTCGGTAATGGGGATAAAGTGACCCTACCTTGTTTGGGAAGGGCTTGCTCTCGCATCTAGTGTTTGGTGTGGGTTTTTTTTAATTTTTTTTTTCAGTTATTGTGAAAAAATGTGTGGAAGTGTGGAATGGCTTAGGTTGGAAGGGACCTTAAAGATCATGTAACTCCAATACTCATGTTCCGTGTCTGAATGTTTAATTCCGTTGCTGTTTGGCCATTGTTATTCCTGTAACTGCCATATCTAACTGGAAAGGGCTGAAGCTGTGTGCTTTTGTTTTTGTCCCCATAGCCTGAGTGGTTGGAGGTGCTGAAGGAGAAAGTGCTATTAATTCTCAAATTCAGATCTGATCCTTATTGGAGCATCACGTTTTGTTACTAAAGCAATTAGCTGGACTTCTCCCATTTCATTGGGGTAGAATATCAGAAAGCTTTATGTAGGACTGTTTCCATTAATGTGTACAGTGGGAAGAAATTCCTGTTGACTTGGTAGCTTGGAAGGAATGGGAAGAAAGGGTTCTTCTTTCATCTCTTGTCAGTGCCACTGAGTAATTCTGTATGTTTTGCTGTGCAGCGGTGAATGGACTTAATGCATTAGATTTGAGGGCGTATATTGAAGTTGAGTTAAAAAAGAAAGCAACCTCACAGGACTGAGGAACCAACTTGTTACTAATTGATTTTTATTCCTGTATGTTGAGTTGGATTCAGATGTCATTCTCTTAAGATCTTTTTCAGCATACGTTCAGGTTAGGCCTTCAGCATAAAGGGCGAAACTGGATATGTAATTTATCTATGGGAGAATGTTTATAATGTAGGATTTTACAGGAAGGTATTCTTACAAATCCTGTTACAATATCTTACGTTTGCACATTTTATATATATATATATATATATAATAGTGTCTGGAAGAACAGAAAACCTATCTATAAATTTAAAGTTCTAATTTCAACATTGGAAGTCTGTTCTATAACCTGGATTGTTAAGTTGATGATGTTCCTCAATACTGTGTTCCCTGACAGTTGTCACACAGGATGAGATGCAACAAGCTGATAGTGCTGCCTTTCTTATCTGCCATAACAACTGAACTGGAGAAAAACAGCCCAGACGTGAGCTGTGATCTCACAGATCAGTGGTTTCTGCAGGGAGGGGAAAAGTGTTGTATTCTGAAATAAGAGACTGTATGGTTTTCAGTAAAACCTAGTCCCTTCTAGGCCATACGTATTTATTGAGAATGGGATTCAGTTCTGTCCTGCTAAAGGCTAAGCACCTGTCTTTCCTCAAAGTGCTTGGATTCTCTCCTGTTCTCATTTCTTGCCCTCCTTAGAGGAGGAGGACTAAGCTGGCTCTTACTGATGAAGTTACTGAAAGCAGTTTAGACAGAAGTTGCACAGAGCTCCTCCACAAAGGAGGAGCACAGCCTTTCTGAGCAGCAGCACGAGAGGGCTGCATGTGCCAGGGAGGGCCTGAGGTGTGAGTGGGTTTCTGGATTTCCTGTGTGTGCCACTTCCCTGGGAGCATGGGTGTGTGCTGTGGAGTACCTGCCTGCTCCTGGAAAGGAAGGCAGCTGAGATCAGGCTGCACTTAAGTATGTATGTATGACAATTTAGGCAGCTTGCATCTTGGCTACCCTCTTCCTTTGTGGCAGCTCAGATTTAGGAGGCAATAGTTTGGTTTTTGGACTGTGTCTGGGGAGGAAGGTGGCTACTGTGATCTCATCCCACCACATGTCATGGAAGATGTCTTCTGCTGCTGCTTCTCTGTGCAGAGGACTGTGCTGTGCTTGAAAGAGTGGTGGTGTCCTGTCTGTGCACTGGGATCACTAAGCATGCTGGGTACTGTTAGCACTGAAGATTGAACAGCGAGAAGACTTCCTAATACATAATGAAGAATGTGTTCTCAACAAGAGGGAGCACACAAATTGAGCAGTTTCCCAAAGACTGTTCCCTCTTTCTATTGCAAATATCAGTGCTTTCCTGGAACTCTTTAAGTGATAAATAAACATGTGAAACTGACTGTTAGACCCACTTTATAACCTTATAACAGTTTACATATCTGCAGTATGCAATGCTAAATGCAGTTCTTTATTTGATGCTGCAGATAGCAGTACTCTGCATTTGTCCATTAGTACTAGTGCTGTTCTCAAGTGTTTCATGGAATGCTCATTCTTAGTAACTGATGGGCAATTTGTGTCCTAGTATTTCCTGTCAGTCTTGTGCTTGGGATTTTCTTGGGCTCTTCTTTGAGGGGTGTATGGGAGCTGCTGAGTCACAGCCTGAACTACTGAATGAGCACCTGAAGAAAAGATCTGGTCAGCCCTGGAAGCTGAGGTGAAAGCTGGCTCCACCCCTCTTAGACCCCATTTAAGAGCTAACTGCCAAGGATCTCTTGTTGGAGATGCCTCCTTTTTGGAGTTCTTTCCCCATGAGCTCAGATCTTCAGAGATGGATGAGCATTCATTTTCCGTTATTATTTTTTTAACACCTTTACCTGTTCTGGGTCCCATTGTCTCCGGACTAGATAGAGGGCATTAAGACTGTACTGTGGAGATCCTTTTTGACAAGTGATAATAGGTCGTGTATTTGAACTGGGGCCACAGCATGCAGAGCATGTCAAGTCATAAGAGCAAAGAACAGGTTGCTGCAGTCTTAAATCTTCATGGTGTTTGCATCATAGCAGCAGCACCCAACAACTGGGGATAAGGAAGGCATGGAAATAGTTCAAAGCTATCTTGGTAACCTCCCAGCTATGACTTCTGCACTGCTTCTTTTGGGGAGTGGAAATATTACTGCATGTTACACAACTGTTGATTTTTCCAGGGCTGTTGGGGAGAACTTCCTTTTGTACGTAAGGATTTTGTGCTTGGCTTTGAACCTGATGTCTAAATCCTTTTCTTCGGAGGGGAAGCAGCATCCCACCATACAGCCCCCTACAACTCTTGTAGATGATACACATCTGAGAATTTTAGCCATTGTTAAGCTTGTATTACATTATCCTGATATGTTTAGTTCTCCAACTTTGCAACAAAGCATAGAGAAAATGAATCCTGAAATGAGTATGATGTTGACTTCAGTAAGTGATTAAACTACAGAGACGTATTCACATAACATCCCCTTTGTGATTAGAGTTGGTTCTTGTGTGGGCCATGGATCCTTCTCTCCATAGTTACAGTAGTTAGGTTCAGATTTTACAATAAGTACTTGTTAACTTCCTAACAATCCTGTCATCTAATTTTTTTTTTTGAACCCTTTGAAATGGAGCAAGAGGAGAAAAAATGTGGTTATTCAAAATGTACTTTAAATATAATAGTGGAAAATTTAAATGCTACATTTAGAATAATTGTTTCCTTTATAATAGCAAGCAGAAAAGAAATAGCAGTCTTTTTGTCCTTCTGGGTTTCTTGTCTTTAGTCTGCTCTGACAAGTTTGAGGCCATACGTGATAGCCATGGTTGTTGTGCACAGATAGAACACTGAAATGAATTCTAACACAAAGCAGTTAGTTTGTTTCAAGCAATTCCCCCCGCTGGTCATATTTATTACGCTTGGACATCTAGTCATATTGTGAGAGGTCTGCTTTCAAAGTTTTATCATCGGAATTGGTCCTGATGTTATCTGTCTTCCATAAGTAATGCTCAGGGTCTCAAGGTGTGGGATTTCACTGCAGCATTGACATCACTTTTACACTGAAGCTTCACCCATAGCTTTGTATGTATTCTGGCATATGCTTGGTATCTTAGAAAATTCCTTTCATGATAAATCATCAAAAGCACGTTTTGAGAGTAGGTGTTAGCAATTATAAGTGTTAATAAAACTGATGTGAGCATGCTTGCTTTGAGGCCTTTTTGATCTTGACATTTTAATTGCAAGTTTCTTGATTACAATTTTGTTTCTACTTACCAAATGAGACACTTTCAATTTATTAGCTAGATCTGAGGTTAGGAAATGGAGGACTAGGCAGTATAAATCATTAGTAGAGATAGGACTTAAGTCTTCCAGCTGAGAATCTGCTTAAGGGTATATGCTAAATTTTAGTTGGAGCAGATGGTTTGACAGGCTCTTGGCCGGTCCTGTACTTGTTTATCCCTCTGTGCATGCTCTCTGTCATCTTATGTGGGCTAGTAAGGCACTGCAATCCACTCAAAAATTGAGCCTAGTAAATTTCTTGCTGTTTTCTGTATAGGCCTCTCTTTTGAGGCTGAGCTGTCAGCGTTGAGGAACACGCACCCGTTTATTCAAACAAATTTCCACAAATATTTTCAGGTAGGTTAGGTGCACTAATGAGCTTTGAAATAAAATGCAGATGTTCATTTGGACAGCTGTAGCGTATGGACATCCTAGGTTGCAGAAGTCCCAGAAGAAGTGGTTAGCTATACCTTGTTACTGCTGTACTACCCATATGTAGTATATGCCAGGTGGGGTATGCAACCTGTGAGGATGCTCACCCAACGAACATTGTATCAGTGTCAACAGTGTTTCTTTTTTGATCTGTAGGACCATTGAAATGCCTGGTGGAATGCAGCTACAAGGCAGGGGAACTGTTGGTAAGCTGGGCAGCTTCTGATGCTGCTGGATGGGTGGAGACATTCCGGGCTGCTTTGCTTTCCCTATATGCATTCCTGAAATGTCAGTCTGTGGAAAGCATGGCATAAGAGTGGCGGCATTCCTCAGCTGTTTCATTTCTGGTTCCTTCAAGAGTATAAGGATAGAACAAGAAGTCAGAAGATGATCAGGATACTTGATGGGGTATATATGTTTTGAGAAATGCATTTATATGTAGGTGTGTATAAATATGTAATTATTCTGAATGGGTTACTTTGACAAGACCCGGTACCTGGCTTCTGTTGTGTGGGGTTATTTTTTTGTTGTTTAGTTTCTAGAATATGGATTCAGCCACTGTGTCTATCCTATAAACATTGAGTCTTTCATAAAAACAATTATAACAGCATGATGAAGTTTTTGAACAAGACTGTTTCCTTCTTATGCATGAAGGGTGTTAGCACTTATCTCCCTTAACAATACATTTCTTAGGCTAGCAGCTTCTAGAAGTCTGTTACTGTGGACGAGGAGAGGAATTGGCTTTAAGAAGATGGTGAAAGGCTTCTGAGGGCAGAAGTTCGCTAGCCAATGTAGCCTCATTTTGGGCCTGCATTAGGTTTGACTTCTAGGTTATGTGTAAGTAGTTCTGATACTACTGTAACTTCATACAGACGTTTTACTTTTTATCTAATGCTAGCACTAAACCATATGCCATGACACCAAAATATCTGTAAGCAATGGTTGTTAGAGACAGTTCCAGTTTGACTACTTTATTTCAAGGGTCAAGTTTCATGGATTTCTTTAGAATAATTTTTGAATTAAAATCAGTCTGAAATTATCTTTCAATTTATTATCTGAGTCTTTGATCATAATGTATGGCCTTGAGTGTAAACTGACAGTTATCTTTGACATGATCAGTTAGACAGCAGGTAATGGTGGCTACACAGGTTTTAGTTCTCAGGTGATAGTTTAGTTTCTTGTTCTACTATTCTAATAGGCTGGGAAAGTAATTGAAGCACCTTATATACGTACTTGAGTATTTGAGGGTTCTTCCACAACATTAAGGCCAAGTCTTGTATGAGGTTTCCCTGTGTGCATAAAATATTTATATGCCACTGTGGACTTATTTTTTTTGTTACTTTTTTTTCAGTTACTCTATGAAGTAACCAAGGTGAACTAGCAACACATAACCTGTTTGATAACAGTTCACAGAATTGTAGGGGTTGGAAGGGACCTCTAGAGATCAAGTCCAACCCCCTGCCAAAGCAGCTCCCCAGCCCAGGTTGCACAGGTAGGCGTCCAGGTGGGTCTTGAATATCTGCAGAGAAGGAGACTCCACCACCTCTCTGTGCAGCTGTGCCACTGCTCCGTCACTGCACTGTGAAGAAGGAAGGACTTACCTAACAATCTTTTCTAGAGTATTGAAAGAATACTCTAGTAAATACTTGAGTATTCTTCTAAGTCAAAATGATAGCATGGCAAGAAAGGTAAACACGGCTGATGGAAGGCATACTCTATTGTGTGCACAATCAGTGCTACCTTCTGATAAACTTAAATGGGATGAAGACTGCGCTGATGAGCTGCATTCTTCTGTCTAATCTGAGATTGTTGTGGGCCTCTTTTGAAAGCAAAATACCGGCTAGGAAATTCTGGCTCTGAAACTTTGGGCTTAGTATTGCCCTGAAATTTACTACAGCATTCTTGCTTGAAAACCTATCCTTCCATTATTGAACTAGGAAAAAAATGTTAGTTCAGTGTTAAAACTTGGGATGACACCCTCTCTAACAAGAGCATTGTTGTTTGATGTATGTTTATAAATGTGTGTAATTATAAGTCAATGAGTAGGCTTAGTTACATGTTTAACATTAATGAAATCAGTTAAGTTTTTAAAAGTACCTGCTTGTTCTCTCACCCAAATCCTATAACTAAATAATCCAAAGCTACTGATATTCTCAGTTGGTCTGAAATCTTATGACTTCTCCCCTATGAGGTTTCTGAAGTATAAGGAACCTTGTTTGTTGCTATTGCAGTGTTAGCTTTGCAATACCAGTTTTTAAAACCAGTTTAAAAATTTCAAACCTTAAAGTTGTTGTACTCATCTCAGTAGATGTCTTTTAGGAAGTGTTTTCAGTCTGACCTGGTGCTTTAGGTGTCTAGGTTGCTGAGAACTTGGGCAAAAATGAATTGCCTTAGGTTTTAATCAGCAAAGGCTGGGATGAGAGAGTTGTTATTTAGTAGTTATACCACTATCAAACTATATAAAACAGTGCTTTTAGAAGGCTTACCAGACTTAACAATTTACCACCACTGGTTATGTTTAGCAACTGAAACTTGAGTTATTTTAAAGTTATTTTATTCTTTAATGATCTTTCCTTTTTCACAAGTATTATTCACCTTGTCTCTCAGTCTGTGGAAAATACTTTAACGCTCTGCTAAAAGAATCTGTTTCTCTGGTGCCTTGCTGCCTCTAGAATAAGAGGAAAATTTTCTCCACGTAGTATGTAAATAGTTCCAGGTGTAAACATAATGAATATGAAACTAGGAGAAAAAAAATCTACAGTCTCTTATAGAACATAACAGCTTGTGAAAAGGAAGTTCTCAGAGGAGCTGCGGTTGGAATTCAGGAAGAGGCTAAGTTGAGAAATTCATGCTTTGGCAACCCATACCGGTACAGGATGCAACTGTGAAGATACTGATGTGAAGTATGGGACTGAGAACAACCTCTCACTGTTTGTGTATAGGAATTCTCATTAAAAAGATGTAGTGCTTGCTTTTCTGATTCTGCTTACTGAAAATAGGATGAGAGATCGGGGGGATTTTACCCTTTTTCTTGATTTCCTCTGAAGAGTTGTTTTTGAACTAGATTATCCTAGCACTAACCTCTATATGTAGTTATCTTTTTCTTAAAGCTAGTGATTCCTGACTAATTCCTTGCTAATGGGCTAGCATTTCACAAATGAATAGCAATGATAATTTAATTTCATGAGAGTGTTGAGTTTGGAGTCAGTGTACTGTTCTAACATTAAGGACAACATTGTCTTAAAATGAGGCTGCGTTAAATTAATGCAGACCAGAATATTTTCCTTACTCTCCCGCAGGGGGACCCCTGCTTTGCAACGTTAGCTGCAGCCAGTTTGCTACTGTTAACCAGGAAAGATACTCAGTGTCAGATTTTGTTTATGGGGTGAGTTAAATGTATTATGTTAATACTAACACATGGAGGCAGAAATAGTCAGTTAAGCGTAGCCTTTTCGTTCTCATGAAGGAAAATGTGCAAGAGAAGTTATTTGTGGCTGAGGGCAAAGATGTTTTCAGTTAACCGTCTCTGTGCCTTTTTTAATCACAGATTTCATCTGTGACAGCTTGAGCTCTGCTGCTTATTACACTTAAAAAGAACAAAACCACTGTAGATATGCTCAGTGGACTCCAGTAATTAAACTCTTACACTGCTTTTCCCTTACAGTCCTTGGAAAAGCAAAGTTATACAATATTGGTAGGTCTGAGTATAAGACAGATGAAGTCTGTTTGGAGGAGCTGGAGAATATGCACTATAAACTTTGCATACGATGTGGTTCTATAGTACTGTCTTAGTATGCCTCAGAAGGACTGTTCTGATTCATCTTGCTAGCTAGTACTCAGCTCTAGTATGGTGGTTTTGGTCTTGTTTAAGGTTAGAGGCTTCCCCAAATATTTGAATATCCTATTGTCTTCAGTAAGAACTTTGTGCTCAAACGTGTTATTTCCCTTTTCCCTGTAGGAAAAACTACTACTCTGAGCTAGCTTTCCTAAAGACCAATAAGAATATCTAATCTGGCTTTGAGGGTAATACAGTGTGTTAGTTAAAATTACTTCTGGAGTTCTGGTAATTTTTTCCCTAAATCAGCATTTTCAAGTCAGAATTTGTGATGGTAATATAAAACAAATGTAAAATATAATTAGCTACCACATTCAGGACCTGGTTATACTTTGTAAGGTAATTGTAGTGCTGAACTGATTGAGTAAACGTCTGATTAGGTTTGTAATTATTGAAGTTCAGTCGATGTGAACTTAATTTGTTGTATCTGAGTAGGGCGTTGTGTCTGGGGTCTTACAGAATTTGTCAGTCTCTGATACACAGTGTTACTTAACTCATTTTCAGAACCTTCCGATTTCTGCCTGGGATTATAGGTTTCTTACTGAAATTAAAATAATCCTACTGTAATAAGTTGATAACTCTGTTGTTGTTTATCCTGTCAGCAAGATGGGAACAGCATAGTAACCTGAGAATGTGCTCATTTCCGTAATGAATGTAACAGAGGGGGAAATAAATCTCAAACTGAGAGGGGTGTGTGCTACATTGGGTGAATTTGTGTGGAGCTGGCATCTGTTTACTTCAAGGAAATTGCCACTGTGAGTTGCTGTACCTGTGAACAAGTTACTGCAGCTTGTTGGAGACTAACTGACAGCAGATCCTGTAGCATAAAGGAACACAACAATAGGCAAGGCAGGTCTTTCAGGATGTGCGTGAAGCAGTCCCTGAGGGAAGGTCAGTTGTTCAGTGTTAACTGGAGTCTTGACTTACAGTAAGGATACAAAAACTTGAAGAGCTTGCTAAAACAAAGTACTTGATTAATCGAAGGGGTGGCTTTTAACAGCTGTTGTTGCTGTTAAAAGAGATTACTGAACAGGGTAGCTGACTTGCCCTGTCAGATGTAAATGCTGATGAAAACATGGAAGCAGGGGAACTCTGGTGTGGAAGAACTTGCACAATAGGAGTCTAACTAAAATAAATTTTTTCCATTTAAATAATGGTGTATAACTATGGTATCACTGAAAGGTGGAAGTGTCCAAACTTTGGGAGTAGGGGTTCTAATAAGGGACTGAACAGGACCTGAAGTAGCTTTCTGATGAGAAGCCTTGTTTACATCAGAGCTATGGATGCATCACTGATACAGCTTACCAGCTATGCAGGTATGACTCAAGTGCTTACTTGAATGAGCTGATTTCTAATTTCCTCTTTTCTGGAGTTCCTCCAGGGTTTTTGTCTCTCTGCAGCAGTTTGTTTACCTGCACATACAGTAACCATTTTTTACTCTGGGTAGTCTTTAAACGTTTGAAGTCTTAATTTGTCAACTCCGAGGACTTCTTATGCTTCTGTAATTAGACAGAGTAAGAAATCTTAGATGAGTTAAATTTGGAAGGATTTTCTTGCTTTTTCCTTGCTTTTTGGCTTTGTCATGTTCACCTGTTGCAGGTACTGGGTTAGACAACGGTAGTTATTTTCATTCTGTCAATACTTGGAAGGTGTTTCTTTATGCAGAATTTAAAAACGTAATATTGTAAGTAACTGATCTGGAGATGCCTCTATTGCAGTTCAAACCCTAAAGATTACTCAGAGTTTAAAAAGTTTTACTATCTAAGCCAGAGCCTTCCATTTTTAAAACAAAGTTGGTTTAAAATTTGACTTCAGATGGGTGGCATTTGAGGTCAAATGACAGGCTGTGTAGAACTGATGAGTATCATATAGTGAGTAGTAGTAAGTACTGGATTTATTACTAATACAGTTCTGTATCTTAGTTTTGGTAGCTACTTTAGGTTTGTGAGACCTATGCTGCATTGTGTGGTTGCATAAGCTGCTCTTAGACAAAGGCGCATACGGGGAAAGAGTAGGCAGGGAATATTACCCTGAGCATAAGAGAGTGGTGACAGAGGCAAGAATTTTTTTGAGTACAGATGAAGAGCCCCTTTTTCTCATCTTGTCTTATATTTCTGCCTTCTCGCTCTGCTTATTCTGTAGAAACAGGGTTTTGATGGTTGAATTCTGTTGCTTCCTAACTTCTTAGCAGGCATTGCTGGCTATTATTTGTGCTTTCTGAGATATAGTCACTAAAGTCACTTCAAGCTTGTGTCTGTAGAAAGGTAAGCAAGTCTGTGGTGCTTATGACAGTAGAGCATGTGCCCTGCTTTGATATCTAGCTCCAGTAAAGGCCTGCTGGATGTTTGCTTCCTTTCTTTGGTAGCACCAGCATCCTTTGAGACACAGGATGTTTACTTCTTTTTTGTTCCTCTTGACTTCAAGTGGCTAGATGACACCCCAGCTTCCCAAACCCATGACTTTACTATTAGTTTCTCTGGATTATTTTTAACTGTACTGCACAGAGTGGCAGTGTGTGAGGGGTATAAAGCCATCTGTGTGAACTGAAGATTTTGTTGAACTATTGCTTTTTTTCAGCTATGGTTTGCCAATCCTGAAATGTCTAGTGCTTTCATGGAGGATTGATTCTTTGAGAATATTGATCACTGTTAGTCTGTCTACCTTCTTAATCTCAATTTCTGTGTGAAATCTGACTCAGGCTTTAAAACCCTTTCTAATGTGTAAGTTAAGATGCAGATAGTCTGCCCATTTTGGGTGCAGCATATCATTTTCTTTTGCCTACAGTTGTCTTTGTTTCTTCGTATAAGATTTAAAGTTCCAGATAATTGTGACTGAGTTTTTTTTCAGCTGGCAGAACTTGATTCTGTGCTTGGGATGTGGGGAAGAAGCTTACATGGTCTGGTGAGTATTGTGAAAGGCTCCGTGGACCAGGTTGCACATCCACAAATGCAAGAAATAAAGGAAGATGCTTCTATCTTGTTGAATGAGAGACAGGGAAATGTTAGACTGGACCGATGATGGTAAATGCCATGCAATTTGCAGTGTAGTAAAGCTCAGTGGAAATCTTTTGCCAAAGGTGCTGTGGTCCTAAGTAGCTGTGGAGAAGAAAATCTAAGTTTTGCAACAGAACTAAATGTCCTTTATCAGTAAGTATTGAGAGGTGATAGGTAAGAGTAAACTCAGAATGCTTGTGGTTACTTGTTGAGCTTCAGGTTCTTCAGAGGAGTCTGAGTTTCTAAACCATCTTCTGTGTTTGGGGAACTTTTAAATTCTGGTCCAAGGAGTGGTGGTACATCTTCAGAATGGACTTGTGGTTTCTTTTGTTGCTTTTGGGAGGAAGCATTTTCACATCATGTATTGTATTGAATGTTTTGGAATCTGAAGCTTGGGATTGAATGGGAAGATTGGTACTAGAACATCTTGATACATAGCCATGATGTAACTGATGTGCAATATCTCTGTGTAGTTATTTAATCTCAATACTTAATGCTTAATACTCTTAGAGTTCTGACTACCATGGTGACTTAACAGTCCAGGTGCTCAGTAGATTAGTACCTCTTCAGCTGTAAAATAAATAATTAAAATTCTGGCTTTGTCTCTGAAATGCTGAGTATATTGCATGTTGACTCTTCCTTTTGAGCTTGGCTCATGTGACTCATTAGTGGGAAGCTTGTTTTCTGTTTAGAAGAAGGATGCTCAAATTAGCAACTTTTATCTTTGTTTTAATTTGTTTGTAGTGAGTTTGACTCGTGACTTTGATATAACACATGGAATGAAAGAACTGTGATTTTTTTTTTTGCACTGTCACAGTTCTCTTGTATTATGCAGGCAGATATCACACTTCCACTAAATGCAGTAAGCCACTAATCTTTGAGTCCTTCCAATGGGATGGAGAAGAGGGGATGTTCTGTGCTTGCTAACAAGCAAACATATGCTGATTTGTTCGTGCTGCTGAATTTGATGATAGAGAAGTCTTTGAATGTTGTGAAACCAAGATGCTTACCCATTGCTAGATGGGACTGAATATTAACTTCAGACAGTTCCTGACCTAAAACTGCTAGAAGCAGATGTGAAGCTCTCCAGTGGTAGCAGAATCTCTGTTGTAAAATTTAATACCACTTCTTCAGCTGAAGTTCTAGTGCATTTGCTTTGATTAAGTTAGATTGTTTTTGTGCATGTGCTAGCACAAGCAGATCTGTCAGCTGGTAAGCTAACCATGGTGTGTAATCAAGGATAGCTAGATTACTCTGACCTCCTGCAGGCTGCTTTCCTAAAATGGAAATTACTCATTTTGCAGTTGGAAATTGGAGCCAAGCAGCTGTGAATTCCAGAAGAAATACTGAGGCAAATTCATAACTTTACTTAGGTTCAGCAACCAAATGACAGTTGATTCTACCACTTGCTACTGTTTTTCCTTCTGTGAATGAAGGACCTTTTCCACAAAATCAGCTAGTAGCTGTATGAGGTTATTGCTTAATATCTAAATCTTCATGAATATTGTTTGGTTTGTTTTTAAAGTCTTTTCCTCATAATTCTTTCCTTCCTTGACCTTTCTTTTTTACTCCTTTTCCCCAAAACAACAATCTCTCACTGTGCACCCTCAATCTTCACTTCTGCGGCTGCTGTTTCCTTTTGTTACTTAGTTTGCAATCAGATTTTCGGGCTGAGTGGCTTGGAATTGGGATAGTTGGATGTCTTTGGGAATGTTCACATTTGTCCTGCAGTAGAGACTGACTGCCTGGAGACTGAGAGGCAGATATGGAACTGCTGAGTGACTGTTAAAAAAGTATAAGTCAGGAACTGTCTAGTTATGAGCACTTCTACCAGTCTGCACTTCACTGTGGCTCAGCAGGAATCTTCATGCCTGTATGGAAGGCTCCTGGTTCCATTTTTGACTCAACTTTGGCACTTAAAGACAAAACCTGGGTGAAATTGTAGAACTACTGTTGCTAGTGGTCTATGCTGTTCATGAGTGATTACCTAAACCTGCAAAACCATTTGAGTAATGTGTGTTCCAGGTTGAGGTGGGTGCTGCGTGCGGTTCTTCTAAGCAAAAGTGGAGCTGGGATTCATGCAGGCAAACTACCAAGCAGGTCTACTTATATGTTCTCAAGAGTCCTATGTAAACTGAAAGAAAAATGGTGCAACTTCATTCAAATGCACTCTGTCATGCCTGGTAGCTGTATTCTGACCTTTCATGTTTTTGTGCCTTAAATCTGAAAAAAATGGAAAAACTCAACCCTAGAACTAATATAATGACATATATATGTGTCACAGCTGGGATCCCTTCCCAATGCTCAAGTCACACTAGTAATTTATTTTCATTGAAAGTATCATTTTGGAGGATCATTGAGGAGCTTAAAGATGAGGTAGAACTGTGGCATGCTTAAAAACTTCGGGGTGGGGAACAGAGAGGAAGTGTCTTCTACAAGAAGCTGCTGTTGCACATTACTGATTCAGCTTAAGGAGTCAGTAGGAGTTCTACCTTTGAGTTATTGGCTATGGAAGACATTAATGGAGGCTGGATATCTACTGTAGTCATCAGGTACTGTATTCTGATTTACCTTTGTTTTTTGTTTTTTTCAAGGTTACAGGGAGCAGTAAGATGATCTTTGCTCGGGTCTTCTCTTAAATGTGTTATAGTAGACAGAATTTTGGAATACTGGTTGCTATTTTACTGATCTCCATAGCTTCTCCCCAGTCCAGTGAGACCAAGTGAGAAGATCTCTCTAGTTTGAGTGCAAGTACACAGGCTCCACTCAGCTGAGAAGCTCTGTTTCTGCTCAGCCTGCTCCTAGACCTGGCAGAAACTGTGCTTAATTTAGATGGTCATAGGTCCTGGAAAGCATGAGGTAGGAAAAAGAGGATGGAGAAATGAGGGGAGGATACAGAGACAATGTACAGATTAGGTATGATGTTGAAAAGAGTAATCATTTTGTTACACCAAATTATTCATTGTTCTACAAAGCAGCAATGTAAAATCTAGTTCCTCACTGTTTAGTGAGCATGTTTAATTTACAAATTGGTTATCTTGCAGCTTCATTCTTGTTTTTGCAGAAGACTGTGCCTTAGATTGTCTTTGATTACTTGAGACTGGGGCTTATATTTTCAGAAGGAATACTGTGGCTTTTGACTTTCTGTAGTCTAGAAAATGTGAAAGCTGTTTAAAAGAGAAGAGGCTGGAGGCACTGGCTAGATGAGAAATCAATTTGTACATAGTGAAAACATGGTTTAGACAGTCTGTGCTGAATAGTCATGCTTGGAAGTGAATGCAGAAATTCAGATGCCCTAGATAGCTCTTCCATAGTGTTATTTATGGAGTTCAGGACCACTGGTAGCATGATAACTAATGCTCAATTTTTTTATTTTATTTTTCCTCCATTCCTTTTTGTGGGTGATCTTGTTCTTGCTGCGTTAAACAGATTTGGGTG
Source organism: Cyrtonyx montezumae (assembly GCF_038088225.1). Lineage (NCBI taxonomy): Eukaryota > Metazoa > Chordata > Aves > Galliformes > Odontophoridae > Cyrtonyx > Cyrtonyx montezumae. The sequence continues at coordinate 122,561,996 of NW_027072034.1, forward strand.
TAAGAGGAGAAGCTTTTTCCAGGGATGTTTTTATTGCTTCCCACATGTAATATTTCATCCAGAGATGCCTATTGGTGGCTGGAGCTCCTAGGTGTTAGAGTAATAAGGATACTAGGAAGCTGCATAACTGTTTTGTCAGTAGTTCTTAGCCATAAACTGCCTGACAATTCAATGAGCAGAAATTCTTAGTGAAACAGCAGCTTCTCATGGGTGAAGAGTCTGTACAGACCTCTGAAGAAGTGGAAGATGTGCAAAATTTGGAGATAAAGAATGCAATCAAATACATAAAATTGCACTAACTTGTTTTCCTTTAACTTGAAACTGATACAGAAACAGAAGTGTCTTTACTTGTCATATTGTTATATTAAAGGTAGATTGTTCTCAGTTTGTATCTGTACCTATAAATTTTGGGGAGCTTATAATAATAACTCAAAATATATATATATATATATACACTGTGTTCCTATGCTTCTGCTTTTACTTTTTGTTTTACTTCTTTTCTTACCTGATGAATTAAATTTGAGTAGTTAGGTAAGAATAATCATTTAGAATAATTTTGCTGTAACTCTTAAATGTATTTTCTATGAAAACTGGAATAAATTCTAGCAAATGGGAAATTATCAGGTAGTCTGAACTGTAATTTTTTTTTCTGCAATGATATTTGCTTGTACTTAATGTAATGCCTATTAAAGAAAAAATGTGCCATCTTGCTGTTAAGATCTTTTTTGGTAGTATTACATAGCAGCAGATTGGTTGCAGTTTTTACTCAGTTTTCATTAATGTAAAGCCACGATCCTAAAGTAAGAAATTAAAACAGCTCAGTTAATTACCTTCTAAGCACTGTGATGATGCAAGGTGCCCAGTGACACGATCTAAATGTTGGTCCCCTGACATCCATCCATAAGCTGGTAAAACTGATAGGAAGTATGTGATGGTAAAGAAGAAACAGTTTAAGTTCATATTTTGTGTTGTGTAGAATTCTTTTCAGAAATAGATAGCCATACCAACTGCTTCAGGCTCATCTTAATTGTTAAACTTGGCAAATTTTATCTTGCTTTTAACCCTAATTTTGAAGATGTGGTATTATGAACATGCTTGGGCTGAAAGCATCCAATAAAAACAGGTAGCTTACAGTAATGGAAAAAATGACTCTGTACAAGTTGAAAACAGAAATTAGCTAAAAGGCAAATACACAGTAATCCTTACAACAGAAGCACAATTTCAGCACTTCATAAATTATTCTCGGGCATCTCGATTGAAGGTCGCTCTTCTGTTTCTTGTCCAGTTCCACAAGCACTTCAGTAGTGTTTGTGCATTGTTTTTCCCGAAACTGCAGTTTTGCTAAGCAGTTCCCACACTTGGATATTCTAGATTTGGACAAATATCACCTTATTTCAAGAACCAAAAGCCAGAGATGTGCAGTCATGAGGTTAAGGTACAACTTAACCAAGGAAACTCATTCTGTACACAGTGACACACGGACAGTAAGGATGGTGTGAGTTCTCTCATCGTCCACTGGTTTTGTCATGAGGTGCATAAACGAATGATAGGGTGGTTGATTACATGAAGTCCTACCCGCTGTTCTGTTTCTCAGGTTCTGTGTGTACATGTTAGAGCTCTGAGATGTAAATCAAACTCCAATGAGAAAATTCACTGCTTCCTTTTGAGCAAGACAAATCATGTATTGCAGTTGTCTGTTTAACTTAATTTACACCTTACATCTTCAGTTCAAGACCTTAAGTACAGGTTAATTTTAAATAGTAAGCATTAATAAGATTGCTGTAATTAAGGATTCATTACTTCATAGTTGAATGAGGCAAATTCATCGGCATCTTTCCTGAGGAACTATATAAATTGAATCAACAATAGCATGCTTCTTTCCTTGAGTTCCTGTCTAACTGTATTGTTTTTGAAATTAGTGTTAACAATTAAAATGTTCTATGTATGTGTTTTGTTACTGAGAATTTGCTTTATGAAATAGCAATATTGTGCTCTTTGTTGTAGTTTCCATGGAAATAAATAAGGAGGCATTATATTCAGGGCAGCCCTCCTACTCAAACTACCTAGTCATATACTGTGTTGGACTCTACAAAGCTCTAGGTGTAGCAGGTTCCTACCAAAAGGATACTTTAAACCTGTGTTATAATGTGTTGCAGTTAGATAGACATTTATTTTATGGTCACTTTTTGTTACCACAGTGCTCTTCAAACATATGCACATATTTAACATGGGGACACACATAAATGCTTGAGTTTTTGGCATGCTCACAAGCCGAATTAAAGAAGACCGACTTTGTTACCTAGTTTCCCAAGAGGAAGAGATTTACTGCAACTTAACTGTGAAACTGTTTAGAATTGCAGAATGGCTTGGGTTAGAAGGGACCTTGAAGATCTAGTTCTAACTCCTTGCTGTGGGTGGGTTTGCCAGCGAAATCAGGCACTAGATCAGGCTGACCAGGGTCCCATCCACTGTGACCTTTAACTCCTGTGGAGATGGGGCACCCACAGCTTATCTGGGTCTCTGTGCTCTCTCAGTGAAAAGTTTCCCCTGATGTAAACTTCCCCTCTTTTATTTAATACCGTTCCCCCTTGACCTATTGTTATCTTCCCACATAAAAAGTTGATTTCTGTCTAGCTTTTAAGCTCTTTCTAAGCATTAGGACACTGCTGTTATATCTCTCCTAAGCCTAAGAGCAACTCACTCAGCCCATCTTTGTACAAGAAGGGTGCTCCATCCCTCTAATAATCTTTGTGCCCTCCTCTACCCATTCCTACAGCTTCACATCCCGCCTGAACACAGTACTACAGATAAAGTGGTCATAGGGACAGTCTTGCTCTTCCTGCTGTCCCCATCTATTCTGATGCAGCCCAGGATTTGTTGGCCTTCTGGCCTGCATACGTACCCTGCTGGCTCATTTTAAGTTGATCTCCCAGGCCCTTTTCCACAGGGCTGCACTCAAGGAGTTCTTCTCCCAGTCTGTAGATATATCTGGGATTGCTCTGGCCCAAGTACAACACCTTGCACTTGGCTTTGTTGACCCTCATTAGGTTTACAGGGTCCACTTCTCAAGCCTGTCCAGGTCCCTCTGGGTGGCTTCTCTTCATTCTGTTGTGTCAACTGCACCGCTCAGCTTGGTGTCATCAGCAAACTTGCTGAGGGTGCACTCAATTCCGTCACTGATGTCAGTGATAAATATGTTAAAGCATACAGTCCCAAGATGGGCCACTGGTCTCCACCTGGAGACTTGACAACTACTTTCTGATGAATCATTTTTCAGTATGATAATTCTGTTTTACCCTCATTTTGCCTTTCTGCATTCAGTGGCTGATGTTGACAGCTCCTGCTGCATTGAACGTGCTATATTATAAAGGTGGCTCAAAGCACAAGTAGGCTTTATCCCTAGATAGCATTAGCTTTCCAAGTAAGAATGGAGCCATCCTAAAGCAAGGGCTTTTTGTTAGCTTTCTGGGCATGGGCCACATTCAAAAGCAGCAGTGATTTTCTTGTCTCATTGTTAGAGACAACTTTACAATCACATGAATGCAATGATTTAAACCACGGGGAAAATTACTAGGATTTATCAGTTTTTCTTATCCTGTTTGTGATCAGACTGGTTCAAATTATGCTTGATGGGTGCCTATCCTAAACTTCAGTCTAAGAACACTATTAACCCAGCTGTGATACTTTTAGACCAAACAAAACTCAAATTATTATCACTGCTTGATTTTAATTTATTGGAATGTCTTCACCAGGCTCCTGCTCTAGATAGACCTGGGAGTGCAGCGTGTTCAATGACTGAGAGTTGCATCTATACCTGGAAACAATTTACTGGAAGTTCCACAGCTTGAATGAAATTATCCATAAGGCTTACCCTTCTGTAAATGTTCACCTTTAAATTTATATATTCTGGATTCTTTAAAGCTGTAGCTGTAATTTTAGTACAGCTTGTGCTGATGTCTTCTCTGTTTGCAAAGGCTTTATTTTCCTCTTCTCTAGAACAGTAAACAGCTCTTATCTGAGAGCAGTGTTTGCATCTGCTTTTACTAAATAAATAGCTGGTGAAGGGGACCACCTATGGTAATACCCGAACCTGTTTTACTGCAGACAGTATCAAAGTGGTACTGTTTTGGTTTTTTTTGTCAGCTATGCTCGATAATTATACACACAACTTTCAGAATAGTGTGGTTAAACTCAAACCTCTGGGGCAGTAAGGTGGTGTGAATGTCTCCTTTCTCACCGTTTCTGACCTCTCCATATGGGAACTCTGAGTGACCCAGCTCTGCTCTGTTACCTCTCTTCTGATAATGACCTCATTCACAAGGTTGTTGCTCCTGGTGTTACTGATGTCCTGTTGCTTTTTATTAGGGATGTGAAGAGAGAGTTGATTCTCACAGGCGCCTTACAACAAAGTCTTTTCTTCTAAACACCTATTTTGATTTTATTGCAAATATGTGCATGTGCTATTGTTTTGATGAACATTCAACAATACTGTACAGGGATCAGCTGCGAAGTTGCTGAAAGCTTCTTGGCCGGGTTACGTAGTTGGCTTTGGACTGAACTAGTCTGGATTGGGATTTTTCTTCACTTTCATGTCAACAAGTGACACTTGCGTTCTGCAGCGTTGCCATCTTGCACAATGGTCCTTTACAGCTGCATGATATGGGACTTCATGATACAAATGAGGATGAGGAGTGCCCCAGCATGCAATCAAGATCAGGTTTTGAGAGGACAATACTCATTACTTTTTGTGACCATACAAGGCTGAAGACATTCTGCGTTGTTATTCATTAAACTAATAAGGTAATAACTTGTACACCACACCATAGCTTAGGACATTTAAGTGAAAAGTACTTAGCTGTTTCACCAACCTGTTCTGTGTCAGTTATTGTTTTCATGAGAATGAATTTATAGTCTAGACTGACTTGGAAAGATAAAATCTCACCTGCCATCTCATTTTCCTCTTCCTTACAAACGTGTTGCAGAGGTCTTTGACCTGCAGTGGTCATGGTGTTCAGATGTCTGCTGCACGCTGTGATTGCGCTGTGATTTTTACCTAACCTAATTGAGTCAACAAGTATGACCTCAGCAGAGCAGGAGATATTTTTGTGCCACTTCTAAGACCAGCATCATTGTAATGCTGTATTGCCTTGATGTTAACGTGATGGTACATATTAAGTGCAGAACTTTCTGAGACTACCTTTGATGGGTTCTACAAGTATCTCAGTACCATGTGCAGTACTTCTAAAAGGGAGCTCCCAGTCCTGGTTGTCCTAGAGGATGCTCTATCTGGGGCACCCTTAGAAACTGAATGAGTACACTTCCTTAGAATAAACTTCAAAGGACAAGAACATCAAAGGAGAGTCCATGCATGTGGTTTTTTGAGTCCAAGGCCATGTAGAACAAACGTAGCAAATTGGTATCTTACCAACCATGGTTATAGCTATCATTGAATTACCTGAAGGAGCTTGGCATAATTATGCTTTTTTCCTGGACTTTGTGCATTTGCTTTAGTTTGGGATATAGAGACACGGTGCTGTTATTGTTACAGACTAAATGCCTACTTATTAGGTACTAAGCACAGTACCTGCTTGTTGACAGTCCTGTAGGTTCCCGTGCTTTATGGAGGGAAGTTTAATTTGTCTACTTGGCACATCACATGGTAGACAAGCTAGCAGTAGGAATGCAGTAATTTCTAAAACACTGGTATCAAGAAATAATTGAACAGTCCACTAAATTACTGCTTAGGACAACACATTAATGAGACCGTGAGAAATTGAGTCATAGTTCTCAGTGGATGAAATTGCATAAATCTAAACACGTTACTGATCCTTAAGGGATCTTTTCAATCTGAGGGGAGTGCTAGCCAACTGAATGAATGGCAAACTTGCGTACTGGTTCTGATTCCTAGTGTGGCACATAGGTTTCACAGGTGGTTAGCTTTGGGGGTAAATTTGAGAACAAACTGAAATTTCATCTTACGCAGAAATGTAGTTGGCCTCTCTCCATTTTGTGTGTGTATTTATACCATGGTCACATATGTACTTTTAATGCTCAGCAGTAAAACAGATCATGGGTCCCGTTTGGCTACATGCTACTTTCCTTTCTACATTTTTTTAGTAATGATATTGCCTATCTTATATGTCATATAAATCTTAGCATCTATGAGATTTAAAGCTGACTTAAACATGGCATGTTATTTTGTTTGCTTGTTTGGTTGCTTTATTTTAATGAGGCAAAACTCTGAAATAAAGTTTATAGTGATCTGACCCAGATTTATTGTCCTGACGGTGGTGGTCCAGGATAACTTCAGCTTCTTAGTTGGCCTTCAGTACTGAGCACAATAAGTGTGAAAATCATGCTATGTGGTTCTCTTTAGTTATGCATGGGGACCACAAGTTCTTCCAGGAACAAAAAAAAAAAGAAAAGTGAAAGATTATTTCTGGAACATCCGGGCTTAGTGAGCACTCAGAATTTTCCCAGTAACTCAGCTCCTCAACTGCAATAGAAAGGGCATCTCCAGGAGACATCACAGAATCAGCTCATCCCATTCAGATTCTGAATCTTTATTTGCATGGTGGGAAAAAAAAGCTCATCTTAATGCTTCAAAGTTTGCCCTTAGAGTTTTCAATGAGAAGAGAGTTGGTCACTTTTATTTTATTTTATTATAAATCATGGCTGTTGTATTCTGGTTATGGCTGCAAGCATAAATCAGTATTATACTTAGAATAGAATGTTCACCCTTGTGTAAGTTCTTTCACTTTTCCAAATCAAAATTCTGTCTCCAGGCAATCAGCCAACTAAAAATGTCAATTACACATTAATTGAAATTAACACTTTGTGTCACTGGAATCATACTTTTCCTCCATTGCTCTGAAAACTACAAACAAATAAATCAAAAAATCAGAACAAACCTAGGAGATGTTATATTAAAGATAAATTTCAAATGCTGTTTTTGGTTTCAGAAATTGCTGTATGAAGGGGAGCCAAAGTGAAGTGATGGAGGAGCTAGATATTAGGGCCAGTGGTGTTTGCATGTTGATAGATAATGGAATTTTCCAATGTGCATATGGGAAGAACTCAGATATTTTTGTAGGTCATGTAATGAAAGTGGCTACATCGATTAGAAAAGCCTGTATTTTTATAGAGGATGTACAAAGCTGAGTGCATTACCTGCAGTTTTACATGTTCTTCTGTGTGAGGGATTAGATAGTAGGTAACAGATTGGTGTCGTAGTCATTCAGTTTGTAAACAGTTGGATCGTGGCAGACGGAATCCCAAAACTACTATTAAAGTGCATGGCATAGGCTGTATGCAGTGCAGGAAGCATTTAAATCTTGAGTATTTAATGAATAGAATCGTTGGCTGATACTAATTGCTATTTCTTATTACTGCACACTGTTTCACTGAGCATAGCTTATTCCCCTGATGATCAGGATAGCAACAATCTAAAATTTCATTTCTCCCTTAGGGAAAGGGAATTTTTAGATGGAGAATTTTATACTGAAGATATCAACTTCCAACGTCATGCTACACAAGGCTGTGTCGTACAGTCATTGATCAGCAGTACATATATTAGTAATAAGGGAGTAGGGATGGTTTCAGAAGTGGCTGAAAATTATTTTAAAGAGAAGTAGAGATATTAGATGGAGAATGTTCTTTCAACTGCAGGAAGGCAGCAGCTGGAAGGAATAGTTCTCTTCAGGTTGTGTTAAACTGCAGGCACATTTTTTGTCTCTGTGAGCCGACAGACTTTGTGTTGATTGAAGAGTTTCATTGTAGCCCCTGCTGCAGCAGATGCAAACATCCTGGGTCATTTACCAGATGAAGCATTCTATGCTCATGCTGGCTCAGCTCTAACTAAGGCTTTTTGTATTCCTGTGCTTGTCTGTCGTAACACTAAAGCCCTAGTATATTTCTTCCCTGTCCCTTCTTGAGACTCTCAACTCTTCCCTTCAGCGTCTCCAAAGCTTTTGCTTCCCTTCTGGAGCGAATCACCGCAGTGCACTTTGTTTCACACCCCCCGCCTGCGCAGGAATGGTGCTTTCTCCAGTTCTCTCTGCCCTTTCTCTGTAGACTCTGTATTACCATCTCCTTATAAGCCCTTGCTTGTTAGAGTTATTCTTGTTGGAATCTGGGCTACAAATAATCTTTCCATGCAGCAAGTTGCTGCCTCTGATAAATGTGGGCTGCAGCCAGCGGTTGGCAGGGAGATTTGTTTGCTGTCAGCCCCTGAATTGTGAATTAGGCTTTTCTGGTACTTCTCATTTGCACCAAAATCGATGACACTGAGCTTAATAATGCTGCCTGCAATTTTAAAATCGATCTGGTCCAATATTGTGTGAAGAAATGCATTCATTTGAGTGCTGAGCTATAGATACTTCTGGAAGGCTACTTACATAAGCTCCACGTGAGCAGAAGTAGTCCTATGTCTGTGAGATTGGATTTTGAAATGTGTTTTAAAAATGTACGGCAAGTGATGGTATTGACTATAATATACAAACTAAAAAGACTATGTGGGTCTGATTTGTGTAAGCATTTTCCATGGGAATCCCAGTGCCTTATATGGTCAACTTGCTTTGTAGCGTTTCAGTGAAATGAAGGCAGCCATCCAACAGAAAAATAAACAGCCCAGCTGGCTTTAGCTGTGTCTATAATACCCTCTTTCTTGGCCTCCTTCAGTAGCACAGTAGCTAATTATTAAAACTGAAAATGTGGACAGAGCCTATGTAGCTAGTGGAAGAAATTGCTTTTGTGGCAATGACTGTATGCTGAGGATATAATGCTGTTTTAATAAAGAATAGTAACACATGGGTAATATGGCTCTGTTGCTTTCTGAACTTTCACTATCAGATAAGTTGTGCCTTTCCCAGCGTTGTGAACTGGTGGTAATTCCCATAGTTGCTGTAAACAGAATTAGTAGTAGACACAATCGGGCGTATTTTTTTTTTTCTATGTGTTTGACCTGTTTGTTCACTGCTTGAAGAGATGCTAACGCTTCAAATAAATGTTTGGTGAGGCTTGCATATGCAGCTGTTGCTTCAGAGAAACCTGGTTCAGGTTCCTCTGGAAAGAGTGGCACCAGTCATTGAAAATGACTGTGTTTGCAGTGCAAGCTACCCTGTATTTACTCTCAAGTATTAGGGTGCACGTAGGCTTTACTGTCATTCTTCCGTGGTAACTTACATACCTATACTTTAAAAAACCCTCCTGAATGAGAGGCTATGGCTAATCACATCTCTTTATCCAGATACACTAAATCCTGTTTTACTGGAAGTGTGATTGAAACTGCGAGTGTTAGTACCTTTCTTTGGAGTATCAGTGAAAACCACAACATATTCTGTCTCAGAAAGAATAAATGGACACTTTATTACCTCCTGTGAGGAGCAGGTACAGTAAAAGTGCTACGGTATTCATGGTGTTTATTCTAAAGAGGGTGGGTTTTTTTTTCCCACTATCTAGGCTGCCTAAGGCTTTCAAGACTCTTTCAGATAATCACATAGCTCCAGTGCCTGATTTATGTTAAAAGGAAAGGCCAGTCTTCTGAGCTCAGTAATAAGTCATCTCTGCTTCTGCTGATACGAGGCATTCCAATCAGCTTTCAAAAAGCAGCTTTTGTTTTATGATGGCTCTTGGTCCCAGCTCTTGCAAGCTTCCTGTAATGACTTCTACTTGTTGTCCTAGCAGAAGGGGTGAACAGCTGATTCCTACTTACTTTCTCCTTATAATTTATGATTTATAATAGTTGTCTATTATATAGTCTTCAAGGTAATTCTTTTCTAGGCTGAAGAGTCCTGTAGTACTGTACAGTGTTATTTTTAAGTTACCTTTGAACATGGCAATTCAGAATACAAGAGCAGTACAGATGCCAGGTTCCTGCAAAGCTCTGAAATTCATTTAGAGACCTGCTAGTATTATCTGTGCTGTGACCTCTTTGCCTCCACTAGCACAGAGGAAGAAGCCACAAGATGCAAAAATAGAGTAGAGATGTGCAAGTGAGTCAGAGAGGGGGCAGAAGGGAGATGTCAGATGTGGGCTGGCTGTCAGAGTGAACCGAGTTAGGAAAATTAAACGGTGGTGTGGAAAAGGAAATGGGATAGAAAGGGTGAAACTGGGAACACTGAAATAATGGAACTTAACTGGTGGTGTATTGGATGCCAGGTAGTTGGTGGTGAAGTCTGTATTTGGACTTCAATGCATAAACCTTGTAATACTTTATTTTATTATGTCATCGTACCTGGCTTATAGGGCCTGGGTAGAGGTTTTGCTCTTGGGATAATTCAGACCAACTAATTAAAGGTGCTGGTGTGTGGGAAACTTCTGCTGTGTCAGTGGGAGGAAAAGAAGAGAATGTGATATGGGGTAGGAGACTGCAAGGAGCTTTGTAGAAACAGAATATACGTACGGCTTCAAGTATAATGAAACATTCAAATGTATGAAATGGTGTCTATCCTAAAATCTCAGCTCTGTGGTACTGTGTGGTAGAATCAGGCGATACTGCTTATGATTATGTTATTTGCTGCCTGTAAAATGACAGCATTCTTTTGTGCTTTTATGAAAATACTGCTTATGCACCTAAATGGTGATGAGCATTGATGTGTAGGCAGGCCCGTGAGGAAATGAGATCTGTTTGGAGCAAAATTGGAGTATTGTGGGCCAAACTGTGAACAGTGAAGACAAATCCAAAGTTCTGCATAGCTACACACTGACCAACTCATAGACTGACTGAATTGAGGTGCTTTGGCCACAGGGGAGTAGTGATCACGTAGGACTGCACACAGGTTATGTGCTTGTGTGGCCAGTTGATTTGGCTTGGGCATCGTTAATTAAAGCATTTCCTAGTCCTAGGGTATTTGTCTGTTTGGCCTTATTATTGCTTATATATAGGTCTGGGCATAATGTTTAATGTAAAAGTGGAGTCCTTAGAGAAGCATAAAGCTTAAGCACGCTTAATACTGTAAATTAAGTGGCAGAACAGCTTTCCCCTGCAGGAATTCTTGTCAGGATGTGCACCATAGAGAAGAAGCAAGCTCAAGGCAGCAGAGGTATTCTCCTGGCACATGAGGGGGTGAGCTTCAGTTTTTTGTTTAATATAGAGGCAGTTTCTTAGCGTACTGTCTTTGAGGTGTATGAGGCATAGCCCCTGGCGAGATGACTGCACATTTCATGAGTCTGGATTGAGAACTTTTCCTCAAAGCAGCTTGCATAGTAGGAGCTTTCTGTTTGCAGGAGGAGCGGAGGGTGACTGAATGGCAGAGAAAGCAGGGTGGGCCTCTGTCAGTTTGTCTGGAATGGGGAGAGCTGAGAGTCTTCCTGATGAACATTACTCTTGCCCTCACCACCACTATGTCTCCGGCAAAGCCCCTGAACTGCCACCTGCCCCAGCGTGGCAGCACATGGGCTTTCCCCACTTTCAGGCAGTGTGCGTGCTTTCTCTGTACGATCAAATCTGTTTCATTCTTTGCATTTTCTCCCCTTTGTACTTCAGCTCCCGTTCGTATTTGCAGGAGATGCAGTTAGTAAAGTCAGTCCCACTGCTCTGAATAAACCCAAAGCTTTTAAACCTGGCTTTCATTTCCACACTCTTCGATAATTATAATACTTAACAAGCAGTCTGATGTACAGGAAGCAGACTTCAAAGCATTTATAATCAGTTCCATACTGACACGCATACTGCTAAGGTCAGGTAAACAACGGACTTCTGGGTTCTCACTTCTTTCACACTGACTCAGTACTGCTGGTCAAGAGGAGGCCGTTGTGCTTTCTGCCCTGCTGCAATTCACAGACGTCAGAATTCAGTGCAGAGGACACACTACACAATTAGAAATGTGGACTTTTACCCTTTTCTCTAGAATTGGTCCTGAGAATGAGCAGTCAGAAGTGGCTGCAGTTCCAGGTGCAGCTGAAGTAATAATGCTTCACTGCCCTGAAAGGGTGTGCTCTTGCTTCTTCCTCCCAGCACAGTGAGAGTCAGACAATGCTTTTGGGAGTGTGCAGTTGAGAATTAGGAGGGAGGCTGGGACCTCCCTGTTTGTCAACAGTGAGCTCTTGCAGGATCATGCCCTGGGTGGTTAGTATACATCAGCTTGAAGGAGCGATGCTTTGCTCGTTTTATAACTCTTGCCTTCTGCAGAACAGAATATTGCTTAAAACTCAACTGGAAACACAGAGCATTATTCAATAGGAAAGATATTTTACAAGTACTTTGAAACACTGTCATCTTCTGAAGGTCAGAGATTCTAATGAATTGTTGTCATTGTTGTCCTAGTTGTTATCAGCTGGGAGAGCATTTTTGTGTAACTACCTATATGCAGATGTAGCAGGGAAAGAGGTTCAATTAGGATACTTTCGTGTTTCTATCAACAGTTGACTGTAATAACTGACACTGAAGTTTTCGAAGTGGCATTCTGTGCTGTTAAAGACACGTGTCAAAGTCACATGTCATATTTTGACTGAAGTGCAGCTTTCCTGCGAAGTGACACTGTTGTTGGAGTGAATATAAGTACTTAACCCATTTCAACACATAGTTTGATTTCCCAGCAAGTTTTTTCAGGGCCTTTTCTCCTCAAAATGGATGTCTACACTTTGCTCATCTGTCACATGGCACTGCGATGGTAGAGATAAACAGCACTGTGTGTGAGAATGTGGTGCTGTGGAGAAAGAGCAGGTGACATGTGTGTCTTGCTGATTTTGGCCTGTGCTCTCAGTTCATGTAGGTATGATTCCTGTTGCCTGCTTGCGTGGATTAATTTGCTCTTCAAAAGGTTAGTGTGAAGTGTAAAACTTACAGGTAACTACAGGTTTGACTTCATGCTTGGTTTGTGAGGATCTAGGGCTCTGTAGAAGATGAGGAAGATACAGCTGTGTCCTTTCCTCTTGTACAAGTTCTTTCCTTGACATTTTCTACTGCGTAAATAGAACGTGTCGGTGGAGGGATAAAAAAGAGTGTTAGGAGACTGTAGTTGCTTGCTGCTCCTCTCTGCATTTCTGTCTCCTTAAATAGGAAGATCTCTGGAGGAAATGTGGTGGAGTCAGCAGAGAATTCAGGGATGGCAGGCAGTACTTATCACACAAAATAGGCAGTGACAACAGCTGTGACCTGGAGAGTCCTTAAGTCCTGCCACGTGAGGTTCTGTAAGCATACAGTACTGGTGTTTGGTGGCAGTGGGGAAGGTGGCACAGCTCGGCCAGAATGAGGCTCGAGACGTTGGCAGTGGAGCACACAACAGTCTGAGGAAAAAATAAGCTGCTTTTTTGTAAATCCTGATCACAGGTGTAATGTTCCTGATATACCACCTTCCTTAGTATAGTTACAGTCAATCCATACATGGTTGTTGGTTTTTTTTCTTCCTGTATCAGAATACATAGGGAGATGAGGACTCTGGTTTGCTTTTCCCTTTCATGCTGTGAGGAGAAGAATAATACTGGTTTTGGATGCTGTCTAGAGAACAGTTTCTCTAAAATGTTCCCTTTCTGCTGGCTTTTCACACGCTGTGTGCCAAAACAATGGAGAGGTATGTTGAGGGCCTATTATGGCCAAAAAAATGAAGCATCTGTTCAATTCAAGTCTGGGGGGACATTTATGAAGATGTCCTGTGAGAAGGAAGCCTGCTGAGGCTCAGCACCGACCGTGTGTTTGCTGCATGAATGCTAATGAGCTTTCTTAAGCATTTATGAACAGAGACTGTTGCCTCTGTTGAGTCAGCTTCCATATGACAAGGCTACAGGTGCTGAAAGCTTCAGTGGGCCCACAGTTTTTCAGAACCGTGGTTGCTGGTGCCCCAGATTTTAGGAGTGAGAGTCAGTCTGGGTCTCTCAGTGTTCATCATTGGATCTGTCTCAGTGAAGCTGAAGCGCAGTGAAACTAAGCCAGCCTTTGAAGCCATGTAGCACTGGCATGGCATTGCCTTCCTGCTAAGGAGCCCATTGAATAGCAGTTATTTTGATATGTCACAGATTTTTTTGCTTGTTTTTAATTCTTTTAACCAGCACGGCTGCTATTGCAGCATGAACAGTCCTCTACTGTTTCTCAGCCATTACAAGATCTGTTCAGAAAATAAATATCAGCAGGCTTGTAGCTGCCTCGAGTTCTTGAGTAGTGGCTAGAGAGCTGCCTCGGCATACTTGTGGGGCCTGTTGAGTTACATAGTTTTTTGTGGGGCTTTAGTGTTTATTTTATTACTAGTAGAGTGATGGGTATATAATCCTTATTATGTAATACAAATTAAACCTTGTGCTTCTTTCAAAACAGCAAGTAGAGATATTTGTTGACCAATTCACTCCCTCCTATGTTATTCATATGTATCCCTGTATCACTGGCAGCATTTTCCCAATCCTTAATTTACTTAAGAAGTGCTTTAGCATTTGTGCCCCCACCAGCTGTGCTTCTTATTGATGTTTATAGCTATCCTCTACAAATTCCTACAACTAATACTGTTTTATACCCTTTAAAATTTTAACAGTGTAAATGTTGTATTTTTAATTACTGCTATTGTTCAGCTTTATCTGTACTTTCCTGATCAGACTGTTCTCTCATGTAGAATAATTGCTTCTAATCCATGTGATACGCATTGAAAAAATTAAGAAGGAAGCTCTTTTGCAGCTTTTGAAACATCGTGTATGTAGATGTGATAGATGGGTATGTATAAACTTAGTTTCACTTGTTGACTGTTGTCTTCCTGTCCATTTTTTAATATAATGGGGGCGATAGGCAGTATCCTTGTGGTTGCCTGCAGTTTGTTCATTAATGTCATATTGAGTTTGTAATGGGACATGTGTACCACGGTGTGTTCCGTATAGGTATACCTGAAAGAGTCCGATGTCAAAGTTGTTGCTTTTGCCATGGCCTTTTTGGGAGGGAGAAGGTCCACAAAGTGGGTGTTGTCTTATGTCTGTAGCTGGACATTGGGTGTTGCATGTGCCTGTTAAGAATTACTGTGCTTTTCTGTGCTGGTCAGGAGTTTGGATAGAAAGATTTGAAAGTGCTTTGTGGAGGTACGAGTGGGAATTGTGCCCGGAAGTGAATGTGGAGCTTTGTCCTTCTAACCAGGGAGGATCTGCGCAGCAGGTTGTGTAATGTGCCTGGCCTATTGGAAATAGAGTATTAAGTTACACTGTGGCAAAAATGCCTTTTTTAGAAGTTACAAACCATATCTGTGTAGATGAACAGCTGTATAGCTAGCCTATGAGAGAAAGGGAGTTTGGTGTGGAGTACGCTTACTTTGTCTTTATTCTTTTACCTAACAGGATTATAGTACATTTGATAATCATCCTTGTTTGCTTATACAAACATTTTTTCTGGCTATATTAAAACACTGCAGTGCATTTCATGTAGGCTATTTTAGAAGATGGTTTAGCAAACTTAAGTAAGTCTCAGCATGAGTACACACTGATTTAGCTTTGAAGAGATTCCTGATGTGTCTAGTCTGGTTCACTTTTGGCTTCAGGTGCAGTTTGAGTCAGCCTTAACCATGCAGAGGACTTTGTGTCTTGCTGATGTTTGTCTGTTGGAAGTACCCTACCTTTTGGAGATCACAGTGACATTTTTTTCAGCATATCAAATTAGATAAAAGGCTTTGGACAGGGTGTTCAAAGTGATGCCAAGTGTGCCTACAATGCAAAATTAAAACACATGGAAATTATGTGACGTGGAATTTGTCAGTTTATTGGTTAATGTTGTCTGTTCCTTTGGTAGTCCCAAATAATGCCTTCAGTATTCAGTGGATCAGGAAAGGAAACCACTTCCAAGTTTCCTTAGATGTTTTGAAATCAGAAATGCACTGAGCTGTTTTAAGATTTACTTAGGTACATATGTGTGCGTAGAGCAGCCAGTATTTTTTGTACAGCAATATTGTAGAGGTGCTTCTTGTATTTATCTTAGTGAAATTAAAATGGATATGTATTAATGATCAGTGTAAAATGTAATCTGCTTAAGGTATTCAGGGTTGAAAATGCTGGCAGACTTCTGGAGGTTTATCAGCGTGCCATGTTGGTGTGCATCGGAGCTAAGGCTGCTGTGGTGAGCACTGAGCTGTTGGCTCTTGGTGCACCTGACAGAGGCCCTTAAGAACCTCCTGCTGCTGAGGGTGCTTGATGTGGAAGGCTGCCAGCTTGTTGTTGTCTGAACAGACAAGTTCTCTCTTAAAATACAGTTTTCAGAAAGATAACTTCTTACTATAACAAGTTTGGTTACTTTGCTTGTGGAGACTTTGTTTATTTAGACAGTCCTTTACTGCTAAAATTTTAGTAAAACTCATAATGCTCTGCTTCCATTTGGGACCTGTTGGCTTGCAGTCTTAGTTATATTTGAGACTGTAGCATTTCTGAAGAACAGAAAATGCTTTCCAAGGTTTTCAGACAATTCAGAAGTTTGGTCATAAATTGGAAAACTTAATCAGTATTGCAGAAAGCCAGTCTAGGAGTAGCAAGTAGGTATAGTAATATATCCTTTGTATAAAAGTAGAAAATGGGGAGAAACAATTCATTACGTTAGTAGCACTAGCTTTGATTGGTTTTACATGCAAAAAGTGGTTTTGATGAACTTCTATGTGTTTACCCACATGTAAGATAATTCACAATGCCACTTTTACTCACTTCTCATTTAATTTTTGTTTCCATGTGGGTGCAACATGTTTATATTACTTCTTGATATGCTTATTTTATATAGTTCATTCAGTGTTTATTTACATAAGATTTCCCTACTTAGGGGTTAAAAGCCTTGAGTGATACCATCTGAGCCTGTGTATTAAAACTATTTATTTGCTTCTAGTATTTCATATAAAGATGAGGATTAAACCACACATAACAAGTGCTAATTGGAGGAAGCATGCCTAGATGCAAATTGTGTTGGCAAACTTGAGCTTCTTACTGCTTTTTTTGTTCCTGTAATCATGGTTTCTTCTGTTAAACATGCTTTTTCCTGAAAACGGTAAACTGTAATAGAAAAAGTGAGCTCACAAAAAGTCTGTCTCAGGTAGATAAGTATTCCCAATCAACATCTGAGCACAAATGTTTTTGCCTAATGGAATGGAGACTTATCAGTGCTTTTATTCTACTCAGCTTTGCCACTTCATGTGGCTAAAATAAGGAAGCACGGCAGGCCTCCCTAGGTCTCTCTCAAGCAGAGGGTGAAGAGGCCTGGTGACTTGAAGGTTTCTGCTGTAGTTCCCAAGAGTTCACAGCCCATTCTGTTTTCTCCCTGTCTTTTCACACCAGGAAAGCAGAGTTTTCGAAGAACTTTATGGAGGTATTAGTTAGACACAGAGGTAAAAAGGGGAGCTTAGTGCATGTGTTTTAAATTAAATCCAAGAAACATTAAAGTTAACAAACCTATAAACAAATTCTATAATAAGTTTTCTTGATGTCCTTTTGTGTTGCTAGATGTTTAATTTGGTTAAGAAACTGTATTAGAGGGTATCAGAATGTTAGGTATTTTAAACTGAAAAGCTGCTTTGGCACATGAGCTTGTTTAGTTGCCAGTATGCTATAAAAGCAGATTATGTTTACTGGTGAAAAAAATGTAAGAATTTGAAATACAATTGGCATATTCTTCAATTTGTCTGGGGCATAAATGCATACACTATATGACTCAGCCTTCTTCTCAAATTTAATATTGACAGATTTTGTTACCAGATTTCTGTTATGAGAACTAACACTATCTGCCAAAACAGTAACAATAAAAACATCACTGCATATTGGCACTTCATTTTTACAGTGTGAAATTTTGGTTTACTTCTGGTCTAAGAAGCATTTCTTTAAACCAGTGAAAACTGCTTCTGTTCATATCAGGAGGTATTGTGGAGTGTTGTATATTTGTGTCATAGGGAGCACAGTGCATCAGTCAAGACTGTCTCAAAAAGTAAACTACAAAGACTCAGGTCAGGAGAGTGAGAACTCCCCATTTGTGAAATGCTTTTCTGTTCAGACAGCAGTTTCTGAGGTCTGAAAGTCAGTGCTGGATTTAAGTCCCATATTCCAGCACTCACAGATTTGGTGCCACTGGACAAATGACAGAAGTTTCAACGATGTGTATGTAGAATGTGAATCCATCATATGTAATTTGTACATACATACATGCCCAGGCCTTCAGGGTTCAGGAAATCTTGGGAATTTGTACATCATATTAGCTGTAATACTATACTGTCAGTCAGATCTTCATTTCTCCATTTCTGTCAGTGAACTTGTGCTCTTTCACCTGTGGTGCTATTACAAAGCTGATGACAAATCTGAATCTATGTCTAAAAGCAAGATTTGTTGTTCTGTAGAATGCGGTGGGACAGCAGAATTTCAGGTGTTCTTGAAAGCAGATTTCCATGCAGCTAAACAAGAAAGTGAACGAATACATGAAATTAGATTTGCATGTAGTATTAAGTAACCGGGTTTTGGTTTTTGTTGGTTTGTTTTGAATGAAAATACTAAAGCAGACCTTGGCCCGTGTTGATTTGTCCATAAAATGTCTGCCAGAGTGAGTCTTGATCCATTACTGGGATTCCTGGCAGGAATAATATCTCTGGTTGTACCACATTATGACCAACTCTCCCGCTGCCCTTGTTTATCTCAAAGGGAGGTTAGAGGACAAGAGTAATTGCATCTCTGTTTGATATACATGAATAAGACCTGAATGTATGTATTCTATTACTGTCCTGGATAAAAACCATGATTACGCATTCTTTAGTGGGAAATTCCTACGAAGTCAGATTTCTAGCCTGCAGATTATATCAATCTCAGTGGCCATTGATTTTAGTGTTTCCTTGAACTTTACTACAGATAAAGGTATATGTTAACTGTAAATTGCAAACCAGCAAACCTTCTTTAGTAGTTCAGTGTAACAGAGAAGACAGGGCAAAACTGTAGTCAGTATAGAAATAGCATTACGTTCTTACTGAGTATTTGAGCTCAACATTGATCATTTTTATTTAGCTTCTGGTTTGTGCACATATTTGAATGTAAATATCTTCTGAGCAAACTACTGAGATACACTCTTTCTTGCATATGACAAGGTGTTTACATGAAGTGGAAATAATAGCTAGAGAAGTTTGAGTTCAGGAATGATTTGTCTGTTTTTGTCACGGTTGACAGTTATACAGCACTTGATTTAAGTAATGATGCTTAATGGGCGCTTTATTTCAATAGTCTCTGCATGCCTTCCCCATAAGACTTGAACGGACATGAAAGATTGCATCAGCCTCAAGTACTGCTTTCTCCTTAGGAGCTCCACCTGCTTCTGCAAGCATCTAAGGAGGACCCCCATTTTCTATACTTAGAAGTGTAAGGTTTCCAAGAAATGTATTTTGAGAAGTGAGGTAGCAGAGTTTGAAACTGGTATTTTTGCTTAGATTGGCTCTTGTTCTGGGATGAGAAAAGTCGAAACAATGCATTTCAAACTGCCAAAACTTCAGATGGTTATGAAATGATTTCTTCATTTCAGTTATTTAATTTGGCAACTATCAGTTTAACAAGTTTGTGTGGATCAACCATGCAGGGCTTAAAGTAGTAGGCCATTATTAACTGAAAATAACAGATGCATCATGCACGCAGTATTTACCAACAATTAAACTAAGTTAGGCTAGTGTTGCAAAAATCTTAACATTACTAGTTTTATCAAGAATACTTGTAAGCTGTTCCATTTTTTGCTAGTAAATATACTTTAAAAATAAAATAATTGTTAAAATTATGTTTTATCAGTATGCAGATACCCAGTATTATCCCAGCTTACTGAAAAAATATAAGCTATAACTTGTGGGTTGGCTAAATGAATGCTGGAAAGATTATACTTAGTTTTGTAATTGAGCAACACCTGTCATCCTTAATACTAGAGTAGTGCCTCAAGTTCTGTTACAACACCAGGTCTGTCCTGTTCCTTGCCATCTCTGTGAACATTAACAGCAGCCTTTCTATCTGGTATGTATTGTCTTGAAAATAATAGTGATCAGTGTAACATGCATGCTTCTATACTGATTCCTTCAATCACAGATCGGTGTAAGAATCAGAAGTATTCTATGACCAAATTTGCTGATGATTCTTAGTACCCTCTGTCATCGAAGTGTTCCCAAATACTGTTTGATCATTGTCATTACTAATAGGCTTTTCAGATGTTATGGTTTCTATAAAAATGTTGAATTCATGTCCCACAGACCAGTTACAAGTGCAAAAAAAGAGTGTTCTGCCTTTGTTTCAGAGCCTATAACTGCCAGGTTACCTTGAATCAGTAGCTTGGAAGTTAGTTATGTCTTAACAGTTTAATTTCATACACCTTAATGCCACTTCACTTGTTTATGCTGCTTTCTTAATTAATGCAAAAATTAAACATGACCTACAATAGTGGAAAGTGTTACTCAAACTTGCTTCGGGTCTTGTCACCACATTTCTGCTTACATCTTCACAGTTACTGACTTATTGAAATTAAAAAAAAGATAATTTCTTCTTTCTTTTTTTTTTTTTCCAAAGAGTGGTGAATAACAATTAATTATAAACAGTGTGACTAGTGAACCTTAATTTCTTCTGTCCAAGCAAAAATCTCCGTCTTCACTGCAGACTGAGGCTGTGGTATTACTGCTCGTTAAACCACTGTTCAGTGCATACTGAAGTTTCACTGTGGCACCATTAATTCAGAAGACTCATTCTTCAACCATCTTGTTTGTCAAAAGGAGGGGTTTCTTTTCTCTGCAACCTCCAGCCCTGTTTCAGTTGACATTGCGGAGGGATGGAGGACAGGGAATATTGTCATTTTCCATGCAGATCCATGCGGACAAGAAAGCAGGCTAAAATGTCTGGTAAAATATATCGGTGAGAGCGGTAGGAATTCAGGTAGCACATTTAGAAAAGAGTCAGTTTGAAAAAAGAATCTTTAGCAAATGGCTTCTAATGGGTGAAATTTCACAGTAAAACAAAATTTGATTATCCTGGTAGTTGAATTAGGGCATGAAGATGAATTTCAATACAAGCCATATTTTGAGTACAAAAAGCATTTTAATGTAATCAGAATCAGCATTTTAATGTAATCAGAAGCAAATCATTCAGTTTTAATTCAATAAAGATGATAGCTTACTGCTGTCAATTTTTTATTTTATATAATTTTAATTTGTAATTGGTTCTCTGATCCTGTTTAGATCGTGTTCACTGAAGTTTGTCAGCCTAGCTGTATGTAATGGAATCAGGAACAAGCAATTGGGATGAAGAGAACAGGAAACTCCTTTTAACCTGCTGTGCTGGTGGATGCGATGCTTTTCCTTAATTTAGTTCTCAGGCACATTAACAAAGATGTTAACAACCTAACTAGATCCAGTGGACTTACTGGACTTGGTTTACTAGATGAATCAAGGGCAGGGATAAGCTGTTCTACAGGCCACTATGTGAGGGGTTTCTCCCTTCTCCTGTTTTCTGTGCTTCCACAGGAATTCAAAATGGTTGGCTTGTTTTATACCTCGATGTCTTGTACATTGATATTACCCTGTTTTCTTGAGTAACACTGCCCATGGGAGAGAGGAGATTGGAAATAGGTTATCTTCTCAGGTCCCTTCCAACCTAAGTCATTCTATGATTCCATGATGCCTAATTTTTGAACGCTTTCTGTATTAAGCGTAAATAAAGACGAATGAAATGTGGTGACAGAGATTAAACACACAATGTTTCTTTTATTTTACTAGAGGCAAAATATCTCTGTTTGTGGAATGTAACAGCTAAAAGCAAGTTCTAGCCTCTTTCAAGACAGTGTTGGTAAAAAATGGAACTTCTAAACTTTATTACCTCATTAGATCTCATTGAGTAAAGGCTGTAAAATTGCAGTTTGGTGTAAGACACTGCATAGCTTTAATTCTTGTATGCGAGATAGTAGTCTGTGTAACTGTTTTTCTTTCTCTACAAGATTTGTGTCAATTCTTAAAGATAATTGACTTGTTTTTCTTGTTTGTTTTTTGTTTTGTTTTGTTTTTGTTTTTTTTTGGGGGGGGGGCGGAGGGAGGAGCGATGTTTACAGGATTCCTAAGATGGATATTCACTGAGGGACTCGACACACTAGAGATCTCTTTTGAAACCATCTATTTTTAAGGTTACCCACTCACTTAAGTCTATCGCCTTCACCTCTGAACACCTGATTGTAAAGAGGGCCAGCTTGATGGTATGCAGCTGACCCTGGGATGTGAAGTCCTTTTGAAACAGTTAAAATCTAGCCTGTTCAGCTGGCCTCTGACTTACCCCTTACTGAGTGATCAGAAAGTATTTCTGGGAAAAGTTTACAAAGTGTAATTTTGTTTCTTGTAGGCATCTTGTTCCCAGGACAGGTTGGACCTGCCTGGGTTTGTTTGCTCTTTGCCGCTCTGTGCAGTCCAGGCTGCAGGGTGTTGTGGAAAGAGAAAGCAGCTTTATTTCCTGGGCCGTAATAGATTTCCTTTGCAATTTCGTCTCTTCTAATCAAAAAAGGTAGGCAGGCTTTGTATCATCAGCTTTGCTTTGTTTTGCTTCCTTTGTGACTAATAAGCCTAGTTTCTGAATCAGTCACTAAAGGAAGTGAGATTTGTTTGTTTGTACTGTCCAGCTGTTAATGAGTTTGGGGCCTGCAAGCTGACTGCCATCAGATCTGACAGGACAGCAAATGCAGAAATGCTGCCTTTCTGCCACATCAGAGGAGAGTGGGAGCTGGGCTGAGGGTCAGCATAGAGTGGATGTGGTAGAGAGGAAATCCCCACTCCACCCTGGTGTGTGTGCTCTGAAGGTCTGATGCTGGGCTGGCACTGGGAGTTGGCTTTAGTCGTAACTGAATCTGTGGGCTGGAACTGAGGGTCCTGAAGGAGAGACAGAGCCAGGAAGGGTAATGGATCCTGGAAGGACTGTGGCAGTCATGGAAGAAGAGGGCCTGCGCCTGTACTCTGTGAGAAGACTGCCAGATGTACTTGTGAGAGTTTGTCTTTTTAATTCACTGCATTATCAGTGGAAGTCCTATTATTTGCATGTTGCATGTATGTTGCTTTCTCCTTTTGAATGATTTCCAGATTAAGGCCTACTGAGGTGTTGAAGTGCATACTTTTCTGAGCCTGTTGCTTTAAGTTTATCGTGCAATTCTGAAACGCTTTCCTTTTGGGGCTGAGATGTCATTTTCTAACAATAGAGGCACTTCTGGCACTTGATAATTACTGCTCTTAGAAGTGACCAGGGAGATAATACAATGACAATCAGAGCTGAAATGGAAAAACAAGGAGATAAAATTTCTTTAATAGCGTTATTTCTTGAAATTCTGACTTAAGGTACTTGCTGAAAGTCAAAATTGTCTTTCGTTTGCTGAGTGATGAGGGTGAGAGGGAGTCCATCAAACATCTCTGGGGATTAAGGTAAATAGGACATACTAGGCACATGTTCTTCAGCAGTAAGATCAATTACATTTGCTTTTCTTCACTTTAAATTAGGTAATAACCTTCTTGGAGGCCGCAGTGGGTTTCCTATACAAATTTCTTATACAAATTCCTATACAAATGGGTATAAGATTTAGTTTTAAGTAATCTTTGTTTGAAGAAACTCAAAAGTGATATATTTTTAAATTAGACAGCTGCCTTCCACTCTATCAGCGTCAGCTTCTGTGGCTCCTGTTGTCCCGTACTAACACTGTTACAACAGATTGGATAATAAGTTATGGGAAACATTATTTAAACATCGTAAATGTGATCTCCAGCAATGCTAGTACTTTGCCATTTGCATATACAAGTAAATTCCTTTATTATCTTAATAGTTGTTCTTCTCTCATCCCAATATATATAGTCTTGAAGGCTGTTTATCTTCGCCTGTCATGAATGTGCAATCTGCGGTAATACGTTTGAAGTCCATTTGAGCTCCCCTGATTCTTGCCATATATGGCACAATAAACTGCCCAAATTTGGTCAAATATTTTTAGCCACTTAGTCATATGTCTTTTAATGTGCTGCATATGTAAGCTTTTGATTCACTTAGCAACAGTATTTTTATGAGTAGGTCTTGCCAGTTTTTCTTACGTATAATTGAAAAAGGGGCAAAGTTTGTTCTTTGATAGTTTGTGACACTAACAGATGGTCTGGCTTTTTTTAATGGTGCCGATCAAGTTTAATATCCTTTATTCACGTTATGCATTTTGGAGGATTGCAGTACACATGACTAGCATACTGAAATGTAATATTGGAAGATCTGAATTTAAAAGCGCTCAAGAAGTTGTGAGTTCTTCTGATATGACTTTATTTTGAATATGATAAATCGGTGAATAATGTGATATACACAGGATATCTGTGGTCAGGCTAATTGCATTTTTGCTAGGAAAACTAGATGTAATACATGTGTGAAGTGTGAACAGATGTGTTTCCTGCAGTGCTTTTCTTCCTGAGCTGTTGTGATGTATTATGTTTAGTTCCTTTCCTTTCAAGTAACAAAATGACTTGCAAAGAAAGGTCATTATTTAATTGAAAAGCTTTTAATACCATACGAGCGTTGTATGCTGATGATAACTAGAAGAAACTGAAGGCAACATCACTGAGGAATTGGTAGTCTTTATTGTTGTAGTATGCTGATAAGTCAATTATTAAAAGAATTCCTGATTATAGGGATGGAAATTACTAAAAAGGTAATTTAAAAAATCCTTTAAGAAGGCACATTTCAAGAACACCTGAAAAGGCAGGGAGGAACTTAGGTTTATGAAAGTTATTATTTTAAGAGCATATCTTTGCTTTCCATCGAGGAACAAATGATGCAGTCTGTTGCTGCCTAGTTGCAGTCCAGATGAAAGGTTATGGATGAAGAAGCCCAGGTGACTTGTTGTTAAAGTGGTTCTTCATTGCATTCTCAGTGAAGCTTAAAGTTCATACCTTACTGAAGCAAATGGGGTCAAAGGGGGATCGTTTCTTGCTGTTTTTGTTTGTCTGGTTAAACAGGACAGCAGTGTGTTGCCCATATATTGTAACTGCTGCCTCAGCCCTACAGTGTGAGGGAATTCTGCATTCATCTTGGAAAGCACAGTTCCTTAAATAAGGAAATCTGTGGCTTATACAGTAGTAAAGGAAAACATAATTTTCAGTGCTGATTGCTGTAGATGTATGATAAAATGTAAAAATCGTACCTTAATTGCGTTTTTATTCGATGAATAATTCTCTAGAGGGATCTGGGAGCCTGGCAATAGCAGTTCTCATTTCAGCCTTTTGGTTTTGTAGTACTGTTGATTTATTAAGCTAAAAAAATTAATACCAGTCTTGTGGAGTCTGTTTTGAGTCCTTGCTGTCCTGAAGTGCAGAGGGACTTTTGTCTGTGTTACTCTGCCCTTTTAAGGGCAGCAGTATGGAAGTTGGCAAGAAAACGCACTGAGCACCCTGTGAGAAAAATACTCAAACACAGAGAAGAAAGGCAAAATAGGAGCCAGTAAAGATGGGGATCTGGAGAGTGCCAGTAGTTCTGCGTCTGCAGCACTGCTTGTTTGGTAATGAAAATATGTGGTTTGAAGGTATAGCATGTGCACAAAAGGTAGTATCTTTGCATGAACTGATACCCAAGTTTATAAAGGAAAGTGATTAAAAGACTGTCAAAAGACATATGGTGATGTAGAGCATGATGTGGTAGGAAACACCAGGGTACTACTGGAAATGCAACCTAGCGTCCCCCTCCACACTCCTTAGTCTGAACTGTGTTACAATTAAAACCACGTTACAGCATTGTTTTCAGAACGGCTCCCCCTCTCTTGTTTACAACAGCTCTACTTCATGGTGCAGTGAGACTATTGGCAATTGAATATAATTCTCTTGACTAAGCTGGACCTAGGATGGAGCTGGAGCCCAGCAGCTTTGCTAAGGGAACTACTTTCTACAGGACAAGCAGTCTATACTGGTGGCTCTAAATGGCTTCTCAGAAAAATAGAACCAATTTACCTGAGGAAATTGTGTTTATTGGTTTTGTTAGTCTGTTTGAATTGTTGTATGTGTTACTGACAAATTTCTAACTAGTGCTTTTGTCTCCAGTTCTTCCAGTATTGCAGTCAAATCCCAACAGATAAACCTT
Source organism: Cyrtonyx montezumae (assembly GCF_038088225.1). Taxonomy (NCBI): domain Eukaryota; kingdom Metazoa; phylum Chordata; class Aves; order Galliformes; family Odontophoridae; genus Cyrtonyx; species Cyrtonyx montezumae. The sequence goes on from NW_027072034.1 coordinate 122,587,988, forward strand.
GCTTCATGCCATGCCTGAAAACAATTATTTTTTTTTTCTGAAGATGTTTCTTAAAGATGCACAGTATTGTAGAACAACTCTAATGTGAACTTATTTCTTACATCTTTCTTTCCTTATAGGCTTGTATAGATGATAACGTAGATATGGTGAAATTTCTGGTGGAAAATGGAGCAAATATTAATCAACCAGATAATGAAGGCTGGATACCTCTACATGCAGCTGCTTCCTGTGGATATCTTGATATAGCAGAGTAAGGCTTTTTCCTCTATATTTCAAATACATGCATTTTGCTGATGTTGTTGAAGGGGTACCAGAAGTAGATGGCATTCACAAACGGTCTTTTTAGTTGCCTCTGGGACACGCAGAGAGAATACTTTTTATTGCATTTTAGTTATGAGGTGTACTGGGCATATAGCTCATTGTGCATTGTACTTTCCCTTCAAAGTTTTCTTAAATTGTGTCTTCTGTAGCAATAAGATGTACACATTTAAGACTGTTTGTGACTGTCAGGTGATTTTGAAAAATTATTTTCTATTGTTGCTATGGGGGGAGACATGGGGAGAATGTTCTGATTTATGTTCTGTTTGTAGCTTGAAACATCACCCCAGGATCAGTCTGTGTGTAGGAGATTGATTTTGCAATTGCATTTCCAGTCTTGAAGCTTTTGTTTTTCAGGTGTGGTATGAGCTGATGACTTCTGCTAAGTATTTTGACTGTAGAACAAAATCTTACCATTGACATTAGATGCCTGTTGCAGCATTAGTTAAAGCTTGCTTGGCAGTGAAGTCCAGGAGAGGTTTTGATGTTATTTTCTAAGCCTGTAGAGGGCCATTGAAGATGCGTTAAAATCAATTATTTCTGGAGGTTGTATTTCTTTACCTGAAGCAATGACTGAGCTGAGAAAATGTGGGGCGTATGTTGTTCTTTACTGCTGTTCTAGCAGTAAAGAGAGTGGCAGTGTTTTTCAAATACCCTTTGGGTATACGCAGCCTTCACTAATTTGGCTAAACTCTGTGTGATGTTTGATCCAGTGTTAAGACTCGGGTAAAATGTAAGGTAGTAATTTATCATGCAGTTATGCTGATGCACTGATTACAATATAAGTTTAGGAAATGGTTTATTTGTTTTCTGTCCATCGAGTGTGAGAGATTTGGTTGTTTGAATTTTAAGGGAGAAGAAGAATTCTGGAGATTCTTTTCTTTGTCATTTTCCCTGGGAAATATTTTTTTTTTTTTTTTTTTTTTTTTAGAGATTGAAGTGCTTTGTGTGTAGTTCATGTAACTGGGACACTCTGACTGCTGACTTCTGTAATCTGCCTTTCTACGCTAAGCTGGTGTTTGATGCTGTAATCTCTCTTGCATGCATGTTGGAAGTGTTGACTTGTTGGCCATACTATGACAAGAATTTCCCTACAAACTGAGATAGTAGATGCCATTCTTCAGTATAGTAGAGGTAAACCACCTGCTTTTCTCCATAATAGGAAAAAGTTGAGTAAATGTTTCTCGATTTGGCATTGCAACCTAGGTTAGACACAGCTGACATCCTTTAAAGAAGTGAGATTATTGGAGTAGAATCCTTCAGGATGTGTACATCTAAGTTCCTGGAAGATCAGTGTTTTTAAGGTTCAAGGAGTTTTAAAGATAAGCTCTCGAAACTGTTTCCCGCATACATCAGAGAGAGAGAGAGAGAGGTAACCTGACCTAAATGGAGCAGAGTTTAGATCTGGTAAGGCCCAGAGAGTTTAGATTCCCTTCTGACTGCCTCTGCAAGAGTGAGCTCAGCTTCAAATAATTTACAAAATTGACAACAGAATTTGCAGCTCAGACCAAATGTGGGGAAGGGGGAAAGATTATATAAGACATTACCAGCCATTTTAGTTGGCCTTTGGTACACAATAGATTCAGCATATGCTTGAGTAAGAATATATCTTTCTTGGAAAGCACAAAATTGTGTGTCTGTGGTTGACCCCAATATGTATCACTTTTAGTGGCGTATTTTCCTGTTCAAGAAAAGGAGCTCTTTGTATAGATTGGATCTTTGGAGAAAGTATATTGATTATATTTAAAATTCTGAAGAAAAAAATGCAGCTTGACATCTTTCTGTCCCTTATGATGTGGACTGACAGCAATTTCTGCTCATTTCCTATGTTTTTAGAAGGTAAAAAAACATCAGGGAGTGTGTTCTGGTGTTTCCAGCTTCATTAGTAAAGAACCAAGGAGAGTCTGAGTTGTGCTTTCCTTTCTTTTCCTTCTATAGAACTTAAATCATGCACAGTTTTGTATACCCTGTCAAACTGGGGACTTGGCAGTCTGCTTTAGCTTTCTCTGCTGCCTCCTCAGGTGCTCTTAGGGCTTCCTTCAGGCTGTAATTTTTCTCTTAGAACAGCATAATTTGTAAAATCCTCCAATACTGATTTAATTAATGTATTGATCTTGTTTACAATGCTCATAAGAAAAATTTAGCACTATATAGCATACTTTATTTTTTCAAGATTTCATTTCTCAGAGTCAAAAATCCTGTGTAAGACATGGAGTTTGAAAATTGGCATCTTTTCTACTAGCAAGGGCATTTATGTGTTTACAGTGTGATATTGGGACCTTCTCAGTATGCGTCTGTACATTGAATACGTACATGCTTGCAACCTTAATATTCCTTGTGCATTTGTGTACTTCACTTTTTAGATTTAAAAGAGCAGGAGGAAAAGTGGAGGAAAGGAAGCAGTAGTTCTGTTGATGATGCATGACACTTGAGCATGATCACTAACCTGGGCTTTTCTATGAAATCTAACCACGACGTGTTGTGCTGGAGTTGGCAGACCTGTTAATAGGATGTGAAACCTTCATTCTGCTTTCAGGAAGAATAAAAAGTCAGTCATTAAATGTTAATCATAAGCTGCTTCTGGTGCTTGTTTGACCTCCATAGAATTATACTGGGATGTAAAACGTACAGTCTTACTGAGTGATAAAGATTTCTGTTCATAATGCTTTATAATTGAATCAGTACACTGTCATCTTACAGTTCAGATGTTATTTCTAAATATTCCATCCATTAACTACTAACAACCATTTCCTATTCCATACCATAAATGGAAATGACAGAGACTCATTCCCTGGTTAATAGGGAATCGTGTGCCTGTTTGATAAGTGTAGGAACATTGCTGTCTCTCTGTGCTTTCACAGATCACCTGTTCATCTCTCTCTCTGTGTATTAATGTGCATGTGCTTCTGTCTTGGCAGTGGGCTGCTCACTGCAGGTGTATTCCCAGTCCGTCATCTTGCAGTGCACTTGCCAGTTCTGTAACATCTTCCAGCAGCATCTTCTATCCCATTTCAATCTGCAGCTCCTTTGGAATGGTCCTCTTCTCTTGAATGTACTTCCAATCTCCTTTAAAAATGTGTCTTCTAGTGTAAGAAAAGTTGTACAAGTACACTTCATGTGAAATGCAGCAAGAATGTAGTTTATTGTAGTACAGAGTGTCAACTGGTTGCAGATGGAGGGATTTTCTGTGAAAGCAAGGACCATGCCATGGGAGGCAGCAGCTCCTTTTTTTGTTTTGGAGATCTGCAGATGCTGGGAGTGCTTTATTATTATTTAGTACTAAGTATATAAACAAAGTACTCTTCAGAATGCAAAAGACAAGAACAAACATACTGGTGTATCAGGAAATAGTGCAAAGTGGTATTTAAGAAACAGAATTTTAAAGTACCTTTTCTTTATACCACTTTATATTGTACCAGATTAATATGAAATACATGTAGAACAACATATATTTCTCTCTTGTTGAAAAGGTATATGTTAAAATGTTCTTTCAGGTGAGTTGTTTACCATGTCTAGCTGTGAGCATGTAGTTGAGTTTTTAGTTTGCTTGTGAGCATTTGTAGGCTACAGTATAGTTTTGCTACTTACATATGAATGTCTTTTCATTTTCACCAGAATAGAAGAACGTTTATCTTCCAGAAAATGTACAAAAAGCTTTTTTTATTAAAAATAATAATAATAATTAAATTGAATTAATTATACATCTGACAATTTTGCTTTTGTCCACAAAAAAAAAAAAAAAAAAAAGAGGGGAAGGGAGATGTTTCTCAAGATAATGGTAGAATTTTTCTACTGAATTCGTTTGACAGTAACCTTCTTTCAGTTTGTATTTAATTTTCATCTGTATTTATCTGTAGTCCCTGATTTTTTTTTTCTTTAAACACTAAAACTCAAATTTGCCATTTTGAAATGAGCAGAATGGCCACAGTCTTTCTTAAAATCTATGATTAAGTGAGTTCCCTATCAACGACAAGCAGTGGCTATGCATTTCCATTGGCCTTTGGTGAAATTGACAGGTGTGACTATCTGCCTGTGCTTAATAGCCATGCTTCCTTAATCATTCAGAATTTGTGCTTGCTAATAGCTATTTCCAAAATTCTGCCAATTCTTTCCAAAGTGCCAATCCGTGGCACTCTGAAGTTGATGTAGATACTTTCCAGCACCTTACAGAGATCAACCGATCAGATATCATTTTCTTCTAGGCTCTGCAAAACGGATGTATGAATGAAATCTAATTAACGGAGCTATAGGTGATTCATGCCTTTGCATTGTAGATGGAGTCCAATCCAGAAATGGACCTGTAGTTTTATTTATTTATTTTTTTGCTTCCAAGGCCATCACAGCTATGATGTTTCTACATAAGTCACTCAGAAAGTAATTCTTCCTATTTATTTCCATAGAAACTACAATAAGGAGTGTAATAATGCTATTTGATAGAGCAAATGCTCAGCTATTAAACACTATTTTTCAACTTTGTCACCACTATTAGCTTTGCATTTTCTCCAGTGATGAATTAGAACCCGCATGCTGTGCTTATAAAATTCTGCACCAGCAGAGGTGACCCAGTATTTAACAGCTGCTGTGACAGCACTGTTGCCAGGAAAATGTTGCCCGTGCAGTCCACCTTTCATTGGCTTGAACAGATGAAAGTCAGAAGGTGCCAAAACAGGAATATACGGTAGTTGTGGTAGGACAGTCTAGCAAAGATTGGTAGTGTGTTCCATGTTTTCCAAACTGATACAGGGCCTGGAGTTGCTGTGTTGCAAGAGAAAGATTTTCTTCTCTGGACTGATGCTGGGAATTCGAGCTTTCATTTTAGGCAGCACTGCAGTGTAGCAGTCATGATTCCAGGAAATGCAGAAGGATCACCCCTTCCCTACACAAACAGACAGTGCACATCACTTTACCTGCTGAGGACTGTGTCATGAACTTTTTATTTGATTGGGAATTCACCTGTTGCCCTGGACTGCTCTTTTGACTCCAGCTTGTAGTGCTGACACTGCAACTTGACGCTGGTGATGATGCAGTCATCTTCAGCTTTACATTTGTTCATTAGGTTCTGATAAAGTCACATATGGTGTTGTTTCTGTCCATGTGTCCACATTTGTGGAAAACATCTGGCACAAACTTCATTGTATTCCAGCACTGCCACTGTTACTTCCAATGCATTGAAGCCAATATTCAACTCTGTTTGCAGTTCTCTGGTCGTAATCCACCAATTGTCGTGGGTTAGCTGCCAGAGACACGCTTCATTTTGTGGTGTGTCAGCCATCTGGAACATGGCTTGTCTTTCATCTTGCTGTTGCTACTGCTGAAAGGCACCACCCACCAGCTCACTGTGCTCACATCCGATGATGGATCTCCAGAAACTTTCAGCGAGCATTGATGAATGCCAGTGGATGCCATTTTTTCCACATCAAGAAACTGAACGATACACCTTTTCTTCATACACACTTCCATGTCAGCCACCATTTTGTCATATTGCTCCTCTGCTGCCGTCTGTCACACAGCAACAAAATGTAACAGAATATTGGTGGGAAGGTTCAGTCTCTTCTGCCATTCTACCAGGATCTACCTCTGACATCATGAACCAGTGTAATAAAATAGGAAGCATTACTTTCAGTGCATCCTTCGTAATATTCAGTTAGAACTTGATCACAGTGTTTAACAGCTAAAAGTTCCACTTCTTCCTTCCAAGACTCATTGGTGGCTTAACATACCCTTTCCTAACAATGTGATTGTGTTGTGCACCTCCTCAGGTACTAAATTGTCTGCAAAAACACTGATCCCTTGTTAGGAATTATAAGCATGGGGTGGGAAGGAAAAGCAGAACATGAACACAATTGTTTTGCTCATATTTTGAATAATACGTATGGTTTTGACTGCCTGAATAATCTGAAGAATATGAAAGAGTCAGAAGTTGTTTCACCTCCTTCCCCCAGTGTGTAGGCTCACTTTAAAAGGCTTTCTTTGAGTAGCCACTGTCTTGCTGTTGGCGCCTATCGGTGTCTGTGGGCTCCAGCCACCTGTAAGTGAGCCCAGCCAAACTGGTTTGCTGAGACCTCAGGAAGCCATTGTCCCAAGATCTCTCTATTTTAGTAACACCCCATTAAGACTACACATGTGATTGTTGTCCTGTGTACAGGGGAGTGAGAGGCAGTCCTGCAAACCAGCAGTTGAATACATAGATATTCAGATCTAGGCATTTTACTTGAAGTTCAGCTGCCTCAAAAGCACATGCTGGATGATAGGGATTTTTGCCTCTGTTACAGGGATGATTGCAGTGCTCATTGAGCAACATAACGAAGGGAATTGAAGACATTTTCACCATATGCTTAATGTGATCTAGCTTGAGACTGCTGCAGAAATAGGCAGTCATTCCTTTTTCTTTTTGCATTCTCCCTTCCTCTGCAGGCTCCTGACTCTTACTCCCCCTCTATCAGTAGCTAACAATCACACAGCAGCATGGTAGCCATTGGTATCAGAGTAGCCTTCAGGGGTTTTGGAAGGTTTATTCTCTTTTGGATCAGTGAGCTGATCTGGCTTGCCAACAGGAGTTGGCACAGATACATGGGCATTTGAAAAAAAAGTCTGTGCTGCCTTTTTGACACCTCTGAGCAGAAACCTGCCTGTGGAAGGCTGACTGTGCTGAGCTGGAGTCTCCTTGTTCCCCCACATCATGACCCTGAGCCAGCTGGTACTGCTGAATGTTCTTCTGCAGTAGCTGAGAATGGTGGTGCCACAACATAGCTTTCAAAGCAGTTTCTAATCTATTTTTCTCTGTTTGTTAGCTTGATCATCTGCTGGTATTACTGGAATGTTATTAATAGAAAATGTTTTTAATATAATCAATTATAATCCTAGAGGAACAAGATTATTTAGGCAGAATAGACTGATAAAAAGTTTGGGGATAGCTCCCATCTCCTTAAGATTCTTAGTTACAGATTTAATTAGCATGAAATATGAAGTTACTAATGATACAGTCAGAAGTGAGCTTCTGGATCAGAAGTTTTTATCTGTGAGAGCCAAGTTGAAGCTGGTGTTCTGATATAAGCCACGTGCAAATTGTGTAATCTGATGGGGAGTTTGGAGTGATAGAGGTGCCACAAGGTAAATGAAAGGTATCTTCAAGATACAAGATGTTACTTGGAACAACACAAGGCTAACTGGAAGAGCAGAGCTCAAAGATATGTCCCTTAGAGGTCTGTATCAGGAACAGCACTGTTTAACACCTTAGTCAATGATATGGACAGTGGAATTAAGTGTACCCTTGGCAGGTTTGTGGATGACACCAGGCTGGCTGTCGTGCACAACATATTTGAGGGAAGGAATGCCATCCAGAGCGACCTTGACGGGCTTGAGTGGTGGGTCTTTGCGAACTTCATGGAGTTCACAACCAAGTGAAAGGTCCTGCACCTACATCAGGGTAATCCCAAGGATGAATACAGCCTGGGCAATGCATGGTTAGAGAACAGCCATGTGGAGAAGGACTTGAAGTTATTGTTAGACATAAAGCTGAACATGAGCTGGCAAGATGTGCCTGCAGACAGATAGACTGCAGAAAGACAGCCATATCCTGGGCTGCATAAAATGGGTGAGGGGTGGGATTCTCCCCCTTTTTTCTACTCTAGTGACACCCTATATACAAAAATGAGCTTGGCTCTAGGGTCTCCAGCATAAGAACAGCATACAGCTGTTGGAGTGGGTCCAGAGGAGGCCATGAGGATGATTAGAGGGCTGGAGCATCTCTCCAGTGATGACAAACTGAGTTTGGTTTACTCAGTCTGGAGAAGGAAAGGCTCTGGGGGAGACCTCATTGCAGCTTTTGAGTACCTAAAGGAGGCCTACAGGAAAGCTGTGGAGGGACTCTTCATCAGAGGGTATAGTGATAGGGCAGGGGGCAAAATCTTTAAACTATAAGAGGCTTACATTATAAGAAAAATTTCTTCACTGTGAAGGCAGTGATGCACGAGCAGGCTGCCTAGAGAACCTTTGGTTGCCCCATCCTTGGCATTCGAGGCCTGGTTGGAGGGCTTTTAAGTAACTTGATGTACCAGAAGGTGCCCCTCTTCACAGCAGGGGATTGGAACTGAATTGTCATTTAACGCCCCTTCCAACCCAAACCATTCTGTGATTCTGAGATGAAAATGAAAAAGGATCAAAGATGAACACGACCTAATCAGGAAATGAGAATAGGACTTCAGAAAGATATATTGCAAAACTAATCAGGTGGCAAAATAAAAGCAGGGAAAGAAAATTATTCCAGCCACAGAATAACAGCTTTCTAGAAGAATGACTGTCTTCTTAAAACTTGACACTGGTAAAGATGGAATATTTGTCTGAGAGCTGTGAAAAGATCACTGCAGGCTTTGAAGGATTGTTTCAGCTAATGTTCTTCTATTTGCTGCCTAGTTTCTTTCTGAAAGAACATTTTGGCAAAAAAGAAAATAAAGGATATTGTGGAATTCATTGGTCAGCAGGGGATGAGACAGAAAACAGGCCTGTGTGGTATTCTCTTTTTTTTTTCCTCCAACTGTAGTGTTTGTCAGGAACATAGAAGTTTCTCCTCTGAAACTCATATGAGACCTTTACCAAAGGTAAGGCTAAATTCCATTAGAGAAAACAACAGCGAAACGTTAAGATCATTGAGTTAGTATCAGTTGGCTTTTTCTGTTATGAAGATATATAGTGTACTGTTTTCAATATGTTTTTGTGCATGTTTGTACCTCTCCTAGGAGTAATGAAACATGAATTGAGTTGTTTAGGTTGATGGTGAAATCTACTCTTTAAAATCATATCATTACGTGGAAGAGCTTAATCTTTACTGCTGAGTAGTGATCTGGCATTTGGATATAAAACCATCTGACAGAAATGCTCATTGAGATATGGTTGATAGGTTAGAAGAAAAATTATACAGCCTGACTGATGTGAGACCTATTCATCAACAGAGGGCTTCTAGGGGAGGTGGTCCACTCTAGGATGCACAAAAACTGTGCTCTATAGCTACCTTCTTCAGACAGGATTACAGTGTGCATTTCCACTTGTGACTAAGTATTTGTAATTATATTACACTTCTGTTCTTAGAAAAGTAAATCTAACAGATTTTTAAGTTTAGAGATATCTTCTGCAAGGCTACATGATCAAGTAGAAGGGTCAAGTTTGTTGGGTCTAATGAAAAATCAAGGGACAGATGCCTAGTGTAAAGCTCAAAGTGCCCCAATTTTTTGGTTGGAAAAGAATTCAAAAGCGCAAATCATGTTAAGAAAAAAGTCCTGCTGTAAGATGTGATATGCATAGGAAAAATCTTAGTTGTTTATCCCAGAGCACAGGTTTTATTGGTATCCCAAGAACAATTAATAGTAGTTATCTTACCTATGAATTCTGAAGTTAATTAGATGTGAGCAGCTGAGTGATAAATATGTAGGAGTATTGGTTTCAAGTGCTGTTTTCTAGGGGAAAACATGGGTGTGGTGTAGGTTGTCACTTCTTTGTACTTCAGTTTTTGTTTTCTTTAAGCTTTTACATAAATGCGTTTATTTTGAGCTCGATCGTCTTCTGCAGCATGCAGTAAGTTTTCTAACAGCATTAAAGCCATTTATGCACCTTCTTATCCTTTCTTAAAGTTGCCTCTTTTGCTGGATGTTCTCAGCTGCGTCATTTCAGCGCAAGTGATTGTGATCTGTGTGCATGTTTCCAGTCTTCTTATCCCTTACTGATGCAGGATTAAAGCAACTGGAACTATTTTTAAATCCTCATAGATATAGTGTGTTGTCTGTAGAGATGTGGGGCTGCTGCACACTGAGATCGAGGTACTTGGATCCAATTCAGATACAGAGATCAAAAATGAAATTTTGTTTATACAAAGCAGGTATGACAAGGTAAGGGTATAAAAACAAGAATTATTGGCACCTTCTAATTCCATATGATGGTACTGCTCATCAAATATTTGAATGAAGAATAAGAATTCCTTTGGGGGAAGTTTGAAGTGGACTGAGCAGGTGAACAGCTGCTGCACACTGCACATGGACAGTTCCTAGAGAGGGGCTGGACTGAGTTCAGTGCTGCTGCTTGATGCTAAAAGCTGCACTATGATAGTATTTTTTTTATACCAAGATTTGGTCACTACGTTATTGTGTAATATAATTACTAACATGATAAATTCTATGGTGTAGTGATTATATCTTTGCTAATGTATGTTTAAATACAGTACAAGGGTTTTTCAGAATTGGTCTTGGTTTCAACTTTTCTGATATAAATGCAAACATATCACTGTTACAGGAAAATACATTTCTCATCTTAAGTCCTTACTCATAACTTCCACTGTAGTAGAAAAACATCGGTCTCCAGTAGCATCACAAACTGTGACTTGCAGCAATGCTACCCTTGGCAAAAGGCACGAGGGACAATGATCTGGCTGTGCCATCACCTCTTGTTGGTGAGCCATCAGCTGAGGAGGGTGAGCAGCAGTGTGATTTCCCTTCTGGCTCCTCTTCTGCCTCAAAGCTGTTGTTAGCTCTTCTTTTCGACCAGTGTAACTCAGCCCAAGTATTCATCTTTATGGCGCTGCCTTAAAACATAAATGCTAGAAGATTTGCTACTGGAAAGCATCCTGGGCACTGTGACCATCATGAAGTACAGTTACTGTACTTAAAGGTGTACTACATTGTAATGTAGAATTGTAGGGGTTGGAAGGGACCTCCAGAGATCATGGAGTCCAACCCCCTGCCAAAGCAGCTCCCTAGCCCAGGTTGCACAGGTAGGCGTCCAGGCGGGTCTGGAATGTCTCCAGAGAAGGAGACTCCACCACCTCTCTGTGCAGCTGTGCCACTGCTCCGTCACTGCACTGGGAAGGAGTTCCCATGCACATTTGTGTGAACTTCCTGTGCATCAGTCTGTGGCTATTTCCTCTTGTCCTACCACCACACACTGCTGAGAAGAGTCCAACCTTGACCTTTTGCCTCCCACTCCTTAGATATTTATAGACATAGATCAGATCCCCTCTGAGTCTTCTTTTCTCAAGGCTGAACAGACCCAAATCTCTCAGCCTTTCCTCATAAGGGAGGTGTTCCACGCCCTTTATCATCTTTGTGGCCCTCCTCTTGACTCTATCAAGGAATTAGCTGTCTTTTTTGTACCAGGGAGCCCAGAGCTGGACACAGTACTCCAGGTGAGTCCTCACCAGGGCATAGTAGAGGAGGAGGATCACCTCCCTTGACCTGCTGGCTCTTTTTAATGCACCCCCAGATGCCATTGGCCTTCTTGGCCACGAGGGCACACTGCTGGCTCATGGCCAGCCTGTCATCCACCAGGACACCCAGGTCCCTCTCCTCAGAGCTCCTCTCCAGCAGCTCATCCCCCAACCTGTACCAGTGCATGCGGTTATTCCTCCCTAGGTGCAAGACTCTACACTTGCTCTTGTTAAACCTCATCTGTTTCCTTTCTGCCCAACTCTCCAGCCTGTCCAGGTCTCACTGAATGGCAGCACAGCCTTCCAGCATCTCAGCCATTCCTTCCTGTTTTGTATCATCAGCAAACTTGCTGAGGATGAACTCTATCTCATCAAGGTCATTGATGAAGATGTTGAACAGGACCGGACCCAATAGGTGTAACAGGACATTTTTCAAACTTAACTGTTTTTGCACTATAAGATGCAAAAGAGATATTCAGTTTTATATTAAAAAAAAACCAAAACAACACAAAAAAACAGTTATCATCCGTGGTTGAAAAACTGTTTTTATTGTCAGATGTTGCAGTGAGTCACTTCTTTATTTCTAGTATTCTTTGAGAACAGTGAACTTCAAAACATGTTGATCTGATAGCTTAAAATTTGATTAAATGAAATCTTTTTTTTCTTCTATTTAAACAACTGTGTTAGTTTTGAAAGTAATTCCTACAAAATCTCATATTCTTGAGCTTGAATAATTGTTATGCATTCACTAGTCAGCAGAAAAAGTGTTGCTTAGTTTTTCAAATGAAATGTGTAATGAAATTAACATTTGATGCGCACTTGAAAAGTATTTTTGTTTCCATTAATTTATTTCCTGATGGAGTTTTTGCACTGTATTTATCCTGGCACTACCAGGCTGCCTTTCTTTGAGGGGGAGGGGGGGGTGGGCAGGGGTGGGATTATGTTCTAGCATGATGTTTCCCTATATAGCTTCTTCACATTTCCCACTTTCCTCCCCTCCGTCACTGTTTACTTTCACCTAAATATTGCTCTGCCACCCCTCATGTGTCTTTTCCTCTGTATGGGTACAGTAAAATATGTAGGCTTTGTTCCTTTTCACATGCTGCAAGTAGGAATTTTTAGTGTTTCATCTTTGCACTGTTAATGTTTAGATATCTGCCTACGTACAAATACCTCTGGAGCGTTTGCTGTCTTTTTTCATAGGATTGTTGGAACTCAGGAGGACTTACGACTAACCAGATACAGTTATCTGAGCTGTTTCTTCCATGTTCCTGCATACTAAAAAGGAAAACAGATGTGATTTTTTCAGTGGCTTTGCTTCCTTGGGGTGTGCAAGTTACACTGTAGGCTAGGGACAGCCAGCTCAATGTTGTTTTGTTACTTTTCATAGCGTTCATAAATACTCTTCATAAAAACATATATTTCTCATTCATATATGTTATTCAGAAGCAACAGAAGGGCTGCTTGCCTGGGGGCATTTTTTTTTTCTAGTCAGTGTGACATACTGCTTGGATCAGTCTGGGGGTATTTGATGATTCTGAAGTGGATGTGTGTCTGTTGAAGAAGGTTTCACAGCAGATTTGAGAGGGAGAATGAGAACAAGCTGTATTTGCTCCTGCATATTGGAGGGAATAAAATATTTCTAAATTGCTCCTTAGTTTATAGAAAACATACTTTGAAATTTGGATTAGACTAGTGAAAATTGAAAAAAATCATCACTTCCAGTTTGCTTTAAGTCATTTGCTCAGTTGTTTCCCAGCAATGATTTCATAATCATTAAAAAAACCCAAACATTTCTTGCTATAGGAAATTCTCTACTCTTGACAATTTCAAGAAGAAATCATAAATTCACCTGAGATCTCTGGTGGATATCAACCAGCTGCAAATCTTCACGCATGTACTTCAGGAGCAATAATTAGCAAGTTTTGCCAAATAATCCTAGCTGGCCTTATTTTCCCCCAGAGTTTTGTGATGCTGCTAGCTGTTTTTAGGGTGAATGTTTCTGTTGCAGCTTTTTCTTTCCAGATGAGAAAGATGAGAGAATCTGCTAAGATTTTCAAAGAGAAATAACAGTAAAAAGGCCTGATGATTCAATTGTAGTTTAAGTTACATTGGAGGAGCCTTTCTTATGTCAGCCTCTACACAATGCTTGTTCAGAGACAGAAGGTTTCGAGCAGCCGTGACCTGCTGGCATCAGATGGCATTTTGCTCAGCTCCTGATTAAGGCTTCCTGCTAGTTTCACTTGTTTCTCAAGCCATTTGATTTTCTCACTACATCAGCCTTGAAATTACTCAGAGCAGATAATTCTCATCCCAGTGAAATTTGTATCATTTTGCTTACAGTATTTCTCTTGGAGCTGCATTTTCTACTTTAGAGCATTTGTTGGTAGACTCAGGACAAGAGACAACTTGCAGGAATATCCCACTTTATAAGAGGTGGGAGGAGAGGAGTTACCTTAAAGTTGGTGCTCAGAGTAGCACAGGGACCACTGTGCAGAGCCACACACCTATCACGTCTGTGGGCAAGGACTCGCCATTCTTCAGGAGACCTCTGAGTCACGTTGGGTATTAGCTTCAGCTTTGGATTATTTAAAGTTGTGTTTTCTTTTCCTTTAATCTGTTACTTTAAGCAGTTACGTTGAGAAGTGCACCTTAAGAATGTAAGAATTATATGCAAGCTGTGATTTAATCCCTTGATGAATTGTACTGCCTATATAACTCACTGCTTACCTTGCCTTGCCCTTAAGTATTATTTTTTCCCCTAAATTTGACAAAACAAACCAGACAGTTCTGAGAAGGGCTAGGGAGTTCGAGTTAGCATTTCCACTTTCTTCTAATTTAATATTAATATTTTTAGGAACTTTAACTTGAAGTGAAACTTCTTTGGTGTTGATTCTTTAAAGAAATCTTCCCAGGCACTCAAACCAGTAGAAGTCCTTGAAAGGATCGAATGTTACAGCTTCAGTGTCCTTAAAAAATAACATCTTAAAGCTTAAATCTGTTGGATGTGGCTTGAGCATCTGATTGTTTGGCCTGATGCCAATGTCTTTGGAGAAAGAATGTAAATGATTTACAGACATGTACTTCTACACGTTTTTCAAGACTTTATGTGCTGGAAGTAGTCTTAAAAGGAGTCAATTAAAATATATATTCCAATGATTTGAAACTTTTTGATTTGTTTTTACCTTCTATTAGCTATAGGATGGCAGCCGCTGTCCTGAGCACAGTGACTGTGCTGTGTTTAGCTCCATATGACCATTCACTGGAAGCTTTCGTGGATTTAATTTGAACTCCATTGTTGGTAGGTGCCTTGCTAACATTAAGCCTCGTTTCTCTGCAAGGCTGAAGATGGCTTGTATTTTTTTAGATGGATAAATAGCAGAAATGTTTTAGGACGGTCCCTCACCTCAGATTTTGGTGTCAGAGGGACCCATCCAATGGTCTGAGGAGGTGGCAGGGAGCACTTAATTTCACTAAACTCATGCAGGCTGCAGGCAAGGAACCAAATCCACTCAGGATCCACCTCTCTGCCCTGCTTCTCTCTTGCCATGGTTCTTGTGACCTTCAGGTTCAGCAAGCTCTTAAAGTTAATTATATCCCTAATTACTTAGTAAACTTGTTTCCAGATACTGTGAACTGGGACAAGGTTCAAATGTAAACAGATGTCCCTCTTTCTTTTACTGCAGTAAATAATGTTAAAACATTTTCTAACCATATCTAGCTAGTTGCAGTGAATGACGTTTAGAAAGGCTGTAGTATTTTTCATTTGGCCAACTGTAGGCCAGGTTGGCAGGTAACGTGTATAATTTCCAGTTCCTGAGCTTAGTTTTTGATGAGTACTGTTTGGCTTTCATACAGAGTTATTATTTATTGTCTATGAGTTGCTGAGATTCAGACTTGTTATTAATGATGTTAAGGGTGTATTTTTCACCAGGTGATAGGAGAGCGCCTGGGTTGCATAATAATTATTTAAAGTAAATATTTCGCTTTTTTTCAAGGTTGTTAACTTCAGTCTACTTCGCTTGAGGACTATTGAGGGTTCCTAAAACCCAGATTGCAAGTATTTTTACCACCACAGAATAATGCTATCACGAAATAGCTTGTTCTTCCAGTCTTGCCCAGACTGCATAATGCTTGTCTTGGAAACATCAGGGCAAAAGTATCGGGAACTGTTTTATTTTCCTGTTCTTGTCTTTTCTGATGTTTGCCGGATACTTGCAATTCTTTTTACTTAGACAACAGAAGTATCTACAAGTGCTATAACTTGAATATCAACACTTGAAAGATTTAGCTCCAAAAATAAGCATGATATAGCCCATGTTACTGTTTATTTCTCATTTATTTTTATTTTGAATAGCATCTACAGGAATATTGTGTAAATTAACAATCGTATTTTCCCAAATTATTCTTTCGTAGCTTTCTGTTGAACATCACAAAAGATAGAAATCTAATTGCTATAGCAAAATATTTTGTAAGGAGATGATGGTAAGAACCCAGTAGTTTTTTTATTTTTCCATTGCCTCATCCATCAGCCTGGCAAAACCATCTTTTTTTGGACTTGACATTAAAGGCCGTGATTGTAGATTTTTACTCAACGGTTGCAATTTCCTATTCACTGTATGCCATGTAGCTGTACTGATTAAATAGCAGTGGGGGAAATTAAAAGTTAGTTTTTGCTTACTTACTTTAGAGAAAGCAAATTTCAAGTGGCCATAATGATTTTAAAAAACAATAAATTTTCTTTTAGTTTGAAACATCAATGACTTTTTAATATGCATACGTACCTACACAGAATAGCACGCTGTTTACATGTGACAATTTTAGCTATATGGGACCAGAAAAACTGAAGTGTCAACAATGCCCATATTTGAAGTTGTACGATTAGTTTTAATTAACAGCTTGAAGTCTGGGGGGTGATGTATAAAAACCAAACCTTCTTATCTGTAGGCTCAGCTGTGTCCTAAAAACACAGAGTATCATTCTCCTTCTCTTGGTTACCAAATCTGTTTCCTTTCTGTATGTGATGCAGAGTCAGGTTTCCCACGTGTCTGAAACAGTTGTTCTCCTTTCTCATGGCAGTGCTAGGTTTCCTAATTACAGCTGTGGTCCTGTAGACACCAGGGTAACTTCACACACCATCTGAACTGTGCCATTACTTTGCTGAATCTATTATTACAGAGAAGGAAAATACCCAGTAATGTGGAAGGCAGAACAGACATCACTGTCATTGCTTAATTTTAAAGGTGTATTTCAAAGGTTGACATTTGAAGAAGTCTTTAGTCTGTATTGCTATTTCACTATTAATTTGTGGGGTGGGGGTAGCAGAGGGAATGCCTAGATGGAATGGCTGACAAAAGGCTGGGAAAGGGCCATCACCATGGAGGTCCCACTTCTCCAAAGAGTCATCTTTTTCCTACTTCTTCTGTCCCTTCACATTCATGGTATGGTTCTTCTTTCGCTGACCCAGTAAAAACCAAACCCTATAAACATATGCATAGGGGAACTCTGTAATTCCACTTCTCCAGCCATGCTGATCCCCCAGCTCTGCTGGCCTCACTTTGGGCTGTAAGCTGCTTCGGTTTTGGATTCTGCTTAAAAGGATCATTTGATCATGAAGTTGTTCATATGGCTAAATAACTTTGTGAAGTGCTGCTGTAGACTTTTGTTCACTACCTACGCTTCCTTATGCACTGCTCTTTTTATCAGATCTAGAACTAGTTCAGCAAAATTAGCATCTTCAACGAGGTACATATTTTCCTTACAAAAGTAGCTTCATTTTCTCCTGTTAGGCTGGAACTGGTAAAATCAGTTCTATTAAACACCACTTTTTTGAGTCTGTGTTAGAAAAAAGAAATTGAAAATAACATGAACGCTGACATGGGATTTTTTTAATGAGGACATTTTTGTTGGTGGTTGGCTTTGGTTTTGAGTCCCAAGTTCTGACTTTGTGAGAAAATTACGTATCTCTACTGTTATTTTTGCTGGCTCAGCAAATTACTGCGAAGCAGTTATGTACATCAGATATGTAACCTGAAATGCTGTGCAACTATTGAAACTGTGCAAGTGGTATCACTGAGAAATGCAGTTACTTTGAATTATTTAAGCTCAGGAGACTTTCTCAGCTATGTTCTTCCAAGAGATCTGGAATCAAAGCGGCATAGTATACCAACATCAAAGTTAGTGGTGGCAACTGATGATATGTGCCCAGGATATACAGTTACAGTTCTGGGAATTCATTTTCAGTTCATGATCTCTTAGTCCTTATCTTTTCTTGAAGTGATTGCAAAGATTTAATACAAGTGCTATTTAAGTCATACATTGCAAAAAGAGAAGTAGGAGGGTACTTGAGGTGCTGAGTTGTTGAATAAAGAGAAGGGGCGATGTTAAGTGACATTAGTTAAATGTCAGTAGTTAAATAGAAATATTTTAAAGCATTTCTATTAGTGATGGATTAATTTTGTGCTCGACTCTTGCGTAATTAGACATTCTGCCATAGTGAGGTTAAGAAAGTACTTTTGATTTTCTTATCTGTTACCAAATGGGTAACTAGTTCTTCAGGTCTGACTATTTCCTTTTACTTTTTTTCTTTTTTTTTTTCCCCTCAAGTATATGTAAAGTGCAAGACAGAAGGTATGTAAATCTGGATTGCTGACTCCTTAGATACTAGTACTTTAAATAAAGAACAGTATGTCTTAAACAGAGTGCAAAGTACTGCTTGGCTTCTTTGTCTCTCCTGTTACCCTACCAAAAGCTAGCCTTGTGAATACTTAGCAGCAGAGGTGACTTTGGCTTTATTCCTTGTTTTCCTTATGGCCTAAGAGTCTAGGAATCATCATTCTGGGCAAGTGTAGAAAGATGATGTAGCACTAAGTATGGATGTTCTAGGAGGAGTGGCTTAATACATGGAGCTCGTGGGAATCGCTGTCTTGACCATTGTTTTTGTTTATGTTTTGTTCATCATCTAACCACTTTTTTTTCAGTTCATGCAAGTACATATTTAATATGTTTGGAAATGTTTGTGAAAAACTGAAGAGTCAGCAGAGTACTTACTGTTCATATCAGTGGGTATTATGATAAATAAGTTGTATAGGTATTCTGTGATAGTAGGGAGTCATGGAGGGTTTTTTTGGCATATACCAAATATGGTTTCTTCTATTTGATTTTGTGTTTACATGTGTATATCCATTGCATGTGATAATCTAGTGGCTGCTGTTTCTGTATCAACTTTGCTACACTGAAGTTCACCCTCCCTTTTTGTCTACCAAAAAGTTTCTTTTTCTTTTTCTATTGGCAGGTATTTAATTAGTCAAGGAGCACATGTAGGAGCTGTAAATAGTGAAGGAGACACTCCATTAGATATTGCTGAAGAGGAGGCAATGGAAGAGCTGCTTCAGAATGAAGTAAATAGACAAGGTAATATTAAATGTGAAAGGCTGGTTTTATTTGTTGAATGCTAAATATGTTTTTGAAATGTATATATACATTAGCAATTTTAAAGTGAACTTTTTTTAAAGAGAAATGTCAATAAAGTGTTCTTTGCTGAAGCTGTCCTCCAGGTGTTTTAACTCATCCCAGCCTTTTGAGAAGAACAAGCTTGGAAGAACTGAAAGCAGATGTTGTTTGGATTCCTACATTTGCTCAACAAAATTTAAGTGGTATTTAGATAGTGTGGATGGTATACAGTCAGTCTAGAGTGTAGACTAACACATCCCAGCTATAGATTAAGTTTAAAGCTAGAAATCTGTACTGAAGGAAACTACATTAAAGAGGAAAATAGGCACTTCTAGAGTGACTCAGATGTCAGTTTTCAGACAAGATGAATCCAGCCTGGAGGTAACTGTTTCTTTCCTTTGAAACCGTACAATAACTGAACCAAGAGTAAACTATACTGTGTTCAGTAAGCAACCCTTTGTATCTAGTTTTGACCTTTTGAGTGCCATTACACAATGCTAGATATCTGAAACTGTTACCCTTTTAGAATAAGAGGTCTTAAATTGCACTTGTTTTAGGGCTGAGAACAAAAATTAATTCCAGTAGTTTCTGTTCTCACCTGAGAGCACCATACAGTTAATAGATAGGGATAAAGTTTTGATGGTACCATTTTAAAATGCATATCCTAAATATGTGCACTTTAGTCCTAGAAAATTGGTAGAGCAAATAAATCTAGCTGTGCTGACTTTATGAGAAAGATTGGTCTTTAAAAAAGAATATTTATTCCTTTTTATCTGATACTTTTTTCCTCTTTATGCTACTGTTTCCCATTTTCAATACTCATTTTCCAGAGAAAAGTATTTGAAAGTTTCAGGTTTTTCTTTTCCACATAGGAGAGAATATTCAGATGGTGTCTCATCATCTCAAGTCTTCTAGGCATGCAGTACTGTCCCAAAGCTCCCAGTACAATAAATGAGGTGATGTGGTCTAAGTTGCACCATGCTTTGAAGGAAGATGGCACTTAGTAAAGATAGAGACTTTGTGAGGGATGTGCTAGGGAGCTGCATCTGCATCACTTCCGGCCATCTTCCTCCCTCTCAACAGCCTCCTTCCTCCTTGAAAATGTTTCTTTTTTTGTAGCAGAGAATTTATATCTCTAATATGGATTTACATAATGGAGTGGTAAACAATTATGTGGTTGAAGCTTTGCCGTGATGTGATTTGAATGCTTAAATCTGCTTAAAGCCAAAAACAAATGTTAAAAAGAAAGTGGGTGACATGATAAACAGGGAAATAAGAAATATATGCTAATATGTGGAAGGAGATTGTATATTTGACAAAGGCTTTGACTCATTTATTACTGTTAAATAAATTTTAATTAACAGTTCTTACAGCTATCACATAAAGAACTCCAGATTAGATAGGCATCAATATTTTTTTTTGTCAGAGCTGCTATTTGTCTATTTTAATTAATGTGGGTAAAAAAAAGCACAGATGTTCTTTTTCTTTTTTTTTTTCTGGAAGAATATTATCAGTCTTTGCTAAAGAGTCATGTCTGACTTGTATGTCAACCTACAATGTTTAGGTAGGTTTTGATGCATTCAGCATTACTGACATGACTCGACATTACGGTCAAGTAGTTGACTGTAATTCTTTGCAAAATTTACATAATTCAAAAAAAACCTCTTACTTTCATGTTATCATAATGTATATGTATAATCGTATGTTTTTAATGCATATTTTTACAGTGTAGAGAATCAGTATACATTTTTATTTTTTCAAGTTCGATAATTTTGAACAGCTCAATAAAACCAGCACTGGCAGTCTAAACTAAATGCCATAATTCATTAAAAACTTCAGTGTACTTAATATTTAAAACAAAATATGTATGACATTGTTTTTATGAGCCTTAGAGGAAAGTAGATGTTCCCACATTGTAGCTCTTGTCTTCCAAGGGAATGATCCAGATTATTTTAAAATACTGAATTTCAGTTTCTACAGAAAACCTATTTTTCAAGCATTCTTGCTCCATGTTTATGTCAGTTGCCTTGCTGATTGGCTGAAGATTTTTCAATGTCTGATTTGTAAAATTATTCAAGAAATATATTAAATCATAGTATGACCAAGGTTGGAAAAGACCTCTTAGGTCATCCAGTCCAATCATCCACCTGTCACCAATATTTTCTGCTAACCCATGTCCCTCAGTACAACATTTAACATCTCCTGAACACCTCCAGGGGCACCACTTCTCTGGGCAGCCCCTTACAGCACCTGACCACTCTCTTGGAGAAGAAGTGTTTCCTTAAATCCAGTCTGAATCTCCCCTGGTGCAACATGAGGCCATTCCCTCTCATCCTATTGCTGGGCTATATATATGTTCCATGAAATATATTGGTTGAGTGAGGCACTGTGTAAGATGAAAAAAAAAAACTAGGGTTGAGCTTTGAAGTGGTTTGACCTCCCTCTGTGGAGAATGGTCGATTTTGTGCTGTCTGGAAGAGTGACCACAATTTGAACATTCGTGACAGAATTTCTGCCTTCTTGCTGCTACCAGAGCATTAAAGTCTAATCTACATACATATGAACAAATATATGCATAGGCATACGTTTTATATATACATTTATGTGTACATAGGTATACTTGGAAGTAGTTTTAATGCTTACTTTCTTACAGACCTGTTGCAGGACTTGGTAACATCTGTATTTTTTGCAGTTAAACCTATCTAGATCTAGTTCTGCAGGGTTTTATCTTAGATATTTCACGTTATGTGTTGTTCTATATGAATTAACCTTGTCACTGTATTATATGTATGTATTGTCGTGTATGTATATTCTTATATGCATGTATTTGTATACTCTACCTAGCTTCTTTGTCTAGACCACTAACAAAAGCTCTAAAATTACGTTCTAAAGTGGCTTTATTGTTTGCCTCAGTGTGGAGTTAACAGTGATGTATGGTGTCAGTTTCATCTTTGACAGTACATACGGTTAAATGCATTAGCTTTGCTCCTTGTGAAATAAAGCAGCACCACAAGTTTAGGTAAGACAAATTGACTGTGAAATCTGTGGAACATTAAACCCCAGTTGAGTGTTACTGGTAGTGGAAGATAAGCAACTTTACTTTGAAAAGGAACAAACATAAGTGACAAAAAATCTTAGCCCTGAGTAGATAAAATATTCACTATAGCTTCTTCTTTCCTGTGTTGCTTATTTAACGTGCCGATTATAGCTTCCCACATATTGACATCAACAGTCAGAGCTTTTTTGTGGCAGAACGTCACCTAGAGAGGTCTGTCTGATTCATTGTAATTTCAAGTATTTTGAAGTGATGATGTTTGACATTTGTTTCTGTTAGAAATCTGAGAATTACCATGTTAGCTTATCCTTTTTGCAGCTTCAGATTGAAGTCAGTCTTCCAACTGTGCAATTATTCAACCTTTATCCGTTTATATTTAAGACCAATTTTTACATGCATTGAATTATGTTTTACAGATTTATCTGACTACAAGACAACAAAATTCACAGATGGAAATTACAAAATTAACTATATGACATTACAGGCATAATACAAAGAGGAATCCTAAGTGTTTGCTCATCCTTTTCTAGCATTCAGACTCCAAAGTCTGAACTACCTAGAGAGGAGATGATCAGCTATCCGAATTAATCTCCTGTTTTACAAGTCCTGCTGTAAAGAGTGTTGAACGGGAAGGAATAGAGCTTATGTATTATTAATATCTTTTTTCAGTTATTCTGTATTCCCTGTGCAACACTTAACTGTTACCACTGATTCATACTTTTATATCCTCTCCTGAGGATCATAGACCCCTGAGGAAGACCACCTTGTATTCTGGGGAGCATTTAGTAAGACTGGTAGATATAATAGGCTTTGCTGTCATTGTGAGCTAATGGATCAGCTATCCTATAGGTGAAACCACACTGCTCTTATAGCAGGGAAATGTTTTTCTACCCAAACCTTCACATGGGAGTAGAGGCTGTGTACTGAATTCTGACTAATTTGCAGTAATTGTGCAACATTCTCTGTTCTGATATTTTGGCATTGTCTTTGGTATTTGGTATAAATGAAACTAAATGTATTGCATTGTTTCTAAAGTGCACAAGCAATGGCTTAGTTATTTTTGAAGCTAAAATCCTAGTTTCATTTTATACTTAGTGATAAGGTAAATTATAAATGTATCATAGAAAGGTACAGACATTTTTTGATATGGTAACAAAGAGAACATTTCACAAATAGCAAAATTTGGTATTATGTGGAAGTTACTGCAGTGTAGTGCAAAACAACTATAATCTTTGCACAACTTGTGTTGTTTTACAAGAAAAACTTCCTTTTAGACCTGTTTTGTTGTTTCTTTGTATGGTTGATGTCTCTGTCGTAGGCTAGTCCTACTTATATACATGTCTCTGCAATCCATGGACATGTTTACCTTCGGGAAAAATGCTGGTATTTCCAATTTCTTGACGTGATTCCCTGCATTTCTGTTCCGTGGTATTTCAGTGTGCTGTAGTTATGGAAGTCGACTTTTGTCAGTAGTGTGAAGCCTTTTCATGGGGGTAAGCAAAAGCTAGGAGACTTGAGGGCCGTTTTGCTTGGCTACTACTTTAATTCCAGCTACCACTTTAATAATATTTAAATCTCAGTGGCTTAAAATGTTGGCACTCCTTGGGGTCTTGAGTAGGGTTAAGCATTACAGTTTAAGTGGTTTTTTTTTTGTGATGGAAGATTATTTACCATCTGATGCCCTCTTAAAATTATTTTTAACTGCTTAAACAGTTATTTTGAATTATAGGAGACATTCTTGAGCAGTGAGTTAATGGGGAGAGGTGATTTGAGGTGAATCAGGAGTTCATGATACAGGGCGGCACGCGCTCACTGTGTGTTAGGGAGGTTGCTTCTCATTTTCGTAGCACAATCCACTGTTCTTCATCCTCACTCATAGGTAAATGTAACGACGCTATCTCTGACGTATTGCTTAACTCAACTTTTGTTTATGCGGACAAAATGTGAACTATTACATTTGTATATAAACATTAACTACATTAAGTAAAAAGTGGGTTGATCTTCCCTGTAGTATCTATAAAACATGCCTTTATATGGCCGAGCAGCGCTGAAACAATGATTCAGCATTTCAGTTCGCGCTCCGTTTCACTAAACGCTCACTGAACAGCTCAGGATTATCAAATCTGGTCAGAACTGTTGAATAGCACTTGTTGATCAGAAAAAATGAAAGCGTTTAGCAATAAATTATTCATGATTTAAGCAGTCATCAGGCAGCCAGAGGTTAAGCTCGGCAGAAGTGTAAGCTGAGAGGCCGCACATTGCCATCTACGGGCCGTATGCAGAAAGTGGCCGGGAGGTGGGCCGAGCTTTATCTTTTTTTTTTTCCCTGATATCGTACTGCAGTTTGGAAAACAAGAGCAAGTAGGAAGGTCCATATAAGGTATCACAAAGGCCGTTCATATTCCATTTTCTGTATTTAATTAAGGGAGCAGTATTTAGCTTATCTCAAAGCACTGCCGTTCTCCTTTGACACAAAGTCCAATTGCCAGTTAGAACTCTGAGAGGTTTTTTGGCAAGATTCTTCTACTTTCATCTGTTGAAACACGATCAGAAATTTACTGTTTTGTTGGCTAACGTATTAATGGAGATGTTTGTCCTCTGCAGCCGTTCTGCCTTGTTTGGGCTTCCCAGATGTGCTCATTTGTGATACTGATGGGAGGCTATATGTAATGTTACTTACTGTTTCTGCAAAAGCGTTGATATTTTTTCATGGGTAGATAGAGATAGGACAGGATGGGATGGTTTTAAACTAAAAACGGGGAAATTTAGGTTAGATGTTAGGATGCAGTTCTTTACTCAGAGGGCAGCAAGGCACTGGCTCAGCTGCCCAGAGAAGCCGTGGGTGCCCCATCCGTGGAAGCCCTCAAGGCCAGGTTGGCTGGGGCCCTGGGCACCCTGGTGGGTGACAACCCTGCCAGCAGCAGGGGGTTGGAACTGGATTGTCTTTATGGCCTCTTCCAACTCAGACCATACTTTAATTCTGTGTTTTTTCTTAAGGAGATGTGAAAATTGTGCTGAAGACTTTGGCTATTGGAAGATCAACATCAGGCATTTCTCTGTTCTTACTGTGCAGTAATGGACATTAGAACAAACACACATATGAGCAACTGTGCATTGAAAGGAATTTATGTAGGATTGTTTACATAGAGAAGTTACTTGTGCTGGTGCATTTAGTACTCTGGCGTGCAGTAGGAGGGTGGACATAATTGTAACTAGCGTGATACATAAACTCCTTATTTGCATAATTGTGTCTGGCAAGAAACAGTAAAACGTAAATGATTTTACTCTAGGGAATTATTTTCCCAAGGTCTGCTGATGTGCACTGCTGTGTCATTCTGAAAAAAACAAACAAACACAAAGGCCCCAGAAATGTACACTTTGCTCTGGTTCATATGTACAACATGCAAAAGTCTTCTGGAGGAATGAGAATACATGGGTATAAACGTGTTATTGGATCAAAGTTCCTAATTCCCATTCTTCCTGTTGACCAGATTTACTAAGATTTTAGATATGTAAAACTTAATGTCTGCAGATTTATTTCTCATGGCTTGTATTGCAGTTGGCAGTTTCAAAATAAAAATGTATTTAATTAAAAAAAATCAGTTTCTAATAATTAGTTATGCTTATTACATTGCAAAGACTGAGATGACTGATTTGTGAATGTAGAAATTCAGTCAGTCGCTTAAAATACTTAATATATTACCTACTCAGTTACTTCATGATACTGAGTAAAGCTGCATCTTTAAGTCCATCATTAATGTACAGCTTTTTACAAATACGTTCCTTTTTGCATATTTGTTGCTTTGGAATATCTGTTGCGATGGGAGTTAAGTGAAGAAGTAAAATCTGTTGCAGGTCTTTTTATGAAGCTTGCAGCTGAATTGAAAGAGTAATAGTATTTAATGTTGTTTACAGATAGTAAAAAAAAAAAAGAATTCTAGTTATTTATTTCAAAACAAGCTAACAGCGAACAAACAAAAATTCTCAACACTTTTTCAGCTGTAGTGATCTCTTGTTAGTTCTCTCTGAAATTACTGTTTGGATCTCAGCATTGCTTTTTTTGTGTATATACCAGAAGGGAAGAAATAGGCACTACCACATCTTTTTATTAGTACAGACATTTTTCATGTGTGAAAGGGATTTCAGCACTGACCCACGCTACCTGACACCAAACAAATTACATTATGTTTCCAGAAGCATTTAATCATCACATTCGTTCTGTTGGCGTATCAGTGAAATTTTTGATCAGGGCACACCGTTTCAAGGTGCCTTTTTTTACTTGCTGTATAATGGGGAAGTTGCAGCTTTTGTTGTGACAGTAGTTGTGTTGTAATTCCCTAATTAATCAAAGGAACTCTCAGTGAGGAATATTTTATTATGTTTGTGCTATAAAAAATAATCAATCAAGGAAATGTTAATTTGTGTGTGAATCTCAGTCTGCCATCCACAGCCTGAGGGGTATTTCAGCAATGCCACCGTAATGACTTCCAGTTTGCCAGCTTGTTTCTCCCCATCTGGCTTTTCATTGTCAGGGAATTGGTAAAACTTGATGAATATGATTTGCTGTAATTTGTTTTACTGTGTGTTATGCAGTACAAATTATGCAGTACATTACATATCATCGCATGTGTATTATTCTTCTCCATTTATGATGTTGATAATTTCTTTAATGGAGACCATTTTAACTCTCAGCTCGACTCTTCCTCTGTATCTAAACAGGCAAGACGTAGCTTGAATTTTCTTTGTTTTCCATATTCTGGGGATTCATTCAGTCTGTAAAGAATTAATAGCTCAGTTTCTCATAAGACTTTACAGCTTGAAATTGCTGTTCATTATAAAGGCCTTGAGAATTAATTAAAATTAATTATTTAGGTAGAATGGGGTTGAAAAGAGTTGTTCTAGGTTTCCATCGGTTTGTTTGTGGCCTCTTTATATTCTACTTTGATTGCTTGGACAATTAGAAAAGTTACATGATACAAACATGGTTGCTGGAGAAAAAGTTCAGAAACAGATGCAGCTTCTGCAGGACATACTGAAAGAAACTAGAACTCTGAGCCAGGGAGCAGGAAAAATGTTGTATCTGTCCCAAGTATTTTAAAAATTATGTTACCTGCTGCTTTATGGGCTACGTAGGGTGTTGCTGAAATTTGTGATACTCAGTTAATCAGAGCCTGTTTCCAGATAATCATTACAAAATTGTGTTCTGCTCCAAGAAAAAATAAAAATTCAGAGGAACAGCAAATTTTTCCCAAGACCCTGCTTATCAGTGTCTAAGATTAGACAGATCATACACGTGAATTTTGAAGAATGTTGGTCTACTGATGAATTTACTTTTAGAAGTTAACCCATCTATATTTCATGCTCTCGAGAACCAATCACAGTTCCAAAGTCCCTTTTCTTTGCAGAGATGTCCGTGTTCAATCAGCATAGACAAAGCAATATTCCTGCATCATTCTCTAGATCTAAAGACTGCTTTTCTGCTATGTATTTTAGTTCTCTCATTGTGATGGCAGTTAAAAAATGCTCAAAAATACATATTTTGCTTTGCGTATTCAGAACTTGGGCTTGCTTTCTGTCTAAACTACCATATGTGATTGTAAATGTTACATTGTGTTTCTCCATTTTCATCAATGTAGGAGATATTTTTGTAGAATGTGCTATAAAAATTACTTAAAGCATGTTGTTTTTTTCGTCTCAAGATTTGAAGAGATTTCAAAAGGCTTAGAGTATACTGTTTCTGTTTTACATTGATAGAAGAATTATTTTTTAACAACAAAATCTTAAAGTATGGCAAATGTAGTTCTATCCTTGTATAAAAGCATAGTTCTGTATTTCTTGTAAATATTCAGCAATGTTCAGAAGCTAAGCTGTTCCTCTTCCTGTAGATTTCTACTACTAGAAAATTGTAGCTGTTTTCTACAGATATGGACAAGACTAATACTTCGGGGCTTTGTGAGCTTAAACTTTAAATTTCCTCTCTTTATAACGTCACATCAGAGATTGTGACTGTGATGGTAGAAATTCTTAAAGTTAGAGACCCAGTCTTAGTAGATTTTTTTTTTCTTTTCGGAAAATGTGTGTTAATGCAGACAAAGTGTGCTACAGATGCCATAATGGATGTTTTTATAAATTCTTAGACTTCAGAAGACTTGAAGATACTTATATCTAGCTTTGAATACTATTCAAATAATTTATGTGTTTTATTGTGTCATATAAATGTGATATAAGATTTGTTACATCATTGAATTCAAGTTTGCATTCTAACATTGTGTCCTCTTTTTCCTTTCCCATTCCCTCTCTGTATTAGGGGTTGATATAGAGGCAGCTCGAAAAGAAGAAGAGCGAATTATGCTTAGAGATGCGCGACAGTGGCTCAACAGCGGCCATATAAATGATGTCAGGCATGCGAAATCAGGTGGTACAGCTCTTCATGTTGCTGCTGCTAAGGGCTATACAGAAGTCTTAAAGTAAGTGTGGTTTAAATGGAAATTTTTGATTGTCTTGTTGAGGTAATGTGCCTTGGAATTGATGCGATAGGACATATCTGACTTCTGGGGGTTGTAAATTTGGAAATTAGTCTCTAGAAATGCCTTTTCCTCAAAGCTTGATTTTATGTTTTCAAGTATGTATAAATCCTGATGCTTTTAGTTTTCTAGTTGTCATTCAAAATGTGAACAGAATGTACTTAATGAGCATTAGTACTCAGAAAGAAAAAGTCTTTCCTTATTTCTAAAGTGAACTGTGTAAACAAATCTAATACCTTTTTGTAATGCCAGCTAGCATTTTGGATTAAGCATATTTTCAAGATTCCTGGGTTTATTTGCATACATAGAGCAGAATCTGTGATCTAAACTAAAGGTCTCAGAACTAAAAAATAGAGAATAACATTTTCTTTTTATGAGGTTGTTGAACATCACGAATCTTGCAATCATTCATGGAAGTCTTCAGGCTTTTGGTGTCCCTCTGATTCACACACAGCTTTTCAGTAAAATAATACAGCACAAAGTATATGCAGTAACAGAAGTTTCATTTTCATCAAAGCTCAGCTTTTAGCGAAGTACAGCACACTTGATAATGCATTGCTTTACTGTGATATCACAGAACTGTAGTGGCTGGAAGGGACCTCTAGAGATCATCGAGTCCAACCCCCTGCCAAAGCAGCTCCCTAGCCCAGGTTGCACAGGGAGGCGTCCAGGCGGGTCTGCAACGTCTCCAGAGAAGGAGACTCCACCACCTCTCTGTGCAGCTGTGCCAGTGCTCTGTCACTGCACTGGGAAGAAGTTCCCATGCATATTTGTGTGAGCTTCCTATGCTTCAGTTTGTGGCCATTTCCCCTTGTCTTATCACCACACACCGCTGAGAAGAGTCCAGCCTCGTCCTTTTGCCTCCTGCTCATTGTGTACTTACAGACATGGATCAGATCCCCTCTGAGTCTTCTTTCTCAAGGCTGAACAGAACCAAGTCTCTCAGCCTTTCCTCATAAGGGAGGTGTTGCACGCTCTTTACCATCTTTATGGCCCTTCTCTTGGCTCCCTCCAGGAGATCTCTGTCTTTTTTGTACCAGGGAGCCCAGAGCTGGACCCAGTACTCCACGTGAAGCCTCACCAGGGCAGAGTAGAGGGGAGGGCCTCCTCCTACTTTTCCTAGGAGCAGAGAAAACACATACCCAGACAATTTTCTTGATGGTTTCAAAGTAGAAAAATGTTCTCAGTGTAGGATACAAAGCTGCAAGGCTTTGTGTGGAAGTTGTGGTTATTACTTCAAGTATATTGTCTCTTGAGTTATGAATAGAATTTTTTTAGAACAATATTTCACAGTTATGTGATTTCTATTAAGTATGGAGTGTGTTTCAGAGAGCTGAAAACCTTTTAGACAAAGCTGTTTGTCAGGTTGAGCATCTGTTGTCACTTCAACGCTCACTTCAGAGCCATACCAAATTCATGTGTTAAATTCATGCTGAAAAGCAGATCTTCCATTTGAGGAGTTCTGCTATTGCTTGAAGAACAACTGAAGCATGTAAGCACTTGACTGTTAAAGCATCAAATGTTAGTGGCAGGAGAAACAATCTTCAAGCAACTAATATTGGAATAAAAGGAAGTTTTAATACTTTACTATATAAGAACTGTATAACTAGCAGTTTTTGACATTTTACATTCCTTGAAAATATATATGTCCAGTAATGGATTTTCACCATCACTGGACATATAGAGAAAAACACCTACCTATATAGGCAGAAATGAATTTGAATAAGAAAGAAATAAACAAAACAGAAAAGGATTTTTTTCTTGAATTTTCTTAAAAGCAAATATGACTGTTGAACGGTGAAAAGACAGATATTTCTGGGGGAAATAAAATTAATCCACTGACATTAATGCAACTAAGATATGTATAATTCACATTAATGAGAAAGGAGAAAAGTGCTACAGTAAATTCATCATTTCATAACTTTGTTATCTCTGTCATCAGTGTCAAGATCTAATTCTCTGAATTTCTTTAGGCTTTTAATACAGGCTCGCTATGATGTAAATATTAAAGATTATGATGGCTGGACACCACTTCATGCTGCTGCTCACTGGGGTAAAGAAGAAGCATGTCGCATTTTAGTGGAAAACCTTTGTGATATGGAGGCTGTCAACAAAGTGGTAGGATTTTTATGTAATCCTTGTCAAGATACAAAGTTCTGGTCTCTAAAGTGACTTTAGAAGCCAGGGTAAGAAAAGTGATGATAAACTGCTGTTTACTGTACATGGAGCTTTATATAATGCATGTTTTGTCAAAACAGCATGTTTGTGTCCATAACTAAATTCCCTGATTGTCTAAATTAGCTTCAAGGCCTAATTTATATTCATTTCTATATCAAATGATCCATGTGATCTTTTACAATGAAATTCAAAATAGAGTAGTTGTATTGATATTTCAGACTTAAGAAATTAGTGACGAGGTTGACTGCAAACAGGCAGTCAACATTTGTTTGCCAAAGACAACGATGATGCCTTTGGGTAGTGTTGGGCATTAGCATCTGCTTTTAGCTCCTAAAATCAGCTTGTGTTGGTGTACTGATGAGTAACCACTACCCTGGTTTGGCGACACTTAGAAACTTTAGACAGCTGTTACTCCCTGGGCATAACTTGGATGCTACCTAAGCTCTATTTCCTTGACTTGTGTGCAAAGGCCTGTGAAGTTTTTGGCTTTGCAAGACTTTGCTCCCAACAGGTACAAGTATACTGATGATTCACACAGGTGTCACAAGGAGCCAAGACTCTTTGTTCAACTGTGTAAGTGCTGAAGCTCTCTTTCTTCTCTTTGCACCATGTTCTACACTAGGTTCTGATCTGCTTTTCAATTTCTAGCAATGTTGTGTATCTAGATTTCCTGCCCAATCTTTAGCATGGCTTCCTCACTGAATTTTTGTAGTTTCTTTTTAAGTTAATTAGAGAAATAGGCACATATAGACTCTTAATTAGAGCATTAATTTTGCAGTATTTATATAAAGGCAGAGTTAAGATTGCTTATAAAATAAATGAAATCTGGAATAATGTTTCAAGTAGTTTCAACTCTGTTTCTATATAATACTTACAGAACTTATTAAGGTCAACTATATAATTGTATCAGGTAATCAAAAGCTGATGCAGGTAGTCGAAGCCAGTTTATCAAGTTATCTGCTAGACACTTTTACAGGGTTCATGACAATGTGAAGTTGGTATTCCTGAGAACACTCATAAAAATGTATTCAGCTCAACTGAGGCAAGAATAAGAAACAAGGAGTTACAGAGAGTTATGAATTGTTTATTTGATGTATGGACTTGTCTGTGCAAGCTAAGA
This sequence comes from Cyrtonyx montezumae, assembly GCF_038088225.1. NCBI lineage: Eukaryota > Metazoa > Chordata > Aves > Galliformes > Odontophoridae > Cyrtonyx > Cyrtonyx montezumae. The sequence goes on from NW_027072034.1 coordinate 122,619,823, forward strand.
GTGTTTTGCGTGTTGTGTTCTTAAGTAAGACATTAAACAATTTTGCTTGTAGTGTGAGAACTCCAGTACATGTGGTTTCAGTTGTAGGTGTTTAGCACCACAGAGAACTCGGCCATTAATGTTCTGGCACTGAACTTCAGGTATTAATATCTGTGTATTGAGTTTAGGTACATCCTTCCAACTACAGAAAGGTTGTTTTGGTGTTTTTTTTTTTCCAAAATTATGTTCTGTGGTTGAAGTAGATCTAACACGATGGATTTTGGAAATAAACCCACTTAATAGCTACCTCAAAATAGAAAGCCAAATTAAAACCTGTAATCACAATGGAAATATAAATTTGAGATAATTTTGTTGCTTAGTTTCCAAGTTAGTGCTGTGCTATGCTAAATGGAATAGTTCCTGTCAGAAGACCTCAAGCTGTTTTGGGTAATGTTTGTTGGAAGAAGCATGTGCTTCTGGTCTATGATCAGATGCTTTATGTTTGTGAAGAATTAGTGACTTAAAAGGTCTGTTCTTTCTAACCACTTAAGACAGCCTTCACGATCTGATTAGTAGCATGTTTGTCCCTAGTTAATGTTTTGGCAAAAATCAAAAAGCAGTGAGACAAATATGAATACCTTTTGTTATCTTTCTGATCTGTTGTGACCTCTTTAAACTGGCAACTCTGTCCTTCTTGCTGGTTATTATACAAAAGTATTTACATTTCTGGTCTTCTAATCTCACCACATTTCAGCATGTCTATCCAACGTGCTAATGTAGCTGCATTTGTACCCAGTGCTGCAGGCATGTCTGCGTAGATTCCAAACTAAACTTAAAAGCAAACTTCCAAGTAGAAAACATTGTATTATAGTATCTAAGCAAGTACGTTAGGCTTTCTTTGTGAAACTGTGTGAGCTTCAGCCTTTCTTGTCTTCTTCAAGCGGAGGAAAAGGAAGAAATCTGCAACCTTTGTCAGTTCAGATCTTCAAGACAGAATCTCATGTCCTGTAGACATCTGTTCTAGTCAAGAATTGTACTGACCATGTAGTAGATGTAAGATACATCAAGGTGAAGAAATTCCAGCTGATGGCATTACTCTCTAATAATGAATCACTGTGATGTTTATTCAAGCATGTCCCATGAAAATCACACACAGAGGAATAAGAACAAACAATTGCAGCAAATCATTTTCAAAATGGAACAGGAAATGTATGTACAGCTGTAATGTAAAAATGTGAAAGGACGACTACTAAAATGTAGAACTGTTTACTTAAATAATTTTAACTTCAAAAAATCAACCATGCTTATAGTCTGAAGACAGACGGGACACTAACTGATTTGTGTTGATCCAAACAATTGCCACTGGGATAGCTGTTTGGAACTAAGATTGTGTATTTCATAGTTTCGACCTGTTTTTGTTCTTTTTTTCCTTAGTAGGGCTTTTTTGTCCCTTGAGAAGACAATAACATTCTATTGAAGTCATGTTTTTCTGTCTTAAAAAGTGTTTAGTCATTAGCATTAGGTGTAGATGTTTCTTATTCAATTACGAAAGAAGTAATACTAAAAATTGTTTTCAATCACTGACAGACTAACAGTTTGTAATAGAGCTTGGCTTATGTGTTCTAAATTCTCAGTATGATTGTGCTCCTTACCCACATCATCAATGTGATAAGGCATCATCATCTGTCACATTGAAATTCTATTGTACAAAAAATGGTGTTTCACTTTTCCTTTTCTCCAGGGGCAGACAGCATTTGATGTGGCAGATGAGGATATTCTAGGATATTTAGAAGAATTACAAAAGAAGCAAAACCTGGTAGGCCTTTTGCATATGTATAAATTACACTTTGTTGTGCATATGATGATGTTACATAGCTCAGAGTGACATACAGGCTAAAATTAAAGTTTTGATTTGACGCTTTAACTCCAATAGTGCCAGTTGTCATCTCACCTGTCTTTTCATGCCATTATTTGGTCAGTTATGATGACTATAAAGCTTTGGATTAGAGAAAATCCTCACCTACTTGCCTTCCCCAGTAGGCATTTCATGATCTGAAGCATCAACAGTCAGTCAGCAGTTTCCTGGAAGTAAGTTTCTGAGATTTTAGAAATGTGAATTTTGACACTTTGCAAGTGTACGTTCCAGTGTTTTCAGCAGTTAGAGGAGAGGTCTCTCTGCTAGTGATTTTGTTATGCTGATGCCATTCTGACAGTTTAACTGCATTATTCTGTATGTTTTGAAGCTTCATAGTGAAAAACGTGAGAAGAAATCTCCCCTAATTGAATCCACAGCCAACTTGGATAATAACCAAACACAGAAAACATTCAAAAAGTAAGTAAACTAGAGAAATGATGAGCTCTTAATGAAAAATATAACTTCACCAGCTGCCACAGTGTCCTGACTGGAAGGTTTTAGTAAGTTTTTCACTACTTATTAGATTTTTTTCTTTCCAAATTCAGTAAAGAGACATTGATTATGGAGCAAGAAAAGAACGCATCTAGTATAGAGTCTCTGGAGCAGGAGAAAGCAGATGAAGAGGAAGAGGGAAAGAAGGATGAATCCAGTTGTTCTAGTGAAGAAGAAGAAGATGACGACTCAGAATCCGAAGCAGAGACAGGTATGTTATTTGAGTACTGTCTTTAAGTTTTTGTTTTAGAAATGTATTTATTATCATAGCATGGAGAGTTCAGTATGTTAAGTTTCACTTTTGTATTTCACTAAGCTTCCAGTCTTGTTTGTGTATGATTAAATTCAAGTCAAAACAGAGATACAGAGGTACCATTATAGATGGCTGCTGTGGGTAAAGGAGTTAATGTACTTACTGGATTGTCTAGTTAGCAGCTACTTTTAATGAGTTATGTGGAATACGTAAGCCTTAAGTAGCATGTCAAAAAAAAAAAACAACAAACACTGAAGAAGTTAAAAGGTCAAAGGAGAAATTAAGTCTCTGTTAGCAGTGTTTGCTCATGGAACTGGCACAGAGATTGAAACAGCAGAAACACAAGCATCCTCATTTGTGCTTACCATCCTACGTCAATACCAATGGATATGGCAACTGTAGATATCATAAAGTGCTGGTGTATATACTTACACTTGATTATGTATTGAAATAAACTTCAAAAGTGCTGTTTTAACTTAACATACACTTCATATACAACTTCAAGAAGAACATTCCTGGAAAAGTTTAGAATTGTATGCAAAAAAAAAAAAATGCAGTACTCACTATTTCTGAAAATAAGCTGGATATTGATGTTTAATTTAAACACATGTGACCTAGTCTGGGGAGACATTTAACTTCCTTGCCTAATTATGCAAGTTGTCTGAGTCTCAAAGTCTTTACGTGGTGAAGTTGGGTGGAAAAAGTGAAGAAGCAGAAGCAGTGAAACAGGGAAGTGAACAGAATTAGGATTGATCGGTTTATCCATGTATTCTTAATTCGCCATTCTCGCTATCCAGATTTATAAGCCCTTCCTCTAATTATTACTGAATATAGAAAATTACCCTCATGTTTGATATTAAACAAAAATCATGCATTTATTCTTTCTATTGTTATTCCTTCTTATTTGTCCGATATTGTGCCTTCTGTTGCTTGTCTTTTTCGTATATTGTTTTTCGATGTTTGACTACTGTGGTAACTGATAAAGTAACATGAAATTTACCATGGAGTTACATGCACAGTCGTTCAATACTGCAAGCTCTCTTGCTCAGAATTCAGCTTGCTCTTTTTTCTTGAAAGATTTTCAGAGATTTTCGTAAAGCAAATAACAGTACAAGAACAGCCCAGCAAGTTTTTCTTTTGAATTAGACGACAAATATCAAGTAGTCAGTGTTTCTAAAGATATATGTTCAATCCTAATAAAAGATTCTTCAGAATTATAGTACAGTAATACTGTACACAGAAGTAGATGTCATTGGAGATATCTTGTTAATATTTTATTCTTACGCTTCTTAAAGTGCATAAAACTATTTGGTGAGCTGTCAGTTCTCATTTTATAGCTTTATTTTCCTTATGTATTCACCTGAAATGGTAAGATTCAAAAGGGATTTTAGAGCTAATAAGTATGCCATAAATATTTGAACTAGGCAGACATAAAATATGAAATCAAATAGCTGGTTTGTTGGAGTTTTTTAGGGTTTGTTTTTGTTTTGTTTTTTTTTTTGTAAGCGAACATTTCATTAAGCAGGAACAAAGGTTTGTCATGTTTTTTAATTGTTCTCTCACCTAGTATACTTGCTTCTCTTATTTACAGAGACTAAGCTTGGATAAATGCAGAATACTTGTGCTACATTACGTGTAGTACTTTCTCGGTCACTGAACTAACTGTAATGTCTCCTGAACTTTCTGATTCTGGTAACTGTGTTCTCTTCATTTCCAGTGGACAGTTTGTGCCAGGAAAATTTGACTGTGACACAAGAATTAATTTATGTAAACTTTGGGGTTTTTAATATCAACAAGGCTTTATCATACTTTATTTGGCAAGCTAGACTTCAAGCTTTTCCCTGCAGAACTTCATCTCTAAATTTCAAGCTCAAGCTTTTCCTTATTTCTCATCTTTCACCTTAAGGCCGTTTTCTAGTGAAAAATCTTAAGCTTATGAAGTGCATTTTGGTTGTAGAGTGTTTCAACATTACTAAAATTATAACGTTAATATTCTGAAGTACTGTAAACTGTTCTTAATATGTTAGTAAATCTGAAATGTTTTCTTAAAACTTCCATTCTGAGATTGCAGCTTAAAAATAAATGTGTTTCTCTTTCTGTAAGACAGAGCAGTGAAATATGAATGCAAAACTAGCATCTCCTAAAAGACAAGGAAAAGAACTAAAAGTTAATCAAAACTTTCAGTGGTTACATTTTTAAACTTAGTTTCTTTGAGATAATTCTGCAGTTTTTGAAAATTAGGAAACATGAGCTCAGCCACGCATAATTCTGTGTTCTGACTGTCCTTGAAGTAATTTCAGAATACAGTTGGGAAAAATCCATTTTTTTCCATCTTTTCCCCTCACTCTGGATAATTTTTTTTTTCTGTTAGTTATAAAGCTGTATGATTTACTTCCACATTTCAGATCTGTCAGTGCATCTGTAAAGCCTTTTCAGTTTCTGCTGTCAGTCCACATTGCCCTGTGGAGCATTCCCCTCGTGTTTAAAAAGAGCTTTCCATTAAATGTAATCAGTCATGTAAGATATTCACTGCTCAGTATTGAATGGGTAATGTAGAAATAAAGGCATATTTGTAGGAGGGGAAAAAACAAAGGAGACTGATCCCCTGTTGCTCAGCACTGCAGAAATAGGGTGTAGCAAGAAATTCCAAAGAATTTACAATTTCAGTATGTGAAACAAGTGAGGTATAAAGACTACGAAGTGCGAGCAAGTGCAGTGACAACAGCTGTGCAGTAACCCGGACATTATCTGTATGTTTACTTAAGAGGAATTAAGGTATGCAGTGGAAGAAATACTGGGCCAGAAGGACACCCAGAAGAGGTTAGACTATTGAGACAGTGAAACTTAGGTGAGAAAAACAAGAGACAAAGAAGGAAGAAAGCAAGAGCTTTCTTCAGAGCTCTGATTGTTTCTTAGAGGAACAGCAGGTTCCTGTCTCAGCTAAATTTTGCTGTCCATAGTCCCTGGCTGGATTTTCTGTGTAGTCAAATATTTCTTTACACTTGGTATACAGTTATCCAAGAATAAATGTTTTACTTTGAATTGGTGTCTTCTGTAGTTCAGGTTAACTATTATATGCCAATGTATCTCCCACTGTTTAATTTTGAGGGTCATTAGGCAAAGGCTGAAGTATAGTCTCCCCAGAGAGCTTATAGCACCTCAATCTCTGAATGTTTTTAAGGCCTAACTTGTCAGAGTACGAGTGGCCTGATCTCTATGTACTGTTGACTCTTTTTTGAGCAGAAGGTTGAATTAGGTGACCTGCTGAGTTCACTTTCAACCTGAAGTAGTCTGTGATCTTGTCACTGCATCTCTGAGTGTTTAACACTTCCTGAATAACAAAAGTAAGTGAAATATTATATGCATGAGTGTCATGGAAAAAAAGGGGAATTTAACTACAGTACTGACAGAGAGGGACAGGGAAAATACTGAGAAATAAATACTAAGGTGCTGTTGGGAAGGAAAGTTGACTGATAAATTTGTTCAGAAGAAATTCAAGTCTTTGTTGTAGAAATAAGGGCCTTGTGAATAACAGATGAAAAATGAAAATCTTGTAAATATTTTTCAGATAAGACTAAAACCTTGGCTAATACAAATACCACGAGTACACAGTCAGCGTCATTGACTGCACCTTCAGTAGCTGGTGGTCAAGGGACACCCACATCACCTGTTAAGAAGGTAAAATGAAGTACTTTTCTTGTGATTTTAGACATTTGTTCTCTTCTCCTACATAAGCATACATTTTATCTTTATTGTTTAAAGTTGAATGGAATTATCCAGTGAGCTGATGAAAACATGCTGATTCATAGTATTTTTTTTTCTGCAAAAACTATGTTCAGTTTTTGTAAATTTTCAAATGTGAATGAGCAGTTTTTATTGCCAAACAGGAATCCAGGATTCTGAAATATGTAACTACAACATAGCTGAACACAACATCCATTTAAAAAGGAATAAGTCTGTTGCACAGTGACTATAATTCTTGTTTTTCTGAAGCTAAACTTAATCTCTCAAAAGCCAAACTCCTCCTAAAGTTTTAGAAAGTACTACTGCTCTTAAGGCAAGGGAGCCATACACGACTAAGGTACTTTTGGGTCCTTGTAGTAGCATTCAGCTGGTGCACAGAAATTGGAAATAATATTTGAAATAAGAAGTGGAAAATGTTGTAGGTTCCAGCACTCATTACAGTATGGTTAGGATCTAATGGAAGAACTGGAGGACTGGTACACATGATTTATTCAGTGGAAATAACTCATTTAGTTCAAAAACACAACCAGCAAAGCCATATTGCTTACAGGAAGCTTAATTTAGAAAGTTGATTAGAACAAGTCTTAATTTTGCTTGTCTGAGGTATTATATGACCAAGGAAAAACAAAACTACAGTAGGCAGTAATATAAAGTCACAAGATATATACATGTTGAACAGTTGTAATATATGAGCAAACTGGATAGCAAGCTGGTAAAGCTTCCTTTGTCATCTGTTAAAGATTTTCTATGCATGTTGTAATCAAAGCTTAACCCTTTACAGGTTCTTCTGAAAAGCTTGTTCAGGGGAAGTAGTGACTGTGGTACATTGAAGCCACAGTAGAGAGAGAAGACATATGGCAGAGGAAACACTATGTACTGTTTTGGTTTTTTTAGCTCCCTGGGGCTAATTGGAGTTGTGCTTTCTGCATAACAGAACCTAATGATAAGTCACCTTAGAAAGCGTAGAGTAGGACCTCATGGTCCTGACACTGGAGTGTGTCCAAAGAAGGGCAACAAAACTGGTGAAGGGTCTGGAGCACAAATTTTAGGAGAAGTGGCCGAGGGAACTGGGATTCTTTAGTCTAGAGAAGTAGTGGCTCAGGGGAGACCTCTTTGCTTTCTGCAGCTACCTGAAAGAAGGTTGATGAGTGTTGGTCTCTTCTCTCAGGTAACTTGCAATAGAACAAAAGGGAATGACCTTACGTTGTGCCAGAGGAGGTTCAGGTTGGATATTAGGACAAATTGGTTGGACTTAATGATCTTAATGGTCTTTTCCAACCTTGCTGACTCTGTGATTCTATGCAGAAGATCTGGGCAGTATATTTTAAAATGCCCAATTGCATCATGTTATGTGATACTGTACACTGTGTTTGCGCCAGCCTTCTTAATTGTAAAAGCTGTATTATAAAAATCATCACAACTGATGTCCACAAGATTTCTCTTAAGAAAGACATAAGAGCAGAATGTAATTGTGAGCATGGCTTCCTGGCAGAAATGACTGCTGTTTCCCCTCTCTGAGCCTTTGTCTCTGGTCGGGCAGCTAGATCCCATGGTGACCTTGTTATGGTAGTCTAAACTGGCCTGGTTAGTAATTATGGTTCTCTGTCATGGCTGCTGCACAGAACTCAAGCCACAGGTTTTCAGTGCAAACCATAGCAAATGAGGAGCTAGGGGAGAGGGAAAACTGAGTAATTTCTGCTTTATTAAATGTGTGTAACAGTACAGAATGCAAACGTAATGTGAATTTAACTGCAGAGAAACAGGTCTACTTTATAGAGTTTGTTTTTTGAAGTCAGTTTAGTAATGCAAGCATTTCTGACAGTTGTTCAGTTTAACTGATATGCTCTCCAGGCAGTTCTTGTACCAGATATGATTTCATGCTTTATATTCTAAGGTATCTAGTACTTCAGAAATCTTAGTTTTTCATGTTGTAGTAATTGTTTCCTAGCTTGTGACTTCCCATCAAGTTATATCATATTACTCAAAAGTAATGAGAGCTCTGTGATCTTCAGTTATTGCAAGCTTATAGGTTCATAGGTTCATAAGGTTGGAAAGGACCTACAAGATCATCTAGTCCAACCATCCTCCTATCACTATCCCTACCCAACTACTAAATCAAATCCCTTAGCACCTCATCTAAACACTTCTTGAGCAGTGCTAGGGATGGTGCCTCAACCACCTCCCTAGGCAGGCCATTCCAGTGCCTGACCACTCTTTCAGAGAAAAAATGTTTCCTCAGGTCTAATCTAAATCTTCCCCGGCGCAACTTGTGGCCATTCCCTCTCGTCCTGTCATTATTTATCAGGGAGAAGAGGCCCACCCCCTCCTCACCACAACCCCCCTTCAGGAAGTGGTAGATTGCAATAAGGTCTCCTCTGAGCCTCCTCTTCTCCAGGCTAAACAATCCCAGCTCCCTCAGCCGCTCCTCATAAGACTTGTGCTCCAGACCCCTCACCAGTTTTGTTGCCCTTCTCTGAACACGCTCCAGGGCCTCAATGTCCTTCTTGTAGTGAGGGGCCCAAAACTGAACACAGTACTCGAGGTGCGGCCGTACCAGAGCTGAGTACAGGGGGATGATCACCTCCCTGCTCCTGCTGGCTACACTATTTCTACTGCAGGCCAGGATGCTGTTGGCCTTCTTGGCCACCTGGGCACACTGCCGGCTCATGTTGAGCCGAGCATCAACCAACTCCCCCAGGTCCTTTTCCTCTCTACATTCTTCAAGCCATTCTGTCCCAAGCCTATAGCATTGCATGGGGTTATTGTGGCCAAAGTGCAGGACCCGGCACTTGGTCTTATTGAACCTCATCCCATTGAGCTCAGCCCAGCTGTTCAGCCTATCCAAATCCCTCTGAAGGGCCTCTCTACCCTCAGGCAGTTTGACACATCCTCCCAACTTTGTGTCATCTGCAAACTTACTGAGGGTACACTCAATTCCCTCGTCTAGGTCATCAGTAAAGATATTAAACAAGATGGGCCCCCAAACTGACCCTTGGGGGACACCAGGACAGGTAACAGGACGCCAGCTGGACTTAACTTCATTAACCACTACCCTCTGGGCACGGCCCTCCAGCCAGTTCTCAACCCAGAGAAGAGTGAACCTGTCCACACCACAAGCTGCCAGTTTCCTCAGGAGAATACTGTGGGAGACTGTGTCGAAGGCCTTGCTGAAGTCCAGGTAGACTACATCAACAGCCTTTCCCTCATCTACCAGTCTGGTCACCCAGTCATAGAAGGAGATGAGGTTGGACAAGCACGACCTGCCCTTGGTGAACCCGTGCTGGCTGGGTCTGATCCCCTGGTTGCCATGCACGTGTCGTGTGATTTCCCTCAAGATCATCTGCTCCATAACTTTCTCTGATACCGAGGTCAGACTGACAGGCCTGTAGTTCCCCGGGTCTTCCTTACGGCCTTTCTTGTAGATGGGAGTCACATCGGCAAGCCTCCAATCTTAGGGACCTCTCCAGATAACCAGGAATGCTGATAGATGGCAGAAAGTGGCTCGGCAATCACCTCTGCTAGCTCCCTCAGCACCCTTGGGTGGATCCCATCTGGCCCCATGGACTTGTGGCAGTTCAGATGGAGGAGAAGATCTCTGACCGTCTCTGCTTGGATCACAGGGGGTGCATTATGTGCCCCATCCCGGACTTCCAGGTCAGGGCAAGTACCCTGTGGACAACTGCTCTGTCTATTAAAGACAGATGTGAAGAAGGCATTGAGAACCTCAGCCTTTTCCTTATCATCTGTGGTTACATTCCCTGCCTTGTTGAGTAAAGGAGAGAAATTTTCCTTAGTTTTTCTCTTGCTGTTAATATATTTGTAAAAGGGTTTCCTGTTCTCCTTTACAGCAGTAGCCAGTCTAAGTTCAAGCTGGGCTTTAGCATTTCTAACTTTCTGCCTGCAGATCTTGGCCAGTTCTCTGTAGTCACCCCAAATAGCCTGTCCCATCTTCCAGAGGACATAGACTCTCTTTTTCTCTCAGAGTCTCAACAAAAGTTCCCGGTTCATCCACATTGGTCTTTTTCTCCTCCGGCTCGACTTACGGGACTCCTGGACAGCCTGCTCCTGCGCCTTTAAGATTTCCATCTTGAGGAGCATCCAGGCTTCCTGGGCCCCTTTACCCCTCAGGAGCAAGTCCCAAGGGACCCTTGCAACAAGCATCCTGAACAGGTCAAAGTCTGCCCTCCGGAAGTCCAAGGTAGTAGTTTTGCTAGTCATCCTCTTGACGTCACCCAGAATAGCAAACTCCACCATTTCATGGTCACTCTGGCCAAGACAATCTCCAACCTTCACATCTCCTACTAGTCCTTCCCTGTTAGTGAAAAATAGGTCTAGCAAGGCAGCTCCCCTGGTAGGCTCTTGCACCAGCTGTGTCAGGAAGCAATCATCCACACATTCTAGAAATCTCATGGACTGCTTCCTCTGCGCAGTATTATATTTCCAGCATATGTCAGGGAAGTTGAAGTCCCCCATGAGAACGAGTGCTGGCCATCGTGCAACATCTACGAGTTGCTTATAGAACACCTCGTCTATTTCTTCATCCTGACTAGGTGGTCTATAACAGACCCCCACCACGATGTCACTCCTGAAGACTATCCCCCTGATCCTTATCCATAGGGACTCTACTTTGTCACTTCCAACCTCAAGCTCTTCAACATCAAAACACTCTTTGATATAGAGAGCTATGCCACCACCCTTTCTTCCCTGTCTATCCCTTCTGAAGAGCTTGTAGCCATCAATGCCAGTATTCCAGTCATGGGAGAGGTCCCACCATGTTTCTGTAATAGCCACAAGGCCATAGTTAGCCTGCCTCACAATGACTTCAAGCTCTTCTTGTTTATTGCCCATGCTGCATGCATTGGTATAGATGCACTTCAGCTGAGATATCTGCCTCACCCCTTTCTCCAGCACAGCCTCCTTAGGCTCTTTACTGGTGAGCCCTGTTTTATCCTCTTCCCCCGTCACAGCTAGTTTAAAGCTCTCTCAATGAGTCCAGCTAGCTCCTGTACTAGGATTCGTTTCCCCCTTTGAGATAGGTGCATCCCATCAACAGATAACAGGCCAGGAGGCCCCGTGGTCAAAAAACCCAAAGTATCTATCTCTACACCAACCTCTCAGCCAATTATTCATCACCTGTGTTTTCCTAGCCCATTCTGTGTCCTTCACCGCCCCAGAAGGTATAGAAGCAAACACCACTTGTGCTCCCACCCTTGAACTAATCACCCTAATCCCCTGAAATCTCTTTTCATAGTTCGCAGACTTCTCTGAGATATTTCATTGCAGTCTGCCTGAACTACGAGTAACGGGTAGTAGTCAGTGGGGCATATCAAATCCGGGAGTCTTCTAGCAATGTCCCTGATCCGAGCCCCAGGGAGACAGCACACTTCCCTGCGGTTTGGGTCTGGTCTGCAAACGGGGCCCTCAGTTCCCTTGAGAAGGGAGCCACCCACTACGATCACCTTCCTTTCTTTCTTAGTAGCAGCAGTCTCAATGCACGGAGGTGACTGCCTTGCCATTGGTGACCTCCTGCGGGAATCTTCCTGCACTTCACACCTTATCACCTCTTCAACATCCAATGCTGCAAATCTATTGCTTAGGGGTATCTGGGGACACTGGGGAGGCAGAGGGGGAGATCGCCCACGGTACCGAGCAGGGACTCTCTGCCAGCCCTCCCTATCCCTCAGATATCCCCCTTCTGCCCTACGGGGACAGGTCAGGGAGTCCACCACCAACTGTGGGGGATCTCCCTGGTACCTTTCTCTCTGGCGCTCTAGGGAGCTACTCCACCAGTCAATCTCCCGCTCACAGTCCCTGATGGCCCTCAGTCTCTCAACCTCCTCTTTCAGTTCAACCACCATGCTAAGCAGATCTTCCACCTGCTCACACCTTGCACAGGAGAGCTGCTTAGCACCCTCATCCAGCAGCAGCAGGCTCTGGCACTCCTTGCAACCAGAGACCTGTGTGGCCACGCTTCTAGGCAGACCTTCTGTCTGGGTCGCCACAGCCTTTTTAAGGCAAGCCCTCTGTCTAGTAGAGACCATGGCACAAAAAAGAATAAAAACAAATACATTAAAAATTGAAAGTAAATAAATAAATAATAGTTTATAATAATAGATATATATAGATATGAACTGTAATAACATAAAAATAAATAAATAATAATAATAATTAAAAAAATATATATATATATAATAAACACAAACAAACAAACAGTGGGTAGTGACACTTCGCTGCCCTCCCTGAGCCCTATTCAGCTGAGGGGTGAGGGCGAGGGCGCTGAAACCCTGGCAACGCCAACGCCTTGTTAACCTCTTGCGAGAACAGCCAGTAGGGACTGGCCGCTCTCACTTGGTTCCCGAGAGACAGGAACCTTCTGAAAACCTGCCCTGTACCTCAATCAGCCACTGCAGCTTCGGCTGTGCCGATTTCAGAGCAGTTGATCACGAGGACTGAGTGTTACTTCCGGGTTCTGACCGTTTTAAATCCCCCGCCGTTGCCCTGGCAACGCCTATGCCACATCAGCCTCTTGCAGAGAGAGAGCTGCCGGGATCTGTCGGACTAGCCACTCTCACTCAGATCCCGAAAGACAGGCTTGGCACATGGCTTCATATTCTAGAGCTGAACAATCAGTTAAGCAGATTTTTTTTTTGGTACGTGTTTAAATGATGATGTACAAAAAAGTTTTGATAAGAAGAAATAACTGTGATTTTAAGCTAGCTGAAAACCTTTTGTAAATTGTTAATACAGTGGCATTTAGTTTATTCTGATTTCATTATGCAGTAATGGCTTATCTTGTGTTGTTGCTTTTTTTTGTCTAAAAGGCAAGAGATGCTGTTTAAAAGTACACTATAGTTGTCTTTCTAATATTTGATGCGAAAAACTCAGTGTCTTCTGTATTTACAAAGTAAACGCACATTTATATTGAGGGTGGTCATCTTATAACATAGCATCCATGTGTGACCTGGAGAAGCAGTTGCAGCTCATGCCAATGAACAAAAATGATTTAGGCTGTTATTGCTGAAAAAAAAGGTAAAACTTGTGCAGATACAAGTTGCCTTAAACCTAGTCTTGCACCTGCCTTTTCAGGCTTGCAACATCTGTACTACTGCGGTTACTCTTCTGATTTTACACCATAGATGACTGAACCGCATGTTGCTCACAAGTGCTGCAGGTGCAGTGTGCTAAACTTGAATTTGGGTTTTCTTCAATCTCTATGGCATACAGTAATGATGCATTCTATCTGAGGACACTAAACTTAGGCAAGCGTGCAAATAAAGGTGTGGGATTTGCTAGCTAAGTTAGAATGTTATTGGGTTAAGGGATATGAATGGAATATGAAAGAAGATAAGAAAGGTAATAGATATGTTAGCAAGAATCTCGTAATATTCTCCAGCATACCATGGTTTAGGCACAGACCATGTTAGGTGTTGAGGTTCTGCTGTCATCTCCTATGCAAACCATAATTCTGTCACTGAATTAGGTAAATGTATTGTGTTTAATAAGAATCTGTTGCTAAAGTTTTAATTATCTTACTGCTTTTTGGTATTTTATGGTGTAATGAAGAGCTACATGCCTTAAACATAGGAACAAACTGTGTGCTTTTGGAACTACCTTTTGTTTCTGTTTTCCGTTCTTTCATCTTTGTCTTGTCTCAATTGGCTTTAGTATGATTTCATTCCTCCTATCATACCTGTCGTGGAGTCAGTAGATCCTGCATCATGGAGGCAGGGCTTGCGCAAAACTGGCATTGTTCTTGTGCCCAATAAGGGTGAAAAGGCAATGGTGAGGTTCTGGTGTGCACAGGCTTGTGTACAGGTTGCAAAATAACATATTTAATCAAATGTTGGTACCAGATTTGCATGGTTTTAACTTTGTATCTCATGATCACTGTGTGTATTACAAAGTGTGAGTTTTTCCAAGCTAACTTTTAGAGGAGTAGTATTCCTTGACCAGTTTTGTGTTATTTATCTCATTAACTAATTCAAGAGAAGATTGAGTAGGTTGTCTCTCACCACAGCTCCCCTATATATTCAGTACTTCTGTGATGATTAAAAGTAGTTGTGTTCTCAAATAACTGTAAGGAACATGAATCACTACAGGTAATGCAAATTAATAGCCTTTAATTTGCTACTGTGTTTTATAGTTTCCAACATCTACAGCCAAGGTTTCTTCCAAAGAAGAAGAGAGGAAGGATGAATCTCCTGCTTCGTGGAGGTTAGGTCTTCGAAAAACTGGTAGTTACGGTGCACTTGCAGAGATTACTGCTTCTAAAGAAGCTCAGAAAGAAAAGGACTCTGCAGGTGTTATACGTTCTGCTTCAAGTCCTAGACTTTCCTCTTCATTGGACAACAAAGAAAAGGTAATTGTTTTCAGTGTGAAACAGCATTTTGAGGAACTCGTATACCTACCATAGATGCTTATGAGGTATTGTAAAACACATTCTCCTTAGTTTACTGCACATTTATTCTTTAGTAAAATTCCAAACTGTTAAACTGTACAGCTTTTGTGTAGTTTTTTTAAAAGTACAGTATGCACCTTTACTGTCTTGCAGCTTGCTACATAGATGTGAGACTTGTCTCTTTCAGTGACTTGTTCTGTCAGTAGTAGCATTTTTTAGAGTTAAGGAGACCTGAGGGCTGGCAGTTTTGGCATCACTTGGAGAGTGATGTTGAAAAAATCTTCTGAAAAAGAAAGCTCTTCTTGAAATCTGTGTTCATTTTTTACTTATAAAATGTTAATTACATATTTAAACACAAATGTACTGTAGTACATAGACTAATTTGGAACAGGTATCTGAACAACATATGTTCACAAACAGTTCCCTATTCCTGTTTTAATCTTTAAGATATTTATTTGAAACTTAAAACTCACTTGTATAATTGGGTCACAGTAGATACAGATGAAGTTACCATAATGGTGATTTTCCAGCTAAGAGGCTGTATAATCAATCAATAATAGTAACACTGAATAAAAATCTGTGTCTTTCAGGAGAAAGATGGGAAAGGAACTAGACTTGCCTATGTTGCACCTACAATACCAAGACGACTGGCCAGTACCTCTGACATTGATGAAAAAGAAAACAGGTGACTCTGAAGTTACTGTGGAATATTAAATTACGTCATTACAGAGTGGCTGAAAAATGTACTGATATGAAGATGATGCTAGTTTATAACTGTTCCATAGGTTATGCTAGAGGGTAGTTGAATTCCAAAGGAGTTTTTGTCATGTAAATCATAATAACCCTTTTTAAAATCCACATTATTTTGTGGCAAGAGCAGGTCTAGGCATTGAGTATTGTCATCTTGTAGGAGAAAATTAAATTAAATGCAAAATAGTAAGTTGGAAACTTCCGGTTAATGAGGGATACAAAAAGAATTTTACTGCTTTGTCTTGAGCCATGGAGTGCTGACATTGGGTTCCATTATTACTTTTGCTGAAAAAAAAAAAAAAACAAAAAAAAAACAACCCTCTTTCCTACAGGATTTGGTTAAAGCCATCTCATTTGGCACCAGCAGTTTACAGAAATCCTGGCTGTTCTTTTCTAACTTCTATCTTTCTTATTTAAGTGTTGATCTTCCATCATTTTTTGGAGATACTTAATCCTTTCCTAAGATTTTTTCTTCCACTTATGGTATAAAGAGAATAAAAAGTTCAAGTGCATAGGCTTGCCACTTACTAGGATTCAGAGTACTTTCACGACATACCTTGTCAGAATCTTCCCAGTTTTCACTTCTGTCCTTTATTAAGGTTCTACATGGCTGCTTTCATAAGTTTTAATATAGAATGAGAAGTCTCCTTAATGCCTTGTTTCTCTCAGACTGTATCTAGCTGAATTTTGAATAACTTAAAAATTAAAGTACCTCTCATTGATCAAAATATGCTACTGTAATCATTGTATCTAAGGCTGACAAGCCTGTTTATGAAGAGGTGTATTTTAGCTCAGTTAAGAGCTAACACAAGATTCATTCTTTTTTCTTACACTTGTGGTGGAATACTGTTGGCTAAGCTCAGTCTCTGAGTAATGAATTCTGTTCTGAAACAAATATTCCAGATCTCATCCTCCCTTAAAGTTCAACTTACTATGTTGGCATCTCTTAGGTTACTTGACTGCTATTTCAAATCTGTTTTTCTGTAACACTGCAATTTGGGGTTTCTGTTGTCGTTCTCTGGGAGTACTGTATTCTTATTTGAGGCTGTATTTATTAGCTGGTTCTGATTTTATTATAACAGACATTGTTCTTATGTTTTATTCTTTCGGGATTTTCTCAAACGCTCTCACTATCTATACCTGAAGTTTGGGATAAATATTTAATTGCAATCATATTTCTTAGAAATGGTTATTACTTGTTACAAAGGGATTAAATTTTGGTGCAGTGTATTTGTCTCCTTGACATAACAGTCTTAACCATCATGACTTATTCCAGTTCCAAGAGTGGTTACCAGCAATCTTGTGTTTTTCCTGATATGCGTTGTGTGACCAGAGATCATCAATGTCATTAGACCTGATGTTGACTAAATGGTTGACCTGAGAACTTTCTTTATTCCTTGATCTACAAGTACTAAAGCATGCTTTTGAGCCAGGCTGTTTAGACACCTGTACCTTGCCTAGTGTATGCTATGGCAAAAAATTAAACTTATTTAAAGTCATAAGATAATTTTGACATTTAGTCTGATCCCTCCTTACATGTGGAATTTTAACAGTCTGCCTTACAAGTTCATTAATTAATTGCTAAGAGTTCTGCCTTGTCCCAGATCTCTATCCTTGTTGCTTAGTTTAATGCTTTGTTCTTGTTCCACCTGCCTGAACAACTGCTTGTCTAGATAATAGATGATGTAATGTAATCCATCTTGCTTCCTTCTGTGAGTAATGGAAAAGACTTCCGGATTTTCAAGATTAATCCTAACTGGGCCTTTAGAGTGCTTGAAATCTGTAGTGGCTTGTATTGGCCAGAATTTGATCCTTTTCTGAAGTTGCTTGCAACTACAGAAGTGCTAGCATAGATATTTTTTTGTGTGCAAAAGGATATATTTGGAGTAGAATCTAAAATCCATAGATATCTTGAACATAAAACCCATCTCGCAAGATTTTTTCATCACACACAATTACCTTTTGTACTTTTGTGCAAGATATTTCTTTCTTCCATCCAACCTTTACTTCAAATCTTGTTTTTTTGTTAGAAGCTTTTGTTAGCTACTCAATTTCTTCTATCTCTGCATCAGTTTTCCAAGTTTTTCCAAGCAGATTCTTGCACAGTTATTTCTTGATGCTATAAACTGCAACAATAGAATGGAAATTCTTCATGACTAAAGTAATGTCAGCTAGTGATACATGGCAGGCCACTGAGGAATGGCTACTTCAGGCCTGTTTACACAAGTCTAAAGTATCATGAGTTCTAACATGAATAATCTCATGAAATCAACTTCTAAAACAAATAGTTTTCCCTTGATGGCACTTAATTATGTCAGCTAATAAAGAAGCATCTTGTTCCTTTTTAGAGGGAAGCAAAGCCAGCAGTGGTCATGGATAAAAGCTGATGTTGGACTTCTCCTTTAAAAGTTTTTCTTCTGATACTTCTTTTCAGTTGTGTTTCAAACAGGGTTAATTTCAATCTGATATTTTTTGACAGGAATTTGAAAATTATTGTGCATAACAGGTCATTTTATTCTTTTTCTCTACTGTTATGTTTATTTTAAGTGTGTTTTCCACACACAAGTTTTTCATCTTTAACTTGAAAATCATTTTCAGCTTTCATCTAAACCAACCTGCTTTAATATGAATTTGCTAAAACAAAATCTTATTTACAGGGACTCGTCTGCTAGCTCAATACGTAGTGGCAGTTCCTATGCAAGGAGAAAATGGGAGGAAGATGTCAAGAAAAACAGTTTGAATGAAGGTCCTACATCTTTAAACACAAGTTATCAAAGAAGGTGTGGGATTTTCTCTTGTCTTTTTTTGATCAAATAAGATTCCAGATTGAAAAAAAAAATAATTTCTGAATCCTTTACTTGAGCAGTATCTTGATAAAATGGTGTTCACAGTAATTGCAGAGTATGTACTTTAGCCATACTATTTTTACCAGCTTAGAGCATTAAATCAAATGCCACGTAGGTTGCTCTGAAAGTAATGCCTCCTATTTATTTCCATTGAAACAAACACATTTACAGTAGAGCACAATAACACTACTTGATAGAGCAAATTGTCAGGTACAAAACAACATTTTTTCAGTGTAGCCACCACCATTAGCTATGCATTTTTTCCTAGAACAAGAGCCTGCATGCCATGCTCATAAAAATTTGCACCAGGGGAGGTGAACAGTATTTCTTTTGTCACTGCTGAAACACCACCCCCTGCCTCACTGTGCTCACCTCCACTGCTTGATCTCAATAAACGTTCAGCAAGCGTCAGTGAATGTCAATGGGTGCTATTTTTTTCTGCATGGAGGAATTCAGTGCCACACCTTTGCTTCATCTGCACTTCCATGTCAGACACCATTTTGTCAGACTGCCTCTCTGCTGCCATCTGTCACATGGCAACAGGATGTAACAGAATATTGGTGGGAAGGTTCCACCTCTACTGCCATGCCACCATCATTTGCCTCTGATATCGTGGGCCAATGTAATAAAATAGTAGGTATTACTCTTGGAGCAGCCATTGTATACGAAGTTACATACTTTCTTTTTCCTATTGTTTATTTCAGTTTGAGGTTCTTTTGATTCCTTCCAGATACGTTTGGTAGCCAGAGATAACACTTTTAAATGTTAGAGCAGAAGTAATTCATATCTGAAAAGCGGAGTGTTGAATTCTGTTTTTACATGAAGATGTCAGAGGTCTTGGGCTGCTGTCCATCATGGTAGATTATAGCCATACCTCTTTGAGTATTGCCATCATAGAGTGCATATGTAAAACTAAAACTAAGGGAGATTAATATGAAAATAATTTTCAGATGTTCATGGTTCTTGTAGGATTATTTTGAAAGCAATTGTATCCAGCAATTATATACATGATTAACTTTACTCTGCTATACAGTTTCAGTGGCAGGTGTTTAGGTGAAATTCATTTATATTAATAGAGTAAACAAATATCTAAATGAATAGATCAGAAAAAAGAGTTGGACATTCGAGTAGCTAAGTGTGTACTTACATGTGCTGATGATGTAAGTGGTAACTTACATCAGTGGTGCTTCTTTTTTTTTTTTTCAATTGTGCCATTGATGTTTTATCAGCGTGCTGTTTTTAGTGTCTTTCATGCAGCATAATACATCTTCTCTCTTCATTAACCTCTTATCTTAAAACAAAAACTAAGTTTTCTTAACATTGAGCTTAGGATAGTTGTTGCAAAGATTTCTTGTTCTGGATGGAAAATATTAACAGTTTGGTTTATGAACACAATCTTTGCATGTTAGTCTTTATCAGTGTTAATGTTCTAGACGTCAAACGCAGTGTACTCCTCACTTTCATGTGATATGTAGTGCTTTCACTGTATATTTTCTTAGTTGTCCTTGTACAGTTTTTTTTTCCTTTGTCATTTTAGACTTGATAGCAATAGAAAGAAAGATCAGTAGGAGAATGACAAGTAGCTAACTTTCCTTAAGCCTTTTGTACATCGTAATGTGATGTTCTGTCTGTCTTAACTGTCTTAACTTCTAGAGCTAACACATGAAAACATACTACTTGGTTATGCAAATTATGTTCAGCTGGAACTAATGGATAAAAATGTGGAAACCACTGGGTTGGGTCATCTTAAAAACTAGAAGAGAAAGGGAAAAGCATTAGTGAGAGTTGTTTTGTTGTTTGTTTCTTTAAAAAGCACATAACAACTTTTGAAAATTGTTAGAGGACTGCTCTTGACGTTTTTTTCTGACAAGCTGTGAAATAAGATTCTGTATTTCCTGAGTACTTCAGTGTGGGTGAAACAGCAATTTAAAAATGGTATACTGGGGACTCCATATCAATACTTCAGTAGATGCAGTCAAGACAGTAACACGTAAACTAGTGAAATGTCATTTTTTATCTTCTCTTCCTGTGGAGAAATGGTCAGGTCTGTTGCCTTTGCAAGTCATAAGTTAGAAGTTATACTCCATGAAATAATGAAGAAAATCGCTTTGGAAAATGCTTCCTTCGCCCCAGAAAGTTTCCAAGACTCAACTGGGACACAGAGTGGTCAGGCAGGAGCTTAATGGAGCATTCACAGCTTTGTGATATTTTTGGAACCAGGAAAGATAAGTAATACAAGTGCATGAACTGTACGTGTCTCTCCTTCAGTGGCTCCTTTGGTAGAAGACAAGATGATCTGGTTAGTTCTAATGTTCCAAGTACTGCATCAACAGTTACCTCTTCTGCTGGTCTTCAGAAAACACTGCCTGCCGGCGCAAACACTACTACAAAGAGTACAACGGGTTCAACTTCAGCAGGTGTACAGAGCAGGTAGTGCCACCAGCATACTTTTTATTGTTGTTTTTTTTTTGTCAGGTCTACTGTGTGCTTATGTACGTGCATGCGTTCTTGTTTAGTAGATCATGGGGCTCTGGATTTTTTCACATTCCTGTTCAATTTCTTTCATTTTTACACAATTTGGCTCAAATTGTGAGTGGCTCTCTACTGTAAAGTGACAGCCATGTTGTTCTAAAAGAATAAATCCAATATTATAAGGGTGAAGAGTAAGAGTTCAATTATTGTGAACTCTTCAATTCCTAATTAAATCAATTTAATAGCTCAACTTGAGCTTCCACCGTGGAGACATTTCTCAGATTGTTTTTAAAAAAATCCACCCCTCAACTTACATGTTATTAGTTGTTTAGTAAAGTGCTTTCATTGTTTAGCTGTTTCCTTTTCTCTTTTTTTGTGTTGCTACTTGTTATGCTGTAGTACCTCAAATCGTTTGTGGGCTGAGGATAGTACTGAGAAAGAAAAGGACAGTGTTCCTACAGCAGTGACGGTTCCTGTTGCACCATCTGTTGTAAATGCTGCGGCCACTACCACAGCCATGACTACAGCTACTTCTGGCACTGTGTCCTCAACATCAGAGGTCAGGGAGAGACGGAGGTGTGTAAAGGTCCTACGAGTAATGTTGCTCTTGTTCAAAAGTAATCTTTCTTTCTTATTTAAAGGAATGTGTTGATTACCACAGTTTGGGATAGTGCAGTATGTAAAGCGGTGAGTGGTGTTCGCTTGCTGTTAATTGAAACAACTAGCAACATGCCTCAGTTACTATGAACTAAGTATTGGTGGATCTCATCCATGAAACTTCAGAGTTCAATACTGTTTATTTTTGACTGTCTTTGGGTTCTCATTTATATGCAGTATTTTTTATTTTTCATTTTTGTTAATAGATTACAGGAATCCTCTTTAAAATACCCATAATTGAACTACATAAAAAACAATGAATTAAAAAAAAAACCAGTAATTTCTTACTTCAAGTACATTGCTGCTTTCTGAGCTACTGTGCCAGTATGTTGATAAGTTACTGTGTGGTAATTTTTTTTCTCACTTACACCTGGCACTACTGAGACATTATTTAACCAAACACCCTTCATTCACTTCATTGCTTCATTTAGGATCGTTAGTTTTCCCCAGGTTTGCTTATTCTTTATATTTATTAAAGTTTATCCCTTAATCCTTCTGCTGAAATGCACATTCAGATTTCTGTGTTGCTGCTGTATTAGTTTAGAAATGCAGCTATGATATCAGTGGCAGATGCACATCTGCTTATGCAGATATATATTAGCTAAAGCTATTCGTTTTAGAGAAGAAACACAGATTCTTCTCATTGGCTAAAGGCAGCAGCAGCATTTACAGATTCCACGTGGATTTGGCCACGTGGAAGATATTCACGGACCATTTTTCTTTCATACCCAAAACTGAAATGAACTTTAAATGGAGATTTGTTTTTGTTTCCACCATGATTCAGGAAGTGCCCACAGGTGCTGACAACTATTTTAAATAAAGCCATAATCAGAACCTACATTTTCATTTGCAGAGTACATCAGTTTCAAAAAGTAGTTCCAATTTTAAAATGCAAATGGTATTTCAGTATCAGATGAGCTAGAAAAGCAAGAAAATGTAAAACTAAGGCTTTCACTGTCTCGTTTGCTCTCACTTAGTGTATGTATACTAATGCACATATACTACATATGTATTAAATACCTGCAGTCGGCCTGAAGTTCTTTGCTTTTAATCTGATTAATCAGTGCTGATTGTATAATATATCATTGTAGATGTATTCTTGATGCCATATTAAAGCATCAATTAAGTCTCAAAAAAAATCAGCAACACTTGAATATTTACTGTGTGCATGTTGTACACGAAATGTGTGCACATGCATATCTATCTGTATATATACAGATACATATATCTCTCTGTGTGTATGTGTATCTATGTGTGTTTATAAGCACATGAATAAGTTGTGTCTACGAAGTATTATATGCTGAATATTTTCTTAAGAAATGAAGTTGATTAATCCATATCTATCGACTGAAACTGTGTTATTTGGAAACTGTAAAGTAGCATTTCAAATAACTGAGAAGTAAACACATTATCTGATTTTAGTAATGAAATACGTAATGATGCATCTTTTTTGAATGTACTGAAGAAGTGACATTCTTTATCTAATTTTCAGGATTGCTTTAGAGAAATAGCAAAATGAATGACAAACATGAATCTATAAAATCTTTATACTATGAATAATACTGCATGACTGACCTATGAGTGGTACACGTGGGGTGCTTGGGAGGGCCAGTTTCCAGTGTGCACATGACAAGTATTGAGTTTTCATTTTCTTTCAGTGAGTTTTAAAGTTTTTCATTTCTTGGAGAATGGGAGTATGTATACCAATCACTACTGAGCTATTTGCAGTAATTTGCAAGCTCTAAATGTTATACCAGCTCTGCAGACAGAACTATCTTGGGTAGGTTAAAGGCTGTGGCTAAATAATACATTGCCTAACTCTAAACTTGAGCCATTGCAAACCAGATTCACATGACCAGTTGTATTTCAGGTTAGCTAAAGCAGCTAGTAAACACTCTTTTCCTTATACAGATAGGGCTCAGGAAAACAGAAAATCTAGGAAAACAGAAAGCCAAAATTACTGTTTGTAAAAGAGCAAGATAGGGAAATCAAAGTAATATTGGTTTATTTGTTCTAGTTTGTCATGTTTTCTATCTCTGAAAATAACAGCTAATTATACATTTTTTCCCTATTTTAGGGGTAATTTGATTAGTAGAGATAGAACATAGTTGTTAAGACATAGACATAATAATTTGTGTAAATAAAGCGTATTTCAATAACTTAGAACTGTTTTAGAACTCTCCTCAGTACTTGCAAGCAGAGAATATCTAATTATGTGATCAAATAACTGCTCTTTCCATAGATTAATCTTCTAAGTGTTAATAGGTGATAGTGTCTCAAACAAAATATTAGAATCAGTAGCTGGTTTTTAACTAAAGAAATGCAGAAAGTAGTATATAGACGATCAGAAAATATTACAGAATCTGATTCTACAGTTTTTAATATTGTTAAAATCGGTGTTCTACAGAAGCTCAGAGAGGTTTTGCATAAGATCTGTCTTTAGGATTGTCTAAAGCATGAATGATTCATGTGAAGACATGGTAATCACTTCCTCAAGGATTTTCAGTCTCAGGTGCAGTATGTAGTTTATTTAGGTTTTCTGCCTTATCACTACATTAGCTTTTCTAAAGCTTAACTATTATGTTAAGGGTTTACATTTCCATGCACACACATATATGTATTTTGTGTGTAAATGTAATGGGCTGAGGTTTTTGAGGTCTTCTACCCCAACGTTAGTTCACCAAAGTAGTTATATTTACAGAAAAACAAATGTAAATTAAGTGGGAAAACATATATATTTTTATTGAGTTTTAAGGCTGCTATCTTGACCAACAGGACATGATGCTATGGACGAAATGCCTAAAATGTAATCCATCCCATATAGTCAAAGGTTTTCTCTCAGTGCTTTGTTTTTGTCATACCTTGTTGGAGTACTTTACTGACCATTTGATGAATTTGTCTAAAGATTATCATTTGATAACTTGTTTGTAATTAATTCTTTAGATCATACCTCACTCCAGTACGGGATGAAGAGTCAGAATCCCAAAGAAAAGCCAGATCCAGGCAAGCAAGACAGTCCAGAAGATCTACGCAGGTATAATTTTATTACAGCTTCTACTTTTATGGAAACATGCAGCTCCCAAAGTAAAGTGAAGTTTTAGTTTCCCACTAAATTTCAAATAACCAATTGGTCTTTCTAACATAAATGATGAAGCAAATATGTTTTATTTCCATGCTTCTCTTGAAAGCTTGAGGAGCCCTTATCGTGTGCTTTTTCTCTAAAGTAGGCTTTGAATTCTTCAAAAACTAGCAGCTTCTGTATCAAGATTTTACTGCAGTACTGTACTTAGATTTCCTTAAGTTTCAAAGCCTCGTGTGTATGGCCTGCTGAAGATAACACAATCAAGTTGACCAAACATATAGCTGACTGATAGTATCAATGGCATAGAAAAACTACATCCAGCCTACTTTCTGTGCACACAGAAGAGTACTAGGAAGAGAGTTTTGATACCTACTACTAATATGTAATCTAACTCCTCTCAGAGCTTCCCTCTCATTGTTTACCTACTGACATTTGCTGGTTCTTGCCAGTTTCTGCCAGAACTACTTCATAGTGAATTGCAACCAGTTCAAACTTTGCATGGAAGAGGATGTGGCAGTAGCAAAAGAGACGATGTCTTAAGACTTCTTGAATATATTGTGGGCAGTGGAGCAATTATATGCCACTATCCTCTGTCAGGTGTGTCTGCCCATCTCTCCTGAGTTCTGCTGACAAACAGTAATCAGGAAAATAGACCCTGGATAAAACAGAACAAATAAATACTCCAAATACTACCCTTCTATGTATTAAGACCAAATCTAAAAACTAAATGACTTACTGGTAGTACTTTCAGGCCTTTGTAATTTTAAACCCCTCAGATATTTCTGGTAACTTTTCCTATTGAGAGATCCACGCTTGGATATGTTTATATTTTCTACCTCTCAATCCAATGACCTGAAGGATTGGCAAACCATGGGCGACTGTTACAGGATCTTTGCAACGAAAAAGATGCAAAGAATTGCTGGCGTAGAGCATTATCAGCATAAAAAGCAATCAGATAACTAATGAGCTACAAAGTTGGCTTTGGAGAGTAGGTCAGGAGTGTTTTGATGCTGTTTGAGTACAGCATCTCAATGAGATACATGAAGTGGAAATAGCAGTATAGAGAAGTTTTCATTAGCTTTCTGAGCTCCATTGAAAATTGTTCTTTTTAATTTCATAATACCAAGAAAATAAGAAACGAATCACATATTTCTCTCATGCTGTCAGTGTATTTCTTTGATTTATTGTTAAGCTTAAAAATCCATTTCCATTGAGTTAATTTGTAAAGTATCAATATTTCTGAAAAATGTTAAAATCTTGTACTTTTAGGTTTTCCAAAATATTTATTACGCTCATGATGATATTGAAGGGATATGGTGGATACTTTAGGGGATTCTGCATGATTTTCTGCTTATGTACTAGTTCAACTAAAAATGGTGTTAGTGGAGGTTCTGTGTAGATGTAGGTTAGCAAACAATGTTAATCAAAAAGGGATGATGTTGCTGGGATATGAGAGAAAAGTTTATAGGTAAAATATGCACATAGTGGAATTAATTGCCTTAAACTGAATTCTGTATATATATAATATGTAATGTGGTCATCTACATTTGTACGAGTTGAGTGATACATTGTACTGTTGGCTGTTTTCACAGGGTGTAACACTGACAGATCTTCAAGAAGCTGAAAAAACTATAGGAAGAAGTCGTTCCACACGAACCAGAGAACAGGAAAATGAAGAAAAAGAAAAGGAAGAAAAAGAAAAGCAAGACAAAGAAAAACAAGAAGAAAAGAAAGAGTCTGAAACTAAAGATGATGATTATAGACAAAGATATTCCCGAACTGTTGAAGAGGTATTTTCATGATGAGTCTCATTAGGTAGAGAAATTATATGAATCTTAACTCCAACAATAATACTGCAGTCTTGATATTACCACAAACAATTATTTGCATATTTAAAAGCTTTAATATCCTGTGGTTTATGTTTGTTAAGTGGTTGTAAATTAATTTTGACATTTTTCTGCTGAATAGCCATATCATCGCTATAGACCAACTTCAGCTTCGACTTCTTCATCATCCACCTCTTCGCTCTCCACCTCCACTAGCTCTCTTTCAAGTTCAAGTCAGCTAAACAGACCAAACAGCCTTATAGGTATAACTTCTGCCTATTCTCGGAGTGGAACAAAGGAAAGTGAGAGAGGTAGGAGTAATAACATTTGTGAAGGCTTTTTGTTTATTTTTGATTGCCAAAGGACAGCTTATATATCTATAGACTGTTGAAAATAGAGTGCAATATGTAGACCACTGGGAGATACACATCACTCCAACTTCTGTAAGAAATACCAAAACTAGTATATAGGGAAGAGAAAAACGTTTTCCAGGATTTGGTGGTGTTTTTCAGGATTTTGATATGTGAGTCCAGTTTGATTCCTGCTTTCACTCAGCAACTGTAATAAAATAGCACAATTCAGAGTTTAGATATGTGCAGGTATTGAGGAGGAATTTTACTTGATTAAATCACTTCTCTATATATTGGGTTTTGTTTTAGTCCTGTAGTATAGGAGCAGAAAAATGCTTTAATGCTTTCAGAAGACTTAACTGTTCAACACACATCTGAAAACAAAGAGGAGAAGGGGGACACCTCTGGTGGTAGTCTGGTATCAGTTAATAATGCTTAATTGAACTATATTTCTAAATACGTGACTGGTTGATAAAAACTTACACTGATGCTTGATTCAGAGATCAGAAGGATGCTTTTCTTTGATGTCACACAGCTTTTGTCCAGAGTTTATTTCAAATATGAATCGTCTGTTATAATTCTTAAGAACACTATACTCAGTTAGCTGTCAGAGGAGGAGGCCGTTGAGACATGCTGTGATCTCCTGTTCTCTCTCTGAGGTGTGTCACTAATAACTTGGAGAAAATATTTTAATTCAAGTTCTTGATTAGGTATTCAGTTACCAACTGTAATTGATAATTTTGATAGAAAACAGATCAGATTAAGTAACCTATTGATAAAATCTTCATGAACTATATAGCAGTCTTGCTATATTCTCTACAGTGTTATTTTCTGAAGAAGTTATTATGACTAAGTTTAATTGATAAGTTTCTGATTTTTCCCTCTGTCCTAACATTAACTGAAATTTGGAATAAGATTTTTAGGTAGTGCATGCTTACTTCAGGAAACATTCTGGACTGTTTTATGGAAAAGATTTTCATGGCTAAATATTAGCTACAGCAGGTTTTTTTTTTTTCAAATTATGATTTTAGGAGGAGAAATACATTACTGTCTGAAAGACCAAAGGTAAAATCATCATTTATTTAATTAGGAAATGTCCGTGTTCACCATGAATACTTATATTTCCTTCATTATTTTCATTCTTACTTCATGCTGAAGTTTTCATTTACCTCTGAAGAGCAGTGATGGTACAGTTAAGTTAGTAGGGATGCATCAATCTGAACTCAACTCTATAGTTTATTTATAATAAAAGAATAGCTAACTGAACAAATTTCATAACGGGTAAATAACTTCAATTTGGGCAGACCTGTTTTATTTATTTATTTTCTTTTTGTGCAAGTTGCTTCTAGACATAAGGGAGACCAAACATGCTCCTGAGGTATTATGCCCAATTTAAATTGCAGTTGCATATCTTTTAAAGAAAAACGAAATCTCTGGCATAGAGTTAATTTAGTCTTGGGAGTTCTAATCTTCCTTAGATGGGAAAATGGTGAAAAAGGGAATTTCAAGGAGGACTTAGCAGACCTCTGATTTTTTTTTTAATAAAGAATTTTTTGATATAAGCAAAAAATACTGTTTGAAAAATGGTGAGGAATAATCTTTTGCTGCTCTTTTGTGCTTCTATACAGCTACTGGCACAAATTTGGATTATTATGGGACAGTTTTGAAAATTGCTTTTTTAAGTGCCTTACTGTTAAACTAAAATATTTTGTTTAGGTGGCTGAGGTGGAGTTAGTACTTTGCAATTGCTGTTCAACAATTGGAACTACATTTATTTTAGAGCTATGTTCTAAGGAATCTGTATTACAGCAAACCCTGTTTGTGGCTATTGCAAACTTATTTCAGGTACAGACATTACCCAGGTTCTTTTCAGCAGTGTCCAGCAACAGAACAAGGGGCAACAGGTACAAATCGGAGCATAGGAAGTTCCATACAAACATGAGGAAAAATTTCTCGAGGGTGACAGTGCTGGCATGAGCTGCCCTGAGGGGTTGTGGAGTCTCCTTCTCTGCAGATATTCAGAGCTCACCTGGATGCTTTTCTGTGCAGTACTGTAGGGAACGTATTTTAGCAGGAGATTGAACTAGATGATGTCCAGAGGTCCCTTCCATCTCCTACAGTTAGGTGGTTCTTTGATTAACTGTAAGCATCTTAGAGACTGAGAAAAATGTCAGTAAATTTTCAGAAAATTGTGTTACACTTAAATGAACAAGAAAGTTGTTATTGA
The DNA here is from genome assembly GCF_038088225.1 of Cyrtonyx montezumae. Taxonomy (NCBI): domain Eukaryota; kingdom Metazoa; phylum Chordata; class Aves; order Galliformes; family Odontophoridae; genus Cyrtonyx; species Cyrtonyx montezumae. Next base: position 122,648,814 of record NW_027072034.1, read on the forward strand.
CAGAAGGGGGCAAAAAAGAGGAAGAAAAGGAGGAAGATAAGTCACAGCCCAAATCTATACGGGAAAGGAGGCGACCAAGAGAAAAACGACGATCTACAGGAGTTTCATTTTGGACTCAAGATGTAAGTGAAAGACTGCTGCATCTACTTTGTAGCCTTAGTTTGTAGCAACATAGAATGTGCATAGCGTATTCTTAAAATAGAAAATAGCTTAGAATAATAGAATACCACAAACATTTTTGGCAAAAATGGTGCTTGCTCAAGTCACACATTCTACGTTTCTCTCTGTTGTGATGCTTTCAGGAAGAAATTAAAAATGAAGTCTTAAGTTATGCTGATAATGCTGAAAGAAATTCTAGATTACTGTAATAATCCTAATTTAATCATAATCTTAGAAGAAAAAAATGATTGAACAATTATTTTCTATCACATGCAAACCAAAGCAACAAGAGTAAGATTCACTGTCTGGTGTGTTAAGCTAAATTTGAACTGTTTTTACTAAAACCTGAAAGAACTGTTGTAAGATTTGAAAGTGTAGTGTCAGTGTTTCAGCAGATTCTCTTTCCCTTTCCCTTGTCATGGGATCAATATGTAATTTTGTAAAAGGAACATTTTTTCTGAGCCAAATGTGAAGTTCTGATCCCTTTCCTTCTAGTACTAAAAATAATTGTTGTTTGAGAAATTTAATCTTCTATCCCATATATGCTCTGTGGATTTTAGATGGGTAGAATTCTACCACTCTTAGCTTTTGATACAAAAAAATCTGGAATACATTAAATTCTTATAAAGCATTCAACAGCTTAACTAATTTTCCTGTCACCTCTTTCACCAGAGTGATGAAAATGAACAAGAACACCAGTCTGATTCAGAAGAAGGAACAAATAAGAAAGACACTCAGGTAATTAAAAAATAATATATTAACTTTTTAACTGATATATTCTGACTGTAAAATTTCTGTTGCAGTTATATTCAATTAAAGCGCTACATATGTTGGAGTTCTACTACATACTTTCTGTTTCATAACTTGATGCCGTGTTTCAGTGCAATTTTCTTTGCTGGTTTTAATGTAAATTTTATCTTCTAGCATTTGCAGGCTTTAGTAGCAATGTTAGATGTATTAACAATTAGTAAATTTTTTCCTTTCCATTTGGCTAATGTGGAATTAGTACCTAGAAAGCATTGGTGACATTTCAGACATAAATGTCAGGGACATGTTGCAGCAAGTAACTGGAGAAAGTTTTTGGCTTCTGAATTTGAATAACTGTGTTTCATCTGTGTTTTTAATTTTCAGTGAAATGATGTCCTGTGACTAATGCACACTAGTCTGAAGCTTTCTAAATTTAAATTTTTTAAATTTAAATTTAAAAATGGTGTTGATAATGTTATTAAGGTGTAATATGAGAAAAACTATGTGTTATGGTTTTATGATTAAAAACCATAACACTGTGGAAGGGCACAGTATTTTACGTTGAATAATTTCTGAGCATCCTAATTCAGTATTGTTAGTTTTGTCAAAAAGTCAGTGGCAAGCAGTGCAATAGCCTCAATTTAATGGGAAAAATCCTTATAAACTGATTTGTGCATGGATAAAGAGATAAAGAGAACTTGAAATGGAAGTACCAACTTAATGTATACAATTAAATGCTATAGCAGATGGTTTCGTATTTTTTTTTTTACCTAATCTCTGAAATAACACTAGAGAATCAGAGTCATTATTTGAGTATGAAACTAGAGAATCTGGGTCATTATTTGAGTAATAAAACTCCAGTAATGTTCTTGATTTTGTAACAGCTCTCATTACATACATATACCTTGGCTATTTTAGATAAATGATTCATTCTGTCCTATTATGGTTTTCTGTATTTTTTATTTCCCTGTCATATTAAGATAAATGTATAGTTGATTTCTCTTCTACCACAAGTACAGTTAGATCTGTAATTATTACAACTTCTGTTTTGTAGAAATTTATTTTGGTAGAATATATATAGAATATCACTTATATAGAATATCAAGTATAGAAGTGCTTGTAGTAGAACTCTATACAACTACAGTGAAATATGGTAAATCAGGCCTAAAATGACATGTGTGATCAGTGTTAAAAAGGATGAGTGTGTGGTATAGAATTTGCTGCCTAACTCATGGCTTGACTTAGAAGTATGGGACAAAGTCCATTTCCAAATTCAGAGTGTTCCTACAGCCTGCATACTTTTCCAAAAAGATATTGGTAGTTTGGTAACGTTATTACCTGATCTGAGTTCACTGAGGGCTCTGAAATACATATAAACATGAACCAAACTCACTGTCACCTAACTACATAGATTGGTTTTGTCGTTATTAATAAAAAACTCTTCGGCAGATCAGCTGCAGAAAGTAGGAAAACAGAGTGAAAGTGAGTTGAATAACAAAATAAGTACTTCAGGTGTTTTTAACAGGTTTGCTTATAAACATTGTTGAAACAACTTTTGAATTTCCAGTCTAGGAGCAAAATGGTAGATAATATTCTAACCTACTATTACAGTCCAATAAACTAAGACACATCTTAAAATTTCCATGCAGTAATTGCAGAGTTTTCATATTAAGGCATGGTGGTTTTTTTTTTTTCCTTTGCATACAGTTTATCAGAGATTTAAAACAACATTGAAAACAATATTAGCTTCCTCTCCTTGATGAACAACTATTTAGAGTTTTTCAGTGCTAAACTTAAGAACTGGATGTATTACTTCTGATGGTGCAGTATTTTGTCACTTGTAGAAAAAGCAAATGGAATAGACTTTGAGCATTATAATGGCAATCTCTTCCCAGGTCAATGACTTTTTTTTTTTAATTATATTTTACATAAATTGTAAATCCTTTCTGTGGTTGCTAAATCTACTGTAGCTTGACGCAGATCTTGCACAGTTTATTGTAGAAAATTTGTTATTATTTGCTGATAGACCCTTTTCAATTTTGAGAAAAGAAATGGAATAAACTAGAATTACAGAGGAATACTAACAAAGAGAAAATATTTATACATTTCCTGTACTGATTATTTGATGTACCATCCGGAAGCCAGAAGCCTCTAGAAATACTGAAGTTCTCTGTTACTCCCTTATGTGGTGCTGCTGTTGAGTTTTTTTGCTTGGGAAAGCTACAAGCCAGGGGTAGAAGATGGTTAACTATAAATTTCCATGATTTTTGGCTGTAATTCAAGAATGTAGAGGTCAAGAACAAGCCTTAGACATGCTTCAAAGAAAATTTTAAGGCCTTAGACAAAATAATTTCTAGCTTGAAATCTTGATGGAACCTGACAAATACTTACACTATTTATTTCAGAGTGGTCTGAAAGAGCTGTGTTAGATGATTCCAGTTTATGCTTTCTTGTTCCCTGTACAGAAGTATCATTCAGTTTCTTAGTTGATCATTTGTGCACAGGGGAGAACTATTACAAAGAAGTCAAATTTTGCTAACACTATGACAGTTGGTAGTTGTTGTAATTAAATTTGATTTGGGATTTTGTGTGCTAAGAGCTGAGAATGCCATGTTACTTTCAGAAAAGCATTGTTCCTTGTAGAAGAATAATCTTAGAAATATGTTGTAGGATTGTAGTTCAAAAATAAAGTAGCCTGAAAATCGTTTTAGCAACCTAGAGCATCTAAACAACAAACTGTTCTTTTTCAGTTACATTCTAGCTTGTATGCTTTCCAGCTCTCATCTCATGGGTTTCTTCCTGTAATTGAGGCTATGAAAAAACAGTTTTTGTATAAATGCATTCAATCAGTATAGCATTGTTCTTGGGAACTGAAGAACCTTGTTTGTGTTAATTTGTTCTATCTTTTGGTTTCTGACAACAGTTATGTCTGAAGTCATAAGACTGAGTTAGGAGTTAGGAACTATGCTGTTGATAGCCATACTATTCCAGAAGTCTGTACAAAACTTTTCTGTATGGAGAAATCTGATCTGAATTTAGTTAATACAGAACAGTAGAAAGTATAGGATCACTCAGTCTTTGAATAAGTATAGGCATTTGCTACATCGCTGAAGATGAACTGTATTGGAAAATCAGAATACGTTTCTGGTGAGAAAACAGTTCTGCCCAACAGAGCTCATTAGTAAGTTTCCTTAAAGAGTAGTTTTGAATGTATGTTATCAAAGTGAGCTGTGAAATAGCTCCCATTATTGTCAGACGTGCCTGAACAGTACAATTAGTTGTTTGCTAGTGGAAGAGGAAGATGTATTTAGATTACTGATTGAAGTTTTGTTGATGTAGTCTTCAAGAATTAGTGCATTCTTTTCCTTTTTGATAATTAGATTTCATTTTGATTAGAGCTTGGTCTCTGAATTAAGATTCACAAGTTTTCTTTGCTTTTTGAAGTTACTTGAGTTAGCTATTTGGCCTTAAGCTAATATAGTTCAAAGTGTGAATGTGTGATTAAAGTCTGATTTAACAGTGGAATGTTGACCAGACAGACAAAAAAAAGTGGACTTAAGGAATAACAGTTACCACGTCTTTTGATAAATGAGGAAATGTGGTGTTTGCTACTCTTGTAAAAATTTGATTCCCCATATTACTGTTCGCTTTCCCAGATGACTCACCATATCATTCCTTTCCATTCCAACCATCTTTTGTTCATGGAAATCTGGCTGCTGCTATTGAAACTGGTGCCCTTTATTCACTCTGTGGCACAGTAAGAGATAATGAAAGAAAAAGAAAAAATAGTAACTTGTAAGAGTCGAGGAAAGTGAGGTAGAATTTAAGCACACAAAACATTATGAAGAGTATTTGAGAGTTAAGCATTTAATGACAAGAGTACTTGCAGGGGAGATAATAGGAATATATGTGATGAATGAGAAATTACTTCGTCTTGGCCAGGAAATGAGAATGGGAAAATGGAAGAGAAATGATCTGTTCAGGAATGGGCAAAAGAGAAACATCAAATGGCAATGATTCAAATCTCATTGCTTTTATTACTAGTTTGTCCTTCTTTCATTAGCACTGAAACTTGGAGTGCACTTGAACTATAATCAGGGCACCTGTAAAGTGGGAAGGGTGGAGGCAGAGTAAAAAAAACCATGAAGATGACAAAGCAACATCCCACCCTACCCCAGATGATGTATTTAAAAAAAAAAAAAAAAAAGAATTTAAATATGCACTGCAGCGAGTTAGTTTATTATTAAATTGGCTTAATTTTTTTCATGACTTTTGAAAGGTGAAAGCTGTCAATATTGGGATAATAAATGCTGTTAACTTTTCTAATTCTGACAATAGCAATTGTCATTATTAGTAGTGATTAAATACTGCACTCAAATTTTGTTTCTTATTTTCTTGGCTGTGGCAGCTTTACAAAAATATTCAATTATACAGTGCATACAATTCCACCTGACTCAAATATTTTATTTCTATTACCAGTAGTACTCTTAACTCACCAAAGTGTAGTATAAGTATGTGGAAGCTTACTGAACATTTTCAGATACACGGTTATTTGGCAGTTGCATTCTTATGGTCTATAGAAACTGCTTGTATGAGGTTACAAGTGTGTGTTATTTCAGCTTCTATAGATGAGGACCCATACCTTTTCATGTTTCCTTCCTGTGTAGTGTAACTTTGGCTACCACAGCCTGCTCAGTTTTGTGAACGTATTAAGAGTATCCATCTCATGTGTTCTGGATGTGCAGGCATGTCAGTGTTGGCTTCACTTGTCCCTCAGAAAACCTTCATTCGAAATCTGTAGACTTCTAATTAAATTTTTTCACCAAAACAGAATTGAAAAATTGTGACCAAACTGACAGAAATTGAGAAAACAACAAAACAGTTAAAACAACAGCTTATAAAATAACAAAGACATTTTCTGAAAAGTCAGGAGACAAGAACAGCCATGTGCTTAAGACATGCACTCCTCATCCTGGGAATTTGAAGGCTGGCTGCTGCTGCTGCTCTGCATTCACATCCCTTCCTGGAAAATGGGAAAGGGCTGGGTTGTTGTTTTCCTGTCTCTGGCAATTATTGCTTCCCTGTCTCTAGGACTCTCACCTCACCAGCTCATTTGTTATATCCCCGCATACCTGGGAATTTGTGTTCTGCATATGACTTAATAACTTGCTTTCCATTCAGGAAGCAGCACTGCAGCAGGTTAATGGAGAGCTGGGAGGTTTTCACATTCCCACAGCACCACGGGGAAGCAAAGAAAAGCAGCCTTTACAACCTCATTTGTTAAGAAATAATGTAGGAATAGTTTCACTTCTTGTGATGGCTGCTGTAACTAAAGGCTAGAAGGGACCTGCTTAGTATTTTTGTTTGGGTGGCATTCCTTCAAGGTAAAAAGAGAAAACCTAGTCTTTACGGACAACAATTCCTCTCGTTGAAGTGAGAAAGAAGGAACAAGCAGTGGGAAGGGTTTTTTTTTTTTTTTGTAGGTCATTGATTATGAGGCAGAATTCTGTAATCTTGCATGGGTCTTACTTAATTGTAAGATATACAAAGTAAGATTCACAGCTAGAAGTTAAAATTGTTGTGGCTCAAAGCTAAAAATTACCAATGTCTATCTGCAACATGTAGCTATGATGTTTTCTACAAAAACCTCTTAAATTCTCAGCGTTATTCATGCTCCTACAGAAAGTAGCATTATGTTGATACAAAGGACTATAGGCTGCTGCATGTACTTTTGGCAGCCTACGTGCTGTAAGTCCTCTTCATGGTGTCAAAGGGGAAATTTAATGTTATGGGGAATGCGACTGATGTCTTCTATGCAGATTTAAAAAATTGTAGCTCTTTCTAAAAAGGAAAGCAACATCTGTCCCCCAACCCAACCCCCTCCACCTCCCCAAAAGAATAAAAATCACCACTGATGAAGGCTTTAGCCACTGCTCAGTGAACATCGTTGGAGGATGTCTGGAGGATTATTTCTTGAGAAAATTATCTTCACCCAAGATGATTATAATAATTAGAATAAACAATGAGTCTCTATTGACCACCCAGAAGGGGGAAAGTCTTGTATGGGTGATGTAATGCTTAGGGGACACTCCCTTGCTCTTAAGTCATCACTTTTAATTAAATTTCACTCATCAAGTAAATTGAGTGTGCTGTATACCTGTGGATTCGCTTGTAATTAACGAATTAATTAAAGTAATACAAAGAATGAAATAACATCTTTTCAATTCAGTCTAATAAGTACTTCTTTAGGTTATTGCTTTAATAGCCGTCTCCCACTGTGCCATACTGAAGCAGTGATCTTGTAGCTTATATTTTTATTTTAAGCTGAAGTCATTATTAAGTTGACTTTTCCAAAACATTATTAATAGTGCTACAGAAGAGGAAGAGAGAATTTAAGGAACATGGATCTGATGCCATTGATAAGAAGGAGGAAATCATAGAATGCACATATGTCTCTTTGGTTCCAGACCTAACAATATTGAAACTTGACAATACTACAATATGTAGTGCTGCACTTGAATGTTAACTGTTCAGTTATGTTTGTTCACAGGTTGTTTTATATTTTACTTAATTAAATTATTGACTTGATCTTTTTTTCTTCTCTCTTTTTACTCCTCTCCATCTCAGAGTGATAGCCTTTCAAGGTACGTGCAATTTAAGTAAATCCATTTAAAATTATTACACTTTTGAGTCACATATTCTCCATTTATGTACAAACTTAGCCTAAACTCAGTAGCAAGTTGGGCTGATTTTAAAAGGCAAAAATGATATTTAATGTTTATATGGAATGTGGCTGCAAAGCTACAGTACAGTTTTGATGGCTTTTTTCCCATTTGTGGATGGGACCATTATTTCTGGAGAATGTAGTGGATGTTTTCAACTTTTACTGAAAGAAAACAATTTTTTTCCTACTGAAAAAATTTCTAAGGAATCTCAGGAAAAATACTGAAGCCTGTGAAAATTATATTTCATGAAAATTTACTAAAATGAAAATGCAAAAATATCAATAATGTAAAAAACATTTGCATTTAAAAAACTTTGCATTTGACTTTGGACATTTAGAATTAATGATGGTGTTCTGTCTGTGCTGAAAATCTGTTAAACAGAACTACAGCACATGAACTGCCATGAGTGAGCACTATGAAACTGCTTAAAACTGTATTAATATTGGTTGTAATTTAGCACTTAATAGAATGAGGACTTTTCTGAAGATTTGTTTCATAAACTGCTTCTGTTGAAATATAGAATTTGCAGTAAGGAGCTTTGAAATCTTCGTTTATCCAATAAAACTTGGAGAATTCATCATGGCCGATATTTTAGAGATTACTTTTTAAAAACCCTTCAATTAAAGTACTTGACCTAGCTGAGAATTTTACAACTTTTTCATTTAGAGAATATTGAAATACATTGAAGAACACTGACAGAATGTAAAAATCTAACTCGCATCAAGTTCAGTTATAGTGGCTTGACTGAAATACGTAATGGCATGTGGTTGTTTTTTTTACCTGGATGACTGCACTCTTAACGGTGTCTGGTACAGGGAGTGGTATCAGCTTGAATACAAAAACAAAGAATAAGATCTTTAATTTTACAGATACGACCCAGGATCACTCAGCGTGTCTTCGGGTGATCGTTACGATTCAGCACAGGGGAGGTCTGGGTCACAGAGTTACCTTGAAGATCGAAAACCGTACTGCAGTAGACTAGAAAAAGAAGATAGCACTGATTTTAAGAAGGTGACTGCTGCAATAATTTTGTTGTGAAAATAACACTCTATTACTGTTTGTCACATACATTTTTTTTCATGAATTGTTTAACAATCTCCTATTGCATCACAAATGCTTCTTACACAAATGCTCAATGGAGGAGCAGAACAAGCACTGCCATGGGGGGAAATATACCTTACAAAACAGCTTGTTGCTTTTGCACTCCTCTCTTCACAGGCAAGGAAGAAATCCTCATGAGTCAAAATACTTAATCATCTTATGACAAATTCGATCAGATTGTTTTTGTAGTTGACTGTGTTATTGAAACTGCTTCATACATGCATTAAGTTCTTTTCCTGTGCACAATAGCTTTTCTCTAGAGCTATTTTGTACCAGTGAAGGTGTTTCCTAATTCTGACCATCTTTAAAGCTGGTTTGTACTTCTTAAACTGTTAATGTATTTGTTCATCTTACATGCAGCTCAGTCATGGTTTTTAAAATGTTTGTCTGATGTCACTGAATTCGTGTTCAGTATGTTTTTAAATGAATATTTTGTCTTAGCTTTATGAACAGATTCTAGCTGAAAACGAAAAGCTGAAAGCACAGTTACATGATACCAACATGGAACTTACAGATCTTAAGCTACAGCTGGAGAAGACCACTCAGGTTTGTATAAAACAAAACGACCCATACTTAGCTGACAAAGCAAACTAGAAGCACCCCAGCATACAGGCTGCTATTTACTAGGCATCAGCTTTGTTTCTTTTCCAAAGATGGGAGTTCAGAAGCGTACCTCTCTGTTATAAAGAGAAAAGAGCCCAGGATTCTGGTCTTCAGCTCTGAACAAAATGTGTGAGGCCATCTCCTGCTTGTTTAAGTGCTGGTGGTTCTTTCCAGCATATTCCAGCATATACTTGGAAGTTCTATGCAGGGTAGGAATAAGCACTTTGAACACTGCTAAGCCTGTGTTCAAACTGTCAGTCTGATTTGATTGATTCATTCATAAACCTACTGGCTGATTGGCATAATCTGCCAGTTCTTCCTACCTAGTTAAATATCTGTACCTGAGAGCTGAAGAGCAAATAGTGCACTTCACTTACAGGCAGCTGCTTTCAGATAACAGTATTGCATACAGTAACACCAAATATGTACACAAAACTGAAATTATTCTTAAATTACTGTAGAAAAAAATGTTCCTCATTCTCAGATCACATTTGCCACAATTTACCTGCGTACGTATTTCAGTGTCTTCCATATGCTCTCTGTAAATATCAGTGAAGTACAAGTAAGGTGATGTTTGTTTCATAGAGCTTTTATATAGAAAAAACATATTAGTGCTATTTGCCAAAGGCTGCACAGAGATTAAGTTACTTAGGAATGGTGACAGAGGAAGTCTGTGATAAATCCAGCTCATTGTTCTTTAGTATTTATTTCAGTGTTACTTCCTTGAACACATTTCAAAATGCTTTTAAAGACATACTTTGGACAGAATACAGTAGCAGTTACTCATATCTGAAATGCATATTATATTGCTTTTCCTCACTGTTACGCTGTTTAAGAACAAGTAGCAATATCTTTATTAATTTTGTGTTTCAGAGACAAGAAAGATTTGCTGACAGATCACTCCTGGAAATGGAGAAAAGGGTGAGTTTCTGCCAAAAATCTCTTGAGTAGTCCGACTCAGGCTTTGTCTTAGTTTGTCTTGCAGCCCCTGGCTTGGATATATTTTAAGGGGAACATAAGCCTTTCTTATAACTTGGGTTTTTTAGAAGATTTGGGGATTTTAGGTTTCAAAGTGGCAATGAATGTGAAGGACTGTCAGATGCAATTACTCTTAAGAATTGCCTTCAGGTTGCCTTGTTGGTTTGTCCAGGTTCACACTGCCCTCCAGGGTTCTGCCACTTGTTCCATCTTGTCCAGAACAATGTCGGCGCCCCGGAGTTGAGCAGATTCAGAGCATCTCATCTTTTAATGCATTTCCAACATTCAGAGGCTTTCATTTCCTCAGCTTTCTGGAGGCATGTGTGTCGTCTTACCAATTATTATTGGTAATGAAGTAGCTGTTTCTGTCGCACAGACATCAGACCTTGAACCTGCTAATGATATAAAATTAATCATAGACTGTCTCTTTCCTTGTACAGTGACTTCTTCCAGAGGGACTATAATGCTGTGCAGGGGCAGGGTGGAGGCAAACGAATGAGCAGTGCAAGAGGGGCATTAGAGTGAGAGACAGCCCTAAATTGGTGGGGAAAGGAGACACGTAATAAATCCACGTATGGGACAGACTGCAGGGGTTGTTTCAGTAGTTGTGCTCATGATAATTTTAGGCTCTAGTTTTACGCTTATGTAAAACCCATCCCAATAAAAGTTTATTTCAGCAACAATTTAAGCTTGTTCTGTTGTGGTCCTGGCTTCCTTTATGTCCCTGGCTACACGTACCTTTCTCCTCCCTGATCCTGGAGTGATGCATTAGATATTAAAACGGAAAGAAAACTAAGTGGACTTTGATGGCAATAAGTGGTATGGTATATATTTACTTATCCGTAGTAAACTTGACATTTAACCAGCCCTGAGTGTTTACTTTCCAGTGTTTGAGGTTTAGAAAACAAATTTTAATTCTACAAACCTATGTGGTATATAAATAAACAGTTTTATAGGAGAACTTGAAGGTGCAGAAATCCTCTCAGGCAGTTTGTGAAGTTCCATTAGTTTTATCTTAACAATCTCTCCAGATAATTGCAGCAACCTTTTAGTGCCTATTTCTGCTTGTTCTTGTGGCCTCGTGCTGCAGGCAGCGATTTCATCAGCAGAGAAGTTTCATCAGCTGCTTTAATTGGTTTCTTGCTTGCTACCGTGACCACACGTTTTATTACTATTAAATTACTGTGCTGCTTTTTCCCCAGATGTGCCATTGTGTTAAGACAGTTGGCTACTTTGGGAATTCTTGCACCTTTTTTCTTGTATTAATGCTTAGTTCAATAGCAGAAACGTCTTATGGGAATGTTGCTCTTTCTGAAGCAGTTACAACCGAACCTAGCAGTTTAAAACGTAAATAAGATTAGTGATAGTGCTGTGTGGCTGAGAACTGATTTACACAAGATATAGGAGACCTTCCTTCTATTTTATGATGTTAAATTTACCTCTTGTCAGACAGTAATTTTGAACAGGAATTTATTTGTGATTCTGTTTTCCCCTTTAAAATCAAGAGTCATTTTCACCTTGAAAATGACTGAAGTGGGATTCTCAGCTGCTAGTCATCACTGGTTGTTCTTTAGAAATAATCTTACTAACTGTAGGGCTTTAGGAACAAACTGTAGAAGTTTCTAAGTACATTCAAAAGTAAAGTAGCGAGAACAGATGGGGAGAAATAGAAGACTAGCAGAGAAGAATCTGACAGCATCTTTGAACTGTGATGTTTTCCAGTTGTAACATACTTTTGCAGTTGTAAAGAAGGTGGGAATGCTTATTAAGCCCAGAAGTTCACTGTGACAAAATTTAGGAAATATGAATTTAAAACTGTATTTGAATGCAGCCTTCAGAAGTTGATTTTCCATTACGTGTTTTGGTGACGCACGATCAGCACTTCTCATTTAAGGACTAGCAAGAAGTACTTGGGCCAAAATAGGGCTTTCGTTAACGGTTATCTATCGCTCTGAAAAGTACATTAAAAGGCAGACTGCAAGATTCCAGTATGGATCAGTGTTGTAGGTACCTTTAACCAGTTACCTCCAAATTCGTCATCTACAAATTTGTGATGGGATGAGGTGGGCTTTTCCATTTACTACTGAATGTGTGAGTTTTTAACCTGTATCTTACTACGCCAAGACTGTGGTTTCTGGTTGTTTCAACTTGTACAAATGAGCCACTGTCTTTTTACACTCAGAAACTGCCATGTGTTTTTTCTTCATTTAGAGAATTACCAATGTTTTTTATCATACCTTAGAGAAATGCTGAAATACAGAACATCTTAGGCTGAGTAAATTTCAGAGCCTTTCTCTGAGTTCAGAGACTTAGCAGATAATATTGGCAAACTTTCTTCATGAAACTGAGTATGTCCTTTGCTGCCCTTTCTCCAGCCACTTCCTAAAATAGGTTCAGGGGAAAAAAAGAGACAGTTTTATCTAGTTTGAGACATATATTTTTTACAGCAAATCTTATATCTAGTCCCATCCATTTAAATGTTGCTGTTGTATAATGTGAAGTACGCAAAGGTGGTGAAATAAGGACTTTATTTAACTGACCTTTATTGTGAATAGTTAAACAAGTTTGAGGAAGTTAAGCAAATTCATCCAAAGGTCTAATGATTTTTAACCATCCAAAATTATAAGATTATTTCATCAGTCATTCATCTCTTGGTAACTACAGGAATTGTCAAGTATTGCTTAATGTAACAGCACTGATAATATACGTTGTCCTGCAAAACTTCTGGGTAACTACGGTTCTAATTAATCTGAGATGGTGTGAGTTTTTTTTATTAGTCAGTTGTTTGCTACAGTTAACTCACTGCTATTTATTATGCCATTATTATCTGTCAGTATTGTATAGTATGTGGGAAAAATAGTTACTTGAAGGACTAAAGTACCATAAGTACTAACCACTGCAGTAGTCTGTGATATTGATCAAGCTTCGGAATTGTTTACTAAAATGGGAAAATGTTGGGGAATAACTGCACTATGATTAAACTAAATTCAAATGATTTGTATCTGAAAGGTGACCGGCAAGAGTCAGTATCTACTGGGCGGTATGATCTAACCGAAGTTTTACACACCTCAGTCAATGCTGCTTGCTGTTTGCATAACACCGTTGTATGCAGATGCATATGTACACTTTGCAATAATCTGTTGCTTCTGCCTTTCACACTTTGGAAAAATATGAATGTAGAATACTGAATAACCACAACTGCTTTTATCGAGATACACTGCATTGTCTGACACAGGAAAGCAAGCAAGCTATAAACCCCTGAAGTCTACTGCAGTAGCTGTTGATCTGTCAGATGTGTGAAAATAAGGTTTAAGCAAAATAATAGCACTCAAAAACATGGTAGTGTATCTGCACTGCAGACTGCAGCATAGTATAGAAAACCGTAAGCTAATTTTCAGTAATTTGCCTTGGGTACTTTAATGAGAACCTGACGCTCTTGATGAAGGCTAATTTCTCCTGCTTCTCAAGTAAGAAGGAAAAAAAAAACCCACAGTATACTAGAAACGCAGAAAATACTCAGGAAGCATTTACTGAAGAAGCAGGTGGTCTTACGTGGCTATATTTCTTTGGTACTCAGCTGAACTGACGTAACTTAAGTCTGGGTTGTATCCATAGCTACACTACGTTGCAGTTTAGAGTGTGGACAGATCCCACTGAGCTGAGGCAGATATTTCAGCTACGTTTGCTTGTCTTTGAAAGCTTACGCTTTTGTGCTTCTTTCTTTTAATATTCTTGTTTGTTTCTGATCATTTTCTGCATTTCTTGTATATTAAGCTTTTCCAGAAGCCTAGCTTACAAAAATAAAACCCAGACAAATGGTGCTTATGAGCTGCCTAAATTTTTGTAAAGGAAGGGGTATATTTTGTAGGACTTGATATCTCTTCCTAAGTTATTAAAATTGAGCATTGAAATATTTTCTATATATCACTGCCATCACAAGTTTCCTGTCTACACTGTGCTTCTGGTTGTATGATCTTTGAAACTTGAAATATTTCACAGTTATCACAGCATTTACAAGAAGTAATTAGTAAAAGAGATACTGCTCCATGCTGACATACATTTTTTTGATTTAGGAAAGAAGAGCTCTAGAAAGAAGGATATCTGAAATGGAAGAGGAACTGAAAGTAAGTATTCTTAAACTGTGATTAACAGTGTGTTAACGATGTTGGTGGCTTAAAACAGCACTTACACTAGCAATATTACCAGTCATCATAATTTCATTAGAGAACATGTAAGCTATGGCCACAGCTCAAAGTCTGTAATCTCTTTTTATTTTGTAGTGAAGCTTTTTTGCTGGTATAAGCAGTCATATTCGTAGGACTTATCTTCTGGGAGGCCACTGGGACTTACACTAGTATAGCACATTGACCGATGAGAAGCATTCAGAGATGTCTGCGGTGAAATATCTCTTGATCTAATCAAGACAGAATTGCAATCTTTGGTTTGGATGCAATTCTCTCATGTTGTATTAAGTTAAAAATAATGGTGTATAATTCTGTAGGTTAAGCATAGATAATTTCATAGATTTAAGCATTAGATGTTGCCTCAATCCTCATCTCATGTTCATTAGATGATGTATCAAGCAGCATGTTACCGATGTCAAAAGAAAAAAATTTATATAAAGTTAGTAATAATCAGTTTTCAGTGACCAAAAAAGCAGCAGGTAAATTTAAATTTCAGATTGTAGCAGAAAATGAGCATTTACCACCCACGCTGAATTATAAAATGTCATGCTCTGACTTGTCTCATTTCTTGGTTTATCATCATTTTAAGTCCTTTGATATGATTAAGAACTCTGAGAAATCTAGCACGTCTGTTCTGTATTATATCCTTGGATATAATGTTGGACAGAGCCTACCAAATAGATAATTAAGGTACATTGGGAAAACCAGTGGAACATGATGGAAGCATCTTTATATGCTATAATTTTAAAGAAGAACCACTGATTTGGCATTTGATAGTCATCACTGATTACTGAGTTTCCTTTCAGGCTCATTTTTGAGCTCCCTCTGGTGCTTGGAAACTGTATTAACTACCAAATCCTTGTCATTAAAATACATGCAGTATGGTTTCTTGTAATTGAGCCTGACAAGCAGAAGTAAACAGGATTCAGGCCAAGTGAGCTCTGAGGGGAGGACACAGCATATGAGGTTCTTTGAGGGGTCTTCGGAAGTGAAATCTGTACAAAGCTAACTATGGCACAGGAACATAATTGTTTTTATGAGGTGGATAAAGGGGATGCAAGCTTCTGTTATAAGCCTGTGAATTGCTATGAGGAATAGTTGGGATTCAGAGAAAAATAGAGAATGCAAATACCTTGTGTTTTTCAAAAGCTGCCTTTCAATATGTGAAAGTTTTGAATTAAAGATTAATACTCTTCCTGTAGTTTGTTGCACTGCCATGCACACATATATATTAAGTGCATCGTGAGTTACTGACTTTTGAATAGATTCTTTTTTTGTGCAAACGGCAACATTAGGTAAAGAATTCCAGGAATAACTCATTGTTGATGTGTCCTGCACTGTTTTGGAAAACCGTGACTGATCACTGCTGCTTCTTAGATTGCTTTTCAGGAATGTGCCACTTGTCTGATACTTTCCTTTCACAGCAAGTTATCTGCTTTAAACAGGACTATCTCTTCTTCTAAGTTTTCTTCCAATGCTGCTATCTCTAGTTCTTTTAAACATAATATGCATGTGGGTTTTTTTTTTGTCTTGTTTTCACTTCTGTTTCTTTGATTCCTGCAGAACCTGCAACAAGTAAAGCAGATTCAATCTTTGAGACACATAAATGAGCGACTGGTGACTGAGAATAGGGCCTTGACCCGTGTGGTTGCCAAGCTGTCAGGGTCCTGTAGGCAACTGCGTTCTGTGGACTTGTAATTTCTACCTTCTCCTTTGTGTAGCCAGGCAGGTGTTGACAATAAGCTTGTGCTTGGGTAGAGTTGTGCTACTAACACTCGAGTGTTGGAAGCTGACTTACTGCTCTGTTATGGAAGTGTGGCTAAAGCATGGTGTCTGGTGTACCAAATGGAGATGCTGCAGGTGTGTTGGTATGGAGTGGGGTTGCTGATACTAGCACTGAAGCTTGTCATTTTTCCCTTGAAGCGAAGTTGGCAAGGGGTCACAAGATCTTTGAGACTCTGTATCAGACTTTAAAGTCACTTAATCTTTACTAACCTTCTGTGTGGTTCTGGACAATCCCTATTTTTATGTAGACTAAGCTTGGAATATGCAATTTTAGCACTAATTTGAAGGTTACCAACATAAATTTCTGTATGTGCAGCTGTTCCAGATATGGGCCATAGTCCCATCATGCAAGGACTAAACAAACAGAGACACAGAAATACTCTCCCCAGAGTGTCAGATTGGTTGGTACCTACTGGGTCATCCTGTCCAGTTCCCTTCTGTTCAAGATACAAACTGTGTGTTGTCTGCTGTGTTGTTGTAGGGCTGTTTGGGAAACCCACTCAGAGGTTCAAAACTTCTATGTGGAACAGAATATGGTTTCATTCCGTGCCAAATCTATTCGCCTTTCTTCCTCCTCTTACATAGCAACTGTATGAGGTGGAGGTTTCAGTGAGTTTTTAAGATCTGTAGATGAAGATAAAATAATTTTCCTTGTGCACAGTGATTCTTGCTAACGTGCTTCTCCTCGCCTGCCTCCCTTTCCTCTCAGAAACAAAGAGATGAGTGCACACTTTCTGCTAACAGAGTCAGATCTCAGGTTATCCCAGTAAGAGGTGTGAAATAAATACCAGGTTTATCCTCTGGCTTTGTGTCTCTCTGAAGTTGACCCAACAATAGGATGTGGATAAAAGGTTGATCCTGGCCTGTGCCCTGCATTCCTGGAACATTCCCTTGTGTTAACCCTTAAGTGAGTCAGTCAGCTCTCTGACCTGGCTGAAAAGAAATCCCTTTATTGGTTGTACTCCATCTCATTGCAGCATGGTTGTGTAACTGAAACTAGCACTCAGCAGCAGGAGTGTGTTGTTGCAGGAGGAGGGGGAACTGTCCCTTCAGGGCAGCCTGTCTTAGATCAGCTTCAGCTAACAGCGAGGGTTTTCAACACAGCCAAGCTAATCAAGCGACAGCTGTCCACAGCAACATGTCCATACCGTGGTCTTTTTGCAAGCAGTGGCATTTCTTTAACCATGCTAAGCCTTTTCAGTATTTCAAACCACAGAAAACCAGTCAGTATTCCCTTTTTTAGAGGAAGTTATTAAAGGCATATGATGGTGAAGCTTAAGGAGCAGGACTAGCAAAGAAAAGCAATGACTACACAGCAGGGAGGCTGGACACTCTTCTAGTAGCTTGACCATAGCACTGTGGCTGATCAGTGTGAACAGTTGTCTTACAGTGTGTGAGCTTTCTCTAATGTTGATGTAAAAGCTGTTTTAAGGGTACAAACTGTTAAATCCTCCAGCAAACACAGACTATTATTATTACTGAGCTGGTTCAGCAAGTGGTTACTGAAAAATGATGAGATCTGCTACAGAATTGCAAAGTTACCAGCTAGTCCTATAATACAGATAGGCAAAATAATGCATTTGTGATCTTATTTAAGGATCTCATCAAGGCAAGATGCTCTATTACTTAACTGAAAAGGAAACTGGAATTTCAAGTACTAAGTACAGTATGTAATTGCCAGTTGTAGTGGGTTTCATGCTTTTTTTCTGCTCCTGCACGTGAAAGGCATGTGATGCCAACTCATAAGTTTCGGTAGCATAGGAATGCACTGCTCCAAGAAAATGGCGTAAATGTCTTTGGCTGGGCTTAATATGCAGTTTGATATGTCAGGATTAGTATAGCTGGGAAGTGTGTTTTATGTTACTTGATCTTATCCTTCCTGCTAAGTCTCCTAGTACTTACAATTCCTTTGGTCTTCTGCCACCCTCCCTCTATTCTTTAGCAGTCTTACAACAAAATAAAGTATTTTCTTAATATGTATTCTACCTTTTTACTCTAATCAGGGTTTAAATTTATCCACAGAGATTTGCAGACGTGTAATGGTACTGGATTATGTTCTAGCTCTAAATTTGAGCAGTGCTTTTTGTTGCTGTTAAAATGATTCATCAGAAAATACAGCAGTTTCCGGGTAGCACAGTACTGACTGCTGCTCCCTAGTCACTGAGCTAAGGAGGGCTGTGAAGCATCTGCAGTTGCTGTGCTAAGGTGGGCTGTCTAGATTGGTTCTCACCCCTTCTTTTCCCAGTGCACCCTGCCCAGTGTCAAATGACGTGACATGAGGTGGTGGTAGTAAGCACAGTGTGAAAATCACCCATAATCTTAGAGAACTGTCAAATGATGGCTGGTGTTGCTCATGATCAGGTATGTTGGCGTGGTTTTTGAAAGCAACCGGTGTTTTACAGCACTTGATATTGAGAGCTCAGTACTCGGACTCCCTGTGAAGAGCTTGGTTTGGGTGGCTTGCCCTGAGCTGCACTGTGGAGTAGAGCTGGAATCCGTGCTAGCACAATGACTCTAATTGTGGAGGTCACGTTTTTTTCCCCACTTCCGTTATCCTGTTATCTTTAGTTTCACATACTCTGGTATTTGCAGGTAGAGAAAGTAGAGAAGCCGTGGCCTCAGTCCTGCACCATCCTGCTCACTGTATGAGAATGAGCTGTTAGTGATGTGATGGTGGACAGGAGTCCTTTGGAGGAGATGTGTAAATGAGGGCTGCAGTGTAATGCTTAGTTAATTCACCCTGCCTTTTTAAACTTTCCAGTTCCTTCTGCTCCACAATAATGTTCTGAGTGTAATGGGTCTACAGGTATGATTCTGTATGGATAAAATGAAAACAAAACTAGTGGCATGGAAATCTCATGGTGAAGAATTATGTAGTGGCTGTTACATAGGTCATGGGTTGGACTTGGACCTCTTGTGTGCTCCTGCACCTCGAGGTTACTGAGTAACTACGCTTCAGGAATAGGCTGTTGCCTCCTGTGGAAACCTGCTGCTAGAAACCATGCACGTAACGCAGCCGTGAGTTTTACAGGTGGTTTGTTATCAGTGTGTGAATATACCGACACTGAGAATTTCTGAGCTTGCTTCTGGTTTCTCTGATAAGTTTTGCTCTACCAGTACAAAGCTCCATGCACTGGCTTGTCCTCCTCTCCTGTCTGATCCTGTCCAACTCTCACCTCGCTTGGCTCCTGCCTTCCAGCTGTTATGCTTGTGTGTCACCCATCTCCTGTGGCAGCCTTAACTTGCCATCTAACTGGTATGCCTGAGCACACAGCCTGGTGTTGTGGTGATCTGATCTTGTGTGATCCCAGGGAATAGGATGTGCTCTTCAACACACGTTTGGAAGTGATTGAAAGATGAATGCTTTGGGTTGCACTGCATCTGATCAGGATGAAACCATCCAAGAGAGAGCAGCGGCAGATGTAATTAGCTCCAGCATGTTGCTCTGAAACCGTGCAGTTGCAGTGCAGAGGAGCCTCTTTAAATTGACACTGATGGACATGTTTTGGTTTGCACTGAGATGCGAAGCATTTAATTGCTGTCCTTATGCTACTCTAAATGCTTTTGTGGAGAGGCTGCTCATCTGCACAGCTTCATTCTAGTGTATCTAGACAAGGCAATTGAAAGTTCTTAATCTAAAGCTTCTAACTCCCATTATGCTAAAAGGAGAGAATTTCCTGATCTGCTGATGCAGAGGGGGAGAATAACGGCCAAAGTATTTCAGCCGAGTGAAGATTTGTACCCGCAGAGCTCGGCTGGTCTCGTACTTTTCGCTTGGAGGGTAACAGCAAATAACCATCGTGTTTCCTTTCTGACAGATGCTACCAGACCTGAAGGCAGACAACCAGAGGCTAAAAGATGAGAACGGGGCCTTGATCAGAGTTATAAGCAAACTTTCCAAATAAAGGGCTTACTACAGCAGCAGATAACGGTATTGCACATCGCTAGTAACTCCAGTGGACCACAGTCTGGCAGTCACTGGAAGTGTGGGAAGATCCCTTGGAGACTGTCATTCTCAGATATCCTGCCAAACGCCCTCTTACCTGTGTGTTTTTGTATCAAGATCATTGTTTCTGTTAAAATGCAGCTGCTGAGAAGAAAAATGACTGAGAAATCTTGTTTACAGCTACAGCATTATAAGGAAAGTGTTCAAGGCCAGATACGCCTCAGATATTTAACCAGTAAGCCTTAGTTGTACATAAACACTTTTACATCAACAAAAGCTTTCAGCTCTCACAGAAGACAGTTACTCAATAACGTTTTTGTTGTGCCACAACTCCCAGTTTTGTTTTTTTTTTCTATACTCAGTTTTTCTTTAATTCTTAAGTTTGGATTTATTTTTTTTCCCCTTCTAATTATTCATGTACCAGGTTTTCTTGTACAGTGTTTTCACAGCTTTACCATTTGCAGAGACCACACACCCTTTTAAATTACATATTTGTGTAGCTACCTAGAGTTGTATCGTCCAGCCACCCGGAACAGAGATGTCTGGTGGAACATTTGCTTTCACTGTTTGTGCAATATGCATTTATTTCCTATACAAAATGCTTTAAAAGTCAGTTGAAACTAGAATTATTTTAAGAGTCCTGTTTTCTGCCTTCATCGGTCACTTAAAAATAAAAGTTTGTAGTGAAAGATGCTAGATCTGTAATCGTCACATTCATTTGAGCAGGTACTGAGTGATGCTGTATATATAAATGTGTTCTGGTTTGATTTTTCAGACCACCACGTGGCATGCTTGAATATATTTCCCTATTGCAAATGTCTGTTAATGCAAATTAGGCTACTCCAGAATAGTGTGTTTAACAAAGTTCATTAATTTTTATGGTATAAAGGATTTAGACATTGTACATTGTATGGAGCCCTATCTTTGCAAAAGGTCTAAACTATATGAAATACTTTATTATCTTTTCTTCCCTTTTTTGTTTTGTTTTGTTTTTCATTTGATAGTGTTCACCATAATAAAAAAAATGCATAAATATAAGTGCTTCACTACATTTCACATACCTGTATTTATCCGAGTGCTGTCCAGAACTGTTGTGCTAGCCAAAGTAACGCTACTAAATCATTTGAGGAGCATAACCCGTTACACTCACATTCATCTTTGTATGCACTGTTGCCACGTGAGGAGGCATCTGATTTGACACCACCACCACGTCAGACCATTTTATACATTTCAGTGGCCTTTAAAAACAAACAAACAAAGTACTCAAGTGAAGATCGCTTTTGTTAGGAACAGCTTTTATATTTCATTCAGCCATTGGGAATACGACATCCTATCGGCACATACTTCATTGCCTAAAAAACCACTGAACAGGTCGGCCATTCAAACCAACTGTACATTGTAAAGCTTGTAGTAGCTATTGTATTATTGATTATATTGTATACTATATTAAATGTGAATTTGTACCCCTTCATTTAAAAAGGTCATTGTGTTCTACTGCCTACTGGGGGCTGGGGCTCGCTGTGGGGGGGTGGGACCTGTTGGGGAAGGAAATCGCGATGTCCTCTCTCCGCTGTTTGGTTTTCTGAAGATGTAAGGTTGTGCTCTTACTACCAAGCTCAGGATTCTCCATTTTCAAGGTACACGGATGGTCCGAGATACCCGATTGCAATCGATCTGTGTGAGAGGTGGGTCTGAACCATAGGGAGCTCCCACTGTCATCCGCTGACAGAACAGAAGCGCAGAACGGAACAGTTGGAACGGCTGCAGCGTCCCGAGCTCTGTTACCAGGCAGCCAGGCACGTCCGCCAGTACACGTGGTAAAGTCTGGGTGCCTGTCAATGACAACATGCGTGTTTCTAATATTTTAGTGTTTTATATTTAGGTTATTTATTCTTTATATCTTTAAGAAACGGAATGGCTACTGTGCTATATTGATTTTATTGGTAGTACCGAGCAGACCTTGTATCTGCATGAAACTAGTTGCAAAACCCACTATTTTGGAAAAAAAAAATAGAAACAAAAGAAGTATTTTGACATATACGAATAAAGTGAATACAAACTATTTTAAATGTGTGAAAGTTTTACTGAGGAGACGCTGAGATTTGCTGTGGGCTGAAACGACGTGCTAAGTTTTGCTATTTCCATTCTTCGGAGGGCATTTCTCATTCCGCGTGTTGTTTGGGTGCCAAATCGGGAGTACCTTCCAGAGATTGTGATCAGGTCGTGACTCTTTGCACATCGCTGTACATGCACATCTGTAAATGCTAACAGTAAAAATGCCATATTTATGCAATCTGTACCAACTTGGACAAATGTTTATATATTTTACATAAACCTGTCTGTGTGCAGAATCTCTAGGAGCATTTTTTCCGTGACGTCAGCGGGAGCTCACGCAGCAGCTGCTCAGCTCATGTCACAGTGGCACGGGACTGCTCTGTGGGGTAGGGACCGTTTGCACGTGAGAAATACTTTACTGCAAGGCTGCTTCCTTGAGCTGCAGCTGAAACGGTCGTTCAGAACAGCTGCTTACAGGAGCCACGCGAAGCTTTGGTTCCTTAACACCATGCAGATGGCTGTTTTCCCATGGTCCGTGTATACGCTGTCAACATTGAGCTGCAGTGATACAGGTTCCTTAGGATCTTGGTTTGAAGCTGCGAGCAGCGAGGGGCAGAAATGGTGGTGACAGAGGTACATGCTTTACCTTTGTCCTGAGTGCCTCGAGCTCCAGTGACGGAGCAGTGGCACAGCTGCACAGAGAGGTGGTGGAGTCTCCTTCTCTGGAGACGTTCCAGACCCGCCTGGACGCCTACCTGTGCAACCTGGGCTAGGGAGCTGCTGTGGCAGGGGGTTGGACTCCATGATCTCTAGAGGTCCTTTCCAACCCATACAGTTCTGTGATTCTGTGAGTGCCAGAGCCCAGGAGGGCCGTGCCCGGGCCGTGTGACCGGAGGACGTGCCCAGCAGCCCGGTCAGAAGGCGGCTGAGTGAAAGACAGAATTAAAGCCAACAAAAAAAATACCTTCATAAACCCACGCTGAAGGGAGAGCCGCTGCCACACGGGTGAAGTCATCGGCTGTTCGTGCTTTTGTCAGCACCTCCCCATTCTGTATTACTGATTAGATAGGGAAAGTATGCAGTCGTTGGAGAAAGGAGGAACTGTTCGTTTTTCATCTGAAGGCATCACCTGCTGGATGTCTAATGTTTCAGATCTGCTCGGGGATAACAACGCGGGGACAAAAGCCCCGCATTCCACCTAATTATTTCGCCCTTCTTGCTTGCGTTTCGCAAACGCATTGAAGCCGAGCTCAGCAGTTAGCCAGGGCAGCGCAGCTCCTCTCCCGCTGCGGTCTTTTCCCTTTGTTATGTGTGCTGGACTGAAAAAGAAAAACAAAGCGGGGGGAGGTGGGTGAGAAGAGCCGTGGGTGCTGCGTTGGGCACCCCGCCCGCGGCACCGCTCCCATCCTCGGGGCAGGGGACGGGGGCTGAGCTCAGAGTTGGGGCTGCTGCCCGTGCAGGGCTCTTCCAGTGGGAAGCAGGGCGCCGTCGGCCGTGACCCCGCGGTGCGAAGGGCTGCGGAGCTGCCGCGTCGCAGCTGAACTCGAGCTGCCGCTTTCTGGGCGCTTCCCAAGAGAAAGAGCGCGGCTCCGTCCCGCCGGCTGGGATGAAACGCACAGCCGGGTAACGCGCACCAACAATAGCCGGGCCCG
Source organism: Cyrtonyx montezumae (assembly GCF_038088225.1). Taxonomy (NCBI): domain Eukaryota; kingdom Metazoa; phylum Chordata; class Aves; order Galliformes; family Odontophoridae; genus Cyrtonyx; species Cyrtonyx montezumae. The sequence goes on from NW_027072034.1 coordinate 122,672,749, forward strand.
GGCTGCGGCCGCCGTGGGGAGCGGCCGCCAGGGAGCGCTGTGGCTCCGGCAGCGGCCGCCGCTCGAGCCGCGCCGCGCGGACCCCGCTTCGTCCGCCGCAGCGCTTCTCGCGGTGCCCGCCGCCTGCTTCTGCCCGCCTGCTTCTGCCCGCCTGCTTCTGCCCGCCTGCTTCTGCCCGCCTGCTTCGCCCTTCCCGCTCTCGTTGGCCGCTCCGCCGCTGGCTGTGCCCGCGGAGCTGACCGCCGTACGCCCCATGGGCACAGCACTCTCTGCCTCTCCCGCCCCGCCGCCTGCTTGCCCCCCCTTGTGCCGCTGCACCTCCCCACCGCCAGCGCTCAGCAGCGCGCAGCGATAATGGCTCGGCAGATGCCATTAATCCTTCCCTGACCGCAGGATCTTTTTTTTTTTTTCCCTGATAATCTAATCTCGACTCGGGAGGAATGTCTCCACCAAGCCAATTAGTTCCCACCTACTCCGGTTTCTCTCTAACCCAGGGGAGTGCTTCTGCCGTAAGCTAAGCGCTCTGCAAGTCACCTGTTCCCATCCCATGCAGCCGTTCCCCTCCTCGCTGTTTTTTGTAGGCGTTTTTCTCCTCCATACCTCTGCGCGGCTGAAGGTGAAAGCAGTTAAAGGTCCTGCACGGTTCCTGCTGATCTCAGCCCGTCGAGGTGTTTGCAGGATAACAGCTGCTCACTGCTTCTGGCTTAGATTCCTCTCACCCCTTTATGAGTGTCCAACAAACACACGGGGATGCCAGTAGGGTCTGTGGCTACTTGGGGCCAATGGGATTAATAGGTCCCTGGCTGTGGATTTGCTTGTGTGCATTACAAGGTCTGCAGCCTGTCCCCTTGCCAAGGCCCTTTCTAACTTGAGACTTTAATACGTATTAAAAACTTCACTACTTAAATGCCACGGCAGCTTTCACCTTCGACACTAAGTGATGCACACTATTAGAAACACTCAGAATTCGTTTTTAAGACGGGTCCTCTCTGGTTTGTGACAAAACAGCTGATTCTGTCAGAAACAGCCCCACACCTTCCTTGAAAGAAGTCCCGTTATAAAGTGTCCTGGCACCGCGTGAACGATAGGAAGTATATTTGATGTTGGTGTCCTTTAAGCCGTTCTCTCCCTTTGTGTTTCATTTGCTTTCTCAGCAAAGACTGTAAGCTGTCCCAGCCGCTCCCCGTCCTCTGCTTACACTCACTGATACGCCACAGCCACTGATTGATTGCTGTTTGTGTTTGTTTTGGACACTTCCAGATGATTGCTACTAATAACCAGTGCTGAATTCCTGAAATATCTGCCCCATTCTTCTACGAGGCAACTTCCTTACGGTCCAACGTACGAAAAGCACCGGGTCCTGGAAGTACTGTGGGGCAGGAGAAGAATAACCTCCAAATGAGTGGCTAGCTCAAACAAAGCGTTGTAGAAAGCCATCACGCTACATTGTGCATGCCTCATGGAGCGCGTTGCAGCGCGGGCCAAGCTCCTTAGTCAGCTGTGTGAGGAGAGCTGTGAGCCGTCCCGCTGGGCCGCGGCCGTGTGCCCTGCAGCGAGGCCATGGCACGGAGCAGCAGAGCCGGTCCACCTCCTGCTGGATTTGGTTTCTAATTCTTTTCATGCTTCAGTTTGGGGATACGGAAAGATGGGATCTGAATTGTCTGTACAGTACAGAGGATGCTGTCTCAGCTGACAGATCCTTCGGCTCTGGTAAAAGCTTCTCGGTGTACAAAGAGCTTTATACTGAGCGCTAATGGAGGTCATTAGATGTCGACATCCAATCTGGAAGCTTATCATAAACACAAGAAGTAACAAAGGTGGTGTTATTCAGATAACTTAAGGTTATCTCAGCTGTAACGTAAACCTATGATATTACTTTTGTCATACAGAGAGGTACAGGCAGCCCTTGGCTAGCAGATAGCGTAGGTGGCACGAGAGCTGTGTGACCTGGCAGCTCCCCATTACCTCAGCCAGTGGTGGCCCCGCTGACTCTCAGGCTGGAGCACTGCGTGGCACAAACACAGCACAGAAAACATCCTGTGCTGGCTTACGTCCAGAAGGCAGCATGATCTCTCTCAAACAACGGGGTGCAGGGACACCAAGATCACCTCTGTTTGAAAGCAGTTCCTTCCCATAAAGGGAAAATGTAGGGGCAGGACTAGTGAGCCAGCAAAGAGCCAGCTCCATCGCCTCCGCCATAAGTCTAGTGGTACGTTATCTTTGAACATTTTTCCTGATGTAAGTCACTTTACATATGTTTACACTGAATTTCTACATTGAATTTCACGTGCTGCTTTGTCATCACCACCCAGTCTGCAATGTTATTTTTCACTTTATCAGATCGTTCTGTTTCTTTCCAGTACTTCACAGTATATCTTAAGTTGGAAGGGACCCACAAGGATCACCAAGTCCAACCCCGTGCTCCTCACAGACTGCCCAAAATCAAACCCTATGTCTGTGTGCATTGTCCAGACTCTCCCTGAACTCCGGCACTCGGGGCTGTGCCCACTGCCCTGTGCAGCCTGTTCCATCCCACCGCCCTCTGCGCTGAGCACACCCAGGGTCCTCAGCCTCTCCTCACACATCTTCCTCTCCAGACCCTTCCCCATCTTCACAGCCCTCCTTTGGACACTCTCCAACAGTTTTATGTTGTGATGCTGTGGCCCCCAAACTGCACGCAGTGCTGCAGGTGAGGCCGCGCAGAGCAGAGCAGAGCAGGACAGCCCGTGCCCTCACGCAGCTGTGAAGCACTCTGCTGTGGGAAGCTCCCTGGGTCCCTTCTCAGGGAGCACAGAAGTGGGACTGCAATGGACCAGATGTCTTCTCAGTGTGCTTCTTTGTACCATGCTCATATCCTGGCCCTACTGATGTATTGTCAGAAGACTTTTTTCCCTGTTGTTTTTTTTTTTTTTGTGTGTTTGTTTTTTATCCTAGCTTGCCGCAGAGCCTTTATCTTTTTCTCTCTTCTCATCTAAATGCTGTAAGACCTGTCAGCTTTGTTTTTTTCTCATCTTTCTTATACTTCACTTCGTAATGCTTTGACTTCACGTCTGCTTTTCATCCTGCTCTTCAGCACGTTGCTCTAGGGCATCCTCACCCCATTCACTGTTCAAATCTGGCTCTAGACAGTACATTCTGGATAGTAAAAAAGAGGTAGCACGGTTCCTCGGTAAACTGTTTCAAAGCTCTGCTGACTGAGCTCCATCACAAAGAGCGAGAAGCTGTAAGATAAGCAGAGTCATAAAGGCCTCCTTTCCTGTAAGGCACGAAGAGCACATGGTACAGAACATGAGAAGCAGCAACAGAACACGTTACAGAGTGAGATTGTGAGCTGTGGCAGAAAGTGTTCTTTCCCAATATGCCTTTGAAGTCATCTCTGCTGTCATTCTCATCCACAACTGCAAACTGGAGACAGATGGCAATCTCTGCATGAATATCTCATAGTTTGAGTTGAATAAAGCTAACTTCCTACTGTAAGTTTTCATTTTCCTTTCCCTGCTGCAGTCCTCCATCAGTCTGATTAACGAACTTAGCTGCAAGATACAGTACCATATAGTTTGAAGAAACGATTTGTTTATTTATGGTCAAATGATAGCAGAGTTGAAGAAGAGTAAAAACACAGACAGAAAGCAGGCTGAAAGGTGTGCCCCTAGGACTGATCTCGAACACTAACACCTGCTGATAAATCCAGCTATTACACAATGCTCTATTATCATCACTAGCAATGCTTCAAATCAGATGACAGAATTTGGTAGACTGAATGAGATGAAGATGAAAAGAGAATTTGAAAAACAGGCAGTACGGATATCAACAGAAATAAAATCTCTCTGTGTGCCTACAAAGGGAAGTTTAGTAGAGACAAAATATGCAATCCATTGTTCAGAACTCAGAGAGCATCTCCACAGCTTCACTAGGTTTGCTCCTCCTGGAGATGCCAAGGCAGTGTGGGTGATCTGAGACAGGAAAGCGAGTATTGCTGCCAGATGATGTGCAAGAAGAGCTTAAAAGGAAGAGTCAAGAGGGACTGCAATGCTATGGTGGAGGATTATTTTACTTTTACAAGGAGATTTGACCTCAGAAACATCTTGTAGCATAGGTGGGATTTATAGAAGGATTAGAGAGGAGTTGAAAGTCAGTGTTTTAATGGGAAAGGTTTAAAGAGAAGGCTCTTGAAATTCTACGGATAAAAAGTAAAGCAGGTATTTCTGTGAAAAGGTGGTGGTGAGATTTCACGGAATTATAGTGATTTTAAGCAACAGTATTTGTGGAAGAACAGCACAAGTCGGTAGGTGTTAGCTGGTGTACTAAGTGGTGTGCGTGAGGATTATCCAGCAGGTGAAATGCAAAGCAGCAGAGAGGTTTAGTGGGACTGCACAGGAGTGAGTTGAATACACTTTGCAAGAGTGACAGAGCAGGTAGAGCAAGCATGGGACTGAGAAAATTTGAACTGGGAGAAAGGAAATGAAGAACGTTGTCTGAGCGGGCTCCCAAGGGAGGGGAGGTGGGAAGCAGCAGGCAGTGCCCCGATTGGGGGTTTTGGGGAAGCTCAGGTATGACAGACACAGCTGGGGCAAAGTCAGCTTCTGTGACAGCACCACTGCTGAGATGTACCACTCATCCTTCACTGTGCTTACATCCACTATTTCATCCCAATAAACATTCAGCAAGCATCAACAAATGTCAGTGGGGGCCATTTTTTCTGCCTGGAGGAATTCCGTGACACACCTTTGCTTCATACACACTTCGGTGTCAGACCGGCTTTAACGTGCTCGGTCCTAAAATGAACTTCATTTCCTTGAGATTTTAGGAGTAGATGCTGTTTTCTGTCCTGAATTGAAAAGATGAAGTGTTTGCCCTCTGTCCGGCAAAGGACACCACGATCATCTCACCGTGTCCTGGTGGTAATTTTACCTTGGGGGGAAAATCTCATTCCATAACAATGAACAGACAAAAAACAATATTTTAAGGCTTAGGGACCCTAGTTGCTGTGCCAGCTTAAAACGTAGCTCATAGCACCAACTCCGTCTCTAGGCCTTAGAATATCCCCGAGGTCGTTTTAAGTAAGGAAAGAGAGAACTGAAGCTCTAAAAACTGCTGGCAGTGCGCTCAGCTGTGGCTGAGGAGAACGTGCAGTGCGATACTTGAGCTATTTGGGACTTCAACCCTGATTGCTCTCCAGCACAGCCAGCTTGCTGGGATGCAAACACCTGACAGTCGGCGTTCTCGCACTGGGCACTCGGGTCCAGCCCCGCTCACCGCTACGTAACATCTGTTAATGTATAACAGACTGCAAGGAACGCAGCCTTGGGAAAAACCCAAACAAACGTCCGAAGCCCCAGAGTGTTTTTTAATAGGAGATAAAATAACAAGGTGGCAGTAGCGGCCCCGGCCGCGGGCTCTCGTTCAGGGAGGTGGGCAGGTGAGAGGCGCTTTCCGCCCTCGCTCCGCGAAGGGGAAAGAGGAGGGCGGGGGGCGGTGCCGCTCACCTGGCGCGGCCGGGAGCTGAGCTGAGCGCCCCGCGGCCCCGCCCCGCACACCGGGCTGCGCGGAGAGGGCGGGCGTGGGGAGGAGGGCTGAGCCGGGGCGGCGGTGATGGGGAGCGCGGCCCCGGGCGGGGCGGGGGGCTCGGCGGGAGGCAGGGCGCGGCGGGACGGCTGACGGCCGCTTTTGTCTCTGCCCGGGGTGTTCGCGGCGCTCCCGGCCTCTCTCCCCGCCCCCGTCTCGCCCGCCCCGCCGGGAGCGCTCCTCCGCGGGGCAGAGCGGCACAGCCGCCTCGGGGCGGGCGGCTGCGGAGGCGCTCCCGCCATCCACCCCGCCGCGAACATGGCGACCGGCGGCTACCGAAGCGCCGGCGGCAGCACCACGGACTTTTTGGAGGAGTGGAAAGCCAAGCGGGAGAAGATGCGGGCCAAGCAGGCGCCGACGGGCCCGGGGACGGCGGCGGCGATGTCCGAAGTCAGGCCGGCGGCGGCGGGTCCTGCCCCGGCCGAGCCGCACCACCACCAGCACCACCTGCCCGCCGCTCTCCCGCCCGAGCGCGGCGCGCCCCCTGCCGGCGGGGCCGCCAACTGCCTCGGGCCGGGCCGCGCCGCCCCCGGTAAGGAGCCGCCGCCGCAGGGCCACGCTGCCGGCAGGGAGCCCGCCAGCACACCGCCCGCCGCCGTACCCGGCACCCCCGAGGGCGAGGACAAGCCGGCGGCCAAGGGGAAGAGCTCCGGCCCCAGCGCCAGGAAGGGGAAGGGGCAGATCGAGAAGAGGAAGCTGCGGGAGAAAAGGAGGTCGACAGGTGTGGTGAACATCCCGGCCGCCGAGGTGAGCGGGGCTGGAGGGCCGGGCAGTGCCACGGCTGTGCGGCCGCGGGGACGGCACCGAGCGGCTGCTCGGCTGCAGATGCGGCGCCTTCGGAGCCACAGACTGTTACCTGGGAGAAAAAAAACATGCGGCGATTGAAGGAGCGTTTTTTGAGGGCGGAGGAAGGTATTTTTATCAGCCAGCACCTCTGTCCTCTGCGCCTTTGCTACTGGTGTAGAAATCTGGCGCTGAGTTATAACGCTCCTAGAGGAATTCAGAAGAGCGATAACCGAGGTTTCAGCTTTTTTTTTTTACTTCCCCCAATTAATAGGAGGCCGCAGGGATCTTTAAACGAAGCTGTGTTTTACCCCCAGCGTTGCGTTAATTCTGGTGGTGTATCTCCCCGTAGGAAAAACAGCGCAGTCTGTTTCTCTGGTTAGTGTTACAGGTGGTCAGGATGGCAGTGAAGATGGAGCTCCGTGTTCTGCAGACCCGGAGTCGTTAACACTTGTTTCAGTCCCATAAACGCGCTCGTGACGGTCACTTCCACGCAGGGAGGTGCAGGGAGATGAGCAGTGAGTTGTAGGAGCGGTGGAAATCGTTGGAGCTGTGTTTCTTAGGGGCTGGTCCGGCACTTGGTGAGGCGTTGCACTCTGAGGTGTGTTGGGGTTGGTCTTCCTGCTTTGGGAAGGAGTGCAGAGAGTTTTTCAGCTTTCTGTTTTCAGAGCCTTCAAGCTTCCCAGGCTGAGATGGGTGGTGTGCTTCCCTCTACCCACTCTGTTCTTCTCTAGGAACTCAAACGTTACTGCATTTTCGTGTCCCTAGATAAACTAGCCCTGGTTCATTCCATAGGGGTTTTGCACACTGCAGCAGACAGCACACACCAGCTCTTCTTAGGGCCTCTGTAGACCCCCCCCAACACCATTCATGGCCTTTTTTTCCCCTCCCCACTCCCTGTGACTGGTGTCCTGGTGCTCTGAACTTGTGTTCTGCTGTTCTGTGGCTTTGGGTGGTGCGGTTTGGGGTGTGCTGGTGGTTGGATTTCATGTTTGTTTGTTGGGTTTGTTTTGTTTTGTTTAAATATTGCTCTAAATATTCATTGCTTTCCAGGAATGCACATTCCTTGCTCAGCAACCATTAGGATGTTCCGTGTCAGTTTGCTGCTGTAGCTGCTGCTGCATTGTTAGAGCAACTATTGTGGCTGAGGTACTTGGGCACTGAGAAGCGAGCTCTCCTCAGTCATGTGTATCTGAGGCTTGACTCCTTGCAAACTTCTCCTCTCCACGCTACTCCTTTCTGAAACCAGCAGTTATCAACCCATTGCCTTGTTAGGGTCACGTGCCAGTAAATGCAGATGGCTGTCACAAACAGCATTACTGGGGAGGCTTGGTGGTAGTAGGTGCTGTTCCTTGACAGACATGGCTTTACATGAAGCTACTTCTTTCCATTATTTTGCCTTTCTTTGATGTTCTTAATCATTACTACGTGCATTTCTAAGAATTATTTAACTGGGAACACCAGACTGACTTCAAAAATCATGTCCCTTGTCCATTGTGAGTAATTGCTTAGTAACGAATATCTTACTTGCACTGTCTATTTATTCACAAAGCAAATGCTCTAAAGCACTGATTCAGTGCGCTCAGATTAAGTTAATTAGACACTCTGTGGCTGTGATGCTGAACTTGGACAAAAGAAGGCTGCTGTGTAGATGATGACTTGTTGGAATAATTGGGTTTGCAGTCTGCAGCAGTCCAGTTTCATGGGATCATAGAATGGTTCCAGCTGGAAGGGACTGTCAAGCCCATCCAGTTCCAACCCTCAGCTGTGGGTAAGGCTGCTGCCCATCAGCTCAGGCTGCACAGGGCCCCTTCCAACCTGGCCTCAAGTGCCTCCAGGGATGGGGCACCACAGCTTCTCTGGGCAGCTGTCCCAATGCCTTACCGCCCTCTGAGTAAAGAATTCTCTCATAATGCCTGACCTAAATCTCACTTATTCTAATTTAAAGCCATTCCCTCTTGCCCCATAACTATCAACTGCATAAAAAGTCAGTCTCTTCTGTATTTATGTGATCTGTTTGGGTACTGGAAGGCTGCAGCGAAGTGTCCCTGGGACCTCCTCCAGTCCGAGCAAGCCCAGCTCCCTCCAAACTGTCTTCATAGGAAATTTCTTGCTGTCTTTCTCCTTCATGTGGCTAGGCTTAGCTTCTCTGTGTTGTTGGTAGTGGTTTAATAGCAGTGTGCATTACATGTGATCACTTGCACACGTGGAGCTTCAAGTGCTGTGCTTTAAAATCACTTTTTGGAAGATGGTCTTCTAGACATTTATTGGATGTTCTACTGTCTAACTTTCAAGAGGACAGTCTTTCTCTACAGCAGGCTTGTCATTTTATGAACAGTGTGGCAGTGGAGAAGAGCACCGAAGAGGAGATTCTGATTCTCTGAAACTAAGACGAGTAACTTTACAGAATACACTTGTGGATGCTTTAATGCCTGTAAGCTTCTTGTCCCAGAAGGGAACATGCAAAGTTTTCATCACCAAAGAAACAGAACCTAACTTCAGTTGTAATGCAGTTGAAAAATTGAATATTATGAAGAGTGGTGGAAAAAATTAGTTTCTCTTGTTTATGTTGAAATAGGCATCAAAAATGTTAGCAGATTGAACAGAAATTCATCATTAACGAAGAACAATGGGACAGTAGTAGAGCTGGGTCTTAAACAGTTCCATGTCATCGAGTTCTTTTGTATTTAAGTCATTAGAGGTCAGAAATGAAAGGGGAAGCTGTGAAAACAAATGGTGACAGGTTGAGAGCAGGGCCAGTGCTTTGCGTTTGGAAGCCATGGTGGTAGAAGTAAAGGTTGGGTTTTATCTTCATTATCTTCACAGTGCCAGTGCTTATCTAAGTCCACATGGCTTTGGATTCTGCTGGCAGGGCTGTGCCCATAAGCTGTTTCTGAATCCACACTAGGAGACCAAGAAGTACTGTTGTGGTCACCTTTGTAGAAAGAGTGCAGGTGGAGTCAGCATCAAGGCAGTACAGTTAGGTAGTTGGTTTTGGTGTAATGTGCTTATGGATGAAGTTTACATTTTCACCTAACCAGCTGCAAGCCATCTAAATTCAGAAGTGTTCTGTAAATAATGGAGCGACGAATGTATTAACAAGGTGTGAAGAACTCAGATCTGTGTACTTTGCATGCAGAGCTGCCATATTCGAGACACAACAGTCTCCTGACCCGTTAGCAGGAAATAGTAGTACAGTAAAAGACCTATGCTGTTTCCAGTGTGGGCTGTGTGTAGGATGTGCAGCTGCTTTGTCCATCCCACGCCAACTCTGGAGTGGCACGAAGGCTGTGACTTCCTGACACAGCACCGGGAGTCTGCCTGCCACATTGGCAGGGGCTGTGCGTGGTGCTCGGGGGGTGTCACGCTGAACAGAAGCAGCTCCTGCTGCTGGAGGAGTCCAGCACTGAGCTGTGTGACTGACAGGAGGCTGCTGCGTTCCAGTTGGAAAAAACGAAGGAAACTTTACATGCCAAATGTGTCAAGCGTAGCAATTACTGAGTAGGTTGTAAAGCAACTGAAATCCTTCTCTGAAAGGCTGGAAGCTAGAGAGGAGTGTGGAGTCGCGTGCTGGGGATTGGAGTCTTCTGAACAGAAGTTTCCCTTCAGAGGAATCCTTTGCAGTGGTTCCCTACCAAAGGATTAAGTTAAATGGAAGAGCAGTTCTTGCCATCTCTCCATTACAGGAAAGCATTTTTGCATTGCGCGATGTCTGCAAGCATTTTCCTGTAAAGTGACTTGCTTCTTTTTCACATGCATTGGGAGAAAAATGTCTCAATAAGACACGTTGAGGAAAAGGCTGGGGGAAATGCATATTTCCTGACCACTGATACCATCAATGCAGAATATGAGCTTTGTGGCGGAAGTTTGGAATATATTTATTTGACCAGGATGACCTCCCACCACCATGCTCCTGCTTGCTTTGTCTAGTGAGCGCATTCATTTTACTGCTGCTCTGTTTACGGTTCTCCTTCGGACACAGCAAGGTAAAAGAGGCATTATAAGCATTTTCAGATACTGCTGTGAAGGTTATTTACATCCATTCTGCTTCGTTGTTGGTTGCTTCTTGGTGTGAAAGGGATAAATTTATTCTTGCTGTTTTCGTAGAAGGTCAGACTGTAGGCCAACGTCTACAGCTGGAAATCTCAGGACTCAACCAGAAAGCACTGATTCTTTTATACGTGGAGTTCTTAGTTCCAGTGCCTGTTCCTGCTGGAGTGGGAAAGAGTGATGGAAAGCATTCAGAAGCCACCAGTTTCCCTTCTGATTCTCTTGACTGCATTTGTCTCTTAAATGCAATTTTGGGAAGGTTGGTTTTTAAAACGATACTTTAATAAGTAGGTGTATTTGGAAAACATTATTGTACTGCTAACTTTTTCACTCTTCCTGTTTTGGGATGAATCATCTGAAATGATACCATTATTAAGTGGAAAATAAATGTAAAGTACATAAAGAATTCTTCAGAAAGTAAGAAGAGTTTAGGTTGTAATTGATGGTTGAAGGCATCTTACTTTTCTGCCATGCCAGTTACTACCTCTTCTTGCCAGTCTGTCATGTAGCCAGTAGCCCTAAATAAATGTAGATGTTGGCTGGTTGGAAAGGAGTATTCCTTTGTGTTCTTTCTAGGCTATTTCTCTTGTACTCAAGGCTGAAATGTTGTCTGTTCAAACGTTGCTTGTTCCTAAAGTCTACTTACAAGACAAGATACATCTGGAGCAAAAAAAAATTGTAGGGCAGGGAGGAAACAGTCCATCAGCTGTGTGTTTGTCCACTTCTGCCCTGATGTAAACATAGGAGCATCTTGCTTTTTAGTGGAAATAGGGTGACTTCAGTCTCATTGCATAGCACAGGCACATGAGTGTAGGTATAATTGGTTACATCAGTTATCACTCTGAAGCCAATGTGCTGTAAGTATTGCTAAAAATGACTTGCGTGGCAAGCGTTCAGAAGTTTTAGATAGCTTCGGTGTAATAAGGAATTGCTTTGAAAATACAGAATTGTTTTATGAAGATTCTGCAATTTAAACTGGAATTGCTTTGCTTAGGTAATAGGTTGAAGTTGTCTACAAAGCAAAAAGAAACTGCTTGGCCAGTTGAAACTATGGCTACTGAATACCCTGGCTATTTGCTCATGGGTATAAGTGTGAAAATGGTAAGTTCAAGTGAATTTCGAGGGAGATAAATTTGCATCTTAAGTGTGAATAGTAATAAAATGAGGCAGTGAGGTGAGACTGTGCCTGAAACTTACTCTCGTGTCTTCATCGCAAGGACAAGTGAGGACAGATGTCCTCAGTCTGATCATTTGATTTAAAGCAATATAGTAAAGAAGTTCTCCGGTGTTGTATGTAATTCTGATGGACACAGAATCGTAGATGGTTGGGCTCTGCCACCTCAGCTCTCTTAAATGTCTCAGTATTTAGTATCAGCTAGTGGTAATGGGATTAAATAGCAGCCTCAGATATTTGCTTAGTGTTTTCAGTAGTAAGTCCTAATATTCATGGCAGTGGAGCAATTAATATCTTAGTGACTGAACCATGAAAACTGGAAAATGAAAAGCTAAGCGAGCACGCCAAAGCTGCTTGCTTCTGAAACCTCATTGTTTTATTTGTCGTGTCTTCAAAATCCCTTCGTGACTTTGGAGAATATGGTTCATCCCACACCTGAATATTTGGAGCTAATTACTCAGAGGCTTGTTGATTTAGCACAGTAGGAAGGAGGAGTGTGGAATAAATGATCTTACAATATATTTTTTGGGGTTTTTTTCCAATAAGAGTCATATTTGTCTGAACTGGAAAGTGTGGTTTATTGGTGATTTATATTTATAACTAAATACATATACACACATACTTACAAGAACTACTTCAATGTATTACTTTTTTCCAGTACTTTTAGTTAATTAAAAAAATACACAACCCTTGCTCCTTTGTTTTATGGCTATAACTTTCTGTGAGGATACAGAGCAGTAGAAAGAGTGAATGGATTAATTTCAGCAGTCACTAATAAATCATCCCAAGTTCTGTGAATTAGTTTACGGTTTCTCCAGACTTGTGTTACTGTTTTTCTTTCCAGCAGCGTTTTTGTGCTTTGATTGTGCTGTATCCTGGATGTATTACTGTCCAAAGAACCAAGGTGAACAAACCAAACAGCCCTCAAACCAAATAACCCTCCCACCTCCTGCTTCAGACAAGAAAGAAACAAAATGCCCTTTGCCCCTCCCAGCCCCTCATTTCTCCCCAGAATTCAGCTCGTAGATGGGGCAGGCTGTCTTCTCTCCTTTCATTGTTTGCTTTACGTATCACAAATCCTCATGCTTCTCTGATGACAGCTGAGTTTGAGCATATCTTCCTTGTGTCACTTCACCTTTTGGCAGGATTTGCTTAATTATTATTTGTATTATATTTGATTTCTGTATATCCTAGTAAGAGTTGGTGGGTAATATGTTCCTTTTGGAAGAGATTAAACCAATCTCCCCCCCCAACTCTTAAGTTAAATATGGTGATATGAATTATTTGTGCCAATAAATACTTTGCATCTTCACATTACTTCCTCCGTTGCCTCTTTAAAACCTGCGTTGTTTTCTAACTCCTTTTTTTATGGTGAATGTTTTTGTCTACTGCTTTTTTCTTTGTTGGAGTTGTGTATTTAAAGACTTTTCAAATGGAGGACTGTAGGTGGATGTCTGTTTCCAGTGCTCCACGAGGTCATGGGAAGTTAAAATAAAAACCACAACTCTGATGTTTTGTTCTGGGATTTTACTGTCTGTGATCTGTATGCACGTCCCTTTTGGAAGGGCTTTGTGGAACATTTCAGTCTCTCACTTCAGGCCTGCAAATGCCATAAGCAGCTCTGTCATGTAGTCTGTCAGTACAGCAGTGGCATCACCTTGAAGCAGCCAGGTTTTGTGCTACTAGGTGAGGGTATGCTTTAAGGAAAACAATCATCCAAAACCACACTAAGTTAAGAAACCCATGGTGAGGCAAAGTACCAGTCAAGAGCAAATTTTACTTGTCTCAACTCTTGCCTATGCTCAAACCAAAGTGTGAAACAAATATGTGGTAGGCATAGGCTTTGTACAGCATTTGCTGTGCAGTCCTTTGTCAGCAACAAGACAGAACTATTTTTCTTCATCTGAAGGGCTCTGTACATTATGTTTTAAAACTCCCTAAGCCACAGACTTGTTAGGAGATGAGAAACTTGCAGAAGCATGGTTTGGGGCAGCACCGTGTGCCTTCAGTGTGTAGATGATGAAGCACAGTTGAGACTGGAAGGAGCCTTGGGAGTCTTTAGTCAGACCTGGTTGCTCAAGGCTTAATCCAGTCAGATCTTGACAACCTCCTAGGATGAAGATGGCACAGCCTTCTTGGGCAACCCTTCCAGTGCCTGGCTGTCCTCATGGTGCAGATATTTTCTTTTCTGTCTGATTAGAGCCTCTCACATTTCATTGTACATCCATTGGCTCTCGTTTCCCTTCCATGCATGGGGCCTGGCTCTGCTCACTGGCTGCCTGAGATGACTGGAAAAAAGATGCTTTCATTTTCTTTTGGCAGAGATCAACCTAGGCCTGCTTTATTCCATGGGAATAACAAGTGCTAATGGGATTTGAGGCACAGAGGTAGGGTAGCCAGGTAAAGTGCTCAGATATGGAAGAATTGTTGTGAATAACTGGTCTGTGTATGGCAGCTCAGCCGAATATATCCATCACCAGAGGCCGGAGTAGTAAACACAAACTTGTGATGACTTCTCTTTAACTGCTCATCTTCTCAGTCCTCTCTAACGTAGTTAATTATTTGTATGAGTCACAGGAACCTTTGTACATCCTGCCTGTTGGCTGCAATTACTTGTGAATTACATTCCATGCAATTTGTAGTTCAGTGTTTGTTAAGAACATGGAGTTTCAATCGATACCTGTGGTCATCTGGATCACCCTCTTCCCACTGTGTCTGTGAGGTTCACTTAATCACTTTGTAAAGCTCTAGCTTGATTCTTTCTTTCGGGACACTGTAAGAAGCAGTATAATTATAGTGGGTCTGACCAAGGAGCTGCTTAGCTCAGAATCCTGCTCCTACAATATGTAGGCAGGTAGCAATGAAAAATAATTTAGACATCTTACAATATCCCATGAATTGCTGTCCTAGCTTCTTGACAGTTTTCATCTTGAACACTTGCAGCATCAGATCAGGGTCACTAAATTCAGAAATTCTCTTCCAAGTACTTTTCAGTCTTCCTTGAATGTGTGTTAGCGTAGAGTAAATGTTTAGGCAGAGAGATCCACATTTCTAGCAACCACTACTTACAATGAGCCACTCTTTTATGATTATAATTTCACTCTCATGTCCCCAAAACCCAGTGCATTACCTGCTAGCCTCATTTTGTGATCCTTGCTCACCAGTTACTTCCACAGCAAGGTTAAGAGTTTTTTTTTTATTTACTTACGTGTTTATTAAGTTAGCTGGGATTTCATTTCTGTTCTATCATTTCTGTTTGATATACTGTTATTCAGTGTTTTTGGTTTGGGTTTTTTTTGGTGGTTTTGTTGTTGTTTCATTTTGGTTGTATTTTATTTTATTTTTTCCTGGTGTGTGGCTCATCATTGAGAAGTGATGCTCTGCCAGAACTTCAGATTAGCTAAGTTGCCAGTGGAACCATACGTGGAGATGGAGTTTTTTTCTCTGCAGATCAGCTCATGTGCACCTCACATTTTCTTTTAAGACTTAATTTAGGAAGCAAGTTATCTTACTAACAACCAACTTGTGGTGCTTCAGTATTAATGTCCTCTTCACATACCAAAATCCAGTGTCTGAGTTGTTTGGCCAATAAGTCTGTGTACTAAACCATCCAGAAGAACCAGGTTTTATCACATAAGTGATTAGCTTGAGGTACTGTCAACGCCTGCTTTGTTTGTATATTTTTCCTTTTCATTTCTGGGGAGAGCATGGGAAATTGATGTGAGTCTTGCTGATTGCTGTTGGATTTTATTTATTTGCTTGCTTCTGTGTAAAAAAAAGAAATTATGATGTGTTGAGTCTGAAGCTTCTGTGTTCACAGACTGTACGTGTGTAAAAGCTATGTGAGAAGGTAGTTCGTAATGACTGAGGGTAGTAGCAAAATAAGCAATTGCAATATTCCTTCTTGAATGGGTCATTAATTTTAAATAGCTTTTTAATTGTTTACTTAGTGCTTCTTGTCTTGTTCTACCCCCTCCTTCAAGCCAGCAACACCAAAGGACACTCAGCTGGCCTACATCTCTCACGGTTGGTAAGGGTGGAGACTTGATACTGATGGTAGGTGGTAGCAGATGAAAATTGTGGTATTTGCTGTTTTTTCTTCCTTCTCTACTGCATTTAGGTATTTTATATGCCTACTGAGGTGTTTGGCATTTTTTTAGATTAACTAGGAGAAAGTTGAAGCTGAATTTACATTCTTTTAATGAAACAACTTTTTTCATTTTTTTCTGCCCAGGAATGTGACTCTTTTTGTTTTTGGCATATTTTTCCCATGCTTAAAAAATAAATATATCCAGAATATTCTTGACTCATGAAAAATGATCTAACTGATGTTCTGGTAGCCCAAAGTGGATTACTGAACAGATGTTCCAGACCCGCCTGGACACCTACCTGTGCAACCTGGGCTAGGGAGCTGCTTTGGCAGGGGACTGGACTCCCTGATCTCTGGAGGTCCCTTCCAACCCCTACAGTTCTGTGATTCTAACTGTAAGAAAGCTCTTAAAACAACAGTGTGCTGGGAGTAGTCTCTTAGAAAGTGCACTAGGGGCAGTACTTATCTGAATAATTCTTTCAACTTACAGATTAGTTGATAATGTGAAGTATAATTCCAGTTCCTAAAAAACACCATTTGGCCTTTGCAGGTTAAACTAGAAACTACTATTACTGTTGATCAATTAAGCGGTGCTTTGCCAAACCAGAACTGTACTAGTTGCTGATTCATCCTAGTTTATGAAAGTCTTTGAAGCAGTTTGGCTACAGTTCTACTTGCAGTCTGTGTCCCAGAGCGTTAATAACAAGTAGGGGTGCAGGATGTGTGTGTTTGTTACTTGTGCTGCTGTGGCTTAACAAGTTCTGTAGACTAAGTCCTGTCTAATACAGTGTTGTGACTCAATCTTCATGTTCCTTGTGAAGCTGATAGCTACCAGAATTGCTTCTAGAGCAGAAAGTCAGAAACACATCTTCCTCTCATTCTCCAGAGCGTCATAGGCTTTTGTGCAAGTAGTCATGTTAACCTCTTACTTACTTACATTAAAAGTTTTCTATGAAGTCTGTTTTGAATCCATCCCTCTGTATTCTGGAACATGGGAGGTAGAGTGGAACCTGGCAGCTCTTGGTCCTGCTGCAGGTTGTGTTCTAGGCACAGCACTTAGTGGGCTGCTCATCCTCAGTGCTTTGATCAAAGTCTGCCACACAGCCAGGTGTCAGGGTGGTTTTTAATTCCTCTAGAAGTTCTTAGATCCAGATGGGGAAAAGTGCTGTGTAAATGGAACTGCTAATTCCAAGATGAAAGATTTCGTTTTTAACGTGTGTGATGTTGTGCTTCAAAGAAATTTGTGTGACACTGTCATTTCAATTAGACCAAAGCTACAAACATCTGTAATGTACCATGACATGCTGAGTGATTTAAATTCTTAAAGAACCTACAGGGAGATTTTGTAGAGAAGACCTTTGGGTCCATCCCTTAAGGAAAACAGTGAAGCTGTGGTTGGATTGAGATGTTGCGTGTTAATATCTGATGCCAAAAACTTAAACAAAAAACATTCAATTCTGATACAGAGCATTCGTAAATGAATGTTTGTGGCTTGCCCCATCAGTTTGCAGACTTGTAATTTTTATTCATGAAGTTTGAGCATACATAGTGCAAAGCAGTGCTGAAATTCCAATTTAGAGGCGCAACGTGAATGAGGCACTGTAGTCAGATTTCTTTCATAGAGTTATTAAATGCTATTGGAAAACTCGGAAATGTGCTAAATTGTGAGATTTGGGAAACTACAGCTGGGTGTCTGAGGAGCATGTGTCTGATGTGCTAAGTGCTCTAACAAAGCGTTCCAGCAGAGTGTACTGGGACCAGGTGTTTTGACATGCTTGGCAATTAAATGATATATGTATGCATTTCTGGATGATGGCATAGCTAGAGTCCTCACAGATCTGTGAAAGAGTTTCCCATTCACTCCATTTCTCTGCACATTTCATTAGTTACTAATGAAAGGAGTTAAAAAAAAAAAAAAGAAAAAAAAACCGAAAAGAAGCCTTTAATCTCACATAATGAACTCTGTCTAGAAATGCATAGGAACCCTAAAGGTAATTCTTTGTCAAAAGGAAGGTAAACTAAAAATGAGGAGAACTTGTACAGTAAGTGCACATAAACTTGTAACCTGACGAAGATGGTGAGCATTGGAATTGTCGTGCACAAAATAATGGCACCTCAGGCAGCTAACTTTTACAGCAAAACGTAGTGCTTGTTTTTAGCCAGAGGCAGAAGGCCATTATCTGTCAGTTTTCAGACGTTGTGTGTAGTCTAAAACATAAGTGGGTGTTTTAATATAATCCCATTTTGTGGGTTTGCTTCTTTCAATTAAAAAAAATTGGGCTCGTCAGATGTCAGATCAGTTTCTGTCAAACCTAGCCAGAGGCTGTTTGAGTGCAGGTGTTGCTAAGCAGCTCAACACTGGAAACCACTGCTCTTCACATGTTACATTTTTTATAAGATGCAAGAATGTTTGTGAATCAAAGAAGAAGGGATTATAAAGGGTATGCTAATGTACTTATGCGTGCATGAACTGTTCCCCGCTGCTGTTCTGCTTCCCTTTTTGATTTGTCATGAACTTCTCTGTGTTCTGTTTATTTAGTAAGATTTGGAGGTTGTTTTTTGTGTTCTGAAGTTTTCAGTGCTGTTTGCTGGCTCTCAGAGACTGGAAACCGAGATCTGAAGCCTGAATTTTCTATGTGGTAAGCTTTCAGTTTAATTGTCAGTTCCGTTGTGATGAGAGTAGACATCCCTATGTTTTTTTATAAGCTGGTACAGCTTATTAAATTAGGTTGAGGCTTGTTCTGCTTTGGGGTCCCACTAGGGTCAATCTGGGAGCATTGTGGTGGTCATGCACTGCTGAACTCAGGGCTGCTAAATCCCTCCGACCTGACCTGGCTCCATCTGGAAGCACCGGGAAGTGGGATGCACCGATGTGCAAGCTGACTGTCAGATCTTTGGATGCCAGCATTGCTTCTCCTTTCCAAGAGTGTTTAGTGGGCTTGCTATTAGATTGCATAAATACAGTGATGTTTTTGAATCCATGCGGATTTTTCATTGACTTGTGTGCCTGAGGAAAAACCATAGACTCCTCTTTGAAGGGACAGTGTTAAAAGGGTAGATTTTGTACATTGGCAGAATGAAATGATAAAAATGTATCTTAAAATGTGGATCTGTACCTTTGAAACATGCCATTAAATATCTTCTATAACTTTGTTGTTATAAAACGAACAAACAAACAAAAAAGAGATGTACTGAAGTTGTAGTAAACAACAGAGACTGCTAAACTGAAGAACAGATTTCAAGAGGTAGTGCTTTCTTCATATGTTATGGATCAGAATCGCAGCAGCATCTTTTAAAACATCCTGATATTTTAAAAAAGGGTTGATAAGGAACAATAGCTGATTGTAGTTTGATAAGTAAAAGCATTTTTTATTTGTTTCCAAATACATCTCTGATCTTGCCAATAGCAGTGTTAAAATAATAATGTCGGGGCACAGCAGGTATTTTCTACGATAGCAGGTAACTTCTAGTCATCAACACAGAAGTAGACTATGAAAACACCAATGAAATAGGAGAGGGATATCTGACGGGAAGCATGAAATGCATTTGTTAATTAGCCTTGCATCCACAGAAAAGACTGGAATTTCTCCTCTTTAAATTAAAGTCACTACTCAGGTGTCTCAAATGTCATACTGGGATCTTGTAGTTGCTGATAGTTCAAAGCTTATTTGATTTCATTTGTGTGATGCTGAAAGAAAGGCTGATCTTGCATTTAGATGTACCTTATTGAAATTGCATGGGAATAGCTTGTGTAGCACCTTAAAGAGATTTCCATCAAAGAATCCAGCCTTTAATTGTAATTTAGGCTGGAGATTACTTAGTTGATTTTCCTTGTGTGTGAACTATTTTTAAGCCAGCATGCTGTGATCCTAGAAGATCAGAAGAGGAGAGCTGAGTGGGGATGGCATTGGTGTGGAGAGCCAATGTGCTGAGGGATTAGGGTCCTGTGTGGGATGAGACGTGTCCTGTGAGGAAGGGGAGCTCAGGGAATGCAGTGCTGGGTGTTTGTGCATAGACATGCCTCTCACATCTGCTTTGTGGCTTCACCTGAACCTGACTAAGTGCAGGTGATTTGGTGTGGAAGGGCCTGGGCTTTCAGTCACCCATGGGTACATGCCACATGCAATTCCTCCAGAAAAGACTTTAAATAATAGATTCTGTCTGCTCCTTCTTGTTACAGAAGAAATTTGTTTGAAAGCCAAGTTTCTGCAGTTTACTTTGTAGTTACAGAAATCTGCACCCTAAGGCCTTAAAATTTTTTTTAAGTTTTTGTGAGTTAGCAGCTGTTGGTAAAGATGTGAGAGCTGAGTGTGCAACTGGAAATATCTTGAAAGTAAAACGAGGTGTGTAATTTTATTTGACGCCTTCTTACTACCTACTTCAAATTACATGTGTTGTACATGATGTGAGGGTGGTGAGACACTGGAACAGGTTGTCTGGAAAGGTTGTGGATGCCCCTCCCTGGAGGCATTCAAGGCCAGGCTGGACGGGGCTGTGAGCAACCTGGTCTAAAGGAGGTTGTCCCTGCCTATAGCAGGGTTGGAAATTGGTGATCTTAAAGGTCCCTTCCAACCCAAACCATTCTACGATTCTCTGTCTGTAAGAGGACATCCCTTCAGTTGTAGCTGCAGGTTTTATTTAACTGGAACAATGTCAGAGTGGCATGTTCAGTCATGCCATAACTGAATGACAAACAAAATGCCTGAAGCTGATAGCAGTGACAGCAAATGAGGACTATCTCCAAAGAGGCTCTGGCTCATAAAACAATCATGTTTCACCCTTTGTCTTCCATCCTTTTGTTTTCTTTCTTTCCTCAGCATTCTGGTGCTGCAAGATACTGGCACTAGTATGCGCTGGTAATTACGAAGTGGAGGGATGTGAAGTCTGTATGCCCAAACAAGTTCACTTGAGCAAGTTCTTCATGCAGAACTGGCCTATTTTTTAATTATTATTTCTGATTTGTCTCTTAACTTGTTTGTCCAATCCTGTAAGCAATTTGTTGCTGGCTAATTTTTAATAGCCTGTTAGTGACAGCATCTACTTGTCTAATCAATGTATAATTTATTGTTGTCTGTTCTCTACTATAGCATCCAGTTTAATTAAATGAAGCTGATTGTTTTCATGGTAGCAATTTAATTGTTAAATTAATCGGACTCTTGAGTTTATACTTCTTGGGCTTTATTTCTTATTTGTTGCTGTAGTCTTTCATTCTTAGTGCAAGTTTGTAATGTTTATGCAAAACTAAGCTTCTTAGTGAAACGTAATACAAATTACCTCTTGAAGTTTGAATAGGTTGGGGTTGGTTGGTTGTTGTTTTTTTTTTTTTGTATGGGGGGTTTTCTTTTATAAAAGACTGTGCCCTGGGATAACATGCTTTCAGACTGTGAATGCATATTGGATGCCTTTTTCTTTTTCTTTTTTTTTTTTTGTCTCCAGGTATGTCTGAGGTAGAGCAAAGGTCAAATGTTAACCACCTCCTCAAGTTACGTTTCAGATTAAGAAGACATGAATGTCAGGAATTTGGAGGATTGAGTTTAGTGAGGCCAGTAATGTCAAAGTATTAGCTGAAAATGCGAGGAGGGGAAGAAGGGAATGTGGCAGGAGGGAGGGGGTAGGGTGGTGAATGTTTTGGAGGTATTTAAATATATTTCACTCAGAACAGGCAGACCTGGAAGTGTTGGGATGGAATTATGTGCTTGGATTTTGCTCTTAAAGAAAGTATTCTTAATTGGGAAATGTTTTCAATTTGAACTAAAGCATTTGCTATTGTTCACTATTTCCTGTATTTTGTTGCTCTTATTTTTGGTCAGATGTTTTAGCACCTCTGAAAGTCTGCAGAATGAATAGGTGGAACTGTAATCAAGAAGGTTTACTAAGTTGTTTTTTTTTTTTTTTTAATTGGGAAGCTTCTCAGGAATGCACTTCTTTTCTGCCCAAATGCATTTGCTGCTTATAATTTTAATGAGTTTATAGATGAGCACGCTTTACTTTCAAGACCGATCTTCTTCAAAAGATGGAACCATCCTTGAAAGGTGGATTAATTTCCAAGAGCTTTGTAAAAAGCCATATATCTCCAGAAGGCTCTTTCCATTGTTCAAAACATAATCCTCTCCTTTAAATACTTCATCTGTCAGTCTGAATGTTTCATACACAGCAGTTAGATTGAATCCCTTGATTTGTTTTTTAGGGAACGCTTTATTTGAAGATAACACTGTGGCTGAGTCAGGTTTCGTTGAAATGTGACTAGATGTCTGCTGCTGCTGTCAGCTGAGGACTTGTCAGTAATTCAGTCCATGCAGTTCTTATTTGCTGCTCTGTTGGAATGACTTCTGTGAATGATTCCCATTCTTATGAAGTCTTTGAGAGAAACTGCATAGCCCCTTGATAGTAAATAGTGAAGAGGAAGGCACTGTGAAGCTTACTTACACACGCGGGTTGGTTGCAGTGCTGTACCTACTGGGACAGAACTGTGCCTTCAGTTGGCATCTTCCAGATGTTACATGTTGCTTAAGTGCAGTTTGTTTGAGGACCAGATAAACTGAAAATACACTAAGCTCTGTGCTTTTTTTACCTTGAGCTTAATATTTAAAGGCAGTCGCTATTCCCAAGACAGACTTCAGTGGTTTTATATGTTGCTGTGACTTGGCCAAAAATTTAGTCTTAGTTCTTTATTCTGGGGGAAAAAAGAAGCTGTATAAGTTAATTTCTGGCATAGATCTTACTGTCTCCATATGAACTGCCCAGTATAGTTATTGACTTCAGGTGTATTTGTTTTAAGCAAACAGTTCTTTCCTATCTAATTGGAACTTTGGGGAAAATAATCTTGAGAATAACCTTGAGAAGTTACTTTTTAATGAAAATAAAGTTGACTTCATATGCCTTGTTAGATGTCCAGTCATTGTGGAAAAATAACTTTTCTGGCAACAGGTACGTTTGTACTTCAGTAACCAATGTTTTATAGACAAATGCAAATCCAGTTTATTAAATCCAGTAGAATTTGTGTTTGTATTGTCCTTATTTCTATCATATTTCATCAGATGTCCTGCCCAGTAACCTAATAAAGCATACTTCTCAGAATCAGGGATAAAAAGGTTTGAAATTATTGCAGCTGCATGATAATCGGTTATGGAGCTAGATTTTACACATGCACTGGAAAGGCACTTGGACTCCCATCATGGATGCTGTGCAACTTTTCAAATGGTTTTCACTGAACTTATTTCAGTGCCATGAAAAGCAAGCGGTTAAAAGCTTCAGTCATATCCCTTGGCTTCTTGCTAAGATAGTTCACTTTGTCTGTTATCTGTGTGAAAGGCACGCATGTTTTCGCTGTTCTCCTTACAACATGAGCAGGGTTACCAGAAGTGTGCTGATAGCTTCTGTTTTGGTGTTGTTATAGGGAAGGTAGTGCTAAAAGTAACGTTACGATCACTTTTCCTCTACAGGTTTTAGTTCATATTTGTTTTTTTGGTTTCTGTAACATAGAGAAGTTGTGACTTGTGACCTGGCTGTATTGTGCATACATGTGTGTGTAAATATATATATATATATATATATGTATATATGTATGTATGTATGCATGAAGCCAGTAGAGTAAGAATTGAAACAGTCAAAGCAGGAAAGAAAACTTTAATAGAACAGCTCTCTTTTCAGAGGTGGCTGATTTATAAAGCAGATTTTACAGGAAGAAGCATACATTTATTAAATGTGTAAATTTTAAACAGTCTTTCTTCATTCTCCTAATGAATGATAGGCTGTGCCAAAAACCATAAAATACGAGCTTTCAAAAGCTTTTCCTTGTATTCAGGAGCATTTTCCTACACGTTCTTCTTAATAAATGTATCTGCTCACGTTTGCTTTGATTTTGTCTTCTTTTTTTTGTTGTTGTTTGTTTTTCCACTTTTTGGATACATTCTTGGATCTGTGTCTGAATTCCACTTTGTACAGAACTTCAAATCACAAAAGATTTTGCTCAAATTAACTTAAGAAGGAGACTTTAATGTATGGTGTGTCCAGTTGTGGACTCCTGAGTTCAAAAAAGACAGGGATCTCCCAGGAGTCCTGCCTCGACCCACAAAGTTTGTAAAGGGCCTGGAGCGTCTCCCATATGAAGAAAGGCTGAGTAACCTGACAGGAAGACTGATAGGGGAATCTGATTAATGTTTGTAAATATCTGAAAGGAAGCAGGAGGCAAATGGATGAGGCCAGCCTCTTCTTGGTGGTGTGCAACAACAGAACAAGGAGTAATGGCCTAAAACTTGAACATAGGAAGTTACAAACATGCAGAAGAACCTCTTCACGGTAAGAGTGATGGAGCACTGGAAACCTGTTGCCCACAGAGGTTGTGGAGTCTACTGTGGAGATACTCAAAACCTGTCTGGATGCCTACCTGTGTGATGTGTTGTAGGGTACCTGCCTTAGCAGGGGGGTTGGACTAGACGATCTCTTGAAGTCCCTTCCAACTCCTGCAGTTCTGTGATTCTGATATACTATGGGGTCATTGTCCATGATTAGTCATCTGCTGCCTATAAGAGGAACCTAGCTCAGTTGTCTGTTACTAACCTTCATGTAGTTGCTGTTAAATTGCTCCTTGGCTTCCTCATCTACAGATTCAGCAAACCCGTTTCCTTCAGCCTCTCCTTAGGCCGCATGCTCTTCCTTTGTAAGTCTCTATAGTTTCTTCTGCTCTCTTGGTTCTCTTATTTCAGAAAGCATTCTTATATCTCACTTGAGCCATCTTTTAGTTTGAGTAAGTATTATTTTTGTTGTTATTCCTTGCCATCAGTTGGCAGGAAGGGAAAAGAATAATATTGATAAAAGAATGTACAAAGCCAATGATGCCCACCCAGTCTCTGGGCAGAGGCAGCTCCCTGTTCAGCGCCAGTTTTATCATTCAGCACAATGCCATGTGGTATGAGATATCCCTTTGGCCCGCTGGGGCCAGCCGTCCTGGTTCTGTACACTCCCAGCTCCTTGTGCTCTTCCAGCTCCTTATTGATAAGGCAGGACGAGTAGTTGAGATGTCCTTGGCTCTATGAGTGCTGCTCAGCGACAACTAAAATGTGTGTTATCAGCATTATTCTCATCCTAAATGAAGCTACTAGGAGGAAAAGTCACTCTAACAACTGAAACCAGAACATCTTCTAATGATGCAAGCAAAATGGATCCCACAAGGATATTTCTAATACAATAATTCTAAGGAAATATTTTTTTAGGTTGGGTTGTACTTACATCATTCTTCAAACTAAAGCATTTTAATTGCTACCAGAACCAAGAGTATTTCTAGTAACAAAAGGAGACAACGTTTATTTGGATTGATATGTATTCACATATTTCTAGTATTTTAAAGAGCTCTGCTATTCCTCACAGCAGCCAATGAAGAGACTCATAATCTTAGTGCAGTAAGGAATGCAAATACAAATATATTTCTTCTCCAGTTACAAATAGTTTATGTTTAAATTTGAATGTGAAACAGCATTAACTGTTTATTCTGACCAGTAGAAAAATTTTGTTATTTTTTGAGGCCCATCTCAGCCTCTTAATCATTCCACTAGTGTTTGTCTCACTAAATATTATCTGTCTCATCTGTGCTGATGAGAAGAGAATAAAAACATACTGCAGAGTTCTGAGAAGAACATTTGTTCTTTCTTGAAAGTTTTAAAGGAAATTTAGAGATTGTATGCACTGTATGTTGTTCCTTTACAGGGCAGTTTTGAAGGCTGAATCACAGTTCTCTTTGTGAAGCATCACTTAGCCTGGTGTTTTCAAGAATCATTTTATTTCTTTGGTTTCCTCTCAGAAAGCCAAATTCTAAGCAATGTGTCCAAATAAATTATTTCTGCTTCTTTTTGGCTTTCTGTAATGGACAACACGAATCCTGAAATATGAATTTCCTGTTGCTGAAGTCCTTTGCTCCTAAGTTAAGAAAAACCTCCATCTTGTGGTTATGACTCTTCAGTCGTGCTAATAATAAACTTTGACTTGGGCAGTACAAAAATGAAATCTGCTCATGCTCTGTTAATAAGAACGATGTGGAATGACTTGTTGATGTATAAAGTGCTTGATCTTTGCATAGTTCTGATGCCGAAGAGCAACTTGGGGAAAGTTCACAAAGCCATTTTGTCATCCTAGTGCTAGCCAGTGTTATGTATTTATTTATCACTAATTCACGTGCTAGGAAAACAAGGCCCTAAAAGCGAGATGCCTAAAAGTTGTTTTCTTTCACAGATGGAGGGAGTTTTTCCAGAGGTGTACTTGTGTTGGCTGACTGTCTTCCATTAATGAATACTTGAATTTTTCATTGGTGCATAAATGTGATTCAACGTTTGTGTAAGGGATAAGCATCGACAGTAGCGCTCAATTATAATAGAGTGGTCATAAAACGCATAGGATTAGGTCTCCTTCTTGAATAACGCCAAATAAGTTGTTACCCCTCCCCCACCACCGCCTCCTTTTGTTTCTTTATGACTTGTGCATAAGAAGAGTTGTTTGATTTTTTGACTCCTTTGCTTTTAAACTAAAGGTCGTGTGAGAATCCACAGGAATCGGCCATTTTCCAAGAATGTGACTCCTGGAAGATGGCCTGTGCCAGCACGCTGCTCCTGTAGCCATGGTGTGCGGCGTGTCCGGCTAAATTAGCGCTCCGCTTATTCATTCTCCTGTCGCAGCGCAGGAGCTGGACTTTGCATACCCATTACTCTTTATTCTTCAGACTTCATTAATAGTTTCGGTGCACAAGTAAAGTTCTAGGTCAGTGGCCCTTTCCCCGTTAGTGTTAATGGAGCCCTTTTTAAGTCTCCTGGAATGCTAAGAATGAAGTTTTACTTCCTTTTTTGGGAACTCCTAATTTTTGCCAGTTGTATGATTACTTCAAGCTTCTAGGGTGCTTTAAGCAATAAAACTGAATCGCTAATTTATTTACTATGAATAATTAGAATTTACAACACAAAGAAATGACATTTAAGCCTTACCCTTTCAGGAAACTAATTATCATGTATATGAAGATTCCCTGGAAGGTGGGAACTGAATGCTGAGATTTAATGAGGCTGTTTTCAGTTTCTTTTTATTTAATATTAAGCTGTTTTTACTCCAATGTCCTTCTGAGAGGCTGAGGGGAAAAATCAGATTGGAATGAACAAGTAAGAAATGATTTTAAGATAAGCATGTCTCAAATGCTAGAAATAAAGATTCAGGAGTTGCAGTTAAAGTCAAGATGTACAATTCAAGTCGTTAATGCAAGATTATCCTATCGCACTTTAGTTTAAACTGTCTGCTTCAACTTTAAATAGTGGGGGATTCTGCAAAGCTAGGTTCTGTAGTGGTAGCTTTAAGAAGTACAAACATGTATTATTTATTTTAGGAACAGTGTTGCAATAAGTATTTTTCACTTACCAAAAAAACCCCTCTCCTTATCTTATTAAAACAGACTTTGCATGTTGATGGTTGTGTTTTTCAAGGAAAAGGATCAGGAGGAATGAGAATGCTCTCTTTTTTTGTGTGTGTGACTGTATCCAAGTTACTATCCGTAACCCAGGTTTTGTTCTGCAGCAAACTCATTTAAATCCTCCCAGGAATGCACAAGATCCTTGCCAAAGGGTTTCACAGAGCAATTGAAAGCTGTGTTTCAAAATAGGCATTCTTTACAAATACTTCAATTAAAATTTTGTCTTTCAGAGTAGACTATAATAATACACGCACTTTGTAGCAAATAGAGGTAAATGTTTAGTCTGCATTGATGAACAGCTCAAAGCTCAGCATGGTTAGCTTTGCCAGTAGTGCAGCTCAGTGGAGGGTGGCATTTGGAGAAAACCACAAATTAAATCACTGTTGGAGTGTAATAAATAAATTAAAAGAAACTATTGAGTAGATTAAAAACAAAAACACAAAGCACCAACCTTGTCATTACAATTCCGATCTCTTTCTTTTTCTTTAAAAAATATCATAATTAAGTAATATATCAAACCCCATGTAGTCAAATAAATCCTCACTTTTTCCAACATTTGCCTCAGTGTGCAGGTGGTTCAGTCAGTGGCTTCCAGATCTCCCTCTGGAGCATCATTCCTGAGAGCTGTGAGTACTGCAGGTTGGGTTGGGCTTAAGGCACTTCAGTAGTATCTGCATTTATCTGCAGGAGAGACCCACAGGAGACTGCCTCAGACTTGAGGTAAGCCATCATCTGTGATGGTGGTTGTGTTTTTGGTGCCTCACATTGCCCCCCTTTCCCTCACAAGATAGTGGCTGTGCTCTTAACCATGCAGAGTAAGGAATTTGTTTCAAACAGTCGGTTTGGATACTTCAGGGGAACCTTATCAGTTCACTACTCTGTTGACCTGGCCACAACCAAGGTCCTCAAACAATTATTTGGTCATAATCTAAGCTGTGTAGTTTTGTCTTTCTGATCAGGTGAGTATTATCATGATATATTATCGGATGCTGTTGGCAGTACAAGAAATATTTCTATTTTCAGCCTGGAGGAAACAGGATTATGTATTCATGTCAAAAGAGGATTTTCTGGGGAGTTCTTCTCTGCTAAGAATAAACATTTGGAACTGAGCATGTCCAAATAAATTTCCCCCAGAGCAACCAACCAAAGTAGTCTCTGCAATAAATACTGATTTGTGAGAAGCCTTGCAATAGTGGAAAAACATTTAGAGAATTTAAATATAAGGTTAGGGTTATAATTAAAAAGAGCAAATCCAGGAGCATAAATCTCAATCAACAGGCAGTAGCTGGATGGATGTCAGTCCAGGTGAAATAGTGGGAGATTTATCTTATTTAATTCTCTTTTGCATTTAATTCTTTTTTTTTTTTTTCTAGAATTTTGTCTGAATCTTTGAGAACTCAATCTCAGGAGTCTGTTGTAGTCCACTGGTGGTAATAACTTCTGTTAGCAGAGACTGTAAGAAAGATTGTAATTTTGACTAAAACAGTCTATCCTGACTCCATTTGTGCTTTTCTCCTAGTGTGCTGTGGGACATATACATGAAGGTTAGTGGGGAGAAATGTATTCTTTGTGGAATTTGCTGCCCTTATTTGTAATACTGCTTGACACTGAAACTTTTCCTGCAAAGTGCTACTCTTGTGACATTCTAGAAAATAAAGCTGCAGGGGACCCTAGGGGGTTATTTACTTTAGTTCATCATCGTGTCCCAGAAGGGTTCTTGTACCTGTCATCCCTGACTTGGTTCATCTGACATGGGTTGTTGTAGCAGGTATGTTCTTCAAGATACCCAGTGGTGAAGATTACTTTTCTAGATGGACTACTCTGCCTTGTGTGTGTGCCTTTAATTTTTTCTGCAATGTATTTGTTTTTGCAGCAGCATTTTGTGAGGTTCAATGAGGGGCATATAAGTGAAGCAGTATGCATCCTATTTGCAAGGTGGCTTCTGCACTGACAGGATAAGGTGTTAATAATATTTGCTGGACTTTTTGGCAGAAGCACTTTATTACAGCATTTCATAAAAATGAAGAGTGACTGTGAAAGCCTTTGTGGGTGTTTGATTTGACAATGCATAGATGTGCTTAAATTTTCTTTCTTTCTTTACACATTTTAAGAACAGCCTTCAAACACAAACCATTAATTGAAAGGCAGGTGCCAGAGAGAGTCAGAGCCTTTTATTATTGCAAAACCTAGTAAACATGCTCTGTTTCCTATAAATAAAGATTATTCTCCCTGTCAGACTCACCACCAGAAAAGATCCTAAATCTGATTTATATATTAGGCATAAATTACTACTGTTTAAGTTTAGAATATTTTATTTTTAGCTTATTAGCTCCTTGTCAAAAGTACAATAAAATATAATGGAACTGTATGCAAAACTCTTAATTGTTTTAATAAATGGGAATTCCACTTAGCACTGTGGAAAACATTGCTTAAAGCAGTAATAAGAGAATACCAGAACCGTAGAACATAGAGTACATAGAGTAATAGCTGTGTTACGATCTCTGTGGTCTTGATTTCATTAGATATTTCTTTCCTACAATTGCCTGCGTATGTTAACAGGGGAAATTACTGATGTGAGGGTCAGCATGTGTACAAGATACTCAAAATTGTTCTAATGTTTATGTATCTGTGCAGAGAGGAAAAGTCAGTACAAATTTCACAGGGACTGAGGCCAAGTTCAGTGATTCCTGTCCTTGTGCTGCCCCTTTTGTGGAGCTTGGACGCCTGTTCTTATCGTAGGGGAAGCAGCAGGTCTGAACATAGTATTTTTGGTTTCTGATGGGTTAATTTTCAACTTCTGCCCACTTGAACTATTGAGCCAGCACAAAAAGAATGGGCCACGTAGATGCCAATATGAATGGAGGATGAGGCTGGGCTGCTTGACCACTAGCTGTGGGCATTTCCAAGTTCATGCTGTTGTAATGGGAAAGCTGGGTTGAGGAGTCCATCTTGCCCTGTATTTCTCTTCTGTTTCTTTGTACCTGTGTTGCAGCTTACTTTTCTTTCAGTTGGAATGACTCAACTGCAGAGGAGCACAAGCCATAAAACGTGTGTTAATCCACTGCCTGTGACTCTTGACTGGCATTTTTACCTCGGGAATGGTAACATGGCACTGTGCCTTAATGTGAAAACTCCCAGCAGCTGGGTGAGCTCTGTAGTAGGCCTCCTGTTGCTACCTGCAGAAGTAGCAGCCGTGCAGGTTGCAAGGAGCAAAATGTTCAGTAGGCCTCATAATCTGTAGGTTGAAGAAGTCACCATGATAGTGTCCACAGGACAAGAGTTTCAGGTTTGTTTTTACCTTGAAATAGATAGCCTTTGCTATTACCAGGGGCACCACTTGAATCACAAAGTAGTTGATTTGAGTCATGTTCTACGAGGACATGAGTGTGGGCTTTAGATGAATAATTCAGCAGTTCTTTGGTTTGAATTGCTGAGAACTCAGTCCTGGGAGTGTTAAGAGCTTCAGTGTTAGGGCTGCTGTGGATGCATGCTCTCACCTGCCTCACCCGAACTGACTCAAGCTGTGTTTGATCCTGTAGTTAGCTCAGCCAAGATGATCGATGCTTTATAGGGTTAGCTTTCTGCTAGTGAGTTACCCTGACGTGGCTTGCCTGACATAGTGGGGCGGAGGATTCTTAGAAGCCCATAGGCAGAACTGGGAAGGGGGAAGATGGAGTGTGGCTGGGTGGATAGTGCTGCTCTGGTGCCTCAGCCCTTATCCCTCATGCTGCTAGCCATCGTAGTGGAGGGAAAGCAGTTTTGCTTCTTGGCTGGAGAAAGCAATTACAGGGAGGCATGTGAAAAAAAAAAAAGGAAGTAAAAATAAAATGGCAGTAATGCAGAGTTATTTCAGCATCCGTATAAAGTTTGGCCCAACTTTTGGGTGAAGGTTCAGTTTTAGAGCAGTTTCCTTTCTTTAAATTGTCTGGTGCCCTCATATAGTTGGTCATAGATAGGCAGAGAGACTTTATTTCTACTGTTGTTTTTACAATGTTTTGAGAGATTAGGGGATTCCTTATGCTTTGAAATCTACAGATGAAAATCATGTGTCGGGGAGGGGAAGGGTTTTAGGTTGTTCCTAAACAAAAAATAATGTTGTCTATGCAAAGCCTCCCACGAATTTTAGTATCTTGTAGTGCAGGTGCTAAAAGGTCAATTGCAAGCCTATCGCTTGTGGTGGACCGGGAGGCTTTTTTCTAACCTAATGCAATGTTAATGTCCATTTAAGGAAGAATGTCTGCAGGAGCCAGTGGTATTTACTAACTGCGCCTGTGAAAACATTCCTCTTCACCCTCAGATGCTCACTCAGCCTTCTGTTCTCCAAGTGACATTATTACAGGCTTTAGCCTGCAGTCTGAGAAATTAAAAGCACGTTTTAATAATGTGAATAGCAGACTCCTCAGTCTGGACTCCGCTGGTGCTTCCTCTTTTGCTTGTCGCTAGTTTTCAGTGCATGTTGCTGGGAGGATTTGGGGTTTTTGTTGTTTGTTTTCTTCTGCCTACAACATGAGCACCCCTTCTGCATTATTTTAGCTGTGGAAGTTTTCTGACCCTAGAATTCTTAGAAACAGGCTTTTCTGTGATGTAAGGCACGACTTGGCTGTGTGGCAGGTTGCTGCAGCCCACACCAGCTCCTCTCACGTTCCACAGGACCTGCCTCAGGAGTGGGCAGGCTGCTCACCTTCCTGCTGCTGGGCATGGCCAGGCTTGGATTACCTTGTATTCATCGCAGGCACAGACTGGCCTACACAAAGCATTGCATATGAGCAGTTACCATGGAGAGGATGATGCACGTTAATTCCTGTGTCAATCTTAACCTTTCCCTCCTGCTTTCTGTGCTCAATAGGACATGGAGGAGGGCTGTAAGGCCCTTTTACTCTGCTCTTGGGTGACCCGGACCCTTACCAGTGCACTGCTGCACTGTGCCATGTGCTGTGTGGGGCAGGTTCAGGGATCCCTGTCTGCATATAGCCGATTTTATCAACTATCTTCAACCACCATGTTTCTGAACAGTTCAGAAAAGAGGACTTCAGCCTTTATTCACATTAAACAGTTAAGATATGTATGTGTAGTTGATGTTTTAAGTCAAGGTAACTGATGCTTTATGTGAGATCTTAATGACTTGCTTCAGCACTCCAGCCCGAGAGTAGATCTGCTGATGTGCCTCACGAGCAGCCTCTCAGCTGCTGAAGACCTGGCAGAGGTTTACAGTGTTACATCTGAGTAACCTGTGGCTGAAAAAAACCCACCAACCAAATAAACACCCAAGCCCATGGCATCCACTCAACAAATTTGATTTAGAAAAAAAAAAAACAAACCTTTTTTTCTTTTTTTTTTTTTCTTGTACAGACTTGCGCTTGCAAGAACTAAGCTGTGTTTTATCTGTCAAGCATTTTCCCTGCTTTACTCAGTCCTGCCTCATGCTTTGCTGCAAAACACCATAACGAGTTAGGGTAGTGTAGGGCTCCAGGGAGTGCAGTTGTTTTGAAGCAGCTTTATGATGTGACTCATCCCCCCCACTATCGTACCGCACATTTCCTCACACCTAGATTGATCTGTTTCTGTGTCTGTGCATGTTCACTGTTCTGAGGTCACCGTATGCAAATACTGCTGCCGTACTAAAGCACTTGAACCTGCTTGTACTGTTTTGTGGGCTTAAAATGTGTATATGAAATACTCTTGAGTGGTGAAGTCTTGCCTATCCACATGCTCCCGTCCCAAAGCCTTAATTTTCCTTATCTCCTAGGGGAAGCATGCTGTTATGCCCCTGGTAATCACAATGTCAAGATTTGAGGTGAATGCTGCAGTGGAAATAAAGCAGATCACTCTGATGGTGAAAGAAATATCAAGAAAAAACCTCAAAACAAGTGGAACAGAAGTGTCCTTTGCTGCCTTATTTCCACATGGCCTGTGGAAGGGAAGAGCTGAGCACACACATGCTGGGCAGGCTTTGGGCTGTGTGCCTTGCTGCTGCCTGGGTGGGAGGTTTCATGCTGTCTCCTGGATTACTGTGGCAGCTGATCTGCATCTTGCACTCATGGGAGACTTGATTTTCAAAGCGCCTTGTGTCAGTATCAGATCCTTAAGATATTAAGCTATTATTAATTTTATACTGTTTATGCTATCTGGAAACTACCTCCCTTATCTGGTGACTTAATTGAAATACAGCTACAGAGCAATGGTGGTTTCTGAGCTGTGTGCCACAAAGAAGTTGGAGCACAAACGCTGCTGATAGAAGACCTTCATACTGTTAAGATGTGGAGCTGTATGATGAGAACCTAGGTAGGAGTTCTGCCAGGAGCCTTGGGCAGCAGTAAGAGCATTTATACAAACAATGTGTTTGCGTAGCCCCTGGGGAAGAGGCCTTCCTTCCAAGTGGCAGAGCTGAAGGGTGATCTCAAAAGTCTAGATTGGGAACCAGCTTCAAGGTATTGTTGCTAAGATTCACTTGTGGCTTTTGAGGTCCTTTGTCAGGAAATAGTTCCAGCACTGACTGCAGCAGCAACTTCAAACTGTTTTGATCTTACCTGGGCATTGCATTCCAACCAGATATCAGCGCTGGGGATGTGCTTTGTCTGCCCATATGGCTTCTGTCAGTATGCTCTGTCTGTCCCTGACGTTGCTGCTGGGGGCTTCAAAGGTGCTTATTTACCGTGTGGAACATCAGTTGTTATCCAGATATGTGCCTGTCCTGCTTAATGTGATTCTTCAGTACTTTCTTCCCTTCCTGCCACACAGCTGAATGTAGCATCCTCATCTCTCTCTGGTAAAAAATAAATAAATAAAATAAACAAGAAGTGTGCTTTAAGATGAAACAACTGGGAGAGAAGAAAAACTGGTTGACATTTTTATCAGTTTTTCTACGGATTCAAAAGATTCCACTGCTGAATTAGAAATGCAGCGCAGGTCTCAAAAAAGCATTGTGCTGAAGTTTTCTTTTTCCCTTGGAATTGGTTCTGGTGCTAAGGCTATTGTCACAACTTGTCCATGTGCACTTGGTTGTCAGCAGCCTCTCTGGCTTTGTTTAATTTGACCAATCCCACAGCCACTGTCTGTAAACACTGAATGAGGTTCAGCTGGGTGGAAAAAGCAAAATGACAATTAACCTGGTAAGCAAGAGAGCAGAAACCTGCAAAGGCATTGTACTACGGTTTTAAAAAGCCTTTCTAAATGCAGCTTGACAGACAGCATAAATTGCTACAAACGGCGTGGTTAAGGGGATAGTTAGAAACACGGTACACATTAACCTGTTTGATCTCCTTTTAGAACATTCCTCAAATACCGATCTCATCTTTATTTCTTTTTTAGAAATGCCATATTTAATTGAGGGAAGAAAACAAGAATTAGATGCCTTTCATATCACCGTTTCACATGAAAAGGAAAGTTCTGTTTTGAAAATAGCGTGCTAGTCTTCTCTGGGATTTGTTTCTCTCACCATTCAGGCTTTAAACAGAAGAGTGCTTGATCAGTTTGGCCTTCATCAGCATAGAGATGCGTCTTTTTCGGAGCATTGTTTCTGTTTGTTTAGTTTTGGCATGGTAAGGGAAGGCAAAACAGTGGTGGTTACAGGCATTTTGACTCCATTAAAGTGTTCCTTGGGTTGCTTTTGTTTAGCCATCGTTCCCGTGGGTGAGCTGCTCCAGTTATAGACAGTTTACGTTATCTGGAGTGCCAGTGTCTCTACGATTTATATCTAATAGCAGGAGACGTTTTATAGGAAGAATAGGGACAGGCAAGCACTGAGTCTGTAGATTCTTGTTTTCTTTATATCCAGGAAGAGTTCTCTTTTCAACTTTTGCAGTCCATAGCTTTTGCAGCCCCTAAGTGCTGTCTCCTAAAATACAGGGTATGATCCAAAATGTGAAATGTTCCTTCCCGTTTTTTCTTCTGTTTTGTGTGGTTTCGGGGAAGATTGCTGTAACCTTAATATTTTTGTATTCAATGCTGTTAATGGTAACTCCATAATAGATGGAACCAGCAGCAGAGAAAAAATGTATATATTTTTTCTAATCAGCAAAATTGTATTGGAGCCAAAAAGGAAAAGGAAAGAAAAGGAAGGAAGATGTTTGGTTTTGGTCTTCTACTGTATAAATACTGTGCTGTATTTGAAATTTAGGCTCTGTAGTTCTTAAGTGAGATGGAGAATGGATTGTGTCCATTGGCAAGAAAAGGACCAGGCTGCTTTCCTCCTAGCTCCTTTATTTTATGTTGGGTTTTGTTCCTTTTTGCTTTTAAGAGTAGAGCATCGGTGCGTTGGATGAATGATGGCTGTAT
Organism: Cyrtonyx montezumae; assembly: GCF_038088225.1. Taxonomy (NCBI): domain Eukaryota; kingdom Metazoa; phylum Chordata; class Aves; order Galliformes; family Odontophoridae; genus Cyrtonyx; species Cyrtonyx montezumae. Next base: position 122,708,125 of record NW_027072034.1, read on the forward strand.
TTATGTAATACTTTCCCCATGGCATGAGTGTCAGCAGTTTGACTTTTTCATATATTGATCTTCCCTCAGCTCTGCTGTCTGGTGCTTCTGTTCTGAGGTAATGGTCAATCTGAAAAGGTTTAAGATGCTAACTTCAAGTGCAGCGCTAAATGGATTGGTGTTTAATACTGATAGCTTGTCAGTCCTCATTTTTGTTACATTTTTCTAGAAGGATTCAAGTAATTCTAGATAGCTCTTTCACCCTCCATTTTCTCTTGTATCCCCTGCTGTTTTACTTGGTGACTTTAGTATTAATGTCACGTACTAAGTAGCTAAATTGAGCATTTCCACCAATCATTCATGACAAGCCTTGTGATAAAGGATTTTTTGGTGATTAGTTTAAGTTAAACATTTGACTTTTGAACTCATTCTTGTGGTATGTTTGAAGATAGTGGTGGACAAACAGTGTATTTCGCCAAATAACAAACTGCAAACATAGCTGCTTTTTGTTATTATAATAGAGGAATAATTGACATTCTGGTTTTGATGTAGTTGATGTTTTACTTAACTTTTAAAGAATTCAAAATACTTTGTTACTTTGCTCTGATACAGACAAATAAGGTCGCGTCCCTTCTCCTCCCTCATTTCTAAGTGGGTTTTTAAAACTATCAGGTTGAGACAAAGAACACAGATGGTATTTGCTCAGGAGTAGAATTGAGTATATAAAGTGTATACTTCGGAGTTCTTGTTTTAGGTGGGAAAAGGATAGACAGAATTTTATGTGACATTAAATCATGAATGCCATGAGATCCTTAGAGCAAGATGTGCATCTCTGTGTCCTCTAAGCAACGCCTATCCCTTTGCTGCTTTTTGTTGGCTGAGTGGTTGGGATGAGTGCATCCCAGGGCTGCAGTCAGCTGTGTCCAGGCCCACCTGCTGTTCGCTGACCCATTGCTGTGTTGAGTCTCTTTTGATCTTAGATACCAAAGATTCCTGTCTTTATCCCTTCTCTGGGTTAAAAATCCATTCTTGTTATAACACTAACTGTTGAAATTGGACTTCTCCATTTGGGTACATAGACTTTCAGAAACATGCAAAGATCATTCAGGTAAGGTGTTCGAGTCCAGTATCCTTTTTTGGACTCTTTTAATGTGAGAATTAAGGTCAAATGTTCTTTTAAAATATGTGTGTCTTTTTCTGGGTAACCCATACTCATAACACTGTAGATTTTATATAATAACTGTGAATAACACTAGCTCTTTTTGCCCCTGCACGGAGGTTTTCCAAGATGTAAAGTAAAACACTTAGGCAAACAGGGCCTGATAAAAGGCTTGTGTAATGAAAAAGATGTAATTTTTCCAATTAGACTATTGTTCCAATGTAAGATTGTATTACTGAAAGCCCATTTTACATAAACGCTTCAGGTTCTGAAGGAGAAATGTTACATAGTCTGAAATGACGGAGATTTGGGATTTTTGCTTGTTTTGTGGGATACATTCTGGAGGATGATGACAGAGGTTTGACATGTGCAGAGGTGGGAACGTGGCATTTAGCAGATACCGCAGCTTGGTGTGATAAAGACAGAAAGCATTTGGTTCTCCATGCTGTGGGAAGAAAACTGATTGTGAGGAAGTGATGTGTGAAATAGCCTTCCTTGTGTTTTGCAGAGAACTCTCAGGCTTTTCTGAGTGGTCAGCTGAGGGATAAATGCTGTTGATTCCCAAAATGCACTTCATTTGATGGTCTTGTCACCTTTTAATGCAAAGTGAAAAGGAATTCTTCATCTTTTCTAATGTTTCCACTGGGGAAGACTTTTAGGAAGCATTTAGATTTAATAGAAACCTTGGCACTTTCCCAGCATCTTGATAAAAAGTTATGATAATGTACTTGAAACTTCTACTAAACACAGAAAGGGTCCTCTCTATCTTATTTAAAATTGTTCTAAGTTGTTTTAGTGCAGTGGGAAGAAACCAAGATTTATTTCTTGTCCTAAATTGTTAGCACGATTAAGGAGCTGAAGAAATGCCAGGGTAACTGATGGTGCTTATGTTGTGGGCGTTCTGTTTATTGCCCAAATGCAAAGTTGAACACAAGCTGAGTTTTACTGACTGTGTATCTCTGCGTGCACATCTTCTTGGACTGTTTAAATATGTTCCTGACTCAAGAGCTCATCGTTTCTGAAAAGCTGATGTATTGAGGCCATCCTGGGAGTTGCATGAAATAAAAGCTCGAACACATTCATGTCTGGCTCAGGAAAATACCTGGGCTCATTAGAACTGCTGAAACCAACCAAAGAGATCTTTCATGAAATGAACAGGGGAGCTTGCAGATAGGTGCTCTGCCAGCATAACTGCGAGGCACATTGGTGAGTCAGGGGGATGGGGACAGGGACATTTTGCATCAGCACAGTTGAGCAGGGAGCTGCTTGTGCCCGTTCAGAAATGGATCTCTTACATTTAGAAATGCTGCTTGTTTCTGTTGGAGGAAACCAGTTTGTGTTTGTTGTTAGCGATGCTCAACCATTCACAGGAATCAACCCAGTGAACCACTTGAGATGTTTTTGTACTGCACTGCTTCAGCTGTGGGCTGGCGGTGTGCTGGAATGCAGGGCTGTCTTTGGGGCTGTTTCCTTCATCCTCCTGATCCTTTTGAAAGCATCTTATTCTGCTTGTATTTTCCATACTAGAGGTTTACAGAAAAATGTTTATACTACAGCTTCAAACGTATACTGAAATGCTAGAAAACCTAAAGAATTTCTGTGGATTCCCTATATTAAGATCAGATGTGGGAATGTCACATTGAATGTCTGCTGTACAAAACTCAGATGATTTCAATGGAAAATAAGAATCTGCAATGGTATGTGCCTAGCAGGAAAATAAAAAGCAGGGGGGAAGGGAACTGGTGGGGGAATTATCTAATGGGTTAGGCTTGCACCTCAGTCCATTTTCCTGCTGCTGTGTGGGCAAGGGATGTGTCTGCTGTCACGTGAAGTGCTTGGGTCCTGGCTGCTCGGGGGCCTGCTGCAGTGATGTCACCTGAGGTGGGAGCAGGCCTCAGCAGTCCTCAAAGAAGTGGCTTTATTCTCCAAACTGTTTACATCAGTTGCTCAGCTAAGTGTTTGGTGCTTGGGAAGGAAGCAGCATCTCTAGGGAACTCTGCAGCATCAAATCCTTGAGGTTTTGAGTGCCTTGTGATGGTGCTGATTGTCAGCCTTCTCAATCCTTTGCCCTTCCTGAGGAGGAATGGGCCCGGCTGGCAAATCCTGATCGCCAGTGCTGATTTTAACATTCTGTGCTTTGAGATTTCCTGTCAGAAGATATTGTTTTGTTCTGTCCAGGAACTCTGAGAGAAGGGTTGGTACCAGGTGATGGTATATGAAAAGAGAGGAAAATATTCTTCCTGAGATCCTCTGTGAACCTTGTAGTTCTTTCCAAACTGGCTGGCTTCACAAGAGCAAAAGATGGCTCCATTTCTTGTTGTGGCAGAGACTGAGGTTTATTTCTGATGTTGACGCTTCAGAACAGGCTGTGAGAATGGTGGGATAAAATAGGATACAGACTGAAGTTTGCATTACCAAAACTTTTACAGTTTATAAAAGGCGAAGGATGTTGATTTAAAAATCAGCTCCTAGAATGTACGATGATTGTTTTTTAAACTTTATGTTAGTAATGGAACTGAGGCAACAGAGTGAAACATTTTTTGATTTATGATTATTTAATGTGAGAAAATCACTTCTTGAAAATACTTCTGAGTGTATAATGATTCATCCGTAATAATCTTTTAAGTGAGCCGTTCCCTAATGATAAAAGTAGGCAGGTCTGCTTTTGATTAGTAATTGCATTAAGATGTTGATTAAAAGTACACTAGTGAAATTGCATTAGGATTCTGCCATGAGTGGTACTGCAGAGAACTTAAATGGCCTTTATTTGAATTTGCTTATGCTTGCTATTGGAAGCATATGCCTTTTTAGTTTGTCTTGTTTTCTAGCACTACTGTCACCACAGTGTTTGTTTTGCAGCAGCCAGATTTACTTGGTTATACACTAGCGTGATTTTCAGTTACTAAATAACACCATTTTCATTACAAAAATGCTACATTTCAGCATTCTAGTTGTAGGCTTTTGTCTACTCTTGTATCTTCTAGGTAAGATGATGTCAAAGATTGTCAGTATCTAAGCCTCAGAATAGTGATTTATTTCTTGTGTGCGTTAGAAATTGGAATTCAAGTCATTTTACTTTCACCTCTGTTGCCCTCTGCTTCTCAGGCTGTTGCACATTCATCTGGAAGATTTATCAAAAGCCTTAGAATAGTTTGTTTGCTGGGGTGGTGTTTTAATGCCCAGTGCTAGCCAGCAGTTTGCGATGTTACAGGCAATTTGTTTTGGAGTTTCATGTATGCGTCAAGATGGTCTTCCAAATACTTTCTGTGAATTTGTGTAAGTTAAACTAATACAGACCAATCTAGACATAGCTGACCTAGTGCAAATCTGGCTGAGCTGTTTCAGCCCTGGCCTCAGCACGACTTTGAGCCACCACAAGGGCGGTGTTTCTGCCTATTGTCCTTATACTGTTTTCTGGGTCTCACTTATCAGCAGTCAGTGCTTTAGAAATGCAGTCCTTTTGAACTCAGTATTTCAGTAAATGTGGTATGAAAAGACAAGCAGTTATACGTTAGTGTAAATTATTATTAACTTACATGAATGCCCAGCTGATTTTAAAACGACTTCTTTCCGATAACAAATTTTCAAAGACGAACTCATAGCCAAGGAGAACAAAGGCAATATGGATTACTCAGCGTGGTACTTCTGTCTCACTGTGTCAAGAAAAAAGTCAGCTATTGAGTTGAGAGTAAAATTAATTCTTTCTGTATTTTTCTTTTCCTGTACTTCTTTCACATCAGTTACGTAGAGGTAAAATTATTGTGTGGGACAAATAGCATTTTAAAATCATGGAGTCGCTCAAGTGGAAAGTACAGTTCAAGCTCCTGCTCAAAGCAAGAGTAACACTGAACTCAGACAACCTTGCATAGGGCTCTTGTCAAGTTGAATCTTGATTCTTTCTTGTAATTAAGAAAAAAGCAGTTGTCGGACTTCATTCTTGTACTGGAGATATCAAGATCCATTACAAATTCAATTAAACTTTTCTAAAAATTAATCTTTGAGACTATTACTTCATTGATGCATGAATTTTATGAAATATGAAAAGCATGTGAAGCAACATAAAAAGATGATTTTATTACTGAATCTTTTTGGTTTTAGAGCCTTGATGAATATGAAGATGATGAAGCAGGGCAGAAGGAGCGAAAGAAGGAGGATGCTATCACCCAGCAGAATACAATACAGAATGAGAGTTCCAGTGCAGATTCCACTGGATCGTACTTAATACAGGTGAGATCCTAACACTTTTCATTTGGTATTTTACTCAGTTTTTAAACTGGTGTTGCCTTGTTTGTTTGTTATCCTACTTAACAGTAGACAAATGTGAAATTTGGGAGTTGTCACGTATTCTTTCCCCAAACTCACCACTTCTGGCACCAGCTCTGACACCATAGATATTAGTGTCCGCTCATTTATTATGAGGAAGAGAAACTTCTCTGGATTCTGGTACTGAAACACACACACACACACACACAGAAGAGTCTTTGCCACTACATATTATTTTCTCTCTGTTTTTTATTGTCCAGTCCCCTTGCAGTCCATGGATGTCAATGGAATCTCCTCCTTGGAGACCTTCAAAAGCTGCCTGGATGTTGTCCTGGGCACCCTGCTCTCAGTGTCCCTGCTTGAGCAGGGGTTGAAGCAGATGGATCCAGAGAGCCCTGCCAACCTCATCCATTCTATGTAGTTCTTTAGCTCTTACATCCTTCACTGGCATCAGTTGTTCCTTCAAAGTTTTAGGATTAAGTAACTTCTCATTTTGACAGTTTGCTGTTTGTCATTTTAAGTTCTGCCAGCACTTCTGATTGAAACTGACCCTTTGATGAGTCTTCCATGAAGAAGTGTGCAAGTTCACCAAGTTTCAATGTGGTGAACACCAATAAAGATATTCCTGTGAAGACCATAGCAGGAAAACGGTCACATTTGAGTGTGCCTCCTACAGCTTGATCGTTTATTGTCTTCACAGATTCTTTGGCAAGATTACTCACTCTGAAATATTCACACACATTTTAAAAGTTGTTTTTCTGACTTTAAAAAAAAAAATTATTATTGTGCTCTGCTTTCACTTTCTCAGTAAGTATTGTGAAAGCTCTGATTCCCCTAGTGGTATTATTACATAACATTTATGTTCAATTCCCATGTCCCATTCCCAATTATTCATCCATATAGCCTACTCTTCACAGAATCACAGAATGGCCTGGGTTGGAAAGGACCTCAAGGATCATGATCTTTAACCCCCCTGCCGTAGGCAGGGCCACCAACATCCCCATTTCATACTAGACCAGGTTGCCCAGGACCCCATCCAGTCCGGCCTTGAACACCTCCAGGGACGGGGCATCCACAACCTCTCTGGGCAACCTCTTCCAGCACCACACCACTCTCATAGTAAAGAATTTGCCCCTGACATCCAACCTAAATCTTCCCTCCCTCAACTTAGAAACATAGAAACACTAGATTGGAAAGGATCTACAAGATCATCTAGCTCAACCATCCTTCGATCACCATCCCTACCCACTAAGCTACTAAATCATATTTCTTAGCACCTCATCTACATGCTTCTTGAACAGCTCTAGGGACCACTTCCTCTTGTCCTGCTGTTATCTGCCCTTTCAAGGAGTTGACTCCCGTCCTGTTGATAGGCTTCCTTTAGGTACTGAAAGGCTGTAATTAGGTCACCCTGCGGCCTTCTTTTCTCCAGGCTGAATAAGCCCAGCTCCCTCAGCTTGTCTTTGTAGGGGGGTCGCTCCAGCCCTGTGATCATTTCATGGCCCTCCTCTGGACCCCCTCCAACAGCTCCCTGTCTTTCTTGTACTGGGGGCTCCAGACCTGGATGCCGTACTCCAGATAGGGCTTCACAAGAGAGAGTAGAGAGGGACAATCACCTCCCTGTCCCTGCTGCCCACCCCTCTTCTGATGGAGTCCAGGATCCCATTTGCTTTTTGAGCTGCAAGAGCACACTGCTGGCTCACGTTAAGTTTTTCATCCATCAGGACCCCCAGGTGCTTCTCTGCAGGGCTGCTCTCGAGGACTGCTCCTTCCAGTCTGTATAAATGCCTGGGATTCCTCTGGTCCAGGTGCAAAACCTTGCACTTTGCTGTGTTGAACCTCATTAGATTCACCCAGGCCCACCTTTCAAGTCTGTTGAGGTCCCTCTGAATGGCATCCCTTCCTTCCACTGCGTCAACTGCACCACTCAGCTTGGTGTCATCAGCAAACTTGCTGAGGGTTCACTGGATTCGGTTGTCAATGTCATTGATAAATAAGTTAAAGAGCACTGGTCCCGAGACAGACTCTTGTCCAGTAAGCTAAATTTCTGTTTACCAGGCTGTCTGCATTAATCTTATCCTACAGAGTTCCAGGTTTGTCACCTCCACGCTCAAACAGGCACCAGTTCTTCTTTACTGACAGAGCATAGCTGGGATGATACAAAAGAATGTCCCAGTTCTCGGGTCTGGCAAAGACCCAAACTGGCACATGTACGGAACAGATGGAACAGTAGAAAGTTGAAGCTGCTAAGACTTAATCAGTTTATTACTGACTCTTGTCAACTCACTTTTAGCTAGAAAGCCTTTATAAGTTACCCAAATTCAACAGAATTTGTCAACAGCATTATTTCAGCTTTGACTTAGTTTCCCTTTGATGCTGCTCTAATGGTTGAGCTTCATTCTGTTTTTAAATGCTGAGTTTATATTGAAAATTTAAGATCTAGTTGACTTTGACCATTATAATTCTACCTATTAGGGAAAATAAATGCATTTCTTCAGTTGAAGACCTGTTTACTACTTGTCCATTCTGTTATTTTATGAAAGTTGAGAATAATTACTGTAACATTTATGTGGGAAACAAGAAACTTGATAACTGGCTTTGTGTCTGAGGGAGAGATGTATTAATATTCTCTTGTTTCCTGTCTTTCACCTGATCTTTCATTTTTATTTTAGTATTGTCAGACGTCGCTTTTCTCCTTATTGTGGGAAAAATGCAGTTTTAAGCTTTGAGTGCTTAACTGGCTGAATTTGTAGCCCTTGATGCAAAGCACAGAGATAAGAGATTTGTTTAAGTGTAGATAGGAGAGTATTTTTTCCTGAAGCAGAATTTATTTTGGCTGAAATCAACTTAAGAATTTTTTTTTAATGTTAGAAATATGGAAAGTGATAGGTCTGGCAGCTTTATAAACATTGAAAGAAAGGTTACAATCAGAACTGTCAGTTAACTTCAGTAAATGCAGGTGTGGAAAGCCTCACCTGGCCGGGTGAAAACTAAATCCACTCTCAAATACAGAACAAGTGTGTTCTGACTTCCTTGTTTGATTTCTTTCCTATTTTTAAGGCTGCCAGTCTCAGCTTGTGGGTCACTGTGCTGTGGAGTGTTCACTGATGTGTACAGGGGGAACGCAGGCTGAGAACGGCAGTAATTACATATCTGAGTGTGGTACCACGTTGTAGTGTCTGTATTACTTGTGGTGTTTGTTGTAAAACTGGAGAGGAAATTGGGCAAAGTTGAGAAGGTAATCCAAAGTCAACAGAAAGACTTGCAGCGACAGAGAGACGTGCATATATATATATGCACACACACGTATATAAATGCACACAGACATATATATATATATATATGCATGTATATATATATACACACATGAATTCATTATGAAGAAGTGAGAGTTGGCTTGACAGTGGTTGTAGTGACATAGTGTTAAATTACCGTAAAGCTTTCTCAGGGAGAAAAGTGGGATTTAAAAGTGTCCTTAAGGCAAATCAAAGCTTACCTTAAAATGAAATTTTACTTCTTTTTTTTGGAACGTGGGCAATCTATCAACATGTGAAATGAAGCGTATAAATGTGTAAATTCTCTCATTCCTTAAAACCTTCCACTTTGTTGTGGCTGGGAATGTTTTGTTTTTGTTTTTGGGTGGGTGGTTGGTTGGTTGTTTTTTTTTTCTTGTTTTTGTGGGGTTTTTTTTAGTGAGTGTGGTTGTTTGTTTTTGTGGAAATGATGCCATTTTCATACTGAACTGTCATTCTCAGTGTTGGAAGTAATTTGAAATCTTGTTTCACGTTAGCTTCCTTTCAGCTCATGTTTTATTTCAAGCCTTGCATTGTCTGTGAGTGCTAGCTGTTGTGCTAGGCACTTGTGTGAACATACCTCAGAAAATGAACAGCCTGACATTTAAGTATAAGATGTGGGAACAGTTCAGTAAATGTGTATTGGCAGGAGCACCAAGAAACGAATAAGGTATTTAAGATCTCCAGAAGTATTTTTTATTTTGGCATTGGGATGGGGTTTGCTGTGTTCTCAATAGGTGTCATCCTCCCTAGAGGTGACAAAAGTGCCCTTGGGCACTAGTTGGAAATTGTGGTAGTCCTTTTCCAGTCATTAGTTTAGCTTTGTGTACGTGACTGTAGTGCGTATTTCTTGGAGTTCCATGTTGCTTATAGATTGTGCAGCAGTAAGAAACTCAAAGAATTGTAAACTTTTCAATCCTATAAAATAATTTCATGGAAGATGGAACATTGCTGAGATAGATTTTAATTATTTAAACGTCCACTATGTCACTCAGTCAACAACTGTGAGATTTGAGAGGCAAAAAAGAAATCATTTAATTCATAGGACTGAACTTTGTGATTACTGATATATCTTAAATTATAAGGTCTTGTTCAGTGTCTTCATCAGTGACCTTGATAAGGGGATAGAATCCACCCTCAACAAGTTTGCTGATGGTACAAAACTGGGAGGAGTGGCTGACATGCTGGAAGGCTGTGCTGCCATTCAGTGGGACCAGGACAAGCTGGAGAGTTGGGCAGAAGGAACCAGATGAGGTTTAACAAGAGCAAGTGTAGAGTCTTGTACTTAGGGAGCAATTACCGCATGTGCTAGTACAGGTTGGGGAATGAGCTGCTGGAGAGGAGCTCTGAGGAGAGACACATGGGAGTCATCCTGGACGACAACTGGCCATGAGCCAGCAGTGTGCCCTGGTGGCCAAGAAGGCCAATGGGTCCTGAGTGTGGCCAGCAGGTCGAGGGAGGTAGTCCTCCCCCTCTCCTCTGCCCTGATGAGGCCTGACCTGAAGTACTGTGTCCAGTTCTGGGCTTCCCAGTACAAAACAGACAGGGATCTCCTGGAAGTAGTCCAGTGGAGGGCTGCAAAGATTATAAAGGGCCTGGAGCACCTCTCTTGTGAGGAAAGGCTGAGAGACCAGGGTGTGTTCAGCCTTGAAAAAAGAAGACAGCTTGTGGTAGGTGTTGGGTTAATCATTCTGTTTAGCTTAGAAATTACTGTTACACTGAAAAGAGTCTTTCTGATACATAGGAGATGAAGATAGGTTGAAATTGTCTACAAGAAATAGATTCAAAAATGAGAATGCTAATTGTACATATTTAACATTCACCTAGGGATATAACCACAAAACTGTGCCTCTCCAGATGGAGTTCATTGTAGTTAACTTCAGTTGCAAATAGGTCTGATGGCTGCTGAAGTCACCTCAGCTTGATTTATTAGTGAGACCATTTGGTCATGACTTGCACATTCAGTCATACAAGAGCATGAAAATTGAAGGCAAAACACATTTGATCTTTTTTTAACCTTTTGTTCTAGATAGGCCTGATGTTCCTCTAGCACACTGAGGATGATTCCTATGAGGAATGCAGTCTGAGGGATACCCACAGAAGTGTACTGTGGCAAGTAGTAATTGCTTAAATTCTGTCATTTGCTTCAGATGTGACCCAGCACGTGGAAGTTTTCTGAAGCAGCTGTGCACGCCAGTGTTACAGCACTGTAAATGTTTAATAGAGGCACCTCACAAGCTACGCTGAAAGCAGTAAATAAAATTAGGTTAGGGAGTAAAAGTCTCTGGTGACTTCTTAGCTGTGTGAGAAAGGATGAGGAATGCAGGGGACTGAACTATTACACTATATCTCCATTAGGAAACAGAGCTGAAAACCTGCTTGGCACAAGTGTCCCCTGAGCTTCCTGCTTGAATCTCGTGCCAAGAATATGCTACCGAATATATTTCTTAACTCATATTGCAGTTAATACCCGCCTGTTTTGCACTTGCTGGCTTTTTCTTTTGCACAGCCGTCTAATGTCACGCTTGTAATTGTTATCTGAGGTATACAGTAATGATGTTTCTTATCTATTCTGACCTAATCACAGCTTTTCAGTGATGTCTTCCATCTAAGTTTCATGTTGTTCTTACAAAGGAGAGCGTGCATTGAAAAGCACTTTTTAAAGTATATTTTTGTGATGTTGCTTTCTGTTGAGACTACTCAGTTGTGCAAGAGGGAACGCTCAAATGTATTCAGACAGGCTTTTATTTTTTATGCTGTATTTCTTCAGGTTTTAGGCCAAGTATTATTTTACATGGTAGTTTGATCTTAATATTGCTTAAAATAAAGTAAAATAAAAAAGAGTAAATAAGAGTATGTTAATTGAGTGGAGCTGGTTTTGAGTAAATTAAGTTCATAAGTTCATAAGTTCATAAGGTTGGAAAGGACCTATAAGATCATCTAGTCCAACCATCCTCCTATCACTATCTCTACCCAACTACTAAATTAAGTCCTTTAGCACCTCATCTAAACGCTTCTTGAACAGCGCTAGGGATGGTGCCTCAACCACCTCCCTAGGCAGGCCATTCCAGTGCCTGACCACTCTTTCAGAAAAGAAATGCTTCCTGAGGTCTAATCTAAATCTTCCCTGGCGCAACTTGTGGCCATTAAGTTACATATCAGTCTGATTTTGCAAAATGATATTTGACAGTTGAATTACAAGATTATATTGGGGTTTCTACTTTAAGATTAACAGCATGATCCCTCACAGAAGTGGTGCAAAACCACTCATTAGCATCTGCAGAGCAATTAAGCACTAACAGTGAAATCAATAGAAAGACTCATTAGGAAACTATTGTATGTTGAAAATGTTTCCGTAAAATGCATTAATTAATTTTCCAATGCTTAAGTATTGAAGGATCACTTTTATTTATTTATTTATTTATTAGTGGATTTGCACCTAAAGCAGGCTTTCTACATGCAGTGGTTTTAAGGCAAGTGACATCAGGTGCAGGGGGCTTGCTGCAGTGCACAGTTCCTGACATGAACCAAGTGCTTCACACCTTTAACAGAGAAGCCTGGCATCAGCTGGGAGACCCACATTAATCCTGTGATTTGTTTAAGGGAAATATGAATGTAGAAATTCCATCTTTCTGTGTTCGCACATGATCAGTTCATCATGCAGGCAGCCTGCAGTAAATACAGGTGTGTATCTAGAGCTGTTGGAGTATGCCAGCTACAGAAACAAGGCAGAGTGGCCACTTCTTGAGTACTGAGCACATGCAGAGCACTGAGCAGTACTCACAGAGAGCTGCTGGTTGTGGAAAAACGTGGCAAGGCACAGTATCCTAAGAGGCAATGCCATGAAGTGTGTAGCTGTTAGAATTTGAATGAAAGCTGCCAAAGTTACCAGCATTCTGGCATTTTCTGAACTGGTTAACTTTGCAGTCTTAATATTTTTCTTCTGATGCTTTTTGTCTCAGAATCCTTGTGTAAAGATTTTAAAATGACATTAACGTGGTATGAAGTTGTGCCTCAGTTACATAACTGTTGCACCAATATATGGCCAGTCCTGGGAGGAGGCACCCTTTGCATATGCACACACTGCACATGAGCAGGCTCCGCAGTACTGAGTTACTGAAGCTCTGTCAGGTAAACTGAACTGCAGTGTTTTCACCTGGGATGTTGTTCATCCATGGCTCAGAGCCACACATGCATTACGGAGAAGTCCATGTTTTCAGAAGGTGTCTACTAGGAAATAAAGATTGAATAGCTTTTCTCCCCAAAGGGTTGCGTAGTCGAGAAGACCCAGAACCTGCTTGAGATGCATGGATTTCAAATGGGCTGCAGTTAAGGGACCTGGGAAATTCACTGTGTCCATGGAACTGTGAACTTGTGATGCTGTCCTAATTTTTGCTTAGGTACCCTGCACCTGAAGTAGTGTCTTCTGGGTTTTTGTTTGGTATTACTCCATGTATGTACCAACATACATTACTTTTATTTAAATATACATATATATGTGTAATACAAACACTTATAAATGTATAATAATCATGTGTATGCATATGGAAAAATGATACGTATGTGTAAAGGAAATGAATGCAAGTAAAGATTCTGGAAGGCAGATGCTCTAATAGATTAATTTACTCACCATACTTAGCTTTGTTTCACAGGTTCATTCCTAAAGAAAGCATTATCCCTGTGTAGATCTGCAATGCCATCGCCTTTCCACTTTTATAAGTACCTAACTAAATAATAGAATCGCAGAACACCTTAGGCTGGAAGGGACATTAATGATGATCCAGTTCCCACCCCCCTGCTGTGGGCAGGGCTGCCACCCACCAGCTCAGGCTGCACAGGGTCCCATCCAGCCTGGCCTTGAGTGCCTCCAGGGATGGGGCACCACAGCTTCTCTGAGCACCCTGTGCCAGTGCTTCACTGCCCTCTGATAACAGAATTCATTACTCACATCACATCAGTCAGACAGCATTTCAGAAATAGTTGGGTAAAGGTTATATTAACTTTATTTTTTTCCTCTTTAGCATAGATTTAAAAACCTATTCCTCTTCTCCTCTCTGATGTTTGTTAGGTATCAGTTATCTATGATTGTCCTTTACTGCTGACCTAATTAGGTTTCCAAGTGCTTCATTATCAAAATTAGGTCTGACATTTGAATTTTCATTTCCAGAATACAGAAATGTCTTTTTCCTTCTCAAAGGTATATTAATTCTGTGGCATATTTCAAAAGATAATTTGGATATAAATAAAACAAAGCTCTTCTAAGCCATATTGGTTCCCATTTGGCAGTACAAATCAAAGGAGGATGAAAATATGATGCCAGACTACATAAGAACAGCAGGTCAACTTTTATTTCTGCTTGATCCTATCAGGTTTCTGTTTCAGTTTATTCTGTAAATGATTAATAAGTGGCAATAACGACACGCTTTCTTAACAGTTATAGAAATAAGAGCTCATTTTTAGAGTGGCTGCTTATAAGGAGATTTACTGGGTGTGTAAAGAGTGTTTAAGGTCATCTCTGGGAAATCCAAACCAGGAAGAAATAAAATGCAGTGAATTCAAGCAATAGATGTAAAATCTTGTCAGCTAGGAGAATAAGGGGAAGGAGGGAAGCCTGGGCTGTTGTTCTATGTATGATCTTCTGTCCACGCAGAGGTCTAGAAATTGCACAGCTACAGAGGTGCAAGTAATTGAGTCATGCAACTTGCTACTTCAAGAAGATTGGAAGCACCTTAGGGTGCTTCTAAAAGGAATGGCTTCAGTGGGAAAAAATGAATAGGGATATCTTTTCCTCTGAGTGGTGAAAGCATTACCATTTAAGGTGAAACTGGTGCTGTGTATCTTGAAAAACTTGAATGCAGATACGAGGAGAAGGGAAGGTGGTCAGATTGTTGTGGGCATGGGGAAAGGGAGCACTGCAGACTTCTGTCAGCCTGCTGTGCCTGTGACCTCCCACTTGGGCTGGAGCAAGAGCAAGACTACTTGATTAGTGGTAGTATAATGTTAAAAGATAACGCAGGCTGACAGAGATCATGTGCAAGAAGCAGAAGTGGTAGTAAAGCTGCATTTGAAATACAGTGTTGAAAGAAGTGTTTGATTTCAGCCCTGGATAAAGGCTGATGTTGTTAGATGTCTGTAGCAACAACAGTGTTTTACCATGGAGGAGACTTAGCATAAATGTGATGGGTTACTCCTTTTCTTTCTCCCTTCTCCTTCCCTGTCTCAGTTTTGTGCCAACTTTCTCTTGTTCCTTGCACCACTTTTGGAGAGGGACAAAAGTCGTAACAGAAATTTGCCTCATTTTGGTATTTTTTTTAGTAGTTTGAAAGGTTCAAGTCACTTAACAGCACAGTGCTGATTTTAGTGTAACTACGTATATTCTTGTTTTTGTCACAACCTTTGGGCAAATAAAACAGCAAATTTATACAGTGAGAGCATAGATAAAAAGAAAAATATTTCCAAAGTGCTTAAATCGTTGCCTTAAAGAGTGATTAGTTTGTAATTACACTGGAGATTTCAAAATAACGTATGTCACAACTTTCATAATCTGTAATTCTGATTTGGTTGTCAAAATATAGGTAATTGGTTTTATGTATCAGTTGTAGGATTTTTTTTTAACTTTTTGCCTGTTGTTATTTTCAAATAAGCAAAACTGCCCAAAACTGATTGCAGTACTCAAGGTGCAGCCTCGCCAGGGCTGAGTACAGAGGCTTACCTTTTCTTTAGTCACAGTTGAATCTGTGTTCATCATTTTCTTCACCCCATCAGCTATTTATACACATGAACAAGATTGCTCCTGAGCCTTCTCAGGCCAGGCATTCTTAGCACTCTCAACCTTTCCATGTATGGTGCTCCAAACCTTAGTTGCAGTCACTCCAGTACATCTTCCTTGTTCTGATGAACCCAGAACCTGACCCAGCTCTGCAGCTGTGGTCCCACCAGGGCTGAATAGAGAGAGGAGAAAGATCATCCTCCTGTTAGTCTCTGTTAGTCCATTTCTCTAGCATGCCATTGTCCTTCTGTGTGGCAGCACAGTGTGTCCTTATAGAGGCAAAATTAGAGGTGTTGCTGTTTCATATCTATAAATTTTTTTTCAGATGCTATTATTGATGATGTTATCCTTGTTAAAACAGTGATTTTGCACCACATTGTGAGATTCTTTAAATAATTTGCATGTTTTCGAAAAGCTTTTTTTCCTTCCGCTTATAGGAGGGAAAGTGTGGCATATATTGGCAGAAATAGAAGATTGAAAGGGTCTTTAAGATCAAGTTTTGTTCCGCAAAACAAGTTATTTACCAACTTCTATTTTCTCTTATGTAATAAGTCTCATTATCCTCACTCTGAGCTGTTTTATTTTTGCATACCAAAACATCAGTACACTGATAGTTGAAGGCAGTGTAATGTTTCATATAATTTTCAGAGTGGATGGAAGTGGTTCCCGCATCTTGTTTTGAGAACTCATTTCTTCATTTCTCTGTAATTAGTGTCATAAACAGAGAATTTCATGCTTTGCCATTATTTTTTTTTTCAGTAAAGGCAGTTGTTCAGTTCATTAACTACTTACATTATTTTCTGACTTTTTACGTAATATTTACTGATGCTGGGGGGAATTTTGTGTATGACTAATGAGATAATTGGTTCACATCCTTCTTACAACATCCTAAAAAATGTTTGTGGATTTACTGTCTCATCTGAGCTATCTTTTAACCAGCTGAAACATGTCTTATTTTTTCTATGTGATCAGGCAGTTACTGAAGCTACAAGTGTAGCATTACAATGAAAATATGTTGCTTCAGATTTCTTATTTCTTGTTTGTGCATTTAAGTGCACAAAACAGCCATGTCAAGACTTATAGCCTACCTGTGTAACTGCAAGTGCCAGGAGAATACCACTTTCAGTTAGCTGGGGTGAATCTGAGGTGAGCCAGGTTGCAGTACCTGGGCTAGTATGGTGAAGGGCATACTTGTAGATATTCACCATGTAGTTAGAGGGACAGCAGTGATGCCAGGAGAATCAGAGAGCAGTTTTGCTCTGTTTCTCCTGACAAACTGGTACCCAAATGCACAAATGTTTGCTTATCATAGATGTAGTAAAGATGTATACTGTTCTGGTAACATTTGGGGCACTGCATCCTTGCTTAATCCTGGCAGACATCCAGAGTCCTGCTAGGGCATGGTGAGTGCATCACATTTTAGAAAATAACCAGAAATTATCAGTTGTTAATGCTTCAGAGCTGGTGTTGAAAAGCAATAGTACACTGACTGTAATCCTAGTATTCTGTTTATCTGACAGCAGAATGGTGCAAAACTGAGTTGTACAGCAGCTGTTTAAAACTTGTGCCTCCTTCTCTTAATTGCAGGGTTCATTTTCTATGGCGTGATAAAGTGTTATGAAAATAACAAAAAATAAAACGTTATTAATCAGTTTTTGCTTTTTTTTTTCTTTCAGGACTCCTCCAGGATGGTTTCAAGCAGATATAAAAGGTATAAGATCTTTGTACTCTACGTACTTGTAGTTATACGTAGTTATCCCAGAAATAGTCTTTGGCCACCAAGTTGAGCATGAACTGCCAATGAGCTCTTGTTGCAAAGGACACTAATGGTGTCCTGAGCTGCATTAGGCAAAGTATTGCCAGCAGGGAGATTATCCTAGCTGTCTATTCAGCATTGGTGAGGCCACACCTGGAGTGCTGTGTTCAGTTCTGGACATACTGCTAAAGAGCACAATGAGGGACCACCAAGATGATTTGGGACTAGAGCATCTCCTTTACAAAGGATCTGCTCTGCCTGGAGAAGAGTTGTCTTGAGCATGAGCATGTCTCATCAGTGTCTGTAGATACCTGAAGGTTACAGAAAGCAAGGAACCAGGCTCTTTTCAGTGGTGCCCAGTGTTAGGGTAAGATCCACAAACAGGAGCCCAGGAGGTTGCCTGTGAACACCAGGAATCTCTTCTGTGCTGTGTGGCTAGTGGAGCACTGGCACAAGTTGCTCACAGAGGCTTTGGGGTCTTCCTGTGTATCTTCAACAAGCTGCCTGGGTATGGTCCTGGGCACCCTGCTCTGGGTGTCCCTGCTTGGGCAGGGGTTGGAGCAGATGGACCCAGAGGGGCCCTGCCAATCTGAACCCTGTTGTGAAAGCTAATGAAATATGTTCTTTTTTGAAAGCTTAGGGCATTATTACTACTGCTGGGGATATATAGCCTGATGTGGGGTCAAGACTGGAGTGATGCAGCAAACTTAGAAACCCTCACTGTTTTGTTACTACTTTTAAATAACCTCAGCTAGTGTTTTATTGGGTTTTTCTAGTGCAGAGCAGTTTTCCAAGGAAATATCCAAGTATTTTGGTCTACGCATTACCTAGGAGTCAGCAGTTTAACAAGTTATGAAATCCAAAGTTTAATACAGGCAGATAATTCTGTTTCTGTAATACTGAAAGTAATTTCTGTGATTTCATCATATTAATATTCAGTTTTAGGAGATGCTGCTCACTTAGTGTGTCATGCGTGTTACCTGTGTGTCTTTGAGTCAAGTGTTTCTCTTGTCATTTTTCAAGTTTCATCAATCAGGAAAATATTTCAGATGCTGATAATGTACCAGACCAGTGTGTGACATTTTTGTCCATGTAGAACATATAGATACAGTTATCAACAGTTATTAAAAATGTAAAGATAGCATGGGTTTTAAGCTGAAGCGTGTTTTTCAGCTGAAGCAAAGTATTTGTGTTTATTATTTATTTATTTATTTATTATATGTGTTTATTTCACATACGAATGTATTGTTTTATACAATCTTTAATCAGGTAAGACATGCAGGTGGATTATTCATGGCTGTAGAAGTAACTGCAAAGAGCTCCTTCAGTTATCTAATCTTCACTGGTGTATTTTCCACCCTTCAAAGCTACGCACCTATCATTTTATGCTTTAGATTTCTTGTGGTGCTTTCTTTTTATATTTAGTTATTGGATTTTGATAAACATGGCCAAATGATGCCAATAAATAGAAGTTTGACTAATCGTACACATGTGTAACATACTTGAAAATGAACTAATTCTTCTGATTAACATTGCAGAAATAGGAAACTGAAGGTAGGAAATGCTAAATAAGATGTTTGTGCAGTCTTTAGTCAGCTTTAGTTGTACGTAGAATGTACATTCTTTGTTCATGAACTTTGCCCCTCGAAACTTGCATCACGTTCAGGTGGAGCCTTGATGTGAGCTCCTTTAGTATTTTTT
The DNA here is from genome assembly GCF_038088225.1 of Cyrtonyx montezumae. Lineage (NCBI taxonomy): Eukaryota > Metazoa > Chordata > Aves > Galliformes > Odontophoridae > Cyrtonyx > Cyrtonyx montezumae. The sequence goes on from NW_027072034.1 coordinate 122,727,045, forward strand.
TTATGTATGTTGCCCTATATCTTATTTGTTGCATGGTCTTCAAACCTCATGTTGAAAACAATTATTTACCTTTGGAGTCATCACAGCACCCAATACCCAAATATTGATGGATTTTATTCTAACAATAGCTCCATGAGATGTGGGATAGTCAGTACTTCACAGGCAGAGGCTCAGTACTGGTTGTGCTAAGAGGTAAAAGTTCCTATTTATTTTCTTCTATATTTTAAAATTTCTCCCTCCCCATTAATTTTTCATTTAAAAGCATTTAAACAAGACATGTCTCTCAGGGGCTGCGCTTTCTGGTGTAAAATCTTAAAGGAATTGGGACCAGTGTCCTCTTCTCTTCTGACAGTATTTGGCTTGTTCTTGTCTTCCATCATCTGCAAAGCAAGAACGTCCTAGAGGAAGCAGCCTGCTTTACAGTAGATTCAGTGCTTTACAGTACATTCACTACGGTGTAGATCTTGGTTATGTTCCAAATGTAGCAGAAGTCCTTTGGAAACAGAACGTTCAGATATAATCAGTGTGATTATAATCATGAGCTGCTTCCAGTCCCAGATGTGTTCAACTTAATGGTCTTTTAACAGTTTTGTTCATACTCACTTAGGTTTTAAAGTGTACCAAGAGAGCAGCAAGTAATAACTTCTGGATGACCACTTTGAGATCCCATTTGAAGCTATTCCTCACACTGCTCTTAACGCAGGCAGTCAGTACTTCCTGGATGAGGAAGGGAGAAGCTGTGCTAGCAGACTTTACAGCAAAAGTGGAAATACAGTATTTTCTTAAAATCCTTGCTCTACTGTAGGCCTCCATGGGAGGAACGTATTATTTGCCAGAAAATTTTCTGTCATTTTCCCCCATCTGTATTGCTCTTACTCACTTGCTTTCTCATTCTTTCCCAATTGTTCCTCACCAGAGGTGAGATCTCAGCACTTTTATTCACTTCACTGATTTCCTGGCCCTGTTAGACAAAGACAACCTTTTCCCTCTCTCCCTCTTTCTCATGCATTCTCCTGTTTAACTATTAAGGTGCTAGACTTCTCTTTCTCTTCATTTTCTGGCTTCTAGTCTAGGACTACTGATGCCATCTCAGACTTCCAGGGCATTCCTTTTCCCTTCCTGTGTAGCTGTTTTCAGGTCTACTGAAATACTCATTATCCTGGACCTAAAAAGACAAGAGATGTATCAACAGCAGAGAAGGAAGGGTGTGTGCTTCTGTTCTGCTGAAGTTCCTGCTCTTGTAGTTTGTTCTAGGGCTCAAGGAAGTGCACACATTTTGCTACCTATTTAATCAGACATACTGAGTACTTTGCCTTGTATGGATGCAGTGATACATGATGAAATATTTATTTGGTATTCCTGAGAAAACCATTTCACTGAGTGCCCCTTGATGGGCAGATGTGTTTACGAATGAAGTCTGCTGGCTGTTCTGTTATTCTGCTTATGTTCTGGCTGACTTGGACAAACTGAGCCTGTCTCCTTATACAATAAATAAAAGGTTGGGATGAGAATCTTAAACTGCAGTCTGTCTACTGAATTTGCTTTAAAATTTTCTACGCTCACACCTTGGAATTTTCTGTTTTGGGTTCCTTTGTAGTTGCATGAGTTAACCACATAAAATATTTTCAGAATGAAGTGATGGTTTTGTTGTGATTTGGAGTGGTACTGTAGGATATGTTTAAAAACATAACCAGTATCTTCAGGGTCATGGCTAACATGAAAGCCATGGGACGTGTTCATGAACATAGTTGAGAGTTGTGACCAGCCAGCTGTGCTGATAGTCAGCTACCCATGATTTAAATGTGCAGATGTCCTTCTCTGGCCCATAGCTATTTCCAACGACTATTACTATATCTGGATGTACCACTGAAAAATGCTTTGTGTGTAGTTACTTTAAACCAAGAGGAACATTGCCAGTAAGCATGGTTCTCTGAGTCAGTTCTGATGGTGTCAGGTCAAGGGATGTGATCCTGCCCTTCTGTTCTGTACTGCTGAGTTGTACTCACCTGGAGTACAGTGTCCAGATGGGGAGTTCTCAGTACAGGAGAGACATGAGGGCCACAAAAATAATTCAAGGGATGGAACACCTCCCTGTGAGGACAGGCTGAGAGAGCTGGAGCTCTTCAACCAGAAGAAAAGAAGGCTGTGAAGTGACCTGATAGCGGTCTTCCAGTGTACTTACAAGAAGAAAGGGGACAGATTCTTCAGCAGGGTCAGTTGTGATCAGACAAGGGGAAATGGTTTCAAACTTAAAGAAGGTAGATTTAGGTTGGATATAAGGAAGAAGTCTTTAACAGTGCAGGTGGTGAGCCACTGGAACAGGTTTCCCAGTGTAGTGGTGGATGCTCCATCCCTGAATACGTTGAAGGCCAGGCTGGACCAGGCTTTCAGCAGCCTGATCTAGCTGTGCATGTCCCTGTTCATTGCAAGGCAGTTGGACTAAATGACCTTTAAAGGTCCCTTCCAACTGTAAGATTTTATGAATGACAGACAAAGTTTTTTGAAATATTTAAATGCATTCTACATATAAACATGAATTACATTTCTCTTGTATTCTGTGGATGAATAAATTTGCAAGTAGCAGCAAAGCAGGATGTGCATATGTATTTTTGAGAAATACAGAGGGCTTGTTTTAATGCTTATTTTAAAAACTACCTTCCTACTTAGGAGCTGTTGAGCTTCTTTTTTAGATTCCTCTTAGATTAAAACTGAAACATTGCTGAGTGGGGTTAAAAATAATTCATAAGATTCTGTGTGGTTCATGCAGATCAGGCTGGATCAGTTTACAGAAAGAGATTAAAATCTCATAGTGGTTCAGGGGTGTGTTCCCCAAGTAAGTTTGTTTATTAGGGGAAATGAGTACAATATGGCGTGGCTTTATGGCTATCAGGCAGATGTCGGATGGCTTTTCTCCTTGCTTAGGGTTGTACTGCACGCTGACTCAGCAGGTGCAGACTCTGCCCTCTGATTCCTACAGTCCGTGTTGTGCCCTGGTTCAGCATTCCCGCAAGAGATGAAAAATAGTTGAGGTGTAAGAGATCACTCCCTCCGAGATGGAGGTGCAGCAAAGAAGTCATTAAAGCCCTGCCGAAATTCTCGTTGAATGTTTTTTGATCACTAAAAAGCTGAGACTACACTGAAAAAGAATCAACTCTTAACAGTTTACATGCTGCATGCTAACCTTGATCTCATTAATTGAGGAAGATCACAGCTGCAGCACACTCTCCTAAGAGTGTGCCCAGACTTGCCTGTTTGCCTGTACCTGGGAGCTCTGTGGCCCTGCCCAGCCTGCTCGGGGTGCTTGCTGGGCTTTCTCACCCAGCTTGTCGCATGTGCTGGGCAGAAACCAGCACTTAAAAAGGCTGGGTGGGGGGGGGAGAGGATGGATCACACAAGGAGCTTTTCTTGGCTGTGATAGCCCCCTTTTTGCTCAGATTGATGTTGCAAAGTGGCTGAAATGCTTTGGGTTTATTTCTACAGAAAGTTCAGATGGCCTGAGCTGATCCTGCCACAGTTCCTCTCTGTCCCTGTTGCTTCAGGCAGCCACTGTGGCTCGGGGTCAGGACCTTGCTGCTCCATCATCTCCAGGCCAGGGCCATGAAGGCAGCTGGGAGCATGCAGCTGCAGGGGCCAAGCCTGCCCTTCCCTGGCTCAGCGCTGATGGATACTGACATAGCCCCACAGGCTTGAGGAACAAGTCTGAGGTAGCCTGTTTAGAAACACTGCCCATCTCTCCTTCCTAAGAAGCTGTTAGCAGCTGGCTGGATTCCAAAGTGGCACAACTAATCACAAATTTCCAACTCAAGTGCAATTGCAAGATGCTGGAAATAAAAATAAATGAAATCAATTTTTTGAAATCAATGAATTTGGTTTTGACTAGGTGATACTAATTGGATGAAATTGCTGTTTGGATGGAGACTGAGGAAAATATTCAAAGAACCATGAGACATTGATAGGAACAAGATTTATTCCACCTTTCTGCAGTAATGCTATTAAAGCTGACCCTGTCTGAATAGCAGGTTTTATTTTCTTTTAAAGGAACTGACTAGGATGTCAGTCCAAAACAGAGCTATTATTTCATATAAGACTTGTCAGAAACTTCAGCGGGGGTTAATTTCTTTGTTCCAACAAGCAAAATAATGAACTTCATTTCTGCTGCTTTCCTTGAGTTAGGGTACGGAATAACACCTCCTTAAAATTTTCACAATCCCATTTTCTAGAAGTCTTCGTGTTGATGTTATTTGTGCGTAGTGATACTGAAAAGGAGTGTGTTCAGTGGGATCTGCTCCCCAGTGAAATAGGGAAGGAAATTTTTATGTGTTTTTCAGTGAAAACACAGAAAGTGTTTTTAGTATGAATGAGACCTTTCCTATCTAGTTACTCTTTCTTTTAGCTTTCTGATAGGAGCACCTGCTAGGAACACTCGGTGGAGTTGGGTTGAGATGTTCCACTGTTGTCAGAAGGGATCATTTCTGAGTGATGAAAAATTGAGTCTTTTTTCACATGGTCTGTTCTTATGACATGAACAGCATGAAGCGACACATCTTTCAAATAGCTAAATAATCTAGAATTTATAGAGTTAAGCTAAAATATTCCTCTTATGTTGTGTTGCAACATGCGTATCCGGTCCTAGAAATGTTTTCAAAAAAAATCTTCTAGATGGAGAATAAACAGTGCTAAATATGGTAATAACATTAAGCTACAAAATTCCTTACAATTGTGTCAGTGTGCCTTGGAAACTTCACACATACTGGAGCAGAGCAATATTTATATCCACGAGAAGACATTCTTTTCACAGAGATGCCTGCTTTTGATTTGCACCGAATCCATCTAGATTTGCACATTGTCAGCAGGGGTTTTCTAGAGTTATAAAATGCAAAACTGTTAAACAAAAATATTGATCATATAATTTTCTGTGTTTTAAAGGAGATGCTGTAGGGACATTTGAGGTGCTTTTATTCTTCCCCTGCGCTTGCAATGGCAATCAGTTAAAATTCCATTGCAGTGCTTTTTAAGGAATAGATATATGTGATGTGAAGCAGAAAACTTAACACCTTTTTGTCTGTCACTTCAAGTGATAAATAAGCCAAACAATACATCTATTTTTAGCTAGAGGAGGATCACTCCAAATATTTTGTGCAATTTTTTACCATGTTATTGTAACCTGTTGTACTTGGTCTGGCTGGAATGCAGCTGACTGTCTTCATAGCAGTCAGTATGGTGTTGTTTCTCCTGTGAAAGAAGGTTGAGAGAGTTAGGCTTGCACAAAAAAACAAGCTCCAGGGAGACCTTATTGCAGTATTTTGATATATTATGAGTGTTTGCAAGAAAGACAAAGACTTCTTTTTGCCATGGCCTGTAGTGATGGGATAAAGGGCAACCATCTTAAACGGAAAGAGGGTGGATTTAGACTGGGTATAAAGAAGAAATTTTTCACTCTGAAGGTAGTAGGCACTGGCAAGGGCTGCCCAAAGAAGTTGTGGATGTCCCATACCTAGAGGTCTTCAAGGCCAGGTTGGGTGGGGCTTTGGGCAGCCTGATCCTAGTGAAGGATGTCTCTTGCACTTGATGTTCTTTGATCCCTTCCAGTCCAAACCAGTAATTGCACGGTATCAAAACCTTTTCTAACTTCACTTCCACCACAGTGGGCATGAAATTGGGAATGAACGTGAGTGTGGGATATTCCTTATCATACACTGTCTTGCTCATTGATAAAATTGGAGTAGCAGAAAAAGAACTGTTGAGGTTTGTATTGTCTTCCAAAGCAGGCTTGGCACCTTCCTGTGTGTGATGAGTGATCGCCTTTGCATTGCTTGTTTTATCCTCCACTCCATCTTCACTTCATTTATTAAACTACATCTTGCTGCATTTTGTCCTCATCTTGCTGTGGAGGCAGTGAGTGAGTAACTGGGTACAGAGCTGCTGTCTGTTGAGCTCTTTCGTTTGTTTGTTTTCAAAACGAAAAAAAATCAGAATTGCCACTCAAGAAAAAAAGCAAGTTGGAATTCTGAATTGTTAAGGGTACTAAACAGCTACTTGTCATGGTGGTGAGAACTTTCCAAATGTTTTGCTTTAAGGATTCGGGCTATATGGCTCTTGAATTTTTAACTGAAATCAAATTTGAGGCACTCAAGTTCCATTTCACAGAAATATGGTTTTAGAAAAGATCAAAAAGTTCTCTACAGTGAACTTTGCTGCTTAAATTACCCTGAGAAGATATTGCACATGATCAAATGAGACAGGCTGCTATAAAATGTTAATCTAAGAAAATTATGAAATTTTATGGTAAGGAGATACACCCTAGATTCTTAACACAGCTTGTATCTTGAGACAGTCTTGTGCATGATTCCCTGAAGCAGTGAAGTTATTGAGTTTGCAGCAACACAAAGCTGTGAAATACATGCTCTGCAATTTTTTATACTGACTTCTTAAGTGCTTTGGAAAACACTCTGTTGTTACTTCTACCTTACCCATTTTGTTAAATCTATAAGTAAGTGTCTGCTTTGCTCTGTGCCTTTTAGTACAGGTAATGCTCCAGAAGATGATGCTCTAAATAGATATTCTCGAACAGAGAGGACAACTTACAGCAGATACAGCAGGGATGCAAACTCTTCCGGGAGTTCTGTACCAAGTAATGCTTTGGAAAAGAGGATTGAGGAACTTGAAAGGGTAAGTGCCAACTAACATTGCACGGTGTACCTCTGAAATAAAATAAAATGATGAAAATGTAAAATGTGCTGTTTTCTTTTAAGACTCATGAAAGCCAGATTTGAGTGAAACATGCTGTAACCTTCCAAATTCCAATAATCTTTATTCTCAAGTAATTCAATTAAAAGTAACGGAAAGTAGAGGAAGATTTAAGAACCTCAAACTCTGATTTGGTGAATTTCTTATGGACCTTTTCATTTTTCTTTTATTCAAGCCCATATATCTCATGAAGTCTTCCTTCCCACATTAACTGTAGTATGAAAAATAAAAGGAAAAAAATAGATAAAATTTGTAAACTGAGACATTACGTTAATATATTTGTCTCTTAGACCACTGTACAATTTTGGACTTGTGTGTAAGTTGGATATTAATGAACCATCTCTGGAATAGGAGATATCACACAGGTGGAATATTTTATTAGATGTGATTCTCTAGCTCCTTGAAACATGAAGACTTGAAGAATTTTGGGTTTGACTTGCTGTAGAAGTGGAATTACAGGTGTTACATGTGGTTTGTGTATGTGTGTGTGTAGTGAGGGTGTGGTATTTTAATGCTAATAACTTAAAACTGTATCTTTATAGCAGTTACATTTGACAATAGTGCGTATTCTATTTTTAGGAACTTGCAAAAGAGAGACAAGAAAATATAAGATTAATGAAGATGACACAGGACAAAGAGGAAGTAATCGGAAAACTGAAGGAAGAAATTGATTTATTAAACAGAGTAAGCACATATTTTCTTATATGGTGCTTGGTAAAAGAGGGGATAAATGCCTCTGCATTCTCAGTGCTTTTCTTCAGGTACCACTTCACAAGGTTACAAGAGAATTAAGTGTTTTTTGTTTTTTTGTTAGTTTTTGTATTTGTGTAACCTCGAGGCGTGTAAATAAGTGATATTTTCCAGGTGGCTGCTGTTCGTTGTCATTAACTTGCAGAACTTTTTAACTGTTGAGGTACTTAATATTCTTGTTGCATTTTTTTGTTGTTGTTTCTTTGTTGTACAATGAGATTACAAAAGCATATGTTCTTTACTGCCTCTTCCTTTCAAATTCAGTATGTAGCATACCAGGAAATAATGAAGTTTGGAGTTCAACAATTTCCTCATTATATTATTTCAAGACTCATGTCAGAAAAAGCAGTGATATCTTTAACTTACTTTTACTCAGTTCTAATGTACTAATAAGGTAACATTTTTACTAGGTAATCTTAGGTTTGGGAGTGTGTAGCTATTACTGTTCTGACCCATATTGCCATACTTTTTATTTTTGATACCAAAATAAAGGCACAGCATGGGGCAGGAGACTTGGGTTATCTATGCTCATGCGAAGTGTGGAGGCATGAGGAGAGGTTTAGGAGAAGAAGGCTTGCTTAGGAATGGGGCAGAGTAAGAAAGTTAAAGTTAGTGTAGAATACCTATTTTGAAAAGTTCTAATTTAAAGGGTGAACTGGGAGGTCTTTCCTAGAATAGAGTAGTCACCTTGTCTCACACATCTCAATTGATGTGCAGAGCCTGAATGTACTGGGGAAATATGCTTCTGCTGTTTATGCTCTGCCTTTATGGGGAGATACTGATCTTCCCATAAAATTAAACAGAAATGTCCTTGGTGAATTAAGCAGTGAAGGGAAGCAATAACTTCGTGTGCATTGTAGTAGACTTTGATTTTTTGGTATTCGTGTATAACAATGGAGATAGGTAATCTACAGGATTAAAGTAGCTGTGTATTATTTCTTTTTATAAAGAAAGTTGGAATGTATAGGATTGATGAAGTAGTGTCTGTATTGGAGAGATTTGTGATTTCATTGAGGAATTGGTCTTCATGCCATTTTTACATCTGACAAGGAATATCTTACATCTCAGTTGACCACTTCAGTATTGGTCAAGGAATCTGTTCACTCCTGTGTAGTGGGTGGCAAGGCTACTTAATACTACTGGTCCCATATGATTTCCTGTCTCAGAGATCAGAAAGTAAAAACCACAGAAGTACCCAAATCACTGCAAACTTGTGTTTTACGATCTGTTCTGAGGGTTTCTAAGGTCTGCTTATCCAGAAGCAGTGATTTTTTTCTACTTTATTTGAATGATGATGTCCTAAATTAAATCCATGAAGTACCTGATTAGGAACCATCTTTGAGCAGTCTTAGCAAAGTCAAATAGGCCTTGTGTATTGCCTGTATTTAAGTATGATTGCAATTTCTGTTTGTTGTGTGGGAAGAAAAATCAAAACATAGTAATTCCAAAAACCTCTTTACTACAGGATGACTGGAACTGCACTGTTTGATGAGAAATGTGTACATGATACTCCCTTGATAGTCTTCATTAAATGCAGAAGAGAATATTTTCTTTTTTTTTTTTGTCCACCAGGGCAGCATTTATCATAGCTATAACAGTATGTGTTAGCTTTATTGCAGTGCAGCTATTAATGTTTGAATCCCTTAGGTTTTTCTTAACATAGAAATAGCTGCCTTTTGACTTTCTGACCATCTTACTCATTTGTCTTACAAAAATTGAAGCCAGCGTGTGTCAAGTGATACTTCCATTAAAGCAGATACAATTTCACTTTGTTTTTTAATAGCTTTTGGATTTTTTCAGTGCTTCTATGTTAGCTATCTGTGTGGATTTACAAAAATGAAAGCTTTCGAATAGTAAGAAAAATTAGAGAAGTACTACATCATTCCTGTGATGGGAGGGCATGAAAGTTAATATGGCAGTCATATTTGCCTAAGGTTTACGTTTGCAACTGTGATCATGATGGTCAGTACTTAAACATCCATCTGTTCTTCATAGAACATTGCTTTGTAGACCTGGCATCAAGATCACATGCTTTTCGTGGAGGATAAGAGAAGTCCTGATGACTTAGTGAGTTTATGCAGTGATCTTTTTAAAAGGTTTTGCTTTTAGAGAACCTAAATAGAGGTCTTGAAATTTGACCATCTATGCATTTGTGGTATTGCTCTGTCTTTCCCGTTAATCAAAAAATGCTGTTATTGCATGGTAGATTGTAGTGACATGGAAAGAATTTCAAGTCAGATAGCCTAAATGCCATTTTATTGCCTAGCTTCCTGACTGCTCAGCCCTCATGTTGAGAGAAATGCTCTTTCTAAAAGTTTCGGTCAATTTGTGACCACAGATGTGTCCTTCATTGGCACTGTGTTACACTTGAAAAGCTATTTTTCCAAGAATCCTGAAAACGTGTCAGCAGACTTTTGTTTCTCATTTTAAGTAAGTACATTTATTTAATGTGAAAACAGGGTTTTACAGAGAGCAGTTGGTACTAGGATGTTTAAAGAACATTGGCTGATTCATATGGGGAACCAGAAAAGTCTTTCTGCCGTAAATAACATCTTTTCATTCCAGTGGATTAACTAATAAAGTATGTCTGCCACCTTTTGTATAAGAAAGAGGGAATTGCTTCATAAGCACAAGAGAAAGGCATCTCAAAATACTTAATTTAAATATTTGTACGCTGAGTCCAGCTATCAGTTAGTTTATACTTAATCATTTCTGATCTTGCTATCACTATAACTAAATGTTTCTTTGTAATAGTCTGTCAGTGAGAATTCATAATCCAGTTAATGTCAGTGCTATGCAGTTATTGGTTCCTTCTGCAGTCCAGGCTTTCCTGCTGTTGCATCTTATTTACTACCAAGTGTAAATCAGCACTGCAGTTATTAGTTTTGAATATGAAGCCTCAAATTACAGAGCAGCATAAACCACTTTCAGTCCATTATTTCCTTAGATACTTAAACCAGTTTCAGTTTTTTCCTGGATCACATTCAAGAACTTCTTTGGAATGTTATTTTATCATCATAAAATATCATCAAAAACTATATTCTATTTTGGGTAAATGGTAAAGGTACTTTTATACTAAAGGCTGTTAGAATAGCTTTAATTGAGCTACCTAATGGCTCTTACGAAAGCATGATCCAACACAGTATTACATGCACTGAACTAAAAAATACAATTTTGTTGAAAATACTATTTTCCCTTCCATCTGATTATTTATCTGCATAAGGGATAGAAGTATGTTTTCTAAAATTCCACAGTACACTGTATTTATAGTAGCTGGTCATCAAAACTTTTGCATGTGTAGATGTTCAACACTTGCACGTGTTAGAGCAAACAAATGCTCTTCCTGGAAGTCACTGCTGTGTGACGCAGTATTACCTCTGTTAAAACAAAGAGGAGTTTCTGCTAGTGATTTTCAGTTCCAGGCTGCAAAAACAAAAGCTCAGTTGCAGAAGTATTGTATTTGGGCTTGGCAAATTGAAGAGGCTTTTAAAAATCACAAAACTGATGGACACGGTGTCTCTAGAATGCACTTACAGAATGATCCCACTGAAAAAAAGTAATAGGCTCCTTAAGTTAAACAGTACTTAACAACTAAAAGGAATAAGAGAAAAAAATCTTTATTACTGTTTTATTTTTAATCTAGCCTGACAACACTAGGGATTTGCAGACAGATCAGAGGACATCTAGTATCTGATCAGTCCTGGTTCTTCCTGCTTTTGTCTGCCTTTTATTTTCCTTCTCCAAGTGCTGCCCCTCATGTCACTATTTCCTCTTTTTTTTTTTTTTTTCTCATTCTGTTTCTTCTGTGTTGTTTGTGCAGTAAAATTGTTTTTACTGAACGGCAACGGCCAGCCTCATTGTTTTCTCACTTTAAAGACCCAGGAGAGTTTGGTAGGAAATCAAGCACCGAGATTGGAAACTAGTTACATACAGTAGGTGGTGAAAGAGGGATGGACGTTGTGGTAGGAGCTATCTATTTTAAGGACACGTTTTTAGTGTGTATCTTTTCTTTCATTAGGAGTTTAGTCAGAAGTTAAAATATACCTTTTAATCTTTTTTTTTTTTTTTCACAGAAAATGAAAAAAAATAGGCAAGTGGTTCTTGTTCTGGAATAAAAAAAAATAACAACAAAGATACTTAAAGTGTGAAACGGACTTTATTGCAGTAACAACCAGTGATGTGTACATATGTATGTAGGATATAACATAGTCTAGGGAGCAGGAGTTCCAGCTAATGTATAAACTCCATGCCAGTAAAGTAATCACACCGTCCTGTTTTGGTTTCTTGCTGCATTAATTCATGCTATAGATTCAGTTTTGCTCATACGGTCCCATCTCCAGGTACTTGTGTATGTGAATGTAATACTAATATTTTAATTACGGTAACTCTTGGAAAAACGATGAGTTTTAACAGATTGAATTACAGTGATGCTAATCCATCCCAACACCAACTTGTTGACTTTAGAGCTCAAACGTTAAATTCCCACTGCTGCTAATTGAGAGTTTGTATTTATCTCCTCAGAAATGTTTCTCTCTTTCCTTTCACAGGACCTAGATGATATAGAAGATGAAAATGAACAATTGAAGCAAGAAAATAAAACCCTCTTAAAAGTTGTTGGACAGCTGACAAGGTAGAAGATTCAGGCCTCAATGAGGAAAGATTTAAAAACTACTGATTGAACGTTAAGGTCAATATAGTAATACTTCCTGTGTTGCAGTATGTTATAATAACTGTCTTTATATTTATTGTTAGGAAACCAGATGAATGTTTATTTTCATAGTACCTTCTTCTTGCAATGAATGGCATCAAAACTGGGGTATATCTTAAGCTTTCATTTCACAGAACAGCAATTCAAGTTTTTGTCATGTTACAAAATTCTGAGTTCAAAAATTTGGGGGGTTTCTATCTTCAGATTCCATCTGGATACACAAGGGTAATTTAAAACTCATAGCACCGAGATCACTTTCAGTCCATGTGGGTGTATATTTTGAAACAAATGAAAGCAATACAAATAAGCTTTGTTTACACAGATCCAAAATATATTTTTTGTGAACTATTGCCTTTTTTGGTTCAACAGCTGTAAAGTGGATGCCTTATTACTGACGTATAACATTTTGCAGATTGATTACTTGCTCTAAAAACTCTTGTAATGTTGAGGGTTATTTTTTACTGTATCTGAAAGACTGACAGCAATAGAGTAGTAGTGATATTTTTCTGTGTAGCAGTATTTTGTCAGGAGGGGGAGTTTTATTAATAAAATAAATAAATCACCTGTGGTATCAGCATTAATGAGTTCTTAGAATCACATTGAGGTTGTGCACTGCAGTTTATTTTAAAGCTTTAGTGATGAAATGCAATTTTGCTATCCAACAGTAAATTTGTTTGCTGTGTTGAGAATACAAACAAGCCTGGAGCTTTCATTTTCACAAAGATGCTTTTGCAATGCGATTCTATTTAAGGCTGTTGTTTTAAGATTTGTAGTGGTCGTAACCAGTGTGAGTTTTTTAATGTTTCCATTTTTAAGCTGGGTCAGATTTTTTTGTATGTACATAAAAGTAGAGAGGAATACAAGTGATTGACACCCTTTTGAAACATCAAGTGGTTTTATAATAACCTTTTATACTTGATTTTAAACTCACAAGGTGTCTAAGAAGTGCCTGTTTAAATCCACTTACGACCGCACACTGATTCTTCTATAATATGATAGTAAAATTTCATTTTATATGAAACACATTTAATTAACAGGTCCCTTCTTAAAATTCTTTTTAAGCTGAAATTTGATGTCCTTTTTTCTCATCTTAATCCAACATCTATTTCGTTCTTAATCAGAATAAACATATCTTTCTGTTTGAGTCAGAAGATCTGAAAGAAAAGCATTTCAAGGAGTCCAGGCTTTTTCTTGCCAATTTTGAAGTTTGGTGCATGCACATAGCTTTTGTTATGTTAAAACTTAAAGGTAACTTTAATACATATCAGATTTGCCAATTGTTTCCATGCAGTATATTTAATGACTGTAAGAGATTCTTGAATTTCACATTCAGGAATTATTGTTATGCCTTGGATTGTTTTGAATATAGGATTTTACTTTTGGGTATTCTAATGAGAAGGAACTTCTCAGAGCTTAAAAGTATTTCTCAGAAAGTATTTTTGAAGATATTCCAGGTTGCCTTGAAGTTTTGCTTCATCATGGAAGAGATAGCCCATGGGACTTAACTTACGACATTATGTCAAGTTTTTAAATGGAATGGAGGGGGGAAATGTAGTGGCCTTCCAAATTGTGATATTCAGCAGTGAATATTTGTCTTAGTATCAGGCAGACAGTAAGAAGTCCCTCCATTTATCATTTCCATAAAGTTAATTGAAAGTCATGAAATCATTTGAGTTGTATGCCTTCTGAATAAATACACAGCTTTCTCTGGAAAAATATTTGATTTCCTCCTGTGTGTGTGCGCTGAGTAGGAAATATACATACAGATCTAAATGTGGGATGTCAAACTTCTTGAAACATCTTTGAGCTCTTAATTCAGAAGTATCAATACTAATATGAAGTTGTAGATTAGATATTTCATGAATTAAACCAAAGAACAATGATGGCAAAAGAATTGTTTGTTGTCATATTTACCTCTTCTTGGTTTGCATGTGCATTGAATAAAACTGAGCAGCAGAAACTCCAAAATTAGAATTCCTCTTTTAACCTGGACACTCAGCTGTGATAGTATTACTTGGCTGAAGACATACGATACTGTACCTTGAAGGGGCAAGGGAAGTTTCCAGAAAACAGCAGTCCTTCAGGCAGAAAGTAGGAACTACTGGGAACTCACACCTGAAGTTACTTCAGGACATTATTGTGTGATTTGTATACAGATATTCCGTATATAAAAGGTTCTGTAGTCATAAAAATACCCACAAATTGTATCTCTAATCATAAGATTTGTGCTGACCTTTGTGAAGAGTGGATGGCCTTTTGAAAGGCCTGTTTCAATAATAATTTGGTACTGCTCACATTATCAGTCTCTTGGGAGAAGTTTTGTAGACTAGGAATAATTATGTATTACTTAGAATGTTATTAATCACCTAGTCATTGCTTGCCACTGTAGTTTTAATTCAGTAGGGTGTCCTTATAATCAAGCTCAACCATAGAGTAAGATTTTATCCTAGGTGATTCAAATATGTTAAATTAGCTGCTTTGCCAGTAATTCAGTAACAAGTGTCCCTCTCCAAACCAACACCTCAGTTGTTCTCAGCAGATACACTGCTGCAAGTGGGAACACACCTCGCATGGGAAGGCTGTATGATTCTTGGATCATACCTAGGCTAAGTTAACATACCTAGGCTAAATTAGAGCTTTTTTTTTTTTTTTTTTTGAAGGGAGTAAATATTCTATATTTACTGGATAGATGACTTTATTGGAGATTTTTGAGCTTTCCTATCTTAAAATTTGTACCAGACTTGCCTAGGTCTAGCATCTCTGTTTCTGGGTATTTGAATCATCTAGGAAACTGAAACAGACAAAAATCCCTGTTGACTAAAACAAATGACAGAAAGTGCTTTAATAACAAACAGCATACAGTAGCAGTTTTAAAAATGCAAAGTTGTACTCCTTTTTACAGTCATGTACCTTCGCATAGAAGACAGACACTGTGAGAGCTGAAGGTTTACATTCTGCAAGAAATACTTTTATTGTTGACTATACACACTAATGTTTGTGGGATTTGTTCTTCAAAAGTAGAAGATCAAGCTTATGTAAATGTTTTTTACAAGGACATTCAACATTGTGCATTTTTTCATTTTAAGATAATGAAGTGGGCATGTGTAGATTTCGTGTTACTTGCTATATATTAACCAAAAGAGTACAATATTTGTGAGTGTTTTTTCTGTCTTAAAAGCAAAAAATGTTTCTTAATTACCCAATTTGTGTTTACACATTCTGAGATGAATACACTTCTCTTGGCTCTGAATTTGGGAGATAAGAGTGAAAGAAGAGGTTTGCGAGAAACCGATGAGGGAATTCCAAGGTAGGAAGCATAACCTAATGATTTGGTTTTTGATTATTCAGCTGTAGTGAGAATTAGCTGTGGAAGGACTTGTGATTGGCATAAGCACCTCAAAGAGAGACAGGGATTTAAGTACATTGGAAGACAAGTGATTAATCTGCATCAGAGTTTTTTTCTATGTCTGGTAACATTACAACTTGGAAACTTGTTACTGTAAGACCAGAAGGAATACTGGAGATCAGATTGCTTTTTAACCCTTTGCTAGGAAGGCAGTTACTCTGACTCCAGTTATTTCATACTTTTCTGTAAGTTTTTTTGTGTCTTATTTCCAGCTTGAATTCAAACAAATCAGTATTAGCAGCCAAGAGGAGGGGTAATTATTGGGAAAGAAACAAACTATGCGTAAGTATGGCTGGTCAGTATTTCTTGAATTTAGACCCTTTATGAAGATGTCATTCATTTCGTCCATTTTCATCAGTATTAATGATCATAAACATCTGTCAATTTTAGTAGCAACCACTTCAGTTGGAGAAACAGCCATTGCAAACAGTGACTTACACAAATGCAATAAAATAAATTTGTGCTGATCCCTTAGTTCTGAGACAACGGAGCTAAGGCCATATTTAAAATATCTGTTAAGATAAGCAAGAAAATGAACTCTACATCTTGTCACGTAATCTGATATGGATCCTCTCTGCTGAAAGTTCGCTGCAGATCTGTTGCAAGTCAGTCATTCCAGTTTCAGTACCTCCATATGGAGAATTTCTACTTGTGTTATTAAGCATTTATGTGTCACATGTCCAGGATATAAAGGACTTTGATATCTGTTCTATATACCATCCTGATCTTCCAAGTACGGCGTCTTACTGTATAATTCTCCAGCTACCATTTTTCCTTGTACTGCAGCAGGTGTACATTACACTGTTAATTTAATCCTTTTGTTCCTATTTCTGGATTTGTGGTGTAACTTTTCTTGTTCAAGGTTTTGGCTAGTTGTAATTTTCCTGTTCTGAAAGAATGGTGATAGTTGACTTTTCCTCTGAAAATAATCTCATAATGCACAGTCATTTTTATAAAGGTCCTTTTTATGCATATAAGAACTCAAAGCACCATTAAATAACCGAATACCCTTTTTAGTTTTGAACACTGACTAGTTGTAATATTATCTGTGGTATCAGATGAAATTTGATGTTGAGATTTACTATTGCAGGTAAAAGATATGCATTTAATCTAACAATAAAGACTGTGTGCCTTTGTCCAAATAAAAGCAAATTCTTTTTAATCTTGGCTGGCTATTTTTTGTGTTTACAGGAGAATTAATGCTGTCTGACTGAAATTCTAACTGGATTTGTCATCAATACTGAGAAGCTCCCAAACTGAGAATGTTTTTTAACATTCAGATGAAATTATTCCAGTGTGCAAGTCTGTGCACAGCAGAGAAGTCTGTGTATTTCTTTTGTTCTCATTTTCTGCTCTCGCTCTGCCTTCAGGAATGTAGTGAGTCGCGTCCTGCGGTCAATTAGGTGGACCTGACTTTTGCTCATGCTTCAGAAGTTCAGTTCAGTTGATCCCAGGATAAGTTTATGATGCTACTTCTGTAGATTTCTATTTGAATGCATGTTCACTTCTTTACAGGCCGAATCATTAAGGACAACCTCCCACTCATTGCTTGCTATAGAAAGGATGTAGGTGACCAGCACTATGGATCATCAGGGAACACTGGTTGGTAGGTAGGTAGGTAGGTAGGTAGGTAGGTAGGTAGATAACAGTTTATTCTTAACGTGTATAATTTGCCTGACTGAAAAAAAAAACAAAACCAAAACCAACCCACAACTTGAAGCATGAATATTACAATGAGCCATGCATCCAACACTGTGATTACTTTCTGAGTGGGACATTATGAGCATTTGCACAGTTAGTTTCATAACACGTTGAACCGATTTTAAAACTTGGTTCAAGATCATTATTCCAGCAATCTGCATTCCCTGTGAAGGCCTACTCACCTTCAGATTTAGTTTGGCTTGAAAATACAGAAGTGTGTCCTTTCTCAGATTTCATCTTGGGCACTTTAGGTTCTTCGGTCTTGTTGGGAAAGGTTACGTCCAAGTGCACAAGTTTGTGTTCTTTCTTCAGTTGCTGAACCATGTCATAGAGCATCTATCTTAATAACACTGTATGCTTTTCTTTGGATGTTCTAATTTTTTTCTCACAGCCCATCTCTTCATTTCCCCTTAGCCATTTGTAATCTTGTTTTTCCCATTTTCTGCTGGAAACTTCAAGAGGTATTTATTAAAAGTAATGAAGTCCATTAATTGTCCACAATGTCCATGTTACTGGATTTTTTCTTCTCCTAGGCAGAACGCAAAGATTTGTATGAGAACATCTCCTCATTTGGTAAATAATCCTGCTTTGGAACTCACTGCTCCAGGAAGTTGCTTAGGGATGCCAAGAGCTGACTGAGGATTGAGTATCCATATGGATATGAGGAGATTCATTATTCTAATTATACCATAAAAAAGTTATATTAACAATAAAGCAGAAACCTTGGAGGAGCATCACATGTAAGAGTGATGGCATATGGAAAGCATTTGAGCAGGAGTCAACGAGGGGGATGTTCTGATGTAAACGTAATAGTCTCAAGCAGAGGTAGTTCTGCATGGAGGTCTAGTGTTTCTTTCACCTGCACTGACATGTTTGAAACATAGAGCTTCACTGTAGCAGCCGGCAGCTTTTCAAGTATGGAAAATGATGCTCACATTTTACCTAGCAGTACATGAGAAGGAAGGTCTCTCCTGTTAATACCTCAGTAGGGTTTTCTGTGTAAGAATAATTGACTGATGAATACTAGATCACAGAGACATTTGAAATAATATTGAACAGTTGACCTGCTAGACTATTCAGTTAGGAAATAGATTGAGTCTACACCACGTGATGAAAGAACAGCACTTCATTTTCTCAGACAACATCAAGTCACCAGGGCCTTTTATTTAAGCAAAAGTTGCTACTTTCAGAGAAATCTATTAAATCTTAACACAATTAAATAGAACTCATTTTACATTCTTATCAGAATACTTGCTTTGATAAAACCTAAAGCTCCAGTCCTTCCTTTAATGAGAACTGGAAGTTTAACTGGAAACGTTCAAGGAGCAGAGTTGAGATTTAAGCACTTCAAGTATCATAGGAAGTCTGTAAGCTCTTGTTTCCTTTGTCAAAGGGAATCTTGCTAAAGATAAAAACCAGCAGTATTTCTGACTGACTACCTTGGTAAGAGTTGATGTCTTCCATAGAAAACAGTTCTTTCTGCACAGCAGAGTCCTTAAGTGCCATGATGTATTAGATGGTAACAGCAAAGTTGTAAGAAGGACTGACTTGCTTTTTTACTAATTTGGGTTCAGTTGTGCAAAACACAGTAACTCACAGTAGAACTGTTGCTGATGGAGAAGGAAAAGCAAGTTTCTCTTACTTTTTAAATTACATTGTCAGTTTTCTTCAGAAATGTTTTATAGCTTAATTGTTGAGTAATTAAATAGTAGACTTTGGCAATAATTGTGTAAGTCCTTGAAGTAGGAGTTGCCTCCTTAGGAGTTTTTAACATCTTTGACTTTTAGGTATTCATTACGTTAGGAAGCTTGATTACAGATAGTAAGAGATAAAACCTGAAACTATAGGTTACAAACATGGGCATCAGTTTGTTATGAGAACTGGAATTTCTTTAAAAGGGAGACAGTGTACACACATCGGTGCTAATTCTCTGCCTTTTTTCTTGTAAAGAGAAGATGGTGATGTTCTGTAATCAATCTGCTCATTGTTGACCTCGTGTTATGACTAAGAAATGTCCCAGCTTTCTGAAACAGAAGGACACACTTATAATGCAGCGACAGTACAGATTAAACCTCTTCTTTGTACCAGCGTATCTTCTAAAAGCCCTGAGCATAATGTTAAAGAAAAATGGTGTTTTTTCCTCATGCGTGAGGTTGTATATGAGAAAAGTGCATCTTGGCACAAGCTCCATAGGTATTTATCTGTGGAAGTCATGTTTTGTAGACCAAGAACGTGTGGAATGAAGCCTTTTTTTTTTTTTTTTTTTTCCTTCCTCTCTCCCTTAGAAATGTTAATCTCTGCATTTGCCTGAAGGCTCCTTATAACAATGATGCATTTTAAAGAGTTTAAAATTTTGGTTGCAACAGTATAAGTGTGGTTACAGCCAGCTACCAAATACATTTAATGGGTGGGGACAATAAAACCACTGAGGCTTTGCAAGTTGAGACTGTCTAGAAATAACTCTCATACTTCTCTCTGAAGCAATTATTTAGAAAATGCTAATTGTTCCCAAGTGAATCACTCTTTCTACCTATTTAACTGCTTCTGCTCACTACAGCTCATCTAAAACATCGCTCACAAAACTCCATAATGTGTTACTCTGGCTTTGTGCAGAGCAGTGACTTTTAAAAAATGACTGACTGCTCTCCATTCTTACTCAACAGATTATAGGATTTATAAAGATGGTTAAAACAAGGAAGAAAGCTATGAGAAAATGTGTGGGGTGAGACTGTGTGGGGCTGAGTTCTGAGGAGGGGGAAAGGTATGTAGGAATTAAGAAAACCTATGTTATCTCCTGTAATTTTTCAAGTAGTTTACTACACAGAAAGGATAACAAACTGAGTACCAGGCTGTGAATGAGGAGGCAGCAGTTTTGAACCTTACTTTCCCAATGTCACCTAATCTGTGGTACTACAGTAGTATCAGCTAGTATGTCTGATGCATAGGGGAATGTGTAGGGCTGCCCCAGGTATTTAGATCTCTACCAGAAACATGGAATCAGGATCAGGATATGGTTGCAAGTCCCTTGCTAAAGCACCAGAACCTTATGGAGGACTTCTGATTTGCTCCTGAGCTCCTTTTTTGTTGCATCCCACAGACTTAAACATTATAAAGCTCCTTCCAATGACTGCTGAGAATTGTGAAAAACAAATGACACAGCTGCCTTTTCATTACACCAGGTAGCGGAAGGTAAGTGTTACAGAACAAAATGAAACCAGAAAGCTTTTAAAAAGCACTCTGAATATAATTTTAGTGAGTGATGTCATTAAGTACATATTATTAGTGTGATACACTAGGCCTATTCTAATGTTGTTGTGTTAGTGTGATATTTGAAAATAATGGAAAAATTAAAAATCTATTATAGGCTTATGTTTACAAATTGAAAATAATATTTTATGTAACAAAAACTGCTCAGATGCTTCCTGAAATAAAACCATTCAATAGCTGTACTTATTTAAAAAATTCTTCAGGTTGAAAAAACCAAAAAAACATTATTTCTATGTTTGGACTTTATTTAATATTCAGGAACATCCGTTACATACCTTCTTAATGTAGATCATGTCCCTTAGATTCCCTATGTATATTTTTGGCTGATCCTCATTGCAGCAGGAGAAAAAGGCTTCTCCAGATGCACCTCACTGTAAAAGCCCAGAATTTCAGGAAAGGTACCTCTTAGTTTGAATAAAAAGGCTGGTGCAGCTCAGTAAGTGTGTTCTTTATTCCGATTCTTTTAAGCAGCTGTCAGCATTCTCCTGAGAAACTGTCCACTTAGTACTCAAATCCCTTTTATTTTACAACCTGCCCACTGAGTTTATGAGGCTTTCTGAATGCTGTTAATATTTTAGCTGGGACAGTTGAGAGTAGTTAGGAGTGCACTGGCTGCCTTCTGTGGGAGCGTGATCCAGTACTTGGAACCCGTTACTGGCAGTAATGAACTCACTCCACCGTAGAGAGACTGATGCACTGCTCTGTGGAAATGTTCACCGATGCTAGAGCATCACTGGCTGGCTACAGGGCTCACAGGGCTGCAGAGCAATATTCTGAATTTTGTTAACAGAGATCTACAGGTAACTTCAGTATTCTTTGGTTTCTTAAACAGCACCGAGTTTCTCTTTGGACAGTTAATACAAGTAGATCTATGAGGGCTCTCCATTAGAAGAGTATGACTGTGTGTTTCCATAGTTTCAGTTTCCTCTTTTGTCTTATTTCATCTTATTATGACACGTCTTGAGATTTTTAGTGCTAAAGCTGAAATACAGTGCAGTTTACATACTAAATCTAAGAAAGGCCATCCCGGAGGCAAAAAAAAACAAAAACAAAAACAAGGGTTTGGGAAATGCTTGTATCAATTCTGCTAAATACTCAATACTTGAATCTGTTAGCAGTCTTCTCTGGCCCAATGCTGCTTCATCAGAGCAGTGTGATTACAAAAATGAAGCAACTGAAGTACCTGCACAGGGGACAGCTTGCAGGTAAGCACTTTCTGTTTGGTGTATTTTCCCTTCTTAGGCTGTGCAGCACTGTCCACTAAGCTGCTGCGAGCAGACAGCTGAACCAACGTATTTCAGGGCAGTGTCATTAACCGAGTGCTGATAGAAAAACCTACCGGACAGGACGAATCAGCTTCCATTTATTTGCAAATTGGCAGAATGTCACATTCCTCCTCTGTACTTCCTGTGTGAAATCTGTGCCTGCTTTTCCCACTGCTCTTTTGCAAATAACAGCCTGTTCTGATACCAAGAAACAGGAAGGTTTAAAGCAAGTCTCCTCTTGATTTGTCAGCCGCCCTGCTCGGCGTCGAGGAGCTGAGACACAGGATGCAGTTCACTAGGCGTTGGCACCACAGAGAATTTTCCTCCTTGTAGCGTGGCAATGTGCCATATCTCCTCACCAGAGGCCGAAGCAGAACACATTTCTCCTCATAATTATGCAGGAATTAAAATAATAAACTGCTTTTGTGATCTTGGCAAGTGATGCCTTGAATTTAAATGAAGTTTAATCACTTCTTGTGAAAAGTAATAATTAAAGTACTATGTATAAAGCATCCTAATTTGAAATCATGGGCAGAGCTTTCTTCTTCCTGTTCTGTCCCCTGCACAGTGTTACATTATTTAGTTTGTTACACATTCTTGGCACTTAGCAGAAGAGATAAAATGACATTCTGAGGATTAATTTTTTCAGTGCTTAAGAAATCAGATCTCTATATGAAGTAGCCTAATAAGCGCAGAACTTAGCTAAAGATTAGGCCTTTTTCCAAAGAGAAGGAAACACCTTTATTTAGTGTGAATTTTTTAGCAATCCGTGTTCTGCCTGCTGACTTGTAAGGACCCAGTACATGTGTAAGGGAATGCTCTGGAGGGTTTGCCTCTGTTAAACATGGCTTAAATGCACGGAACAAAGGAAGCTGTGGATGCGGTTTGCATTATGCAGAGCTGCTGGCTAAGGCAGCATTAAGCATGTAGGGAGCTTGGTCACAGCCCTAGGGTGGGAAGCTGCAAGGCCTTTGCTTCGAGCGCAGTGCCATACAGCTGAAGGAAAAGCTGGCTGTGGTTTGTAGCATTTTACCTTCCATCTGACAACACTTTTTGCGCTGCCTGCCTTTGTGGTGGCTCTGCTGCTGGCTTGTGCTGCTTGAATGTCACAGAAATGTGGGTGTGTCAGCCAGAGCTCGAGCAAAGGTCAGGCTGGAGAGCAGGTAGGGGCTGAGGAGCGGGGAGCACGCCCATGAGGTGTGCTTGTGTGAGCTGATGGTGTTTTACTTGGGAGGGGAAAGGACAGTGCTGTTTGCTTGGCACGTTGGCATGGAAATAGTTATCACGGCAGCTAGGCCGTGCAGGCCCGTGGAAAATGCTATTTACACTTTCTAATTTGAAAATAAGTCCTCGAGCATGCTGAATTTTGTATTCCCTCTTATTTGTTCAGTGCAATAGAGAATAGCTCTGGGATGCAGGGGAAGTAGAAAGGAACAGGCGAGGGTCAGAGTGTGAAAGAAGTGAATGTGGCAGAAGGGCTTTAAAACAAACAGGCAGAGTGAGGCAAATGTGAGGGGAGGGCAGCAGCAGCGCGTTCGCCAGCAGACAGCCTGTCCCAGCACTCAGCAAAATAACAGCAGTCAACCAGAACGGCATCCTGTCAACTTAGAAAGGCATCCAGACTATGGGCTATGAAAGGTGAGAGCCGTAAGGCTCTTCCTTTTTGGGCATTGGATCTTTTTAAGGCTGCAGTTTGAGTCAGATTGCACCTGATTAAAAACCTGTGTGTGCTATTAAGTCTGTATGATCCTCAATAAGCTATGCAGTACAAAGCTAAATACATATGTTGTCAGATATCCTTTGAAAGCAACTTTGGGAGATAAAATGTGCAATGAAAGGAGAAGTGAAAGTATACTCAGGCAGTGAAGGCAATTCGGCAGAAGCAATAGTAAATTCTGAGCAACAGCTGTGAATGTGCATGTGCTTTAGTGCACTCTCTTAGTTCTTTTCTTGAAATTAACATGTGGGTGATTCTCTGAAGTTGTCAGCAAATTTAGTTTGTTAGATTGCAGAGAAATCTGGGAGTTTCCAAACTCCGCAGGAGGCAGCCAGAATATAAAAGACAGTTTATGAAGAGAAGACGGAGTGGCAGGGATGTGAATATTTCCCCACACAGTGAAGGGGAATGTAGACAACAGGTAGCATGAGGACAGCACTCTGCACACTCTACACTCCAGTGCCACCAGCAGTAATCCATGCTTTTGAAATATAGCTGAAGTAAGAGCTGTGAAGGAAGCTAAAGAATAGCAGAGGATGATAGCATGGACTAGTTTCTCCACTTCAAGAAACAGAGCAGCATCTGGTCCCTTGAACAGATATTTTAAAAGGAAGAAGGAATGCCACTGTCTCATTCACAGGGTCAAGTGCATCTGAAGGAAGACGACCTTACCTTTCATATCTCTCTGCTCTGCTACAGGAGCCTGATTTAATGGGTTTTTGTGTTACTGGAGAGCTGGATAGTTTGGAAACATGCCAGGGCTTATGATGGCCACTTTGGAATCTGTTCCCAAGTTAGGAATTAAAAACAGATAGAGCACAAGATTAACTAGTCTCCATGTCCCCTTGTCACCTTGCAGACCTTCTGTGAGAGCTGGATGCCGGAAAGCCAGGAAGAGGGCAGTCTTACCACAAGTAATTTCATTGTACAAGAACAAAAACTATTTCCCAAGTTTCCTCCCAAGTATAACCACGTTAAATAGATGATCTGTTCAGAATTGCATAACTACTTCTCTAGCAATTACAGAACATGCCTGTGTGGAAAATGTGTGTCTCTAGCTTGTCTCTGTAAGGTTTTCTTTCCTTTTCTGTTAATGTAATACAGATACAACCGTGGAATCCATTTTTCACTTCAGTGCATTTTTTCTCATTTGTTGTTTCTCTTAGAAATGACTAGAGTCAGCTTGACAGAGCTGGCCAGCTTTCTGTAAATCAGGGGCATGTGATTTGTGGCCCATCGTTGGGAAACCACTGGTATTAAGCTGTTTATGAAAACTACATCTGCAGCATGATGACTGGAGGGGCATGTCAGCCCTCAGGAGGGATCAGACTTGGTGCAGTGCTAAAGACCGGGGCATATAGTGCTTGCCCACATGCTATCTAAATCACTCAAACTCCAGTTGAACATCAACCTCTCTGCACAGTTATTAGTAGTCCCCTTCCAATGACTCTCTCTACTCTGCTATTTGACTTGGTGTTGAGGAAACAGGATCTCTGTCTAGTTCATTACTATGCATGCTAGATTACAGACAACAAGTGATACAATCTCCAGCCTAAACCAGCATTTTTTCTTTCAGTAGCCTAGCTACTCTTTGGCAGTGATACATAGATATTTTTAGTCAAGTTCTTTCAATCAATGGTCTCCTTCTTATAGACCTTGCTGTGTGTGTTTCTCCAGTCCTGACTGGATTAAATGATCTGACAAAAAACTGTCCACTTCTGAAACAATGGAGGATAAAAACAGAGCTGTGTACTGCTCTGTATGTGTAAATGCCCTGAATGAAAACTTGCCATGTATGGCAGTAGGTCTTGGAAAGTTCAATATTACTTCCTTTCATGTTATTTATATTGCAAAGTTTCTTGACATTGCTCTTCAGGAACATTTGTTCTATACCTCATCTGTATTTTGCAGGTGTAAGAGCTATTCTAATTTCTACATAAGGCATACAGAACTACAAAGACTACATGAAAACAAACAAACAAAAAATATATCAAAAAAACCCAAGCAAAACCAAACCAAAACAGAAACATTCAATGGAGCTGAATGTTATCTTCATGAAAAGGTAGAAGGGACTTCAAATGGGCGACTTGGCAAGTTTTTCTCAAAAGGAAGAGGTGGGGCTTATGTTGTTTTCCCTGGATGATGACTCACATGCCAGTTTAATTCAGAGGACAATAAAAATCCATAGTCTTCCTTTCCTCTCATATGGAACATTGCAGTGTAATGCCATTTACTGGAATATATTCCATGAAGTTCAACAGTTTTACATCGTGCTTATAAGTAAGTGGATCCCTGAAGGTGTGTGATGACTCAAAATGCTGCTCTCTGAACCTTTAAATTCCACAAGAGTCGGAGTTTTGATGAAGTCATGTCTCTCAGCCAGTCTGTTTACCGTCTCCCGTTTTCAACATTCTTCTCTTGACCCGCACTGTTAGCTTATGAACTCCATTAAAAATTCTAGTACTCCAGGTCAGCAGCAAAGTAGAGGTTTTAAATAATTCAGGGCTGGTTTGGCATGAAGTAGAAATGGGTGTGTGACTGAATCAAACTGAAGTTATGTGCAGTTTATCACTGTTTTACTCAATTGAAACAAAATGACAAGGATAAAAATCCTAATATAATGATGATCGACTTCTATGAGTTATAAACATTAAGTGACAATGTTGTGCTTGCAGGAAACCAGAAGATTTATGAAAGGAAGTATTAGGGTGGCTTCTGTTCTAGCCTTTAAAGTGACCAATCAATTTAAAAGATAGCTGAATAGGTATACACATGTAAATGCTTTTAATTGTTCATGTTGTTTACTGCTAAGGCTATGAACATTTTAGACAGTGAAGTAGGTTCCAATTGTAGACTTGGCTTTAATTGCATTTTTAGTTCTTTCAGTCTATGTTCATCAAAAGGAGTTCAACTAAACTTCTCCGTTTCCCTACCCCCGCTCTGCATTAGGCCAGCAGCTGGGACAGCAAAACCCTTCTGTCCTGGGGCACTGCAGCAGGGCAGTGGCTCCTCATCTGGAGTGCAAGATTTTCTCTCTGTTTCTAGACACTGAAAGTTCTGAGAAGGGCACTTCGACATCTACTGCCCATGGAGCTCTGAGGCCTGCTGGTACATCAGTGGTGAGGACACTGCAGCAATGTAGCATACAGCTCTACACATTTGCCCTAAGAAATGCAGGGAGAGTGCTGAAAAATCAACAGCAGTCTGAAGGAAAAGCATGAGAACATTGGATGATGCCCTGAGCCTCTCTTGTATGTGTACAACCTAGGGGAAATGTTAAATGGCCACAAACTGAAGCATAGGAAGTTCACACAAATGTGCATGGGAACTCCTTCCCAGTGCAGTGACGGAGCAGTGGCACAGCTGCACAGAGAGGTGGTGGAGTCTCCTTCTCTGGAGACGTTCCAGACCCGCCTGGACGCCTACCTGTGCAACCTGGGCTAGGGAGCTGCTGTGGCAGGGGGTTGGACTCCATGATCTCTGGAGGTCCCTTCCACCCCCTACAGTTCTGTGATTCAGTTCTGTGAGTCCAAACCATCTGAAGATCATCTCCAGCTGAAGGCAAGGCAATCCCATCACACCTCAAATCTGTAGGGGACTAAGCTTGCTCAGGCTATTTCTGCAGGAGCACTTATATTAAAAAAATAATAATAATACAATTAAAAAAATTTGCAATCTGGTATCTAGATGTTGGCAAGTTCACTGAGAATCTCTTCGGGTGCACTGCCAGTTGCTACCTGCCTAGCATTAGCCACCGGGCAGAAGTGAATCCATGCGAGTGCTTTTATTGCTCCATTTGTCATCACAGTACTCAGTAAAGATTACGGATGGCTGTAGGGAAATAGAAAAGAAGTCATAAAATCTTCTGTAGCGAGAGCAAAAGCCAAAGCTCTGCATTCTTACACGTCATAAACCTTTAGCTCTGCAATACACTGAACTCTGTCCTGCTCTTAGCAGCCGATACCTCCCAGAAACAAATAAAATGTACGCCAGAAACAAATAAAAGCCATGACCAGCGATGACACCTGCTCCCGTCGGACTCCTTTCGGAGGAGCGTTGCCCTCTGTCTCCCAGTTCCCAGTCCGTGCCTGACACCTGCCGGCGGCCGCCCGCGCTGCGCCCCGCGACAACAGCCACGCCAGGCTCCGCTCAGCGGTGCCCTGCCATGGGAACAGGGGCAGCGGGCAGACTGGAACATGGAAGTTCCCGACCAACGTGAGGAAAAACTGCTCCTCTGTGAGGGTGACGGAGCACTGGAACAGGCTGCACGGAGAGGCTGTGGAGTCTCCTCTGGAGATATTCAGACTCGCCTGGATGCTTTTCCTGCACGACCTGCTCTAGGGAACCTGCCTGGAGGAGCGGACCATCTCCATAGGACCCTCAACCCCAACAATCAATTCTGTGATTCTGTGTGATCTCACTTGCCGTTTTGGGACATCTGTCATGTAGCCACAACACTTCATAGCAATATAGTCTATAGAACACGAAAAATTTAATTTCCTTAAGTAAAACAGAGCAATATTTTCCGGCATACTGTGCTGCTGCCTCTGACACTTCCCAGGACTTCACTGAGCTGCTGTGCATAGATGAAGCAGTGGGAAGATAGGTATGTGTTTAATTTAAAAAAGGCTGATGGTTGTGTTTACCGGAATGACATTCTAGTCCTTCATCTTCATTCCTCTCCGCATTCCTTTCATTCAGAGGCTCAGACTGTTTACATGGTCTGCTTCCCTGGAGTTACGCTAAACCCTAAAGGATGACATTTTGAATTCTAAAGAAGTCTGCTTGGGAGACATCCCCCACGTGGATGGTTAGTGTGAAGAGCTGGTGGGAACCAAAGGCTCTAAACTGTCAGCATCAGAACACAGTGTTTTTCAGTAGTAGTGAATCTAGGGCTGCTGCCTGTGCTCCAGGTGCCTGCTTGCCTCTTGAGGTGCACATAGCATCCTTGGGGCTAGTGTGCACCATAACTTCTAACTAGCTGTGTTGATTTCTTGAATTTCTTTAGAGTAAACAAAATCTTTTTTAAGATTGTTCGAACCTGAACTTCGGGCCTGATTCCTTCTATTTCCCCCAGAGCAACTGCTGTTCCCATGTGCAGCCATCAATGGGAAGGCTTCAGGCCTGTCTGTGCTGTCCCTCAAGACCTTTCTCTCGGTTGTACAAGAGAGGCTGAGTGCATCATCCAGTGTTCTCATGCTTTTCCTTCAGACTGCTATTGATTTTTCAGTATTCTCCCTGCATTTCTCATGGTGGATGTATAGAGCTGTATGCTACATTCCTGCAGTGTCCCTGCCATTGATGCTACTAGCAGGTCTCAGAGCTCCATGGGCAGTAGATGTTGTAGTGCCCTTCTCAGCACTTCCAATGTCATGTCAAAAATCTTGAAACTTTTTTGCTTTTCTGGAAGGGCCTAAAATCATTTCTGAAGGTTCTTCAGACTGTGTCTGTTTCCTGCTCCTCACATAGACCTGAGCCTTTCCTCAAACAAGGTCATCCCCAAGGTGAAATTTCTGATAAAACAGTCACGAGGGAGCATTTAAAAGTGCTTTAGCTGCTTTCACTTCCTTTGCTTGGTCTGATTGGAGTGTGTGTGCAGCCTACAGAGCATTAAAGACATTGGCCCTATGGTCCAAAACTGAGACGATGACCCCACCTACTAAAAGGATAATCCAGTTCCTCTCTCTTCCTGTTATTTAGATACAGCCTGTGGTTTTGATCAAATTGCTGTGACCAGCACTTAGGAAGGCTTTACAGCTCTTGG
This sequence comes from Cyrtonyx montezumae, assembly GCF_038088225.1. Taxonomy (NCBI): domain Eukaryota; kingdom Metazoa; phylum Chordata; class Aves; order Galliformes; family Odontophoridae; genus Cyrtonyx; species Cyrtonyx montezumae. Next base: position 122,756,370 of record NW_027072034.1, read on the forward strand.
CACGATCTGACATGACAAGAACTTGCAATTAAGAGCACATGCTCTGCTGAAGCTCAGAATGGGGCCTGTGGTGAGGAGGGTTCCTAAAGCACTTCAAAATGTCTTTGAAACTAAATGCCTGAATGCTTTATTCCATCCAGAGCCAAATTGTTAGAGGGCAGCTCTGGTTTTAGTAGGAGGAATTTACTTTGACACTGACATTAAATTGAGATGCTCACTTACTCTTCACATGAGCACTGGGCACCTAAACTTCCAGAGTAGGAGCTTGGAGAGCAATGGTATTCTCTGTGCATGCACTGATATGTAATCTGTTCCATCTGTATTGGCCACATCTTTGCTGTCTATATTTGGGATTATACATCAGGTGCACTTTTATACACCTGAATGTAAATACCTGTAGTTAGATGTCCTAAACTGAATGCCCACATTCATTACAAATAATTGAACTTGATTTTGCAGCGTTGAAAAGAAGGGGTGTTTTTTTAAGAATGGCTATTCCAGATCATCTTCTTTGAAAAACCACTTCAATTCTGCACAGTCAATAAGTAGCCACATCAGAAAGCCAGTCCTCTTCCACTGTATGAAAAACACTTCTAAGATATAAATTTTTTAAAAGATTTTAACGTTTTAAATATTTCAATCAGAAATATAAATTAAATATTTTAGAAATTATTTAAGACCTCTGAGAACATTCGTAAGTAAGTGCAGCACATGGACACTCAAAACCATGGCATTTCAGCTCCAGCATTAACTGTAGATGTGGAAAACTTCCAAAGAAAGGCAATACCAGTTCAGAACAGAACAGCCAGGTTGAAGTATCTTGGCTTTTTCAGTGGCAAAAATGGATCTGCGGTCAGGCAGTTTCCACTGCTCCATATCTGGATATGTAGGAAATACATTTGCCTTCAGTTTTTAGCCTGCTGTATTTTATAGTTGATTTTGTAGGATTACAATCAAATAATGATCGACCAGCATCTCTTCTATGTCTGTTTCCCTCAGAATCCTCACAGCCCTGCAGTTCAGATACCTGGCTCACTCTCTGCTTTCTTCATCTTCCACAAAGTGGAGCTACAGCTGCACTGAAAGAAAGGGATGTGGTACAGTGACTGAAGCATAAGGAAACAGCACTCTGCACTCTGCAAAAAGTTGAAACTTGACAGCTGCATGTGAAGGAGAGCTAAGCCACTAAACTGGCTTTGTGGCGCACTAGGCCCAGAAATTAGGCTTCTCAATCCATCTTGATTGAGCACGAAAGTACTAGCTCATGGCATACCTCTTCCTGACCTTCACACATATCCAAACTGAGGTTGGTCAGGATGTTTCTCAGGAAAACATTTGTTAGTTTTCCAATCAGTGGTTTCACATACAGGTAGGAACCAACCAGTACTGCAGTTATAGTCTCCTCCCGGGCACAGTCAGAGGGGTTTTCAAAGTTTTGTTCAATTCTCTGACAAAGATCTAACTACGTGGTGGTGTGTGCTGGGAGGTGAGTAGCTTTGGTGTGATGCCTCAAGGTCTCACAAAGAGTTCTGTGAAATCTCTGGGAACTATCCAGTGATACCTTACTGCTGAGTGAGAGAATGCAGATACTTATGGGGCTGGAGCTAGGCTGGGACCGAAGCTCAAAGCACTGCTGCAGCCCTGTGTGGAATATAGCTCATCTGAAATCAGTGGCATTCACATTCTGCCTACAGGGGAGTTACTGCTACTAACTCCTGACTGACGCAATCCTCGAGATACGGCGATCAGGATTTATACAGCACCTCGATAAACCAAGGACTCATATAAATCCTAATTGGGGAATTAATGGTGTTGTTATTATATAACTATGCTACATGCTGTCTACAACACTTTTCTCTTCAACTTATTATTGTTTCCTCATTACATATGTGGAAATAGAGGCAACAAGAACATGAAGTAAATTATATGAGACTCCCTGTAAGAAAAAAAAGCTCTTTGTCAGAGTCAGGAGTAAAACTTGATCATCCCAACGTAGCATTCTGTCCATCAGGCCAGCCATTACTTAATCATCTCCTAAACACATGAGAAGTCCAATTAACTAGGATAGTGAGCCTGACAGAAAAAGCAACAGCTGCAGCTGTGGTTGGAATCAGAGAAGGTTTGTGAAATGCAGCCCTGGGTTGCTGAGTAGAAAAGAAAACAGTGTACATGCAGCTGCAGGGTAGCAGTACAGACAGTGGTATCACTTGGGAGCGTATAAAGGCAGCAGTTCACCCAATTTCTATCTACAGGATCAGCATGGTCCAGAAGATGGATCAACCACGTCTGAGTCTGAACAGACCCTCATTGATCTGAAGGTGAGGAGCTTGCAGAGGTTAAGCTAATAGTTTGGCACAGCTGTTGGATGAGAGACAGCAGCTAATGGGTCATTGGCCTAATGGGACTGACTTTGGACATCCCTGAGGTACAGATATCCAGGCTCCTACAATTAGCAGTAAAGCTCTGCCACAACTCCTTCCTATGCATGGGGATGGGGAGTAAAACAGCTGGTGCAAAATCCAGTTCTGCCCCACAGCTTTGTCTCTCTGGATTCATTCAGTTCTAGTGGAGGGGAAAACCTGACCTTACGTCTTTGCTGTGTGCCCTCTACTTATTAAACATAGGGAAACTGCCTGCCTGGCTGCGTCCATGAAGTAACAAGCAGCTAGCTGCTGTGTGCTAACTCCTGGCTTTCTTTTAGGGCTGATATTGGACTGCCTTCTTCAGACAGTCTCCAGGAGCCATGTGTTAAGAACGGGTTATTTTGTGGTATTATCCAGATCAGTAATTTCCAAAGTGTTTTTTTTTTTTTCTTTTTTTCATGACGAGTACCCTGTGGCATGTGCTGAATCATATTGCATAGCAAAGAAAGGGCCATGTTGCTGCTAATAAGACCAAATGCACGTCATGGATAGATGTTTTAGATAATTAACAGGATCAAATGTTTTCATACATTCTGCTAAGTAGTTCAGATGAAAAGGATACGATTCTTGAAGGATTTAAGAAAATGATTTAGCTCTGCAAAACCGAGTCATAATCAGTGGCTGTTCTACAGTATAGAAATATATTGTTAATGAGATGATCAGAAAATTATATTAATCTTCTCTCTATTTTATTTATTTATTTTTTCTCTATTTTTACTCTCTTGGTAAGAAGAATGCAGCAATCCAGAGGACTTTTTATTAAGACCACTTCACTGATGGTATCACAATTGTTTAGCAGATTGTGTCAATGGTAATTTCAGACCTCCAAAGTTAGAAGCCATGGATCTAGAAGGCCTTGGCTACGAAGTTTGCATATCTAGCATTTGAAGCATAGTAAAAACCATCTCCCCAAATTGTGGACCAGAACTCTCTGTAGCGCACGTTATAGGAAAAGAAGTCAAACGTGGCAGCAGTGTGAGTGCAAATGAAGTTGGAAGATGTGGTACATGCCATGAATACTCTCAGCAGGGAATGGTCTGTTGCTGCTTACTTGTGGAGGAGGCCTACTGTTTTAGGGGTGCTGAGGAACACAAAGTGCCAGTGAGTATTTGTATTTTAACAGCTGCTAGTGAGGGAGCATGCTGTGTAACTCTGTGGGGACGTGAAATAGTCTGTCATGAAGGAGCTCCTCATCTATCCTTGGACACATCGAGAGTCTGAGAGGATTTATGGAGCTGTCAACCAGGCGATAACTAATGTGTGTGCATACTAAAGGAAGAGAAGATGCTATAAAATGGATAGCCTGGCTACCAGGAAAATGAAGGAGTTCCCTTTTGACTTGCTAATTCTATCAAAACATTTTAAATGCTAATTAATTGCTAATGTCTGTATCACGTACATCTTTCTTAATTTGAAAACTGGAAGTGGATGTGAACAGCGGTTTGACCAAGTTTGCTCCCCTTGAAATGCCTTAAAGGGAGTACGCAAATCGAAGCTGCTGAAGTCAAATCAAAAGTAGAGATAGTCCTCTTAGTGTGTCTTCAGAGAAGTATCTGTGATGCCAGCTTGAAAGGCTGGAAGGAGATGAGCTGTGGCTAATGTGCAGTTCATATTGATTGTTCATTTACCTTGGTTATAATGAAATGTGCTTGTATTATGGTGCTAGGCAGAGTGTTCGCTCTCTCTTAGGGAGAGGGTTACAGGAGATTTGAAGATGGCACTTGAGATGATGAAAGTCTCGGTGGGAAATGGTTTAGAATTTCTGGTGCGGGGAAAAAAAGCCCTCAGTATCGCCCAGTCCATCACATTTCTTCTTCATCAAAAGTGCCACTACGATTCTATGAGGTGCTGGTATGACTCAACATTGCTAATGAGATGTATAATCAGATCATGAAGAAAGCATGCCTTACAGTGAGCAGGTACGGAAAGGTTTTATACTGTGGGAGGGATTACAGACTGTAGTGTTCTCATACTTATAAAAGTATAAACTTTGAAGCACATACTAACTGGTTGTGAAAGGTTTTGTGGTTCAGTGTTTTTTCCTCAATCCATGTTCCTAAGAGATTGTTAGGTGCCAATTGTCACAGGGTGAGTGCTTTAATAAACTTTAGGAAGGAAGGGGAATTCAGCTAAGCAGAGGTAGAACACGAGGAGGAAAGAAAGAGAATGATCAACAACAGAAGCGTTTGTGCTCAGTTAGAAGAAGGAACACAGTAAATACCACAGAAATGGGAGCAAACATAGGATCAGAATTTTAGAAGAGATTTTGTCGCTCTTATAATGTAACAGGGACATAGGGAAGGAGTGTAGAGAGGCGAAGATATGGGCTTCTGATCTGCAAGTGATTTCTTTTTCTTCCTGCATTTTTCCCATTTATTCTCCTGTGTTATCTGTACTTAAAATGTCAACTGGAGAAGCTGGCTTGCTTTTCTTGCTTGCTCTTACTGCATTAATAATTACTGCAGATTTAATTATTGTCACGGTGTTCAAACCTTTCAGGCAGCTATTTGTTGGTGTTAAATCCAAGGAACGAGAGCATTAAGCAGTTCACCTTATCACTGTGCTGAAGTGGGAGATGTCATTCATCATGTTAGGAAAAAGACTCTTTTCAGAAGCATGGAGGAGATCAAGGACTGTAACCTGAATCTTCCCAGCATTTCATGTGGGAGACGTGGGAGGCTCAAACACAAGGTGATATGTGGCCTAAATAGGAATCATCTTTACTCTGGTACAAATCTATAACAAGGTGCTTTTTCTCTAGTTCTGGTATGGATGAAGTCTCTGATAAGAACACATACGTATTCACGAGCTAATTAAGCAATTTGAGCTGCTCGTTATTAACTTTGAAGAGGTACCTTAGAAATCCTTAACTGAGGATTAAACACTAGAGGTAACCTTTCATATGAAGGAAAGAAAATAAGGGAAAGCTATTTGACTCTGGGAATATCACAGAAAACATCCCTCATCGAAAGTTTAACAATAATGCCAGTTTTATGATGAAAAAATACACCCTGAGCAGGGTGCAAGGTACTGAGCCTTAGAGTTCCCTAGGGTGATAATGCTTCTAAGTGTGAGTTAGCTGACTACAGTGGCACATTCCACTCTACAACCTGCCAGGCTTTCCATCAGGGTTTGCAGCCAGAGATCCTCCTCCTTGTGTTGAATGGCCCAAGGGAGCAGACAAATAAAGCCCAAGGCCAACCTGGAATTCTTCAATGACAGATTCCTGTCAGTGTTTTGGAGCAACCTTTGAGTGGGTGCTGCTGCTGCTTAAGAAGAGCCTCACAATCTGAAGCACAATGACATCAGTACAACAAAGTACAAAGACAGAACTGTTACTGGGCTTTGAGAGAATACAAGCAAAATTTGGGAGGTTTGTGAAGGGTTTGTGGGTCAATCTTGATTATTAGATCAGAGAATATTTTACTGCAGAGAATATTTTCTGTACTGTTCATCTGTTTTTGAGAAAAACTGATGTTAGTTCTGTTTGGTGCACAGCATCAGTGCGTTGTGTACGGAGTGCTCTCCTTGTTGTAAGTAATAAGAGTATGCAAAGATATGAAATGTCTGACGGAAATTAAATGTCAGCTGTCAAGATGGTGAGTCTGTCATGAGATGAAATTTATTAACTCTATTTATTTTTGCCTAATTGATTGATGAGAATCTTGCTGTGTTACTGCACAGTGCATGTCTAGAAAAAAAAATACAAAACTACCTGTGCCTTCATTCCTCAGCCCAAAAGCTTGGAGGAACTGCCTTTGCCTCCCCATGCTATATTCCCCCTTCATAAGCAACATTATGCAAATACCGATCATTCTTTCATTTAGAAAACATTTCTTTTTTTAATGTTGAATAAACCTCTTAGTGTGGCTGCTTTCTGTAATACCCAAATGAATAAGTGTCCGAACTGACACTGAAAATAGAGGCTGGGCATGACTTTGGTATGTGGGCCTTCTGAAAAGTGGGACAGCACATGTACAGGAAACTAAACTGGAAGCCTAGAGTGAAAATAGCAGTGCCTAAATAAATAAAGAAATTGACTGTTAGGGTTATCAGAAAATGCAATGTTCTAACTCTTGCTTTGCATAGCTAACAGGCAATTAACTTTCATTGACTCATGATGTGAAAAGTGATCAAGAGATGTGGATCCTTTGCTTTGGTAACAGTCTGTCAGTTGGGAAGAATGTTTTTCTTGACAGTTGATTAGGGGTTAAATGAACTGAATATAATTGGTAATTTTTGCTGCTTTTCCCACTTAGCATAACAGCTATTATGCGAAGCATTTTTCCTTACATTAGTTGTAATAACCGTCTTTAACTGATTATCCCTGTTGGAAGAACTGGTCTTGATTGACAAAGTTGTTATTTTGTTCTTCTCAAGAACAACCAAAACAGCTGATACATATGGAGCCAGGATCAAAGTATTTTTATTTATTGACTTTAATAGATTTAGGTCTTTTCTTAAGCAAACTGATGCTCTTAAGGAAGTACACACTTGGTCTGAGCAATGCAACAGCTTAGATGGCGAGGAAAGGAGCAGCAGCACCTCATGCCTCCATACTATAGCACCTGCCTGTATCTATGGGGAACTGCAGCACACTACAGAAGTGTAAACCCATAGGCAGCTCCATCAAGACACAGATGCAGACATGCTGACAGTCCTGGATGAAGAGGGATGCTGGCAAACCCACCACGCCCACTGGGAGATGTCAACTGGTGTTTAAATGCTGACACCAGAAGTGGCATGAGGCCCTTTGGCGCTCCTTGACTCAAGATGAAAAAAAGCAGCTTGGAGAAATGAGCAGTTTCTGAGCAATAGGAATAGGGAAATGAGTGATTTGAAAGTGAGCTCCTGGTGCAGGCAACAACTGTGGTTAAAGTGCTGCATCTCAAGTGGCAGAGCACTGGCACAGGCTGCACAGAGAGGTGGTGGAGTCTCCTTCTCTGGAGACGTTCCAGACCTGCCTGGACACCTACCTGTGCAACCTGGGCTAGGGAGCTGCTTTGGCAGGGGGTTGGACTCCGTGATCTCTGGAGGCCCCTTCCAGCCCCTACAGTTCTGTGATTCTGTGATATCAGTAATTGCAATTCCTGAAAGGAATGGGTAAATTTCTTTGTAGACTGGGAGAAAAAGCAGTAGCAGAAGGGTTTGCTGTGGAAAATGTTGTGTTTAAAGCAAATGTGGCTACAGGTTTTCGTGCTGTTGCTGTTGTTTGTTCTGAATGGTTTCTCTTGGTAGGCTCAGGAAATTCAGTCATTTTGAAGCACAGTGCTGTTCAATCATTTCTGAATTCAACTTCTCACATAAAGTTTTAGTCCCTTCTCTAATGAGTTATAGTCTTCAGGAGGCTTGATTTTATGGCCAGCTTGGAAGTAGCTCTTGGATGTAACTTAAAACGTACCAACTCTCTCCAAACACTAATCACAATTGGCTGGAGGAGTACTGATTGCACTGCTTGGCGTTTTCATCGTGGTATGAAAGTACTCTGTGTTTTGTTAAGAGAATGATGTTTTGGGAGGCAAATAATCAGCCTCCTCAGAAAAAGCAGGGGAATACTTCATCCGCAGGAGAAGGCAGAGTTCACCAACTGGAGAAGCGCTGGCTGTAACTGCCTTACGACAGACCTAGCAGCCCCTGTAAAGGCCTGGTGCCTTAGCACTTGCAATACTGCTAAGTTTATGGTTGTGCTGAGGACTGTGAGTGAAATGTCTTTTTATTATTACATTTTAGATCAAAAGAGAAACACTGAAACATCAACAGGAAATAAAACATTTTTATTGAATATCTGTGTAATATGTATGTTATTGTAACGACAATTGGAAAACTCTACTGTGGGAAGTCACTACACAAAGTGAAACAAAATATAAACCACCTCATCAAAAATGAAGGTAAAATACGGCTAAAGTTGTCAGCTCGCGGGCCACGAGCGATATGGCAGGATAAAACACCCCAAACATTTCTACAAGATACAGAGAAAACCCACACAGAGAAACACTCAAGCAGGCAGTAAATATACACAAAGGCAACTAGGATCTTTCTACAGCATCAGATTCTAATACTTCACACAGCTTTGTCAGAAAGGTACATGTGGCTTCTTTGAGGATGAAAATGTCATCTTGGTCAAATAGCAGGTTCAGTCTCTGAGAATCATAGTACCTTACAAACCAATTCTACGGTGACATTCAGTCTGGCAGTGTAGGAAGAAAAAGCATTAAGAATACCTTAACACAATGAATCAGTTCCGGCAGTTTGAACCTGCAGCTATCCTGTATGAACAACTGAAAGCTAGAGACCATGAAGCTGAATATCTGCTCTTACGCTGGAAAGCTGACTGTCTCGGTCTTTTCTTTGGTGGGGTTTGGTCCTCAAGGTTAAGATTTTAAAGTATTCCAGCTTGATGCTTTGCATGTATGCGCCTGTTTCTATCAGAAAATGTCTCACTTGTGTATTTTCCATGTTTCATGTAAAAAAGAAAGAAAATGGGTCTTGCTACTTACTTTTGGAGGTGAGGAGAGATCTGTACTTTTATCTCCTATCACTTTGCTGCTCCTTTCTCCCACTGTGCACTGAAAATGGTGGCATGTGGCCATCACTACACTGACCTCAGGCTGTCACAGCTCTCTCAGCAGCACAGCCTTGAGGGAGGGTGTAGGATTTTGTTTTCAGTCCACGGCTAGCTGACTACATACCTCATTTTTTCTTTTTCTTTTTTTTTTTTTTTACAATAATTTCTTTTAGACACAGTTGAGAAAAGCGTTTGTGTCTCATGCCTCCCTCCAAAAGGTATAGCATTGCCACATTTCTGGGGTAGTCCACACGGCTGAAAATAAGTCACTTTTCAAAGCATTATAAATATATTCACAGCTTGGAAAGACAAGCGAGAGGCTTCAAAGGACGGTACATGGGATAGAAGTGATGCCCTAAATGACTTGATGAGATGGTACAAGCCGAGATGACATGCTGGCTAGCTGGAAGATGGCTATCTACAATATAGCGGCGGGGGGCAAGGGCGAGGGAGGTTGGAAATGTGGAATATTGCACAGGGCTTGACAAAATGCTGCGTGGTCAACCCATTCAGTATAGCCTCCTTGTCTCCTGCATAGCTCTCCAGTTCTAAATTGGTCCGTAATAACTAGAACTGCTTGCGCTATGCATTCCTTCGGCAGTGCAGTAGAAGGGAATGGCAGTATTATTACAATATCACTACGGAATAAATTGATTGCTATCCACTGAGAAAACTACATTTCTAAGCACACACGGCAGTCACAGTGATACACAGAGCAGTCTTTCAAGACTCTTATGGAATGACTAATAGCTTCATAATAGTGCCATTTACTACATAATAACATTGAAAACATTTAAAAACTCCTCCTGAAACGAGCATCTAGTATACAGAAGAGGTTGCTTCAGTTTTCTAGAACTTGTTCTTTGTTTTCACTTTTTTTTTTTAAAGGACAAATTAAAACTTAAGTATAAATAGTATATAAAAGGTCACTAGCTGTTCTCTTTTGGCTTACTTTGAAGTGCATTTAGAACTATGGCTAAATTTTGTCATCTTCTGATGGGATTACAATACTGTCCGTTTACCATGAAACTATTTTGTATAATAAACTCACACGGCTGTGTCTAAAAAATATTCTGCATTCCTTCTAATCTGAGTCAGTATAATAAAATATTTCGTTACAAAGTCTAATGTGCAAACTCATTATAATGTGAAATCGTGGATGGAATTCACAGTATGCAAATTTTGTATAAAGGTGATAACGGAGAGCTACTCTTGTTTTCATGGCAGCGTTTTGCGACCGCTGCGTCTTCCCCCTCCCATCCCCCCTTTCCCTGCATAACCTCTGCAGTGTTCTTAACTTTTACGTGAGATGAAACTGTTGCCTCCTATGGAACTGCTTCCTCAACTTTCAATCGAAAGCCATTTCAGTCTGTCATGTTTGCGCTTTGGAATATATACAAAAAAATGATATCCTGGCTTCTGGCTACATCGCCTTGAGGTCAGCCACGGAGCTGCTCAAGCTGCCTGTCAAAGAAGTCTACCAAATTGGATGTGCCCCTCCAAGATTCACTGTGTATGTGTAGTTTGTTATTAGGATGGTCCAGTTGAAAGCTCAGATTTAAGTTGTCCTTTAAGATGTCAGTGTAACACTACTAGTGCCTTACAAGTTGGAATTTTTTTTCTGGAATGCAGACGATACAATAGTTATCCTATAATATATTATCAGCTCTCCTATATCTCAGTCAATTTACATAATTTAAAATAGAACATCTTATTAAAAACATCTAGATATACACAGATTAGGAAACGCTTACAACATACAAATACACAAACTAGAAATAAATTCTCAGCATACTGGTGTATATATACAACTGTGTGATACAATAAATAATTTCTGTCATGCTCTATCTACACATCATATTGCTTAAAAGAAGAGTAGATCTGGGGGGCAGTGGTGAAATGAAGCGCCGTTAGAGGGCTCTCTACATTTAACGTTGTGCAAATTAAAATGGGAATTTAAAAGTACAACCGATCTGTGACAGGAACACGTGGCTGGAAATGAAAGGACCCATATTACTGAGGTATTTACAGATACTGGCTAAAGAGCACTATGTGGGCAAATGCAGAAAGGCTTCTTCTTCTTCGTACTTTAATTTTAATTTAATTTACTTCTTGACTGCCAGCATGGCATCTACCTCCTCCTCAGGCTGTAGGGTGTGCCACTGAGCGATGGGCCGCCTGGGGTTGGCCAACATGTCTGACCAATGTCGCAGCTCTGCTCCGGTGCTGTTGTAGCCCACAAAGACTTTCCCAATGGCATCGTTCTTGCCAATCTTGTCATAGTCCAAAACAGTCACAACAATTTGCACTTTCTACAATGAGACAGAGAAAGACCGGTGAGGGGAAGAGGGCAGAGAGGAATTTCAGCAAAGACAGTTACGACTGAGACTGTAGACACAAATGGAGCAGGTGCATGACTGCCAGAGGAGGCTCCTCTGGCCATAAGCAAATTCAAACATTTGTCTTTGCTTCTTGTGAGCCCTTGAGATGTATTTCTACTCAGAACCTCACAGTTAACTTGAAATTCACCCCCTTGCATCAAAGAGCTTCATGTGGGAATTTAAGTTGATTTTTCCCTTTAACGGCTTAACAACATATATAAATTTTTTGTTGTTACTTGAAAATCAGACTGCTTGAAGTCTGCAGGGCTAAAAGTGAGATCTTACGCTGAGCTAATTAAAGAGTAGTGCAATTAAACACATCGCTATTGTATAAATAAATGTTACGCTTAAAAGGTGCAATACAGAAATGGCTCCACAACAATTTATCATCTCCAGTGCTGTAATCTATTTACTTCTACTTCTAAACAACTCCTTCTTATCTATCTTGCATGTGAATCTGCTGTTTTCAGAAATAATTCAGAGGATAGCCCTTACAGCTGCTATCCACAGATATACACATGTACCTGTGTGTGTGCACATGGCACACTCATATGTATGTGTACATGATAGATCCATACAATTATGAAGAAGTCAGGAAAAGAGGCTGTACACCCAAGGGAGACAGAGAGAAGCTGTGTTGTCTTGAGGGCATTACCAGGCACAGTGAGATCAGGCCTGTGATGTGGTGCTGCAGAGACACTTGGCTGTAGGAGTGGTAAGCTCTGGCACACAGGGCTAAGCTCTGCCCACAGAATTGTGAGAGCCCATCACTTGGAGCTCACAGACCAGATTCACTTGGACTGGGACACACTGAGAGGCAGAATTCAAGGTAGGCATTTGCGTACACGTGCACATGTTCCTCTCTATCAGGTTGTTTTGTTAAAACAGCACCAACAGCTTCGCCTTCAGTGGAACGTTATTCTTCCTCAACAGATTTGAGACATTAAACAGCCTTGGGCAGATTTTACTTAACTGTAAATGCTCCTCCTTAGGGATTTTCCTGTTAAATTAGAGCATACAGTTCTTTTCCTGACTATTTTCCATCCCCTGATAAAGATACACAGTTCCTCATGTGAATGTGAGCCTCCTGAACTAGAGGAAGAAATGCAATGGAACAGATTTCTTCCAGAAAAAAAATAAATTCTCAAATTTAAGGTTTTAAGTATGTTTACAGCCTGGATTTCTTACTAGCAGAATTAATTTTATTGCTTGTAATAGGATTTATCTTTTAAAAGTAGCCCTTAAGCACCTCTGTGAGACCAGACTTGTGAGGTCTATTTTATAGGGTCCTTTCTCTTACAAGACTGCAATTCACTGAGCCAGAGGAAGAAACAATTCCAACAAGAACTAAAGTATTTATATAGTTGCTGATGACAAAAGAGTACACCAAACACAAGATTCTCTCTCCCCAGAGCACTCGTGATATATAGCAATATCTTGAAGCAAGTATTTCTAGATGCCAAAATGATGTTTCAGTTTTGCTGCTTGCAATATGGTCACTTTAATGTTGATGGTACCTCCCCAAATGAACACTTACGTTTTAGATGCATGATACAATCAGACATAAAACGTAGACATGAGTACTATTTTATGGTACAAAAAAAGTTGCCTGCTGTACCTAGAAGCTTGTAGCTACTTATTACTGGATTTTTCCATTGTTAATCATAATGAAACAGTGAGCACTGAAAACAAAAGACACTTTTTTGATCTATAAAGATGGAAGATAAAGTAGCTCAGATGGTTAACGCTGAAATGATTTTCACTGCATGGTCTCTGACTTAAACCCACAGAGGAATGTAAGCACCTCAGTACTTTTGTACTACATATTAAAGGAACAGCTGCACTGCAAAACCCCACAGTTACAGCAGAAAGCATCACCTCTTACACTTGGATTAGCCGTTTCCTTGGTGTGACTAGGCATTCTTTGGAGTGAAAGGGACTGGAGACTGCCTTGAAAGTGGTGAAATGTACTTGGTGGTATTCTCCCATTACCTTTCAACATACCACTTTTTCTTGCAGGTCCATTTCAATTCAGAGCCCAAACCCATTCTTATATCACACGGTTTGGCCCATTTAAAACCACATGAAGGTGTTGCTATTGAGCTTCTTTCCCTTCACCACCTCTTTCTTTGCTCTCTGACAGCCATCATGAAACTTGTATAACCATTACTTCTTTATTTGACTGCAAAAGTTTTCTCAATGTCTTTTATATGAATTAATGGTAGCAATTACTGTGTCTAAACAATGTTTATAATGTACTTTTTTTTCTAATGATGAAATTACTACAGTGACCATAATGAAATCTCTTCTAAATATAGTCTTTCATAACTAATTTCAAAATACATTGGCATGTGACCACAGTCCATAACTACAGATCATTAAATTGAGGCTATATCCTGAGGTAAACAGCCTTAAGTCACTCCAATAAACATATCAAAAGAGCAGTAAAATTTCAGACAGCTAAACTACAACACTTGTTTTAAAAGATCTGTGTCCACCTCACTAAGTTGATTTAGGCTTAGAGAGCAAAATGGCAAAGCACCCACAGAGTAAGTGTTAACATGCCAAAGCTCAGATTTGATAACTTGGAGGTGTCCATTCAGGTTCCCCACTCCCATCCCTGTTCAGAAATCAAGATGTTCCAGAGAGGCTCGATATGATTGATCTTTTCTTAGCTTCTGGTCGTTTGCTGCTTGCTCTGAGATGTTTCACAAGCACAACGACCAGCTTTCATCAAAATCAATGGGAATTAGCCCCCACTGGATTTCCTACTTTTAGACTCCTGTCCATAGACATCTGTATCAATGCTGCAGGGCATCAAAAAACTCCCAGGAGGGCCAGTCTAGTCACTATTCCTAGTGCCTCATCTTGTTTCGCTTTATTGTCTTAGTCAGTACCAAGCCAATAAAAGCCAAGCACGCAGCTTTTGTTAAGAGGTACGCCCTAGCTTCTCTCCAGTATAGCTTCTACCAGAATTGAATATGCACATTCCCAAAACCCCTACCAGGCTCTCTCCTAATCAAGAGAAGGCTGCCTTGCAGTCCTCCGTTGCCTTGTAGTTTTCCCTAACAATGTCTGTTGGCTGTACATTTAACCAATGCCATTTCAACCCCCATAGCAGCAAGGCACCCACAAAAGCATGCATTCCCAGACTTCTAATTATTATCTTTCAAACTGGGAGGCCTCTGAATGTACACTTTCCGTACTGAGCTCCATTCAGAAAAGAATTTGTCATGTTTAATGTCCGCATGGTCACAAAGCCTCCTGGGAGACTAGGAAACCAGCATGCAGTTCTCTTCCCATTTGGGCATATTTAAGCCATTGTATCTTGCCCTGACCATGAATGTTCTAACAAGTGAGCAAAAGAAGAAAAACGGCTTAAAATGGAGGCACCTTGTACCAACTGATCTTCATGTGATTACATTACATAGACCAGATCAGAGCTCAAAGTCTTGTCTTTTCCAAGTGATCCATGCCACAGACAGGTGAACTGATGCTCTGTGGTCAATCACACACATAGCTTTTTATGAAACAATGAGGGCTGCACTCCCAGAACAAGCCATAGTCACAAATGACCAGAATACTTGTTAAGACACTGAAGATCAAGTATCAAATTGAGTTAGGAATGGGAGTAAACTCAGTGCAAGTTTCCAATATGCTATCTGAGATGGTTAAGATCATTTCTCTTGTGAGAAAAATGTTAGTTAACGTGAGAAGAAGTTAAATCTCACTCACACGAGAAAGAAAGTGTTTGCCTCTCAGTAGAAAAAAGGTAGGTATTCAAGTTACTGAATAATGCTGCTGTGGTCACCTGGTACTTTCCATGATGAGGGGAGGTAACTTCCAGCTCAGTGAGCTGATTTCTGAGCCTCCTAATTTTAGGAACTGAGCTTCTCAGGAACAGCGCAGGAGGAACTGCTGGAGATGCACTGAGATGCCAAGAAAACATACCCCTGAGATTCTCAAGCATCTTTTTCAAAGAGATGTGGGAACCACTGAAAAAGTTTTTTGTGGTGTGATGGGTAACTATAAAAGAAGTTTTAAAATAATGCCCTTCACTTGACATGGACACTGCTGTATGTGCAACAGCTAGTTCCTAAAAGTGCACAGGGAACACAACTGATCAATGGCATTGATTTATAATTTCCAGTAATCTGGGGGAAATTATAGTACATGACTTTTCTTTTATCCCTGTACTTTTTTTGCAGGCACATTCCTTTTCTATCTCCCTGCAGATTTTTTTTTTCAGAATCCATTTCTGTTAACATAAAATGTCAGTTATCCATTCTATAAATACTGTGCATTTTATCATTTCCCTCTTGAAGCAGTCACACTCATCTCCTACAGCACAGGGCTGGCACCTAGGTGTTAATGAAGGCATGCACATGTGATAATTAACATGATTCCTGCTAAATATTTATGAGGGCTGAGAAATGGAATGCAGAGAGAAGACAAAACGCTGTTTGACATTACCTGAATTTGCTCAAATGGTACTTCAAAGCTGAAAGACTCATTGTAGTAGGGATTCAGAGTATTCTTTTTAATTGTCGTCTTTTTCTTCTTCAGCCTCTTACCATTTTGCATCAGATGGATTTTCACATAGGGATCTAGGTAGTCAAGAGAAGAGGTAGAGGTAAGAGAGGTAGTTCAGTGTGCTTTCTACAGAATTTAATCTCACAAACTCAGAGCTCTAGAAAAAAAAAAAAAGAAATATCTTTACCAACAAGCAACTTGTAATCGAACAGTTCACCATCAGAAAACTTATATACTATTGCAAAGTGTTTGCGATGGAAAAGGTACAAAATATTTATTGTATTATCTCCTTAGCCATGCAAGGGAAGGGAAAATTTCCACCTAACTTTGTTCTGCAGTTCATTAAGCATCTTGGAAACGATCCTGGTGCTAATCAGCAATACATTCTCTGAGCACTGTTGTGTTTTTCTTTATGTCTACCATAAAACACTATTTGAAATCTCAAGCTCCTCTTTTTCAACAACTTGTATAGTACAATCGTCAACATTTAGGCAGGTATCTCCTTTGGCTTTAGGCAGATGCTCTGTGATGTAGGGTGAGGCAAGCCATCCCTCTAGGGAGTTATATGGAGCCATAGAAAACACCTGCCAGCCTTAAGTGAAGTGTTTTGTAAATTAAGAGAATCTGAATGTAAGCTGTCTGAGGGTTTCTCACATCCCTCCTAAGAAAAGGATGGAGCTACAGAATGAGAATGACAAGTGGATGTTGAAACTAAACATCATCACTGTGAACAATCCATGCTTTACTCTCTGATGAAATTCACGGTTGAAGGGTATGAGAACAATAACTGTCTTCTGCTACAGTCACGAATGTGCCTGGGAACATAGGAGCTGGAGACAAAGTTTTGGAGTAACGTGATTACAACCTTCAGTATGTCTGAAGAGAACATAATTCTGCTAGTGGACTCTACCAGACAGTGGACAAAGGTCTAGTAAGATCCAATAGGTGTGAGAAGAAACTAGGCAGATTTTTAGCTTAGAAATATGCACATTCTTTAGTAGTGAGGCTACTGAAAAAGCTGGAATAGCTTCTCAAGATTTTGTGGTGAGCTCTCTGTCACAGAGGACTGAGATTCCTTCTTCCTCAAGTGACACAAGTTAAAATACAAACTAATCTGGGTAGTTTTATGCCCTAGGCTAGATAAGGAATTGCAAGGCTTCCTTTTCACTGCACAATGTATGAATTAAGGGCAGAGCAGAAATATGTAGAAATGCTAGCAAGACGATGACAAAATTATTTCAAAAAAAACCATTTTAAATTCTATTTTCAACATCATGGCACGCAGTGTTTTGAAGGTAGACAACTGGCAAACCTGGATTCCTTCATTAGCTGATAGTTGAGAAAAGGCCCACCTACCTGACTGCTTTTGCTGACTTTTGTGCTGACTGCACAACAGTTTTGACATGTAAAAATGATATTTTAGGTATAGCTAATATATTTATACTAAGAAAGTTTAGTAGTCAAGGAGCCAGTGGTAGTGGATTAAGACACAGAAATGAGATATACTGCTGTTAAAATATAATTTGAGTAACTAGGCTAGGCTGGGCGGCTATGTAGTGCAGTGATCATTTATTATTGAGGGGATTAGAACTGAGGAAGTCTATTAAAATAACTGCAATCAATATAAGCCAATCATTTAGTGACCTGTGCTTGTACAAAGATAACATAAACGGATTTGATGATTATTCATATGCCCGTAAGGAGCTCTACTGTAATGACTTTCATACATATATAGCAATGCAAATACATTCCAAGTCAAGATAAACATTACATATTTTGGGGACAAATACTTAACCTAGAATTCTAAGTGTATATGAATGTTTGAGGATTACATGTACATTCAATTTAAATTATTTGCTTCTGTTGATTTTAACAGACATTTTTATCCTCCTGCTGGTACTAGAGCAAAATTTGACTCTGGATAACGCACGGCCACAGAACAAGGCAAATAAACCTAGACCTTTGTAGCTTCTTTTTCACATCCTATCAGTTTCTTATGTTTGTCTGTCAGGGTATTTGAGTTCAGCTGAGGCAAAAGTCAGTTTTTTCAGTAGGAAAGATTCAAGTGGTACCATCTTGCCACTGCCACGCAGAAATGTCAGTGGCAAAGGTCCCAAATGGAGCACAGAAGGGTACATACCATGTGATAGAACAGCCTCAGTTTTTTTCATCGTATCAGTTTCATCATGAAACTGCTAAGCCAAACTAAATATGAATTTAAAAAGTCATCTAACTGAAGAAGTCACGCTCCTTCTTTTCCAGTTTTAGAAGAATGTATTAAATAACTTCACTAATCACAGAAACAGTGCAGATCAGAGCAGGGTGCCCAACTCTTGCATATGAATGAACGAGAGATTTTAGCTGAGTTCATCCTCCTTAGATTGCACATCCACTTTATGTTTCTTGAAGTATGCTGGCCATACATTGTTCTCCCCTCTCTTTGTTCTGAGTTCAATACATGATCCCTTCAGTTAGACTGTCCCATAACCCACCTCACCAGCCCCACCTCCACCAACACTCCAGGAATATTTTTGCATGCGACCTACACAGACATCCTTGTAACTTCACAAGTAAGTGTCACAAAAAGATGGGTTCTTTTCCACCAAATAATGGAAGCAAAACTCTTTGGAGTCAATTACTGGAAGAAGGGAGGATGATCAAAAGCAAGCAGAACCGCTGAGAAGTGACCGTCTACAATGACGTTTCTGAGATGAGGATTAATGCTAACGGAAACATCTCTCTACTTGCAGCATAAGCTCAGTGCTGGCACCATTATTCATGCCGAGTAATGCTTTAATATGTAAATAGACTCACAGAATAAGTAAGACTAGTAAGAATGACAGCACTGATATTAAAACCTGGCAATGATAAAATAAATATACATTACGTGCATAGCATGGGCATAGAGAGCTGAATTCTTCTGACCACATGTAAATGTCTACATCCAATGCCTATGAAAATTAAAATGCTTTCCCCTTTGTATACTCTGGTTAATCATCTAATTCCAGAGTGGGTATCTGTCCTTAGTCAAATGGGCTGTACTCCAAAAGACACGGTAGCCTATTAGCTTGGATGTGAACAGTTATGCTGCAGAAAGCTGACGTTAGAAGAGATGAAAATCACTCTGTTTTTTCCTACTGTTTTGTTCTTTTTGAGTAAGCAGGGGCTTAGATCCACATCATATCCCCAGTGCATTACACTACCCAACCATCTGGAAGAAGGGATATTGCATCATGGGCACTACAGATGTCCCTCTGCTAAAGGAGACAGAATGCCTGTGTGTCCTATGCTTAATAATTCACACTAAGAAATGTGTGGGATTAAAAAAATTGTGCTATTTATTCACTCATTAACAGTCTATCCATGAATGCTAAAAAGCTGTAAAATTCATAACTAATTGTGCATTATAGATTTTACAACATCTCAAAGGAGGGTGGCTTTTAAAGCACTGGGTGACAAGCTGACATATTTTGTCTTCCTGAAGTTTGCAGTAAGATGCCAGTATGTTATTTAAAGGGTAATTGAAATGGCATGTAATATCAGGTAAAGATGTCTTGATTTGTGTGGACTACGAAGCATACATACACAATTAGAATCCTCTTAATATAATGACTATTTCATCATCATCGTGTTGTAGACAAGATGCACTTAATTATCAGGGCTTTAGAAAAAGCAAACGTGGCAGTTGAAAGTAAATACTACATTGCAAAAGAAGAAAATCATGGCTAATGACCGTATCTGAGGAAAAAGTGAAAGTCGGACTGTTTGACAGTGAGTTTTAAGATGAAAAATGTGTTGCAGGGATCGGTAGTTAATGAAAAATCGTTTTCGAGGTGGTATTCAGCACACAAATTTCCACTTGTATGTATCTTCAGCAGAAAAATGTCAACAAAGTACTCAGCTTGGCATGGCTTTCCTATGGTGGCTTATTTTGAATGCAAACATAAGGACAGAGCTGATCTTTGATAAATATTTGTAAGGCTTCCATAACATGAAAAGAAAGCAGCTAGAAAGTTGACAAATTTGAAAAATGCTGCAGGGGAAACACTGGACTTGATTAGTTGTGCAATTATAGTCCAGAACCCATGTGCGGGGAGAGCAACAGTTTAAAGAAAAAATCCCATACAGCTCTGTGCAGTGGGATCAGAGAAAACCCTCCTCAAGCCTCAAGGAATCCTAACAAGATCAAGAGGGGAAAGCTGAGCCAGAACAAACTAGTCGTAGATACAGCTGAGTAAAGTTTCTTATGACAAACACTGTAATAAGATGTACTCAAATAAAATGTAGAAACTGAAAAGAAATAGAGTGCCAAAACTGCCTCCGGTTGTATTTTTGTCTTCAAACTGTTCAAGCTAACTGGGTGCTAATTAGCACACGTTTAACCTCACCAGAAGAAAACTGATGCCAAGCCCATGCCAAAGCACATACCGCTGACACTGAGAGCAAAGGTGTCAGCACGCAGCGGTGTTTCCATTTCAGGAAGCAGAAGGAATTCTTGAAGAACTCAGAAATTGATTCAACAAGAAAATCAGATTTTGAAATGTAGCCCTAGAAAAGGCTCTGCACTCACAGTTAGGGCAGAGGTAACTTGTGGGGAGGGCTGTCAGCTCCACACTAAAGAGCCGGTTTCACTCATGTCCCGCAGCAACCAGCAGGGTGGGAACACAAGGTCAGTGCCTCTGAGCAAGGCAGGAGGAGGGCTGGACTCAGTATGGCACCCACAGAGCACTGCAGGAAAAACTTTGCCAGTAGTTCCCACAGGTTTGCTGATTTTTCCTGAGAATCATGGGACTTGCTCCCTCTGTGGGCCTATAAACCCTTCTCTCCCAGGAGAGGGATGATTCACACGATGCCTGTGGCTTTCAGGCCATGGGTGATTTGCCTTAAGTTTTTCTTCTGTGTATTCATGTATGGATGAGAGGGGATAATTAAAGTCTATGACATAATGAGTTTGGAGTGACATGGAGTGCCTGCATTGTCTAAGTCGCTATTTTTCAGGTGAACTAAAAACTTTGGAATGGGAAAGAAAGCCAGAAGGGGAGAAAATGTGTTATCTAGAGAAAAAACAATGTAAGATACAACTCCTAAGAAGGAATGCAAGTGCTACGGTCCATTTTGTATTGGTTTATATTCATGCAAGCTGCTGGACCTTCTACCTTCCTCCACAAATAAGCACACGAGAAGTGGAACAAAATTTTTAAGCAGCAGCTGACATCCCAAGAGAAATACTGAAATACATTCTTATTAGGAGGAAGTCTCTTGGCTTAAAAAATAGGTTTTGTTGTTTTTTTTTTTTTTCCTTAACCACAGTATTTCAGTGAAAACAGGATTGCTGAGTTTTATTTAAAGTGCTACTTCGTGTCCAGTCCTCAGCTAGCGTTCCCATTTAGCCACTAGGGACATCATTGGAGTTTCCATACCCCCACTGGGCTGCAGAGTACATGTTGTTATCAGCCAGATCTTGAGCTGTAGCGAGTACTTGACCAACGCACAAGGGAAATGTGGGTAGCAAAAGTATTTGCTGCAGTTTCCGGTGGTGGCATCTGTGCCGGTTCTGATCCCAGCAAAACGCTTTTAAAAATCACTTTATTAAATGGGCTGAGGATTCAGCTGTGTGCCTGGGAGATCTCCCAACACCACCTCGTGGCCACGAATCGAGTTCGGAAACTGCAGGCAGCCCAGGCAGGGTGTCAGACATCACTGATAGCTGTAACCAATTTAGTCAAAAAGACTGATACTACTTGTGCTAACTTCTATCTGTGCTCTGTGGGTGGACTGTTCCAGACGCAGCTCAGGGCCCTTTTTTTATCCTATTATGTGTCACGGCGTAGCAGGTTTGATGATTTTGGTTAATGTATTTCCATGAGCATCTTTAGCAGAAGAGCAGATAACTTATACATGAAAACATTTGTCAGTTCATGGCCAGTAACAGCAGATCGATTCTCAGAGGAATAATGGATTCCAATAATCCATTTAAAGTTGGGGAAGAGGGATCGGTATGTGGAAGAACTAACAATACCCCCTGTTATAATGAAAAAGGTGAATGGCTGTGTAGCAAAGTGGTCTCGGAATAACAGTTGTGCAGTTAAATGAGTATCAAGTTGTTATTGAAATGCTGAGATCAGAGAAGCAGAGAGCTCTGGGAGGATGGAGGTGTTGTAAAACTGACAGCAGAGCCAGCAATTCCCTCATCTGAGAATCCCAAACTGAGACTGCTGAGCATGTAGAGCTGACAGTAGAAACAGAAATGTTCACAAAGGCCTAAGGGCTATTCAGCCAGCAGATGAGTCTGTAATTCCACCCCTAGTGCTTCCAACTGGAACATAACAACAAATGTTACAACACCAGATGGGGGAAGCAGCATAAAACTGAAAAAATGAAGAAGCCAAAATTCTTATTTAAAAACAGCACAAATTAGTGCTTATGAGATTATGATTAAGTTTACTGCCAGAGCAAGGGCAGTTGATCTGTCTCTTGCATGCAGGCAGTTCATTTCAACATAGCTGCACAGAGGCAAAATAAATAGTTTTATGAAGAGCACTAAGTGTGGGTTGAACCAACAGGAAAATGCTCCTTAAGATTTGGCTCTATGTAAACACATAATGCCCCGGTGCAAAAGCAAAGCAACTAAACCAGGCACTCTGTAAATGTGATTACATGCAAACTACAAGCAACAAAGCAGTAAACTCTGTATTTGCATCAGAAAAGGAGGAGCTGACTGCTCATGAAGCTTGAATTTAGCAAGCAGAAACAGTGTGGCTCTGTAAAACTTTTAACACACTGCAAAAAGGTAACAAGTAATAAATAAAAAAGCACACTGCAGTATGTAAAATGTTGTTGTGAGTGTCACTGTATATGACAAAATATACAGACAAAAAAAAAATACAGTAACGATGACGACGTTGCTGGCATTAACTTAAAGTGGTGGAAAACTATTAAGTGGGGTTGCTGATGCAGGCAGACTGTCCAGTAAATGTAATTCAGATAGAAACCAAAGCCAACTGGCAATACTTCAGGCAGCACATTCCAGCAAACTGCTGAGTCTGAATTTATGTAATACCTTTTGATGAGACAGAGAAAAAATTAATTACATTTATATTTATTAAATTGGTGGTGGTGAAAATAACAGAAAGAGGATAATATATAGAAGCTTAGAGAGATTCAAAGCACTATCCTGAAGTGAACTGAGGGGAAAATACACCCTGACTGAGAAATAATGGCAAACACAGGAGCAGAGAGAAGCAGAAGCATATTATATGGAAAACAAAATGAAACTGAGGATAAAGAACAGGTCATATATGACGCTTTGGCAGAAAAAGAGAAACTGCTTGAGTAATGGTGCATCTGGTGGGGCTGCTTGTGAGCATCTGGGGGCCCTGCAAAACTGGGCTGCCTGTCTATCCAGGTCTTTCAAAGAGGGGTACCATTTTTTGAGATAAGGGGACAGAGTGCAGTTCTTCTTTCTGAGGCACACACTGCTTCTTGTACCTACAATTCAAACATAATGATGAAACAGCGAGGTTAAACTGCTAACTTGATTGAGAAGTCCCTCAGGCCAAGGTTCTGTTGGCTGAACCCATCTGAACCCACATACATATGTCCCAAGGTTGAGACAAGGCTAAAAGACACAAGAAACAGATTCTCAGTCTGCACTGCTGAGCAGAACACTGCATTTTGAGTACTACCATCATTTAGCAGAGCTAGGGCTGGTGCTGTGTTTCCTGCCTGTGATGGAAGTACCTTTGCCCACCTTATCTGTGTGATCCTCATCTTTGGGCCTCTGTCAGATCAACTATTGGCTCCTATAGGTTCATAAGGTTGGAAAGGACCTACAAGATCATCTAGTCCAACCATCCTCCTATCACTATCCCTACCCAACTACTAAATCAAATCCCTTAGCACCTCATCTAAACGCTTCTTGAACAGCGCTAGGGATGGTGCCTCAACCACCTCCCTCCTGTGCATTTTTGCTGCAAACAGCTTCTTGCCTTTGTGCTGGATGATGGTGTGACTAGCAAGACTTTAGGGGACTTAACTGAAAGAAACCCAGAGGGATTTACCAATTTTTGTTAGCCAAGAATTTCCATTTGCCTGGTGATGTTACTCTGTGCTTCCAGGCTTAAATGTGCGAGATGAAAGTCTTGAGGAAGACTGCTGTGCTAGACAGAGACGAGAGTGAGAAAGGCACCTGGAAATACTGGGTGGAAGCAAAAAAAAGCAATTTCTTTCATGCAGTGGAATGCTGCGCTCATAGGAAGAGCTAATTGAAAGGAATTAATGCCAATCAGAAATAAGTTTAGATAATAATCCAAAAGAATATGCTGCCACAGCAGAGAGCTGAAATACCCTTACCTAGGACAAAATGGGGTAAGGGTATTTCAGCACTGGGGTAGGAAATGGGGTAGGAATGGGGTAGGAAACAGTCTTCAATTTCCATTTTCTTTCTCTGAAAACAGTGGATACAGTTTTCCTGTTACTGTCTGTGCACTTGCAGCAATATGCTGGCTGAAAGCAAATGCCTTTTTTTGGTTGTTTCTCCAACCCCCATAGCAAGAAATAAAAATAAAATAAAAAAACAAACACTAAAAACCCAAACTCTGTAGCTGTGAGGCAAAACGAGTCCTAATCTCAAATTGCACAGAGGACAGATAGGAGTTCCAGTATTACTGGATAATAAAGCAAACTGCACTGAAGTGAGTGACAGTATTCACTGAAAGGAATTAATCAACCCTGAAATAGAGAGAAACTCTATTAAAAGCCAAAAAATGTTCTAACTGGTTTATTAGCTATTTATTGTAGCAGGGACATACATTCCCTGGTTCAGATTCTTTGTGTCAGCATTGCCACCGTAAGGGTTCGTGGCATGACTGCACATCAGCATGGTCCCCTCACACTCTGTCTTTACAGGAAACAAGACCATCTCATCTGAGTCCTCCCCCATAGAAGGTTAGCAGCAATACATTCAAGACAAAGGCAGTGATAGAAAACACTGAACTGTCACATTATTTACATCTGAGAGGGGTTTTTTTGCCTTTCAAATGCAGCAAACCACATATTCCATATACAGGCAATTGAAGACAGTATTGCATGAAATGGAAGAAAATGCAGAGGATAAAAACATAGAAAAGCAAAGCTGCAGTATGCATTACCTGCCTCTGACAGGAAGGGAAGGAAACCCAAAATTGCCTCAGCTCACATAAATGAGTTATCAGAACAATGTAAAACTACATACTGAAAAATAAATCTGTCATTTTTAATAAAAAACAATTGCTGATACAAACTACTTTTCTTATTCAGGCAAACATTCAGTCTTAGACAATGTGAAAGGGACACGTGTGATTCAGATGATTAAACTGGAGATATCACTGAGAACTAACAACACTGCAGGAACTCTGCAGTATAGGAGGAAAAAATAGTCTTACAACATCTGTGGATTGTAGTAAAGCAGCCTGATACAAAATCTTCACAGAAGAGTAATCAACCTTAGTTATGCTTTGTCAAAGTTGATATTTATTTTAAGAACATGGCAAAGCTTTCCAACTATATTCCATTTATCAGTGCTTGTATACAAAGGGAGCCCACAACTCCCCTTGTACTGTTGTTCAGTCTCACTTTGAAGTAATATTCCGAGGACTTCTTCAAGCTGAGAAGTCTCTATCCGCATAAAGTTCAACCCTCATTCTGTCTCCATTTTTTTTTTTTTCTTTTTTTTCTATTAGATTTAAGCATTAAGGAAGAAGTGTAAATGAAAGTAAGGAGCAACGATTGCAGTGTGCTTTTAGCCTACGAATATCCATTTAGAATAACTAAGAGAAAACAAATGGCTCTCCTCTTCCTCCTCCTCTCTCCTACTCTCTAAAACATGCGCTGTCTTTTCAGCAGGGTTTTGGAGTGTTTTCTTGTGCATTCATACAGTCTATTTTTGGCAGCTAATTTTAGTGTGATTCACAAGAACAAAGTCTTTGCTGCCTCAACCAATATACCAGTATACCTCTACAAGAAACCTAAAGCAACCCTTGATAGAGACATTTATATGTGTTCTTTTAGACTCAGAGGCCACATGAAATCTTTCCCTCCTGTCTGCCCAAGACAAACGGTAATGACAGCTCCAGTCAATTTGCTTTTCAGCGGTGAGAAGGAGACTCCAGGAACACTACAAGGCAAGAACTGTGTCTGCCCTGGACATGAACAGGGCCATTCTGGATGGTGTTCCCCATTGCTGTTCAGAAGACTGGCTCTGTCTGGAATCAAACTTAGTCACAGTTAGGGAAAGAAGATCAAAAGCAGATTGTCTTGGGACAGGTAACATCTTCATCTCAGTCCCAACAAGAGAAATTACTACATAGGCTAAACTTATCTGCAGTTTCAACTGAGCTCAACTAAGTTATGTCAGTTTGGCAAAAAAATGACAACTGAGTGAAAACCTATTGTGCAGAAGAACAAAACCACAAAGTTTTGAAAAGCATAGAGGTCAGATTTTGAACTCAGGCTCTCACAGAGCAAGGGTTGGGGGGCTGCATTCTTGTCGCCTCCACATAATGAAAAGCAGTGACCTGAAACTCAAGGCAAATTTTTACATAAACAAAAGTAACATCAGGATTATGTCCCCAGTTATGGAAGTGCAGAAGTCCTTGGCAGAGAAACAATTTACCTTTCTAAAGTGCCCTAGACGAGTCACAGAAAAGTTCAAGACCTGGAGTTCTCTGTGTTGGAAACATAAAACAGTGGGGTAACACTCAAAATCAGACTACAGAAGTGTTCAAAGCCAACAGTATCTGCAGTAGGAACGCTCTGCTGCCAAAAATATTATTCCTGTTCTAAGACGAGATCAGACAACTTGACAAATGGCATCATTAGATGAAAGATGGAAGTATTTCTGAGAACATGACCCATACCCCAGTGTACCCCAAGCTTCTTCAAATTCTCCAAGCCATTTAATGGAAGAAATGGATATTTGACTGACATGTTATGATTTCATCACTTACTGTGCACCACTTTAGCTTAGAAGTCAGCCAAATGTGACACAAACGATCAGAAAGGTACATGATAGTTTTCAGCTTGGATACCTGCTACAATTTTATACAGTGGCTATCCAATCTGGGACAAAAGTGGTGGAGCAATCTGATCTTGTACTTTGCTGACAAACCAGATTGCATCTGTGCAACTTGGCATAACTTTTTGCGCTACTCCATTGAGACAAGAACCTGATGCAGTATAGTCAAGGGATCATGTTCTGTAATAAAATCAAACAAACCAAGAATCCAGAAAGCACATATGAATTTCAGAAATCCTTTAGCTTTCAGAATTGAAAGTAACAATATTTGAAAAGACAAGCCTGAGTGTTTGAGATTATTAGATGAGGAAGAAGACGAGGACACAGAAGTGAAATGGATAACTGTTGCAATTTGGAATCAACAGACTGAAAAGATAATAAGGGAAAGGTGGATGACGCTGCTTCCAAGCCTAGGCATCGGTGTATAGTTGAGAATATAAATATATTCCCAAAATATAGATTTTCTAAGGTACTAAGTGTTTTAATAGGTCCATTTTCAAAGGCACCCAGCCCCTGCTAAGAAATGCTGGTAAGAATGTGATCGATTTCTCAGAGCTTCAGGCTTCAGGTTTTCTCTAGAAACTCCTATTGAACACTCTTCTGAAATAGTCAATACCTATGTGACAAAAGGCCTTTTATGCATGTCTGAATAATGACATCCAAGAGAGTCACTCAACAGTGATGATAAGAAATGGTTAAAATTCCTTCTGTTACGTGTACATAGCAGTAATGGCAACCAGCAAAGCAAGTTAATGCGTTTCAGAAAGACAAAATATTCTCCCGTCAGGAAAGGAAGATCACAAATGTTAAAAAGGCTGACCTAAGGAGAACTGAGGTTTTAATTAAAAAAGCCAGGTTTAGCAAACAATAAACTTGCCTTCAGGATACCCTCAGAGGAGATAAACAGGGAGAGAGAGTGGGAATGCCTCCGGCTAGCTTGCCATTAGCACAAAGGAAGACAATTGCAGGGCTTAGGGAGGATTTAGCTTTAACAAGTGCTTATCACAAAGTAATGTCATTGCACACTATTGTTCTGTGTTTGGAATGAAATTAATTTTCGACTCTGCATTAACCTTTTAGAGACCCTGCTTGGTTGAGAAATAAAATCCTGTGGATTTTGCTACCTCACCAGAAAAGGCCATTTTGCGATTGGGTAAATTTGACAGCCTCTTACCTGTAGAGCACTATTAAAATGAAAAAACAAACATACAGAAAAACAGTTTCCCTTCTATAATGGACAGCAGGTATTTCAAAGCATTGAAAAGATGACTGTCCAGAATCAAATCAATAAGGAAAACAAAACAAAGGGGAAAATATTAAGGGTTTTTTTTTTTTAATTACACACCATTTTATTCCTGTGTTATAATGAATCCACTGACACTGTGACACCGTGCTTTCAAGCCAAACACCAGTATAATGAAAACTTCATTGTGATGGAGGAGGTGTTTTCCACAAGAAAGCCTGTTCAGCTAGGTAGCAGGAAACATTTTGTTGCCTCGCCATAAAGTAAGACAAAAGCGGTGATTTAGAGAGTAGTGAAAGCAGAAATTTTAGCACATGTGGGGAAGCCCATTTTCTGCTCTTTATTAGTATTAGCTCAACAACTGTCGCCGTTCATCTCTGCAGGGCTCCTTTCTCGCAGCATTCCCCAAGCTGAGAGGAGCCCTCTGGAAGTCGCACAAAATTGGCTTTTGCTACCATATTAGGAATCAAACGGAGCAGCAAAGCCCCTGGCTGAGTGGGGATAAATCAACAGGGAATGCATTTGCCTTCCAGCCAAGTGAGTACAGCAAAGTGATTCAGGAAACAAAATAAATAATAATTAAAAATGAAATCCTAAGCAGAAAGCAGTAGGACTTAAAGCTTCTTTATCTGTTTGGCTTTCATCATACTTCCTACTGAAGGGTAGAAAGAAAGTAGATTTTCAGATATGAGAAAACCCTCTTCCTTACATTTCTTTTTGCTATGGAGTGAAATAATAGCAAGACACTTATCAACGATCAGCGTCCATTGTTTTTATCACATAGTTTTGGGTTGGACAGCCATCATGATACCACAGTGCAGCCTTTGTGCTCGAAGTACAGGCTTTGCTGGTGATTCAGCAAAGTGTATGAAGGCAGAACACGGGATCACTACTGTACTTTAGTACATATGTATTGCCATATTTTGAAGAATGTTTAACAGAGGGGGTCTGTAAGATATCCACTCCATCTTACATGTAGATGTGATCAAAATGTACAAATTCTGTGTGAACGAGGCAAAGCCAAATAAGAACATAGCCAGCAAAATATGGTAAAGACTTAATTCTATTGTAACACATTTTGGGAAGGCAAATGGCGTAATGAACTCCTCTGTATCCATATCCTGTTCTAACCCATAGCCATCAAACTCCTGTGGCATCCTTTGTTTCACACAACCAAAAGGAATGAGGTAATTACCCCATGGAATTTAATTCAAAGGGTTGTAAAGATAGCAGCAGTAATCCTATTTTGCCTGTGGAAATGTCACCACCTCTTCTGAGAGAGGTGGCTTGTGGAAGGAGGTAACAATAAAAAGGAGATTGTATGTATATCTTGCATTTGTTCAGAGGAAGGAAATCAGCAAGTTTCTGTCAACCTAGCAAGTTGTCACTGTATAAAAATAAGCAACAACTGAGGGATTGCAGAAACAGAATGGCAGTCATGGCTTTCTATGGCTTTAGAAATAAGAAAAAAAGCTGCAGTTTCCTAATTACATAGTTCTTCTCCAGCACACTGACTTCATTGCTGTCTTTTCTCTTTTCCTGCTCAGGCTTTGTAGCTGCATGCTGTTGTCAGCTCCAAGTGTGTTGATTTTCCAAGTCAGTCCTAGCCAGTCAAATATCCACACACTATATAAATATTAGCAAACAAAACTTGTATATATTACACTGTGAACTGTGGCCAGATACACCTATCCACTCCAAAAACATGAAAGGAAGGAAAATCAGAAACTGACAGTTGGCTGCTGGCCAACTCTTTGTACGGATTTCCCTTTGCCCCAAAAATGATATATTTTTTTTTCCCAGCTCACACTCTGAAAGCTTGACTTGTGAACCAACATGAAGATCAGAAACATGCCAGGCATCACACCACTGAGCACTTGTCCACCCTGGGGCCTGGGACAGCCCTGTGGTTAAAGCTGAGATCAGGCTGATTGAATGGCAACGTAGTGGCACCCAGAGGATGCAGTCAGATGACAGCCTACAACAGTTTTGCTGGGTTCGTTTTATTTTTTTTAGCTGGAGTGAGAAAGGAAGTTGTGTTCTGTTTGCCCAATTGTGTTTTGGCTCTCCTAAAAAACTGGGGCACTGAGTAGGAATTCAGCAGGAACAGGGGATGGTGGGCCTTAAAGCCCTGTTCTCTTCCATTGCAGGTTAGGGGATTTGAAGCTCTACTGTTGATTGAAAACAGATGAGCAGGGAAGAATATTGGGCAGAGTATTTACAGAAGACTCAACTTTGCATCGAGTTCATTTGGTTCTCCTTTGCCAGACAGTTAGAACATCTGCTGTAATAAGGAAATATTGTTCAATTAAGAGTTAGTGTGCAAGGAACAACATGACATTGGCAGCAAGAGTCACAGATTACAAAGAAAAAGCAGTGAAAAAATGCAAAAGAAAATGTAGTGTTTATACCACGTTCTGTTAGTTAAACCCCTCAAATCAACCAGAAACCAAGTAAGAATGGATGATAGATACTCTGAATCTTTCTAGCACACATTTGATATCTCAATTAGATTTTCACAAAATAAAGACTTAAGGCGCCTTTAAAGCTTCAAAGTGAGCTCTGTTGTACAAATTTGCCTACAATTTCCCCATTGTGCTGCACCACAGCATTTCAGGTTTATTTCTCACAGCATTGCTTTTGCTTTCACTCAAACCATGGCAAACTCAAGATAGAGCAAAGGACACAGAAGCTTTTGAAAGGCTCGGTATCTTTCTGCTTCTCCTGGCACTGTCAGTACCTTTGTTTCATAAACTTTTGAACTGGCCATAAACACATCCCGGCATGTTAATGGACTGCCCTTCACCCAATGCCAGGCTGTGAAAATATAGCAGATTACAAAGATTTGACATTTATTTATAAAGTACCCATATACCCCAACTTTGTATGTTTTACTTTTTTTTGTAAGCAAAGAGGTGACTTTGCCAACCATTTCTAAAGGATTAAAAAGCCTGCTGTGTCATCTCATATATCTTCGTTCAGTCTCTAATGCAACCAGAGAGCACAAAGCCTGAGAGAAAACCTTTTATCATTCACAGTTATTGACTGGGCCAGAATACAGTATTAGGCACCTCAGGAAACTTTTAGCTAAAACTTGCTTGCTTTGAAAAATGGCTGATCTTGTAAGTGAAGGAGAGCAAGCATTATAATGTCTAAAAGGTTGCTATCATCCAGAAATCTAACAGATTTTAGGGGAAAAGTGTTGGGGGGTACTTCAAATAACATATTTCTACTATTTTCTACCTTTCTACTTGCTTATGGTTCTAGCAGTTAGGTCTGCTTTTGCATCTGACTTCAGTAGGGATCAGAACCAGGACATTATTCTAAGATCTATTAACTGACCGGAGACAATGTACTGAAAAACTCTGGCATTGATATTCATGCCAGCAAGCAGCTCCTGTAAGTACTGTATCATTAGAAAAGTGAGACTGTAAAATCAACTGTATGCAAACTTTAAAAATATTGCACCACTGACAACTCTTGTGATTTTATTACAGTCCTTGAGGTACACAGTGTATTTCTTGAAGCCGTTGATTCTCAGCTTTAATTTCAAATCAGAAATAACATCTGTAACCCTCATGGCTAGAAATAAAAGTCCGAAAGCACAGAATCCAAAGCTTCAAGTCAGGAATCATTTATTTATTACTACTTAAATGAGTTTATTTTTAAGCAGAGAGAAATAATTTTGATGCTACTGTCCTCTAATCACCAACCACATACCATAAAACTAAGCTCCTTCTGACCTTTTTTTCTTACATCTTCTCATAGTTCTCACTTCAGCCACTGTCAATATGCAGTGCTAAAAGCTTTAAAAGCATAGCTAAGAAGGCCTTTTCCCAGCAGTTTTTTCCTGGCATTTCATCCAGAACAATTACAGAATGGAGTGAAGTCAGATTCAGTCAAAAGAAAGGCTTTGGAAAATTCTTCTTGGTGTCCTCTGACACAGGATGCTGACACCCATAACAGATGCCCACACAGAACCAGGCGAAATGTTAACACGGACAAAGGAAAACAACCAGGGCTACACTGGTTACTCACTGTTGGGTCGGCATGAATTCACCCTTATAGGTGTTCTCACAACTTTGGAAAATATTTATCTAGCTGCTGCAGTCTGTTACAACTGTATTTACCGTTGGGAAAACATTTATCACTAAACTTCCCTTAGCCTGCTTCCAACTGTAAGCGTGATAGAAAGCTTCTTTGTCAATGATTGTTTAGGTTTCCTCCTGAGGAGAAAATAAAGCAATTTTGAAGACTAATCAGACAAAAGTAGGGTTTTGAAGTGCTGGACTGAAGAAACCTCCCTGCAGTTTCCACAGCAAACTCTCTGTGCCTACCTTGTGGCTCCTTGGGCAGCTGCTCCCGTCACCCAGAAGCAGAGCACCTGGGCTGTGCTCCTACTCTGAATCAGTCCTCTGCTAGTCAGAAAGGGAGGTAAGGGGGGAAAAAAGGCTCTACCTACTGTTTAACTGTTATCCTAAAGATTCCTGATTATCCCTCATCCCAATGCACAGCACTTATGGGACCTCTGCAGTGCTCACTTAAGAACACCAGGTTCCTTGCCCCAGTTTGTTCAAGGTTTGGGTCACCTTAGCCATATTTCTCCTGCTTTCTATTTATGTCCTGACTATAGATGGTAATGATGTATCTCATATCTGTTATGCTCTCTACAACCAGATCCACCTCTGAAAGTGACTTTGAGGGTGGA
This sequence comes from Cyrtonyx montezumae, assembly GCF_038088225.1. Classification (NCBI taxonomy): domain Eukaryota; kingdom Metazoa; phylum Chordata; class Aves; order Galliformes; family Odontophoridae; genus Cyrtonyx; species Cyrtonyx montezumae. The sequence goes on from NW_027072034.1 coordinate 122,789,276, forward strand.
TTAAATATCACTTCATTTTCTTGGTTTATAGCATGGGGCATTCAACTTCCACTGAGAGTTGTCTACAAATGGGTCAAGACACTTCCCTCCACAGTTTACTGCACAAGGTAATTGTTTATTTGTTATTTATTTTTCATCAGATTGTATTCATACATTTAAAGCAAAGCAGGAACACTGCATGCAGCCAATCCGGTCTTTAGCGCACGTGCACTGTTTCACCAAATGATTACTTTATCAAGTTTGTATCTCCTGGGATGACTCTTTTATTGCCTACATTATCAACTCTCCACACTGCTCTGAGGTGCTTTGATAGAATTTAAAGGAATCCAGTGAACTCAAAAACCTTGCAATAGCTGCAAGTATCTCTGAAACCAATATAATCTATAATCGTTGTATTTATTTTTTCTTTCTTTCTTAGTGAATTAACTCAGCTTTTAGCTTAGTTTTAGCTTATCCAGTTAGCTTATCCAGTAGCATTCACTAATGATTTGGCATTCTCTACTTCATTTTAAGAACTGAAAACAGTGCAGTAACACAGCTACTGCCGACTACAAAAATTCAGAAATTGGAAATAATTAAATAATTGAGCTATGCTACAAAAAGTAATGCCTTACAGAAGTCTTGTAGTTATTATAAGCTGCTTAAGTTCAAGTTGTTAACAGTGGCAGAACTGAATATATTCAGTTTTGTTTGAAAAGACAATCTCTCTCTTTCACCTGTTGATTGCAGATAACTTCTTTTCAAAATGGAAGCAACAATTAGAAGGACTGGAAAAGTTCTATCTTTGTGGTACTCTATCTGTCTCCCAAAAAAAACAGATGAAAACTTTATTTCAAGTCCTGGAAGAATTAATCAAATAGAATTGGAAGAGTAACCCATTAACATTCAGGCCTAGAGTAAATAAAACCAGCCGACTGAATTCAGATGTGACACTTCTTAAGGACTGCAAGAGGCTAGCCAGCAGGTCTTCACATCATCACTATTTTTCAATAATTTAAAGAAAAGGCAAGGTGGAGATGAGTATCACAACCTATTTTGCCTTTACTTGTGGTAAACAGGGAGAGAGAAATCAGAGGAAGAGAAGGAACACTGAGTATAGTGGTTAAATGTACCTGAAAGATGACTGAAAGCAGCTGAAGTCCCTCCTCCAATGAATATTCAGATATTTGGGCACAGTTAATCTCTAGTACTAGTGGTACTACTCTAGTTGTGTAGAGAGGACTCTCCTGGGAAGGAGGAGATCTGATTCCCTGCTCTAAATGAAGTTTACATCCTCCAAATGCTGAGTTTGAAAATCCTCCTGGCTGCATTCGTTCCAAGAAATAGAACCTCTGGTACCCATAATGGTGGGCAGCAAGTCAGTCAAGTTTTATGGACTTCAGAGGAGCCAAGAACTAAATTGCTGTCATGATTTCTTGAATGTGTTACTGTTAAACACTATACTTTTTCGTGCCACTCTTTTCTATGATGGCTACAGAAACTTCCTTTCCTTAGGCAGTGTTTAACTATCTTCCACTGGCATGATAAAGTAAGTCTGTGTTTTGCACAAACAAGACATCCCAGATTGGATTTACTGGCAATTAAAAATACTGCATACAAAAACTTGGATAAACTGAGAAACAAGAATTGGATGGATCTGTTGCAGGCTGTGGAATAACAGCAGAACAAATCTGGGTGAGCTCTGAGGAGTTTGTCAAAGGTGAGTCAGTGGAGTTTTTGTTTCTAACATCTCAGGATGACACGCATAAAGACGGGGCACAATTATAGCTTTTATGGTCACAGAAGCACAATTCTCCTGATAGTGCTCAAAAGACAAAGACTGTTGATCAGTGAAAATTATGTGCTGCTCACCCCCGAGAGAAGAACATCATGTTGCATATTCAGATGCTAACCAGCACCCTGCTAACTCCCCATCACAGCCTCAGTTCCCTGGCAGTCCTCATGCCACAAAAACAACTGTGCTGGCCCAAACTGCCTTCGAAGCAACCCCAATGAGAAAAGAGTTAGAAACTGATTCTAACGAAGCAAAGACAAAAAGGCACTTCAAACTACATCAGATAATTTAAAATTGTGCAGAGCTCCCTGACAGAATAAATGGGAACATCACCATCTTTGGAGAAATTTTATCTGTTCAGATAAGCGGAGAATTGGGCCGATAATGCCCTACCAGATAAAAATTACGTAACTACTTATCTGTAAAGGTTACCTTGGTTTTCTTTATAATGGAAATATCTCCACAAAAACAACTATTTAGCCGCTTAGTTATAAAACCATGTGGGAACATCGCAATTTCTATCATCAGTTTATGATTGTCTTTCATTATTATTAATTCCAGTAGTGCTATATAGTGATAATGAATCACAACGGGGGCACTGCTTCAGTTATTGTAGCACAGTATAGCCACCAGACCTGAACGACCTCCTGCTACTGCAAGATAATTCTGACACACTCTGTCTTGTTTTCCTCTAATGTTTTTGCTCTCTCTTTTATTTCCTGTGCTCTCAGCTTCCTAATCTAAGCAAAACCAATGATAATATTTCCCTCTTTGACAAATGCCCTAGTGACATCTCAATTTTTATTCATATCAGTCTGCCTGTTTCAATTCAGATCAATAGTCAGATCCACCAGACATGCTGAGACCGGCATGTGAAAAGGCACTACTTACAGAAGCTTAAAAAGTCGACCCTAAACACACCATCCAATACCTTAAATATCAGGAATGCTGTGTGAACAAGCAACACAATGTGCCTGGTTGTTCAAAATAACAGGATTACATTATCTAGACCTGATCTTAACTGCTTTGCATCATGCTGAATTATTTACATCTGTGCTGAATGGGCACAGAAACGTGCCTTTACAGTTTGGTTGTACTTTATGTCATCTTTCAGACACAGCTACATGATTGAACAAATCTTCTGTTGAACTAGGAAATCAGGTTCATGCTCAACCCTAGACCAATTCCCTAATGATTTTCCATCTTGCAATCTCAAGTTCAATTCACAGGCTGATGGGAGATGAAAACTGTCTTTTTCCTCATGAGAATTTGCCTAGTTCAGATCTGGACACCAACAAAATATATGCTACGAATGCACTGTCTTCATTCGTACGTGAATAACTTTTCACTTGTTCCCTCTCTTTTTCGCTTGAGGATAGTCCATGTCCCTTTCTGGTATCTGAAATCCCTGCTACTATTTTGCACTGGGGAAGTAATTACTGTTGTCTGTAACCTCTTTTTCTGTGTAAGCCTGCTTTGGCAGTGGGGTTGGACTAGATGATATCTAGAGGTCCTTTCCGACCCCTACAATTTTGTGATTCATACATATTAGGCAAAATAGATACTGCAAACACTTCTCACACCTGACAGCATCACCCTCAAGTCTATAATAAGTCTGCCTAGGTCTAAAGCTGATGAATTTCCAGAAGGATACAACCTATGGATAAGTATATTTTTCAGTATGTGAGATGTAATGTAAGTGAACAGAGAAAGATTCTGAGCATGTTTTAGAATTTTTATGGCATCACGTCTTTGTGTGAGGGCATCTTTTAATACATTACTTACTTTCATACAGTCCTAATTTTCTTCGTACATATTCTGTAAGAAATAATGCTCATTTGACTAAGATCATAAAATGCTAAATTAATTTAATACTCTCTAGGAACCTTATGTTTCAGTTCTCTTCCATTTGAATACTTAACAGTGATGAATCAAGCTGTACCATAATATTCAAAAGCCAACCTAGAGGCTGTTTTCTGTATCTTTACAATATTTTGATTACAGCAAAATGAACATTTCCATAGCTGTTTTATTAATGCCTAAGTGGGGCAGAGTACAAGAACCTTTTCAGAATGGTTAAAGATATTTGTTAGTTCCTGAGGGACCTCAATGCTAGAGCACATTAATCTGAAGACTGTTGTTACCTCAGACATTCTTGTGTTCTGTTATTCTGCTCCTAGCTTCAGCAAACTGCCATATGTAGCCTCAACTTGCTGCCTGGTATTTTCTCACATATTTTGCACTCCCAGGAGGGCAGCCTAGAATCTGCTTGGCACAATAAGCAGAGAAGCCTGAACAAAAGGAATCTTCAGCTATTTCCTAATCTCATTTCTCTTAGTCGTGTCATAATAGGAAATTCTTATTCTCTATAATCAGAGGTTAAGTAAAGATTGTAATAATTCTCAAAGAGGATGTCTTTCTCTTTCCTTGGAAATCTTACCCATGTATAGAGCATAATGAAAAAAGCCCATTTTAGCTGATGGCCATCTTCGTGATATACATATTAGAACAAATGACTGTAGATTTTGTGTTTTTTTCCCCTGTTTAAATTACAGCCCTCAAGCACTCCTTATTCAGGACTAAAAATGTTTTTTCCTTGTTTTCAAAATTATTTTGTGGTATATGATAAGCTCGAACAATGCTCTTTTCAAATGATGTTCAGAAATCTGCTTGGAGGCTCATTTTGAGACCAATATAATTCTAGAAAGGGGCTGCATATATTTCAGCATTAGTCATTCGCATACAGAAATGTCTTTTTCATTGGGTTTCTTTCAATAGATTTCATTTTCTGTGCATATACGATCAGAATAATAGATGATCTTTGCCCCAAACAGCCACCAGTACAAACACAGCCTAAGACTATGAACATTTTTATGTATATACCACTTCTCTTCCATCTCACAGGCTAAGATCAGAATATCAATTTAAATTTCTCTGAAAATATTCAACAGTATGCAGTCTTTTACTCCTTGAAGGAATTAATAAAATCCAGTAGTTAGCAGCACCCTGCCGCAAGTGAAACAACAGACGTATTCATTACTTACTTCGGGGAAATTACTTCAGTACTGAATGTATTTATAGGCAGAAAGGACAAAATTGAGGAGAGCAATCCTCTTTCTTTCTGCTAAAATTGTCATCTAATGGATCCTTCAATTAGAATGGCAATAATTACATGACATGAAAGTCAGAATTTACTCCCTGCTGGAGGCTAGTGTACAGAACGCTGCAAGCTTACCATCATCAGCTGTCTCTTTACACAGTTTAACAGAGTCGGATCCTGATCCATGACCAAGACTACTGTGCACAAATAAACAGTAACAACACGATGGCTGTATTAAAGAATTATAGGATAAACTGTTAGGATAGTCTCAATTGCTATTGCATTGTAGATTTTATTTTCTGTGTAACAAAGCTAAGATATTTTTATTTTGCAGGCCTGAAATAAGGCATTCATTAGAAGCTCTCAGAGCTATGCTGAGCTTAGTCCAAGTTGGGTATAAAGTGTTAGTATTTCAAACTTTCTATAAATAACTCTCTGAGGATAATAGTAAGTTGTAAAAACCAAGTGATACTTCAGAATTGTGGTATTAAACACTTTCTATACAAAGCAAGAAAAATAGTGTGCCTATGTCAGGAGAGTGTCATCGAAGTGTATGAGATAAGAAGTTACACACTAAGTTACACACTTAGCACCATAGAGGATGGATACAGAGTTATTCAAAATCAAAGTATTTTTATACAAAAACTTGTTTTCATTCTTTCACTCACCAGGTAATTTTCAAAGTGATAAAAATTCATCCAGAATAATTGAATTGTGTGTAAACTGCCATTGTTATTTGAGAATACATAAAAATGAGAAAAGGAGTAAAATATGTAAAAGCATTACAAATGGTTTGTATTATTTTTTTGCAAGCATGCCACCACTAGCCAAAATAAATGAGAAAGGATTTTGCAATAACTGGAATTAGGAATGATAGAATTGACCTTACTGTGCCTTACTGTTTAGTCCCTTTGAGCAGGGAAACCACTGCCAGCCACAGATATGTAGAGTTGTCTCTGTGGAAGTGCTCAGCCACAAAAGAGTGCGGCCTGCACACCTCCGCAGAGCACGGTCCCCATCACACCCTGAACAATACCTGCAATCAGCCACAATTCCTGCCAGTTGCAAGCTGCTGTTGCTCAGAGAAGCAGCAGGTTTCCAACATAAACCTAACAATATACTGAGCCACAGAGCTGCTTCATTTTCCCTAATTGCAATCCAATCATGTTGTTTACCACACAAGAGGCCACCATGTAGAACCATTTTTTTTGCTGGATAATGGAATGGTATGATATCAAGTACATGGGTATAGATGTGATTTTTTTTTCTTCTCTTTTCCTCCAAATAATGAGTCCCAAGCATCCAAAGACCAGAGAAATACATTGGATTTCTGACTATACAATAAAGCGTGATGCAAATCTCACATAGATCTTATAACACTTCGATAATATGGTTACAGTCTTCCCTTTATTTCATTTTGTAATCCTAATTCAGAAATTTCCAGTTCTTTTGTTTAGATACCATCTAGACTTTAAGATCAAAAAACTCTTATTTACAAAAAACCCTCTGCATCCACGTTTACTAATCCCATATATCTATATCCATATACATACACATGCATATGCCTTGTCAGGTTGGCTGTAAATGATTCTGAACGCTGTTTTAATGTTATATGGAAGGAATGTTTATTCATTTCTTCCAGGCTGTCTTGGTTATAAGAACTACAAATTATTCTGGTTTGGAAACAGCGTGGGAGTGGGGGAGAACAACACCTGTTCAGTGTTGTTCACACTCCTGCAGGAGCACTACTCCCACACAGGGGATTTGCATAGTAATGAAAAGCAGCACTTACGGGGTTTTATTTACTACATAAATAGCTGCGCACTATAGATTATTGACCAAACCACTGACAATAACAAACTGGGACCCATCTCTCTCCTCACATCTTCATTTGTCATAATGATGAATTTCAGTTGTCATTCTTCTTGTGTTATTTTTCTACCACACTCACTCTTCTGCTTTCACCCCTGCTGCTACAAAACCAAGGAATATGCTATAACGTATGTCTTCCAAAAAGCCTTACACATCACATGACTGGTCATTTAAAACATGAAATGAACAGTATTACAGGATTATCCCTATTTCCTATGTGAAGTTGTATGTACCCACAGGGAGGCATGGTGAATCAAAACGTTGTCTTAGCAGGGCTAGTTTCCTATACAAGGGTGGCTCCAAAAGTAATAACTCCTACTTTATTTTGCCAGCCTATAATGACAAGAGCAGATGGTGGTGGTATGGCAGAAGAGGTTGAACCTTCCCACCCATATTCTGTTACATTTTGTTCCAGTGTGACAAATGACAGCAGAGAGGTAGTCTGTTAGAATGACATTTGGCATGGAGGTGTATATGAAGCAAAGGTGTGTCACTCAATTCCTTCATGCAAAATAAATAAATTAATTAATTAAAAATGGCCCCACTTGCTGAATGTTTATGAAGACCAAAGAGTGGATATGAGTATAGCGTGTGTCAGCAGTGGCAACTGCAATGTGACAGATAAGCTACGTTCCAGATAGCCATGCAGATTTTTATGAGCATGGCATGCAGGCTCTAGTTCGTCACTGGAGAAAATGCACAGCTAATGGTGGTGATTGTTGAAAAATACTCCTTTGTAGCTGAGACTCTTCTCTGTCAAACTGTATTACAGTGCTCTTTGCATTTGTTGTAGAGGCATTACTTTCAGAGCAACCTATGTAAATCTAGTACAATTCAATAGCATTTGTCCACTTGAAATGTCTTTGAAAAATATTTTCTTGTCATTTTTCTCAATGCCTGTTTGGCATCTTTACCACTACTAAGGGATCCAAAATTTCCTGTCTCTGAGAACCAACTCACTAGAAATTGCTATTCCTTTTCTATATCAGAAAGACCTGAATGCAACTGATTTCTCAGTAAAAAACAAACCCAATTCACACATTTTAGAAAAGTAGTTCTATCTGCTTTTAGAATGTATAGTTACCTAAACTTAACCTAAAGCAAAGCTCTTCCTATCCCAAATAAATGGCAATCTTGCATACTCAGATCAGTAGCAGCTCCAATGCTAGCAGCTCAACCCAGCCAAAGTTTTTAGACCAGAAAGTTTAGTCTTTGTGCAATAGAATCAACCAGAAAGACAGAAAGGACATCCTCCAGCCTGGGGAGTGTCTGGACTGCAGCTACCAGAAGGTCCTCATATCTGTGTCCTCTGCGGGAAAGTGAGTTGGGCAAAGGCTGCAGAAGTTCATTCCATCTCTCTTGCTAGTAGTGTTCCTGCAGGTCTACAAGGCTTCTTGTATTGCCTGACTACAAGGACATTCATCCTATGGTTGGGACATTTTCTGTCCACAGCATGAAAACAGATAGGGAGAAGATACCAGTACTTTGGTCATGTGGTGAGCATACTTTCAATTGCGTGATAGGAGAAAGATTGCAGAATTTAAGCCCCACTGTGCTCCTATGCTAGGTGAATAGGTCTTCACTGCTGCTTTAAATTACCCTTTCAGCTTTTTGGAAGAACTGTGAATATATGAACGTTGCAATACAGTTGTTTTTTGGTTTTCCAGTCATTTAGGATTTCACTTTCTAACTTACGTTGCTACATAAACTGAGCCTATCCCCACCACCATTCAACATCCTCTATTTCATATCTTGTTTTTCTTGACATAGTTTTGCCATTCTAACTTAGGGCTATTTTATAGTTTGTGACCTTCAAATATATAATCAAGATTTCAGCCACCTCTAAAACTTTCCTAGGTTGTTCACTTCAGTCAGTTTAAATGTTTTGTCTAACAACTAATAATTTTCTTTAATAACTAACATCTCTTGCTGCTGAACAAAGTACTATTTCCCACACATGTGCATCAGTTTGCTCCATGCTTACACATAACTAATAACACAAGTCTTAAATGCATGGATTTGAAATTAATGCAATCAAACTATCAATGTGATCCAATCAACCTGTTAATGTTTAAATCTTTTACTATGTTGTTATGACATTTGGGTACCGCCTATAAGTAAAATCTAGAAGTAAATTAATGATACCCACAGCGAATTGTCAGGCCCGTTGCATATGTGCTGCTGCTGTCACTGAATAAATAGTCTGTGTCGCAGTACAGACAGCGGAGATGATGTATTGTAATGCATATTCCAGTTCTGTGCATTAGCATTAGTATAGTGCCTCAGTGTATGAAGCGTTTATACTGTGCTAACTTAAAGAATTGGCTTCATCCCTGTGTAATACACAAATAATAATTACACTGAAAAGCCTCCAATTAAGTCATAAGTTCATAAGTTCATAAGTTCATAAAGTCCTATCTGAAAGCTTTCCAGACCCGTTGAATCCCAAACAAGGAATGGTCAATGTCAAGTAAAAATTAAATTAAAAAGCATTTGATAAAAACGTTAATTAAAAGTGTGTCAGAACAAATACGCCTCACTTTATGTCCTGAAGCCCATTAAATTTCAATATGACAAAGTGCCACTAGGCGTGAATGTCAGAGATTCAGTGCTGGTAAGAGATTCAGTGCTGCTTTCCCCAAAGCCCTTATTGCCTGAAAACTTTCCCCCTGCCTCCTGACTGTCTCTGCACCAGCAATCTGCATTTCAGGAAACTTATCTCTGAGCTCCCAAGGAGCTCATCCGGCTTCAAGGAAGGCGGTGGGGAACGGACACAGGTATTAAGTGTTCCAGCTTTTGGCATGCAGTGTGCTACCAATACTATTTGCATCAGCTTCTGGGGAGCTGGCAAAGACAAATGGCAATAACAGTATTGGCCTTCAGTCTTTTCTGCATTGAGACGCTGTGTGCACCCGAGCAAAGATAGCGGGCTACAGCTCCCAGCTCTGGCCCTGAGCTGAAGGACAGAGGCCTTAAGAGCCTACATAACTTTAACCAGCAGCAACCAGGACAACTCCAAACTGTTTTCCAAAGAGTAGACATAACACCCTATGCTCTGCAGATGTAATCAGAATAAATCCCTGCAAAGTACTCCACAAACTTCACCCTACCAAGAGGCTTCTTTTCTCGTCTCAGCCTAATCTTAGATGGGTCACACTTCTTTGAGACCTATATTTTTGGGTACCACGGAGAAACACAGGAGGACCACAGAGGCTAATTGTAAAATTCATGTTGCAAAAGTGAGTTTTCAGGCATCACAGCCACAAATTTAAAAGCAAACAAACAAACAAAAGAAAATATGCGATTAAGCAAAGTATTTTCTATTTCAAGTAAAGAACTGATAGCTTTTATTCAGTTATTTCTCAAAATTCATAGACTAATGTGACTGAAAATGAATGCAATTTCCATATATTAGCATTTTTGCAAACAAGGGGTATCTTGACAATTTTTTGATAAGCAGATGTTGAATACTGCGGTTCTCTATTATAAAAGCTACTGGAGACATAATCTCCAGACCAGTGGCAAAACCCTCAGAGAAGAAACACAAGAATCACTATAACTCTATATAATTACCTTATCATTTTATCGGTGTGTGTGTTGGCAGGAGCAAGTAAGAGACTGCTCTTCACAGAGACAATTCTATCACAACAAGGCTTACAAAGATATTAATGTAAAAGCTTCTCATTGTCTGAAAATCCTTTGCCATGGCAACTTAAAATCAGCTGCTTCCAAGTGATTTTAAGGCTTAACTGTCCTTCATAACCCTTGAGTTGTAGACCTGGTATTTCAACCACAAATATTAAGTCTTCCTAACAGGTGTATATATTATCTCTACAAAGACCTGCATGATGAGCAGGTCCATTTACCCTACAGGGACAAGTAATCATTATGGGTCTCATTCGTGACAGAAATTATTGTAAAAGAAATCCTGTATTCAAATCACTCAAACTCTTGCACACATGCTCCCAGGATGGCTAAGGCTCAGAGATGTTTTTTGCATTACAATTAAGATCCTTTTTACCGAGCTGTGTTTTTGTGCTGCTCTGCACTTGCTGACAACATTGATCCTCTTATCATCTTCAAGGATATCTGATAAGAATTATCTGATTCACTGGGAACTTGAGACAGTTTCAGCTACAGATGTACCAGCATTCACTTTGGAATCTACAAATGCTCCTCCATTCAGTGAGACTGAATACACAGATAAGTAAAAAAATAAAAAAAAAAAAAACGTTACAAATTTGGACTAGAGAATTGTATACCTCAATTTCTGTGAATATAAAGAAGAGTTGGGCTAATGGTTCTCAGGGTTGTGTATCATGAACGGTGAATGTAAACAAGTTAATTCCCCTGATAAAGTGCCCAACTCCATGCATTTCATAAGAGGTGCTTATCATTCCTTATGCTTCCTGTTCACCCATTATGTTTCTGATTCGTGTTCAGGTGATGGCAAGGAAGAAAAATATCTAAAATTCTGCTATGTAATGCTTTTTGGGTTATTTAGCATGGTCAAACTGACTGATCTTAAGTACAGCGATGATACAAGCTATGTGTAGTCTCATAGGCTACATAGTCTCAGGGATCTGCATACAAACTGAAGGAGCTGGGAGAATCTCAGAGCTCTAGATAACAGAAGCAGTGAATTTACGTTATGAAATTCAAGAGTTCTTACTGTTACTACTGCCACAGTAGCACTCAGAGGCCCCTTTCAGTTGGAAATTTGCTCTATATGATAAGAGGCAATCCCATCCCACATTGGAGATATCAGTGAAAAAAAAAAGGCATAAAGAAATGTTCTTCAAGGTCAAGCTTAGCCAAATACCTTCTTTATGGTCAAACAACAATTTACAAGCAAATCTAATAAGAGCTTTTACCCATAAGTACATAGTATTTAGATGCACACAGAACAACACTGGTATACCTTAGGTACTAAAATGAGTAAACTTAAAAATATCTTACACAGACATGTGAAAGGACATAGCTATAAGTGCTTTCTGAGAAAATATCTGTGGTACCCCCCACAGAACAGAACTGTTTGGTGACACAACCTGGAGATCCTCTCCTTGTCCAGAAATATTTAGGGTTATGGAAAACAGCACTTCATATACCTTTGGGATATGCTCTGATTGTAATGCTCAGCTCATGCTTTTCACAGACACAGGCTGAAAGCTTATGACTGAGCTCTGCAAAAAGCACAGCCTTCACATGCTTGGTAAAACATGTAATTGTCTGTTGAAACAGGAGGTGGTTCTGAAAACCTGCTTTTCATGAGCAGAACCTGCATCAGGGCATCAGGAATCCTGGTCACATCCCTACTCAATGCAAAGGAATTCAGTCCTCTACCTCTTCCAACCATTTCCTATCCACCTTGTTGAAGTCTTGGTTGGTGGTTAGGAAACTGAATCCTTTTCTCAAATCTGGACACAAGCAGAGGAAGGGACACAAGAGAAAGAAAAACTCCTGAGAGAAGAAAGACATCTGTTCGGAAATGTCTTGAAACCACTAAGACTGTTTTAAATTACCAATAAGGATGGTGATTTAAATCCACTTTGAAGAATGAGGAGATATGGAGGTCTATAGTTTATAGAGTTTTATATTGCAAAGCTTGTGCAATTATTTTTCAGTAAAAGTTATGAGTTAAAGCTCCCCCACAAAGCAAGAAACAGATCCTAAGTTTTCCCAGACAGTTTAGAGCTCAAATTACTACTCGATTAGTCACGCTCCCATGCCACCCACCTTATGCAACTGCAGTTGCAAAGCTACAGGGAATATTAGTGTATAGAGACTCCCTGAGAAATTCTACAGATATTTCTAAGACAAATAAAGTTGAAGATTTTCTCTTTTGGCGTCATTTTGATGCCTTAGAAAGGCAAGTGTATTTACTTTAAAAAATATTTTTATTAGCTTTTGGATGAAAGAGCTAAAGAGAGTGAGCAGCGTGAACATTTTTATTCTGAGCGCTCCTATTCGAAATTGGCTGTCCAAGTAATCTGATGGATAGTTAAACTGATACGCACTCTGTTATTTCCCTATTGATTGCACATCTAACAGACTCAGGTAAGCATTTGCTTAAGACCTGAAATAGCTGTGAAGCCTCAAGTATTAGAAAAAAATTCTTTGTTGAACTTGTCATCTAATTAATCATAAAAAAGTAACAGATTTACTGTCTTGTTTTAGTATGACTGAGAAACCAGCCTTCTTTTCAGTTTATCAAGGCTTTTTTTTTCTGTCCAGTTCTAGACTACCTGGTACAAAAAAGACAGGGATCTCCTTGGAAGAGTCCAGCGAAGGGCTACAAAGACGGTAAAGGGTGTGGAACACCTCCCTCATGAGGAAAGGCTGAGAGACCTGGGTCTGTTCAACCTTGGAAAAAGAAAACTCAGAGGGGATGTGATTCACGTCTATAAATATCTAAGGAGTGGGAGGCAAAGGGATGAGGCTGGACTCTTCTCTGCAGTGTGTGGTGATAGGACAAGAGGAAATGGCCACAAACTGATGCACAGGAAGTTCACACAGATGTGTGTGGGAACTTCTTCCCAGTGCAGTGACGGAGCAGTGGCACAGCTGCACAGAGAGGTGGTGGAGTCTCCTTCTCTGGAGACGTTCCAGACCCACCTGGACGCCTACCTGTGCAACCTGGGCTAGGGAGCTGCTTTGGCAGGGGGCTGGACTCTGTGATCTCTAGAGGCCCCTTCCAACCCATACAGTTCTGTGATTCTGTGATGGCTTGGCCCTAAACTGCTAACTCAGTGACTATTTGGTTACAGTGACCAACTGGTAAACATTGGTTGCATTCTAAGACAAATTATGAGTGGGATTTTCAAAAGCAAATCGTTAAGCACCTTTCAGAGAAATATGGAAAATCCCATCTGACCTCCAGTTCTGCAGCTCAACGCACAAAAATTACTTAACAACTGTGACCAAATGTCTACACTCTCATTTTTAAAATTAACTCCTTAAAATTCATTATTTTAATTCAATAATTTTCTTCCCCAGTTAAATACAAAGTTGTTTGTATAAGTCTTTTGTTTTTTTTAATAACCTTTTGTTTATTTAAAATCACCTCTCATATAAGGAATCAAATGCCACTTCTTTGCATATGCAAGAAGATGAGTAAAGATGCATCATTGGCCTATACGTTTCTGTAAAATAAAGAAATCCCAAATTCCAATGAACTACTGAAGCTCAAATTCATGGACTTTCCTTGATTGCTATAAAAATGTTAGCAAAAGCTCCTGGTCATTTCAGTAAAACTTGTCATACCCTTCATTGCATTTAATTTATTAGCATGTTGTCTACTGAGCTTTATGTTCATGACCAAGAGTAGATCTGGATGTTTGATGTCAGCATATTCTGTGCTGTTAAATGTGATGATGTAAAGCTTGAAAATATGCACCTGAACCAATGTCAATCTTTCAGCTTATTGGGACTTTGGAGAGGAAAAGGCAAGCTTTACGTGGATTTAGTATGGCTATTGAAAAGCTTGTGCTGTTCTACTTTTGTGCTACCACTTTTACAGTAGTGTTTTATTGTTGAGGTCATGATGCAACTGTGTTTTAGTTTGTCTGCTCTTTGGTGATTCATAGATAGCAACTTTTTATGTCTTTTATGAACCTAGAACTTTGTGCCTTACTGGAAGTTTGCAGTAATTTATTTCAAATATTTTTAACTGTAATTAATTACTTTTTTTCTCCATTTCTGTATCATTATTTATTGTAATATCTGATTAACTTACGCTTACCTAATTAAGTCATTAAGTGATTTCCTGATTTTTATATGCATTCTTTCTTTCATTCTGATTAGCTTGGAGAACAATCACTAATCACTACTTTTTCTCTTTACTGTGGCTTGCAGATTGTTTAGGAATATGTACAACTGAGACCTTTCTATTAATTCTGTGTAAAAACTTGCAGGGTAATGGTTGACAAGAAATAAAATTCACAATGATGGGCAATACTTCTCGATTCCTAGAGGCAAAAAGGTGGTGTTAATTTATGCAAAAGCAGAACAAACATCCAGCCAACAAAGCGTACTCCAGCAACAGCTCACTCCTTTATGAATTCTGTGGCCATGTATACATTTAAAAAAACCCAACATAAGTAAATGATGAAATAGAAACTTCACCTGATGAAAATCAGGACAATTTGTGAACACATCTTATTGGTTTGATCAGAATAGCAGAATCTAACTGTGCTTCTGCCAGTCTTCACATCTTAAAATATGCATGCAATTTGAGATGCAATGAGGGAAATAAACATTTACTGTATATGGAAGGATAAAATTGACAGATGGAATGAGATGGCTTTTATACTTTTGAGAATAAATAAAAATTAACGGAGAAAAACAAAGGCAAAATGTAAAATTGAGCATGAAAGTTTTGCATATGACGAGAATGATGTCTTTCAATGAAACAGCATTGGAATTAATACAGAACACTATTGTACCATATGGATGTTTGAATCTCCGCCAGAAAAATGGCACCATCTGTCCTTTTACCATAAAGTGGACTGAATTATACGTATTACAGTAAGACTACAGTTCCTAATATATATGTGTATATATATATATATATATACACACGCACACATATATAAATATATACATACATATACACACATATATGCAAGAATACCAGGCATGCTACTTCTCAGTCCACAAAAATGGTCTCAAGACAGAGCTTGCAACCAAGGCCGAGCCAAAGATACTGAACGAATTACTGTTTCATGCTTGAGACATACAGGCTAGTGACTTTTTTTTTTTTTTAAGAAAACTCTTTTCTACTGAGAAGAAACTCTGAGTATTTCTGTATCTTTCTTGTTGAATACGAAATTATTAGAAAAAAATTTACACAAAAAGTCTGAGCTCCTCTACATTTCTCATCATGCTGTGAGTACAATAACCCTCTACTGTCTATAGATGGCAGTACTATCAATTTACTTGTTTCACTCTTCTAAAACACATCACAGCCATAAATTGCAAATGCAACACATTCTTACACAATGCATCTCATTTAGTATGTCTGATTGTTATAATGTAAGTCAAGCAAACAAAAGAAAAATTACATTCCCCTGGGGTTCTTCACATTTGAAGCAGATTTCATGGAAATTTAACTTGATTTCAGGAATATAATTGAACTAACAATCTGTTCTCTCAGACAGGATGTCCCCCGCTTGATATTATGCAGGGTTGGACAAATGCCAGAACAGATTTGAATGTACCTCAAAATGCTCGTGAAAATGACTGGGCTTTTCTAAAAGCAAGATGTGTGTGCTGGGTAGGTCAGACAGCAGCATTGTGGATGATGTGAGTCTTCCATTTAACCTATCAGGATTCAAGTGTACTACAATTGTAAACAAAGAGAAAATGCAGCAAACAGAATGTAAACAAGAAAAGTCAAAGTGCTTATCCTGGTGAATGCTCTTCAGAAAGCAAACCTGTATGCAAATACACAGTAATGGAATGCTTAGGGACTGTGTTTTGTGCTGAAATACGAAGCCAGCAGCCAACAGAGACGAAATATTTTCCAAAATCAGTGTATGATTCAGGTTATTCAGATTTGCGGTCTCCTATACACAGAAAACACTTGAAACTAGAAAGGAAGTAACTGAATGATTTGGAGCAGCTATATAGAGTTTTACTAAAAGTATTAATATCCATTATCCAAAGAGAGGAACAGACTCACAGCAAGAAAATGAGAATAGATTTAAATATGAATCGCCAGAGCACAGTTGTGAATCTGCAATAAAACAAAGTACATTTTTGTTTGTTGGTTTGAGTTCCCAAGGAAACACAGTGTGGATGATCATCCTGTCCTCTTTGTGCGCATGTACCAGTCTGGTGATTGACTGCTCGCTTTTCATACCTTTTAGTATATTGGCCAATGTCAATCAAACTTGATAGGATCACAGGCCTTTCAAGGATATTAAATTCATGCTGCGTGAGTGTAGGCAGCCAGGTAGAGCAGAGAAAGCCTACTAAGTATCCCTCCATGAGGTGAAAGCAGTAGCATGGTCTGACCTCTTATTACACACCAAAAAATACATCTGTGAAAGAGATATTATGGATGTGCACACTGGACAAAAGTTTCGGTTGAAGCATGTATTTTTTTAGATGCCAGAATAGCCAGTCACACTCTGAAATTTAAATGAAATCATGCCCTATAATTTCTGTGCTCATGGAACTGTATTTTAAATTACTAGAGGGTTTCTGTTGGCCTTCGGCTGTAGTCAACTCTTAATGTGACAGAACATATCAGTAGTGCAAAACTTAAAGCTGTAAAGCTATCAAGTCCTTGTACCCTTCTTCCTCATGTAATTTGCACTTGAGGGCCAGAATTCCTAGAGACTGTTGCAACTGACATTTTATAGATACAGACATACTAGCTACATAAAGAAAAGTGTGCTCTGGAGTATGTGGAAGATGTGCTTGTCTGAATAACTTTCACTTATGAAACATAAATATTTTCATAAATAAATATATTGCCAGTGCTTTGGGGTGGATGCTCCTGGACTGCTCCATTATGCTGAAAAAGGAATCCATACCCTGATCAAAAAGAAGCGATCCAGGTTCATATTATACAAAAGCAGTATCTATCCCACACTTGGGTCTATTTCTTGACTAATTAAGGTGAAAGTACTTGTCAGTTCAGGAAATCACTAGCTTGCTCTCCTGTAGTTACTACCAGACACAAAGGATGAGCAGAGCTGCTGATGGAATGACTGTTCTTGTCAAGTGATGTTTCCTGACTTGAAGTCAGGCAGCAGCCTCCTGAAGTAAATGTCCTTCAGCAATGGGGCACTGTGGATGGTCTCCAGGAATGTTTGAGCCAGTCCTCAACTTCCACTGCCCATGGAGGAACATGATCTGATACCCTTTAAACTTGTCTAGCCCCAGTGAAAATGACTCCAAATGACAACAGCAAGAAACCTCTCCCAGAAACAACTTTATCCACTCTCCACCAGGCCTTGCTTTCCAAGTCAAAATCCCAAATACTTTATTAAGTATCGTGCAGCTTCTTTTTAATTAAACATTCTCCTCTATTTTTTTAGCCATGAGGGAGCAGTCTGAATTAACTTAGATCCCAATCAGCTGAAAAAATCTGCAGTGCAAGACTTGCTGATGCTGTCAGATGGTTACATAAGCATTTCTTCACATCCCACATAGCCAGGGCTTCTGAACTTAAAAAACCCATCATCTTGCATAATCGACACTTTTAGCATCCTTCAAATGTTGACAAGCATGTGATAGCTTGCTGATGGGAAACAACTGATATAGCTGAGTACTCCAACAGCTTCCTGGAACCTGCTGCAGAAACACAGCCCCTCACAAGAATATGATAATGATAACGGCCCTGGAGCCAGCTGTACTGCACAGACCTCTGGAGAGACTCAAACAGAAATTAAGATGCATTCTCAGTAGGGCTAAATGGGGACATTATCATATTCTTTCCATTGGAATGGTGGATTTAACCTGTAGATCCATGTATATGAAGTGGTCTATGACGCCATCAGGAATCAGAAGAAAAAAAAACGGTAGCACAAAGCAGGTTTGATAGCTGAGATTAAACAAAACCCTCATTTCTCCGACCTGAAGCAATTCCTACAGAGATGCTGCTGAGCTGCAGAGATTATGTTTGCATCCTGAACTCTCTGTGTGCCATTATTTAAAAGATAGAACTTACTAGTATATCATGAACATTTAAAAAAAATGTATCTGTATTAATACTTGTTTTTTGACGAACTTAGATCTGAGAGATATTATGTTGTGATAAAGCTCACATTACAGAGCTTACAAATTCTGCCTCCATTCTGCCTTCACAAGTAGAAAACAACTTGGCTTTCTAGTGGGTGGGATTCCTTATGGCAGATTTCCTTTTAGGCATGTTTTGCAATAAAAAATCTAAATATTATTCACTGGGCACTGGTCAGTTGTGTTAGATAACATTTGAATTTTACACTCAAGTAAACAACTTTATATCTGTTGGCTTACATACTAGACAGATGCTATGTGATCTGTGCTCTATTTGTGTCTTTCCTTAATGAGCATTAAATATTTTACTATTCACTTATTATGTTAATATCTAACGTGATGGAATGACACAAGAAAACCCTGCACATAAATTATTTTGATTTAGAGACAGTAAAAAATATCTGTAAACTTGGACAGCTCAGTGGAAACAAAGAATTCAGGTAAGGAATCAGCAATTGCATATTCTTCTGCAAGAGAGCAAAAAGGCAGCATAATAAACAATAATGGATGACACGCATCAGTTGAGAGAAGCAGCCATCTTATTCAGCAACACTTCCATAATGCAGAAGAAAGAGTATTTAGTTTAAAAACATATTGTTATGAGATTCCGCAGATTCCTCTTACCTTTTGGCCTTGCAAAACAATTGTCTAGCACCTCAGCTGTCCTAAACAAACTGAATTATGTAGATAGTTCACTCATAACAAGCCTTGTCTTCCTCTTCAATACTTGTGAAAGTTTCAAAGAAGTGATAAACACACTTTACAATAATATGCCTGAAGAGCTCAATTGTTCTTCCAATTTTTTTTCCAAAGAAGATGTAAAGAGATCTTCATCATCATACAGAAGATCCTTGTGAAGTCAAAAACACTCACTGTGCTGACTTCAACAGCTAATAAATAAAAGCACAAGAAATAGTAGCTAGGAATTAAACCCAGAGAAATTCTAACCTCCACCACACAGGAATATCTTTACAGAGATGGAAGGGGAGCGCAATGGGGGGAAGTGGCATTTTCTAGTCTTCAGTTTTCCACATTGTTGGCAGGTAATCAAAACACTCTGACTGACAATTCTAAGACAGCGGGGCCTGTGCTGGCCAGCTGGAGCAAGCCCCAGATGTTGGCTTTTCCACCTCATCAATAGGGTCATGGGATAAAAGTGGAGAATAAAATTTTTGTAAAGAGAATTGAGATTCATTTGACTCTCCTGAGCTGCCTGAAAAATGAGAATAACTGAATGCTGGCACATCAATATCAGACAGCAACAATGTTGTATTTATCTCTGTTACCTAGAGAAGGTAATGGAAACTTTTTTTTTGCGGGGGTTGTCTAAACAGAAGAAAAGGGAGAACTTGACTTCTGCCTTCTGTTAGGAAGCTTCTGGAAATTGAATTTTGGAAATGGCAAATGGGAAGACTTTTCATTTTTGTTGAAATGACATCTTGTAGCTGCAAGTGGAGAGCTTCATTTAGCAAATGTGCGAGCAGATTTGAAAAACTAGTACAGATAAAACATATATGTAAGGATACAGACAAAGAAGCAGAAACACCATTTTTTCCTCTCTCTCTCACCGCACTAATGTAAACACTTTCTCTGTCTTCACAGATGTACTTCCAGCACAGTATACAAGAAGAAACACACAGCTCTCTTCTCAGTATACAACCCCTACTCACTTCAGGCATAATTCAGGATTGGAATCTAATCTTTAAAATGTTTCTTTCCCAGAGATGCACACACGAAGGGGCTACACTTCAGAAACTGTGCTAGGAGGCCTACAGAAAGCAACCACCATAACGGCCTAGCAAAAACTAAACGTCTTTCTTGCCTGCATGGAATTAATCAAATAAAATATGCATGTGTGCTTTAAAGCAGTTCATAAATATAATTTCAAAATTGCCTTTTTCTTAACAAAATCTTAGAAACTTCATCAAACTTCAAATGAGTAACAGTGCTGATGTACTGTTCATGCTGTCATATAAACCTGTATGATTTTATATAGTCCTAAAAAGGAAACTCACCCCAATTGTAATTTTCTCACTTCCTGTGAACATTTAAGTATTCATCTAAACTGCATTTACAGAGATAAAGAAAGGGCATTTTCTTTTTGAGTTCATATTTTAATTGTTTTCTTCTAATCCATTAAAAAAAAAAAAGAAATGGGCTGCCATTTTCAGAGAGTAAAAATAAATTAAACTAGTTGTAAGAGAACTGACTAATTTCCCCAAGGATGTCTGAATCCATCTACACTATTTATACATCTATTTTACAGCCACTCATATAGATTTGGAATTCTAATGGAGTCTGAAAACTTCAAGTATTAACCATCTCATTTTCGTATAATTAATTAACACACAGATTTTCACGTCTGCTCTGAGACTGTATAAGCAAATGCAAACATACTATAACCAGAAAGAAGCACACACACAGAGTGCGTTATTTAGATGTGGATATTCAAATAAAAGAGTAAGAAGATTCTAGGCTTCCTATTTCAGGGAGTGGGGGTAGGGAACTGATAGCAGTGCTAGAAAATTGTGCCCAGTAACTGACAGTCCTCACAGCTGGGTGCTGATCTCCTCCTGTACCTTTGGTCAGGGTGAATGATTAAGGAGATGGACACATACAATAAGCTTTCTTTCCTTTCTCAAATGAAGAAGCTGTTCAAACACCTCCTAACCCAGGCGCTTTTGTGCCACAGTGTTTGTCCTAAAATTACTAAGGCTTTTCAAGGCAATGCCTAGAGGTTTTGTACAATTTCAGTGATAATCAGCTAACACAATCTCTTTTTCTTAATTTGAGACATAACAGGAAAAAAAGAGGAGAACGATTTGATGCTGCTTCTTTGTAGGAACTGCTGCATTTGATGGTTCATCTAATACAATATATTATGGTGTGAAATAGCCTGTAGCAAATGATTCAGTGGAAATTGTGTACTTGCTCCAAAATGGACAATTAATTAGCAGATTCTTTATAAGAACTTGCAAAATGCACTGAAATATGGGTGTTAATTTATCCATTAATGTATCCATTAACACGTCTTCTGTGATGAAGATGTAATTTTTACTGTCTTTTGATATTAGAACTATCCTCTTCCGCTCATCACTTCAGGTGATCTGATGTCAAAGGTTTGAGTTGTAATTAGAAGAAACAACTCCCCAACTTTTCATCCACTGAAAGAGAACCATTTTAGTCAAGACCCCTTGCCACTGCCCCTGCCCAGACCAAGGGAAGATGTCACCAACAGGAATGTCATTCTGGGTAGGAGAGAAAGAATTTAATATGACAGAGTCTGATCCTTTTCCCACTGTTGAAACCCAAAGAGAATTTACTGTGATGCTGTGAGGCTGTTTTGCAAGCATTAGAGAGATGTATTGTCACAGTCCCCTACTGCTGGAAGTTCTGCCAGTCACTGTACTGCAGTAGAGATATTGAAACACTAGATGGTACAGAAATCCTCACAGGAAGTAGACATCTTAAAATGTTTGCTAGTACTGATCTCCATTGGATTCTTTTGGGTGAGGCTAGCTGTGAATGCAGCTGTTTTTACTTTTGTCTTTTAATAACATTCTTTTCCTCTCCCTAATACTCACAGAATCATGTTACAATATGGATTATAAAAACACTATGGCACTAATAGAGTATTTCTCTTCCCATAATAATACATTTGTGTTAGATAGCTTTTAAGGTTTCTTATGTTTTAATGAAGTTATTAAAGTGAATGCTCTGTCTGCATAATTCATGAGCCTTCACCCTGTCTTCAAAGAACCGGTTTCTAAACAATATTTTTATTTTTCAAATCTTTTATAAGACTTTATTCAAAGCCTTTTGAATTTGAACATAGTATTTAAAATAAATGTGTAAGTGTAGAAACCCAGCTTTATTCTGATGTAGTACCATTTGGTCCCCTGCGATGGTTCTGATTTATAATATTTCCTTGACAGATACAAAGAAGTGCTTTGTATTTTCTCTTTATGGCTCATAAATATTGAGATTAGCTTTCACACATGATGGACTGGATTATGGGCTGCTTTTTCTGTTGCGGCTGTATCTGCAGCTTCCTGCAGAAGGAAGAGCACATGGATCCAATCACAGCCTTTGTATTTCTTTCTCAATATTAATATGGCATAAATGGATACTGATTAGGGGTTTCTATAATCTGTGAACTGTGCTACAAGCGGTAGCTGAACCTTTTCTAGTTGGGTCCTCATCCCCATTGGTAACCCGGGTCTGACCTTGGGGATGGTGAGAGGCAGCAGGGCAATGAAGATAAGGTGAGGAAAAAGCTTCCTACTGGGATAAGTGCCTGATAATTAGAATGACTAAAAATTAAGCGTACTAAAATAACGCATAAAACAAAAATGCAATAGCTTTCCAAGTTTTTTCAGAAGAAAAAAATCTCATTGAAATTAATCCCAAGAAGGTAAGATATGTTAAAGCTTGAAATTATTACCATCTACTAATAGATGATACTTTTTAGAAATAAAATGTTTCTCTATTAGTAATACGTACAGACACTGAACTTCTTAAGAAAAAGATATTTATGCCAAAGGGCCTGGGTAGCTAAACAGCCACAACAACTGTTCAGGTGCCAGCACTCATCTCAGATAATTTATTTCAAAGATTGGCTCAGTCAAAGCAGGGAGAGCTGCTGGAAATTGAACTGAAAGCTTTTATTTTGTGTTGGGAACAAAAATGAACATAAATGCCAGCTAAACACACTGAAATCTACAGAACTGCCTACATAAATGTGTGTTGGTATTGGGAATCTTTCTGAGTAATAAAAAGTATTGCATTTACTGCATTTATCTGCTAGTCAGATGGGCTACAGGTTTAACCAGCATCTTTTTCTTTAGAAAAAAAGAAGAAAACCCAACCAATACAACACAAGATCAAAATCACTTTTGATAAATCAGCTTTATACTTATTTAAATCAGTAACTGAAATCACTGCCACTAATTTAAATGAATATCTCACAGGGGAGCTGCAGATAATTTCTTCCATTTCAGGAGAAGAAGAGAATGTAAACCTAAATAATGTATCATAATTCATAGACAACCCTTGTGAACTGAAAGACATTGATGAGCTGCACTGTGCCCTTATCAAGGAATTAGATCGATTGTGTCTTTATGGACTGTTTGGAGAGATTAAACTGCAAGCCTTTTTAAAAATATTCTAAATCATCTAAAGGCAAATAAAAAGCCAAACACAGTGGCTTGAGAGTCTAAGTTCCCTTGATTTTCAGTAAGACAGAAGCTTCTTTTAGACGTTTGGGGTGAAGTATGCCTATAATTCCATGTAACCCCAGTTTTACCAAATTCAGACAAATAAAAATAATCTCCTTATAGTTAACATTCCTACATTTCACCTGCCAGATGTCAGATTCATTAAAAATGTATTTGAATATAATTTAAATAATTAAAATGCCATTTAAAAACATGCATAATTGTTCGCCAGAGGCCCTTGCTCACCGGAAGTAATAATTTCCACTTGTGGTGACTTGATGAGTTCAAGCTGAACAGTTCCAGTGCTCAAGCCAAGGTTTGCTTTAGCCACAGCCTGATGTTGCAATTAAGTTTAAGACCTGGGAGTTTATTGCTCAGATGGGTGATCTGGTTTTGTTACAAGAAGTCTAATAAATTTGATGATTAGTTTGTTGTCTTTTATCGACTGTCTGAAGTAATTTATGCCTGACATTTGACTGTCTATAAAATTTATGGAAAAGTTCAAAATGTTGGAGATAAAGACTTTCTTTCCACCTGCAGTAACCATTCAATGGAACACACAGACTGACTAGCGGGATTGAGGTATCACTACTAGAACAATGCTAAGAAAACTACTTGGTTTTATCTCCTGCTTTTGGTAAGTACTTAATTAACTGTGCTCTGTTTCTACGAAGTATAACCAAACACATTGAAAAACAAGCATATTTTAAAGTACGACTGATCACAGTTATGGATGCATTCCAGTTTTTGATAAATTATTAAAAAGAAGTTCAGAAGACCGTTGAGCTACAGTGACTGACTTTTTCTATTGGGACAACGGATATATAATTGCTAGAGTTTTCCCCATCACTGAAGAGCAAAGAAGATATTCAGTATAAGCAGTAATACTCAAGATGTTCAGGGCAGCAGCCAGAAGGAAAATGCAAAGCTGCCTGCTGTTTGCTGTGAATGCTTGGCAGACCTCCTGCAGAAGCCAGGACCGTGCTCCTCCATCATGAAATGCGGATAAACTCCACTAAGAGGCAAAAAGGCTAGATGCAAGAGGAAGAGGAACCATTTCCTACTGCCTGTTTTCTGCTTTTCCAGTATATTCTCCAAAACAAGAGAGAATAACAGAAAAGTACCTAAACTCTAAATATCCTAAGCTCAAAAGCGAGAGACTTTCTGGTGATTTTTGTCAAAGTTCTGATTTATTTTTTCCATCCATGAAACCTACATAATTTTCACCTCTTGCTAATGGTCTTCCTTTGGTGACAGTAAGTGCTCTTCAGCATATACGTAGCATTCAGTCTGAGACAACATTTGATTGTTAGCGTTTTCCCACCTCCGCTGCCATGTGAAACTTTCAGTTTTGCAAAACGAAAGGCAATTTTAGTGTCTAGAGAAAATAACAAAGAAGTGAGGAGAGTGTTCCCTAATTGAGATAAAATCCTGTCACCTTCACAAGCACTTAACAGTACCATACTCTGAAGGCAGGTATTATTTAGCGTGAATAATGACAACAGAATCTCAGCTGGATTTTAGAAGTTATTTCTGCATAATTTATTCAAAAGATAAATTCCCTAATGAAAGATACTGGATCCATTTTAAGCCATCTGTAATTACTGCCTCAGGAATACCATACTAGCTGCTGTTTATCACTGTCAGGGACTTCTGAATTCCTACTACAACCATGGCATCCCATTGGGTTTGTTTGTCTCTGAGAGAACACAGTGTTTCAAATGTGGTATGGCCCTACAAAGGAGAACAAAACTGGTAATTCCCCAGAAATGCATTTAAATGTCCTTTACTCTGTTTTGGCACTTCAGCACATAGCACATTCATTTCCTCATGGTTATTTCCAACACAATGCATTATGTTTTTCATCTGAAGTTTGTAGAAGGTTTTCAGTTTATTAGTACTTCCCCTGATCCTTTCCTTTCTTATGAGTTTTGTAGACATTCTCCATCACACTTCATTCAAAATTTGGAAAAAAAGAATAGATGCTTTGACTCATAGATTTCTACTTTAGTTTTAAAAAAATATATAAAAATATCACACTTCCTTGCTTTAAAGTTGTAATTTTTCGTTAGGAAACCATTAGAAAGGAAAAGTGCTTAAGAACTTTAATTTGCAATTGGTTTAGTGTAAGCACTAAGGAAACAAATACTGGTGTGTTCACATTTTAGAATGGGTGTTCAGAAAGTTAGATTTGATTCAGCTAACAACTACAACAATATTTTCATGTCTTTTACTTTATGATGTCTATTGCTGTACAGCAGAAGACTTCAGAAGCAAGTAAAATACTATAAAGGTTACTAGCAAAAGACTTCATATCCTTTCACTTTGTGAAGACCCTCATGTTACTGTTCCTCAAAGGCGGTAAATGAAACCTACATGCTTATTGTGAGCAGGCCTCTATTCTTATCTATATTTTAGATATACCTCTTACCTTGGGCTAAGACTATGAGAAAATGAAAACCACTTTGAATGAAACACTTTATCATTGTTTGTCACTTGCTACTTCAAGATGAACAATTACATTGGCCATGTGGTAATGACAGCTGCAAGTGTTAAATTCTAGAGCTGTGATAGAAGTATCCTCGTTCTCAATGGTCTGTAAAAACTACGTCTTTTTAACAGACGGTATATAAAATAAACTTCTCCTCCAAAGGCCTCTCCTTATGAAGCATCTTGTTATTTAATTTGATCTCAGTTAATTGGCAAATTCAGGCAGTAATCTGTGTCCAAGATTTCAAGACACAGAGGAGAGCAGAATCCTGTACAGAGCTCCAGCAGGACCTGCGACACAGCCTCAGTGCCCTGAGCTGACGACACCCTCCCCTGGGGATGGCATACCTCATCCCACTCACTGCTTGCATGGCCTTATGATGAAGAAGGGCTGCAAGGACCATCTGTAGGTGGGAGGTATCAACCTCATCAACTCTCACAAGTGGAAGATTGTCACTGGGATTGCTGCTATACATATTAATGCAGCATACTCCTAAATCAGCTTAAGGGAGCAATCACACCTGAGCCCTTCAAATGCAGAAACAATTATCCTAGCGCCTCAACCAATAGTCAGCAGTGACCTGTGTTGAGTTTGCCATCAGTAACATTGTAGGGAAACGCTCACATTTTATGAGATTAAACAGACAATAGGAATAGTAGTCAGGTTTTTCTTTTCTTGTCGGAATAGTCCATATTTATCTCTAGGTAACAGGAGAGAAGGAAAGTATAGAGAGCACTATCTGACTGTTTAACTTCTCAGACCTTGTCTCAGACTGGAATGCAATATATAATGAAATTTCTCTTTTTAAGCTAGAATGAGTTCTGATATACTCAGTCATGCCCTAAGTTTCAGAAAACACAAAATGCATTTTTCAGATAGTGAACAAGAGCCCTTACTCTCTCAACAAAGAGCTCTCCAAAGGAAAATGAGCTGATTTCCTGCCTTATGATCCTGAAAAACTCTACAAGCAGATTTTCATGCACGTACCTGACAGACCACCGACATCCATCTTCTTCAGGTTCTTGGCCTCCAGAATGACAACAGTCAGCTTGCCGGCAGTAGGCACATAACGGAGGGAGAAGCAGATATCACCCAGCTTTTCTTGCTGTGAAAGCAAACAAGGCACAGCGTTATTTCTTTTTCTAATCATTTTGAATCTTTTAAAAATATAATTTTGAAAATCCCACAGAAAATTAGCAGGATTACAATTCAAATTCCTTTTGTAAGACAGGACATGCAAATTAACAAGAGATCTGCCACAGCATACTCAGAGGTACCACAAGGTACTTGAATCTTTGATAGCCTCAGGTCTGTCGTCAACAACTACAGTTTGCAGCAACTGCCCTGTACAGGCACAAGTGACAAGCTGTGCTGGCTGCAAAGCAAGTTACACTGCCCACCACTTTACCTTGGACGATCAGACTCCCACAGATACTTTTTGCTCTTTA
Source organism: Cyrtonyx montezumae (assembly GCF_038088225.1). NCBI lineage: Eukaryota > Metazoa > Chordata > Aves > Galliformes > Odontophoridae > Cyrtonyx > Cyrtonyx montezumae. The sequence goes on from NW_027072034.1 coordinate 122,816,925, forward strand.
AAATCACCAAAGCATTATTTTTTCCGGTTTGTGTTTCAGTGGACATCAATTAACATGAACACACAACCACTAGACTATTTTCTGTTGCACAGTAATGTGGGTCTTTCTCATCACACTTAGTCACAAAAGCAAAACATACATAAATGCACAGCACAAAGGAATGGGTACTAAAAAGATGTCTCCTATCTGACAGGCAAACCAGGAAGGCAGACAGGGAAGGAAAGCACACAATGCATCCTTCTTCACATCAGTAGTGGTTGGAAAGATCTGGTGTTGTTTTCAGCCTTGCAGCTTATCATCTGCGATTCTGCCAAACACAAGCTATTGCAATTCATTGCTTGTACTTTCCTTACGTTTCTGGCAAAGGCAGAGAGGCTGTGCAGAATTACAGGAACTTTGTTTTAAAAGTAGATTTAAACTTGCAGATGCAAAAGAGGGAGAATAGCAAGACTACTGCTTAGAAATAGTCATTGGGATGATCTGAGCTGCTCTCCTCCTTCCTTTCATGCACAATGGTATCTCTAGAGGAGCAAACAGGTTTGCGTTGAGGCAAGAATAATCACGCAATACTCAACAGTCTGATAAGACATTTCAGATAGCACTTTTTCAGAGACAATGGTCTCTGCTTTCCACAGTTTATTCTGCAAGTATAGTATAAAGTGCATTTCTGTCAATCCCTGTGGCTCCAGTGCTTTATTGGAATAACTTGAAAGGTTGGTTGTTGAAAAGTTCTGGGGGTGTACTCAAGCTTTTGGTTACAACACTAAGTAATTTAGGCAGTATCATGCACCTTTTCCCCATGCCAGAGATACAAGAAGGACATAGCAACTGACCAAGTTCAGAGTGCCGTGACAAGAGACATAAAGGCTTAACTTTACCTAAAAAGCTGTGGGAATGCCACTGAAAACAACCACCCATAGACCCACAGATGTAGTTGTTGGTATTTCACAAAGAAGAGCCAGCTTACTCCCTAAGGACTCCACCATGGAAAATGCATCAAAATATTCTTTTCTAAAGGGAGCTCAAGCTTGCAAGTGATTTATGAGAATCTGAACTTTACACAATGAGCCAAATTTTCAGCATCAGTAGCAGTTAGATATAGATGTCTAGCTTTACAAATACTAGACATCTGTTTTTACAAGTTCTTTCTACTGATAATATTGCATATGCAATCTTAAAATAGTTATTTGTTTCAATTTGTGTAGCATATGTATCTAAATATCTCTGTCTGCAGAAGCATTTTTGAAAATTAAATCCTTACTGAATAGCAAGCATATATTCTACTTTTTTTCTCCTTGCAATTTTCTTTCAACAGCTCTTATACACAATCTTTTTTTTTTTTTGTCCAGGTTTGAATAAAGATCTTCAGTACGTGTATCTGAAGGATGCATGTGAGATATTCAGCTATATTTCAAAGTTTACATCTCCCTCCCATGTCAAAAAGGTGCATAGGTCTGTCTGAGAAGACTTCCTTGGGGATACAAAAATCTGCTTATGCTGCTTTTGGTGAAGGACTGCAATCTTATATCTTAAAAACTTCTTAGCGTGATAAAGTTATCGTTCCTTTCAATTTGCCAAAACTTAAAAAAACAACAACAACAAACCCCAAGTAATATCTATAAAGTGATAGATTCTGAACCGATTATTACAAGTTGGGAATGAGGAACGCTTGTAATAGATGCATAAAATCAGCTCCATGATCACCATGGAGAGAAAACATACAGAACAAACACAAAATTGTGTGTAATTGTAAAATGATCAGATGGAATAGAACAAAACAGCTCATGATGTTCAATGTATGTATCACACATAAAATACTGCCAAATACATGTGCCCATGTGCCCACGTATTGAAAACCGGCGTGGTTATGGCATACATCCAAAACAGATACTGTTTAATTGGGAAGGATTTCAAAACAAAGCAGCATGAATGATGAAGGATAAAACACTGTTTCTGCATGAGGAACAGTTAAGTACATTATGACTCTTCAGACTCAAATGAGGATATTGGGAAGGGGTATCTTAAAAACCTTCACCTGCCTGAGATGGGCCATAGCGATGTTATGACTTTCATCAAAAGAAGAGATAGAATCATAGAATCATAAAATAACCAAGGTTGGAAAAGACCTACAAGATCATCCAATCCAACTGTCTACCTATCACCAATAGTTCTCACTAAACCATGTCCCTCAACAAAATGTCTAAACATTCCTTGAACAACTCCAGGGTCGGTGACTCCACCGCCTCTCTCAGCAGACCATTCCACCACTCTTTTGGAAAAGTAGAAATTCCTATATCCAGCCTGAATCTCTTCCCCTGGCACAACTTGAGGCCATTCCTTCTTGTCCTATCACTAGTTACACAAGAGAAGAGGCTGACCCTCTGCTCACTACAACCTCCCTTCAGGTAATTACAGAGAGCAATTAAGTCTTCCCTGAGCCTCCTCTTCTCCAGACTGAAGAATCCCAACTCCCTCAGCCACGACTCATAAGACTTGTGCTCCAGAACCCCTCACCAGCTTAGCTGCCCTTCTCTGGACATGCTCCAGTGCCTCAATGTCATTCTTGCAGTGAGGGGCCCAAAACTGAACATAGTAATCGAGGGGTGGCCTCACCAGTGCTGAGTACAGAGGGACAATTACTTCCCTGCTCCTGCTGGCAACACTATTTTTGATACAAGCCAGGATGCCATTGGCCTTTTTGGCCACCTGGGCACACTGCTGGCTCATGTTCAGCTGAGTGTTGACCAATACCCCCAGATTCGTTTCCTCTATACAGCATTCCAGCCATTCTGCCCCAAGCCTGTAGCGTTGCCTGGGGTTGCTATGGCCAAAGTGCAGAACCCAGCAGTTGATCTTGTTGAACCTCATCCCATTGGCTTCAACCCAGCGATCCAGCCTGTCCAGATCCCTCTGTAGGGCCTTGCTACCCTTGACACATCCAGCCAAGTTGGTGTCATCTGCAAACTTACTGAGTGTGCACTCAATGCCTTTATCCATGTCATCAGTAAAGATATTTAACAGGACAGGTCCCAGTACTGACCACTGAGGAACATCACTCATGGCTGGTTGGCAGCTAGATTCAACTCCATTCACCACCACTCTCTGGGCCTGGCCCTCCAGACAGTTCTTTACCCAGTAAACAGTGTACCTGTCCAAGCCACGGGCTGCCAGATTCTCCAAGAGAATATTGTGGGAGACAGTGTCAAAGGCTTTGCTGAAGTCTAGGTAGACAATGTCAATAGCTTTTCCCTCATCCACCAGATGGGTCACTAGATCATAGAAGGAGATCAGGTTGATAAAGCACAACCTGCCTTTCATGAACCCATGCTGGCTGAGTGTAATCCCCCATTTGTCCCACACATGCCATGTGATCTCGCTGAAGATTATCTGCTCCATAACCTTCCTTGGTACTGACCCTGTAGTTCCCTCCTTACGACCCTTCCTGTAGATGGGAGATCCTGATGTCAAAAATTTACATTTTTAGCTCATTCCTGAAATAACCCAAGATGTCTTTTACAGCATGAACTACATTTTATGAAAGGACTCACTATTCCTCTCTATCTTTATAGGCTGCTATAAATCTCAACACGTATTCTTATCCTGGAAATACGGATTTCAGCTTTGCAATCTGCTCTAACTGAGCATGCAATGATGGGGTGATGGCAAAGCATGCTTCTCTGACGTTCAGTTTGGGAAATGCTCTTGTCTGAGCTAATGGTGAAGTTGATCTATCACTTGCAGCTTGTTCGGACTGGAAGAAATCAATTGCTTATTGATTTGTGTTATCATGATAACAACTCACCCAGCCACCTTGTATTCTTTGCATTCCTGTTCTATTACATGGTAGACTTAGTTTTAATTAGCCTGGCTGATTCATTAGCCTCTGAGTAAGACTGAAACGAGATATTTGAAAGCTCATCTTAGCCCCACCATCTCAGATGTCTTTGTATTCATGTATCAACTGAAACCAAAGGGCTCTGCCCTCATCCCTAGATTCACTGGGCAGTGCATTGGTTGTAGCACAGAAACATGCTAAATGTATTGTGCCACTATCACAATATCTAAGCATCTATTTTGGAAGGAATTTTTAAATTAATGCTATGTTTCTAATTGATCCTTTGATTGTTTTTTCTTGTTGTTGTACTCCTGTATTTGTGTAAGAATGTTATGTGTCAGGATTGTTAACATTTATAAAGATCTTATTAGGTTTTTTTTTGTTTGTTTTGTTTTTTCCTAAGCTGTGTGCCTCAGTAAAGTCCAGAGGAGGCATTTTACAAGCAGTTATTACCATGATGACCATCACCTCTCACTGGCTTTTCTCCATCTATAATCAGGTCATGCTTTGTGCAAATACTGCAATTGTCTACACAGGAAAGTATTCTTATGAGAGTATTTAATGTATTTCTAGCCTCTTTTAAAGTAATTTTAGCTGCGTGAAGCATGGAAAAGAAGCCAGCAGCACATAAACAGACAGTTTTCCATACATCACCAGCAAGCGGTGGGAAATGACAGCAAATGATGGGCTCATTCCAGTGAATAACTTGAAGAGAAAGCATAGGTACCTGCTTAAATGTAGTATTTTTTTTTGCTGTCCCTATGATCTGTAATAAATACATTTCTTGAATATTTTTTGCATTTTGACATCTTCCTCTTTGCTTTGCTGCTAAGTTTTTTATTCGTAAGCTGGTTTGTGTGTGTTTTCTTTTTCTTTTTGTAATTTTAAAGATATTTGTCAGGCAAAGTACTGCAAGTGGCAGCATTGCAATGAAGCTACAGAAAGCAATCACTAGAGGTGTGGTTTGCAGGAGATAATTACAAACCCCTGCAGGGCTATGAGGTACAGATGAGTGCTTCTGGTATGGTGATTATCTCATGGAGGTGCCTTATTGTTATTATGAATTTCTTTCAGTCCTCTGTATAAATAATTTATGTTAGTAAATTACTTTGATCTCTGATGGAAACTGTAAGTTAGCGTTAGAAACTTCCAACTGGGAGGTTCACAGACATTAACCTATTCATGTATAATGCCTAAACACCAATCAATAGACTCTCTCCATCTAAGCAACTTCATAACTTCATTCCATTTAAAGAGGACGCAATGAAGCAGAACGTAAATGACAGCACTAGTAACAGTTCTTCAGCTTAGAAAAGGCTATTTGAGGGCCTGTTGAGAACTTGGTCTTTTTAGAGAAGACTCTAACTCCTGCCTGTCTCATGTTTCTTCTTGTATTTGTCAGTAGTCATTTCTGCCTTGACAGCACACGTTCCTAATAAGCTACTGAGAAAAATGCTATTTATGCAGATTACTCTCATTCACACTGCAGAATCTCTTAACACTGATATCTATCTTCTTAATACAAGCAGTCTCCACATTTTTGTCTATGGTATTATGAGGAAGTTGACACTCACAGCTCTCTTGGTAAAACAATACCAAAGAAACCACAGCATCGTATTTTCTTTCTTAATTGGATCTACGACTTCAAAATAGTTAGTGGAAAGAAGGATATAAACACATTGTAGTGGGTTTCTAAATTCAATACCCAGTTTTGATTGTAGATATTTGCCTGAGCCTGAGAGAAACACAACAGAATGTGATTTTAGGTGAAGACCCAGAATACAATCTCCCACTAATCAATATTTGCAATACCAAGCTAACAGGGCTCATTATACAGTTTTCACACCAATCAAAATGTTTTAAAACTCTGTGGAGAAAATAGGGACAGCACAAAGGTGGATTATAAGCTAAATTAGCTTCTTCATAATTCAGGAAATCCAGGTAAATAGTAATGACAGAACCTCTAATTGCAATTCTCACCTCAGCAGGCTTTGGACAGTTTTGAAGCCACTGCTATTCTGTTGACATAAAGAGATCGAATATCCAACACGTTCTCTTGCCCTGGCAAATAAATTGTGAATGCATTTGATCACAAAAGAATCACACCAACAATAGTATCAGAACCTAAAAGATGCAGAAATGGATGGCTTGGACTGGCCCTCACTACAGCTGCCAGAAGACCAAGTAGGAAGAGTTAGCAACATGTATCTATGTATGTATAATATATATTGTTCCTCCAGGTCAAATAGAGATCATATTGAAAAATGAAATACTTTGGGGTTTTTTTTTTTTTTTTTTGCTCCCCACCCTGTTTTTTCTAAGACTGAAATTTTACTGCCACAATAGCTACCTTTAACATTACTAGCTCTAAAGGCATTGACTTCAAACCCACATCAGGTATGAAGAAATTCTGGTCTTACTCTTGCAAATCAGGGAACTGATGAACCAACAATATTAAGATAACTAGGCAAAGGAGTGCAAGTGAGCAAGAAGGATATAAAATCCCAAGTACAGATAGTCTGGAAATAGGTAGTGAAACAGAAAGCAGAAGAACTGGAAAGAGAAACAAAAGCCAGAGCTAATCTGTCAGCACATTATTACAGCACTTCTTGAGATTCTCACATGAATATGGATGCACTCAGGGTACCAACATACCCAAAATGAATGAACAAGTTTGGGGATAAAGCGCTGAGAGTGAATAAGAAAGGCAGAATTCTTGCCAGCCTTGTCAGGCAAAAGTCTAATTACAGAAACAGATATTTCAGACTTGTGAAACGTTAACTATAAATGCAGTCAATACAAATGTAAGGATTTTAACTAAACCATTAATCGGATGAGCAGAATAATTCTCCTGCTGTCTAAAAGGATTTTATGCCCATGAATGGAGCAGCCGCACTGTTATACAGCTGGAAATAAACAGGTGCAAAATGCCTCTGGAGACAGAGAAGAAACCTTCATGACTGCACCTACTGCACTTTTGAATAAAGTATTTTAACATAATACAAATGTGAACAGACAAGTGCTCTGCCATGTGCCTCCTTATTCAAGGATCAATCTTTATTTGCAGGAATAACCCACTTGTCTCTCAAAGTATAAGATTTGTGATCAAAGATTTCTCCTGATTGCCTTCACTAACATTATTTCAGAAATGCTTTCATGGGTTATACCCTCTTCAAACGTACAAGCTTGGCCATAAAATGAAGCTCATGTTAATGCAAGTGTTAAGTTACAAGCCACATAGCAAGTAAATTAAGAAGCAAAGCAAAGCCAAATAGGTTACAGCAGGAGATCTCAAAGAAACAGAAGGTTCTTGAGGCAGGGATCCAAAGGGCTTGCTTCGAATACTGTTGAAAAAGGGATTAGCAGTGACAACAGTCTAAAGAAGAGATGTAAATGAGGCTGATGCTAGCTGAACAGTGAACAGAAATAGAAGCTAAAGTCCAGGAGGTAAGTTTTAAAAGGGAGTTTTAGAGTAGATAGGGAACATTCTTTCAAATAAAGTGAATTTATTAAAAGTATCAGGAGGTGGTATCTGTAGGGATACAGTCAAGGTATAAAGTAGGAGCATGGAAGAACCAAAAGAAATGCTTTAATTGCATATTCCTTTTCCTACTACAGTTCTACTCTCTGACTCCTTTGTCATACAACTTTCATACAACAGCTCTATTTTTACCTCTACTTAAAGAGAACAAACAAGCCTTCCTTCCTATGGGAATAAAGCTAACTTTTTTATCCCCTCTCTGAACAGCACTACTTGACATACAAATTATTTACAAATCTCTGCCTTCCTATCTATATCTATACATGTAGTAGTGTGTTGCATTTCTCTATCATGCCCCAGTTATGTAATAGTCTCCAACACAGTGATAAATCTGACTCAAAAGCAACTTGGGTAATAATGTGAACCAGTCAATGTTAAAAAAAAATAACCAAGTCAGGCTCTACCAGCTTCCTTCTTCTAGTCCTCTTCAACAAATTTTTAACTGTTTAGAGACAGTATTTCTATTACTGCTTCTAAGCAGAGAAAAAAGAGGAGCAAAGACTTAAAAAATCACACTTGATGGTCAACAGTTTAAAAGCATTATAATCAGCTGCCATCTTTCCAAATGAAAAAAGCTGTGGCTAAAGGCACTTGAAATCAGATTAGCAGAAACACACCCTTTCATTTCCAAATGAGAGACTGTGCTGAGTGTACTGAGTTCTTAATTAAAGAAGACAAAAGAAATTTCTTAAGTAAACAAGAAAGGAAGGAATGAATAAAACCAAGCAAATACTGAAAACCAGCCTATGATGTCAGAGTGTGACTCCCAGCCTACCCACAAATGATTGCAGCTAGCTGCTCTAACGATTGCATCTTGCTCTGCTTTGCTACTTGGCTTCTCCTCAGCTCTTGCCTGATCATATTTCTAAATGTCACTCACGTTTATGCAAGCCAGTGCGCAAAACAAAATTAATTTAACTGAATGGCACGTTAATATTATTACTTTTGACAGCATGGAAAACTTATTAACTATAGCATGTCACGAGGCTAGTCTTCTAGTGAGTCGTCTAAGTACAACACTGAAAGGAAATGAAATACAGTTGAAAGGTGTTTTTTTGGCTTATCAGACACCGTGAGAAGTCAAATCACAAAGCTCTTCTATAATTAGCAGAAAATTACACGTGCATTGCAATCACTCTACAGCAAATCCTTGTCATCTTGTGATAGGACAGAGGAAGTCACAGTACACTGCATGATTTGAAGACATCTCTTGAATAAGTGTGGGCACTGAAATGCTTCATTAGTGCAGTTTCTACTACCAAGAAAGTGTCTTATTTCCAAAAGCAACTGACTCAAATAGTTTAGGCTATGGGTTGAAATTACAGGACACGTCAAAAAAAAAAAAACAAAAAAAACCACAAGGCCAGTAAATAGCAGAGAACTCTAGTTAAGAATCAAATCAATTACAGACTTTTACTTGTATCCAAAATAGCATCTTTATATAAGGTACTTTTTCCCCTTAAAGTAACGCGTGCAGATTTTGGTCAGGATCAGTGTTGCATTATATGTAGTGCTATATAAAAAATCTGGCACCTACAAAGTCCTTGCTATAATTACCAATAATTTTCAGTCAATGACAAGACAGAAAAGGCAGATTTAACAAACCAGTAAGTAGGAGGGGCAAAACACAATGAATTCTCTATGGCTCCTGGTAAATCTGCTGAAATTCTGCACCTTCAGTGAAAGACTATCGTGTAAATTCAGAGACTCCATTACTGAAGATATACAGTAAATTTCTATTTCTCAGTGATCTGCAAGAGTCACAAACAGAACCTCACAGGAGTCAATAGATTATTACACCCTTTCCCCTTTCCTCTGGAAGGAACTCCTGAGACAAAATTTCCTTGCACCAATCACACCTACATTATAAATAAATGGCTCCTTTTGCAGTGACACTAATGCGATCTAGTTTGTTCATCTCCTGTGGACATATGCCCTCACTTCTTGCTTTCTGTAACACTATTCAGCTTTCATGTTGCCCCATTTATATCCTCTGGTACTACTTCCAGTTCTTTTCCATGACCCCAAATCACAAACTCCACACAATACAGCTGCTGTCTTCAAAATCTCCTAAATTTGCAATTAGACAAGAGACGTTACACGATGTGGTTGGTTGGTTTGAAACTAGAAACCTACTGGTTAGCAAGTAGCAGGCTACAGAGAGCATGTCAGAACATTACACATACTTAAGAATTTCCCTAAACAGGGCAAGAAGCTGTTTCTGTCCTCATTCAGCCATCGGTTTTCATTAAACTTACAGGAGCTGCCTTATCACACACCCCAGCTTCATGAGAAGTAATGTAAAACAGTTCTGGACCAAACCAGTCTGTGCTTTTATTTTCATAGGAAGAAAACTCAACCACATTGGCAAATTGTGATAATTTGCAGCACAGCAGTCATACTGATGACCTGGAAGGGGCTGGAGAGAAGGAACTGCACAGGCAAGCTGAAAAGAAATGGGATTTTTAAATGGGAAAGCTATGGACAGATGATATGAGTTAAAAGACAGTGAGTTAAGTCTTAAGACAATATAGTTCTCCACCTGTAAATTATCCAGATTAACCTCCATAATCTAATTCAAATCTAAGCCACCTATTCCATTTACTGCTTTATATATTTCTTTTTCTATAAACACTGGCATGATTTGAAATCCTATTCTGTATCACTGTTTTTCCTTTGGAAAGGTTTCTTACATGACCTGATTGTACTAGTTTTTGTATTTTTCTTTTTTTCTAGAGCTTCTAAACTTCCTAAAAACATGAACTAAAGAATACACAGCTGGAGAAGAGGTAAGTTGAAAACTCTCAGAAGTGCTCTTTCTGTAGTGCTTTCTCATTTCAGGGAAGTCAGAAGTATGTAAAACACTTTCTCAAGATGACTTCAATATTTTTGTCTTTGGATCCAGCTGAAATGAAGAAACTAATGCACAGCCTGTGAATTACGACACTGGACTTCAGCTTGGTAAAAAGTTCTGCTCAGTTCAAATGTGTGTACTGAAATCTCCTGACCTCCCCGTACCTGGCTCCTAGCTACTTCTTAAACCAAGCATTCAAGATCATACATTTACAAAGCTGCTGAAATATATGCAACTTCTTGGATTAATACATACAGGTAAAAAGCTTCTTTATTACTCCGTTTCTTCTGACTACTTCACTTTGAAAAATGCACTCCCTTAACACATTCTTTAGGAAGACAAGACAGCTCATCAAAGGTCATTGTAGCAATCAGTACCACACACTGAATTTCATTAATCTCTTTAGTAAAAGAGGTCACCACAGTCATCTACAAAAATCTAGGGAAGAAGACTGTACTTATCATGAGATCTCTGGCTCATTGATGTTCATTTTTAATAAATCTTAGACCACAAGGGAAATTCCAGAGGATTGGAACAGGGCTAATGTTATGCCAATCTTTCTCAAAAAAAGGCCATATAGGATGGAGGTGGTATCTATCAGCCATTTGCCTTTTATCAAACCTAGATAAAACAATGAAAAGCTCATAACACTTTGCATTAATGATGGTTTAAATGATATGGAATATAATGAATGTGAAGCCACATATTCATAAGGAAAATTGACCTTTCTGACTAAACCCAGATACATCCTGTGATTAGATTGTAGATTTGGCTGATGAGGGATCAGCTTGGATGGAATTGTTTTCTCTAGATTGCCTGATATGATGCTATGTTTTTCGTTCTAGGAGAAAAACAAAGTTGGTGACACACTGATGTTTATAGCTGCTGCTAAGCAGTGTTGTACAGACCCAAGGCCACTCACAGTGAGGGTCCAAGGAGTTGAGAGGGAGCAGATTTAGGACAGCTGACTTAAACTGGCCAAAGGGATATTCTATAACACATGAGCTCATGCAGAAGGAGTTTTGAAGCGGGGTGGGAGTTCACCTCACTCTCTTCTGCTAGTCAGGGACCAGACAGGCATTGGTCAGAGGGTGGTGAACAATTGCTAGTGCATCTCCTGTTATATACACTTAAATATATAGAAAAGGATATTAGTTATGACTATATAGTGGGGAGCGAGAGAACAACTGTGTGGTATTCAGCCACCTGCCAGGTAAAACCAAAACAGGGAAACACACAAAAGTTCTTTGAAGGTATATTGCAGTTTTTATGAATATGAAATTTTATTTTTCTACTGATAGAGTAAGCAGGTGATAAAAGAATTATCATAATGGTAAAAAACAATGCAACAAGTTGGTCACAGAAAAAGTGCGAAATCACCCAGTCAGCTGAGTCAGCTGGAACCAATCACACAGATTGAAAAAATAGAGCTTGGACTATTTCTAAATATCTACTGAATCAGGAAATATACCTTCCTGGGCAGTGTTTCCTGCTGAGCATTTAAGGTCATCAGCTACACACCATGAACTGCAAGTGCAATACTACGCAAAAGAGTCAACAGTAGAAGAGCAGAAGCAGCAGGTGACTTTCCTTTTCTGGCAAGATTAGCTTGAATGCTGCACACAGTTCTAGCAAACATATTGTTTCAAGATTTTGAGAAGTAGAAAAATGTGAAAAATCACAACAAGCAGGAAAACTGAAGAAGAAGCCGGATCATAAGAAACATAAAAGATGAATTTCTGCAGCTTTTTGAAAATATGACTGAAGGTGACTTGATTGCAGTATATAAATACATCCACAGAGAGGAAGCATCATGGATTAAATGCCTTGAAATTAGTGAAGAAGGGTAAAATAAATATCAAGGACTTGACACAGAATCCAAAAATATCCATAGAAGAAATAAAGTATACATCTTAAACAGGAGCTGCAGAAACTGTTAGGGATGTCTTTCTTCATTACCATTTGTAGACCCTGTTAAGAGTTTTCCATCAAAGCAGCCTATAGTAAATACTGGCCTACTGATACAAGCATTGTTAGTAAGATCTCATGCAAAATTTTCCAGTAGAATGTTCACAACCTGAAGGGCAGGTTGCCTGAGCTTTCAGAGTTTCAGTCTATGGCCACATAGATGTGACAAGATGTTGTAAATTGAGAATTAGAGGGTTTCTTGTTCCTTGCTCCAAAACAAAACACCAAACTTTCAAGCTTGTTAGAAGGCTTTCTTGTGCTTTCTCCCTCCCAACATGGCACAGAGGTAACAACTCTGCATTGCAGATGCAGCCTGTTTCCTAGATTAAATGGGATTATAGGATATTCTTTAAATTCTTCTAAATATTCCTTGAAGATTTAGAACTCCTCCAGATTTAGGGCAGACAACCTATCTCATTTTGAAAAGCTATCCAAACTGATAGAAAATAGTACCATTTCTAAATAAAATAAAGGTGTTTGAAATTACAGATTTTTTTTTCCCAGAGAAAAAACCAAATGTTAATGTTAGCTAGTCTAGGCTAAGTGCAAATAAAACATATCGGATTTAAAGGCCTGTCATTCTTAGCAAGTTGTAAGAACTCATATACTGGTGTCTTATGGCAATAAACCCAAGGAATCATTGAACAGGTGGGTTAAAAGAATTAAGGAGTATGCACAAGTGTTTATATACAAAATATTCACACTTTTGTGTGTAGTGCTTGTGCTTGAGGCTGATAAACAGCTAGTTTTCATGATAGGGAATATATAAACAGGAAAGTTTCAAGGCCTTAAATTCTTACCAAATGTGACTGATGTTTGTGCTTCTAGAAACTTATGCCAGTTGCTGAGTTCTAAAGCTGAAATCCAAGAAGGAAGCCAATATTCTCCAGTCATTCTGACATATGTGATTGCTGCATCAAATCTAGTAGAGCCTAATTCAAATCTGTTCTCATTTAAAATTATCGTATATCAGGCAATATTAATTATTTTTTGGATTTTATGCTTTTAAATATAAAAGTTGTAACTTTCAGTACACTAAGTGTGCATTGTTTTCTTTAGGCAAATGAATAAAAGTAAAATCATACAGTTCTCCATTAACATAAAGTAAAAGCTCAGTGTCACAGACAGATATTCTGAAAAAATACTCAAAACTTTTATGAGATATTAAATGATTCAATGACTTAAAGGGTATGGTTGTATTTTTTAAAAAAAGAAACATGCTGTGGAAGAACAACAGTTTTTATTCTTTGTCACTGAATTGTAATAGTTGCAGCTACATTATATACAATAAGTACAAAAGGAAAAAAAACAACCCACAGAATCAAAGAATTATAGGGGTTGGAAAGGACCTCTAGAGATGATCGAGTCCAGCCCCCTGCCAAAGCAGCTCCCTAGCCCAGGTTGCACAGGTAGGCGTCCAGGCGGGTCTGGAACGTCTCCAGAGAAGGAGACTCCACCACCTCTCTGCGCAGCTGTGCCACTGCTCCGTCACTGCACTGGGAAGAAGTTCCCACACACATCTGTGTGAACCTCCTGTGCATCAGTTTGTGGCCATTTCCTCTTGTCCTATCACCACAAACTGCAGAGAAGAGTCCAGCCTCATCCCTTTGCCTCCCACTCCTTAGATATTTATAGACGTGAATCACATCCCCTCTGAGTTTTCTTTTTCCAAGGCTGAACAGACCCAGGTCTCTCAGCCTTTCCTCATAAGGGAGGTGTTCCACACCCTTTGTAATCTTTGTAGCCCTCCGCTGGACTCTTCCAAGGAGATCCCTGTCTTTTTTGTACTGGCGAGCCCAGAACTGGACACAGTACTCCAGGTGAGGTCTCACCAGGGCAGAGGAGAGGGGGAGGATCACCTCCCTTGACCTGCTGGTCATGCTCTTTTTAATGCATCCCAGGACGTCATTGGCCAAGTTGCTCATGGCCAACTTGTCATCCACCAGGACACCCAGGTCCCTCTCCTCAGAGCTCCTCTCCAGCAGGTCATCCCCCAACCTGTACCGGTGCATGCAGTTGTTCCTCCCTAGGTGCAAGACTCTACACTTGCTCTTGTTAAATCTCATCTGTTTCCTTTCTGCCCAGCTCTCCAGCTTGTTCTGGTCTTGCTGAATGGCAGCACAGCCTTCCGGCATGTCAGCCTAGTCATTCCTCCTAGCTTTGTGTCATCAGCAAACTTGCTGAGGGTGGACTCTATCCCCTCATCAAGGTCACTGAGGAAGATGTTGAACAGGACCGGAGCCAGCACTGACCCCTGAGGAACACCGCTAAGTACAGGCCTCCAACTGGACTCTGCATCACCGATCACAACCTTCTGAGCTCTGCCAGTCAGCCAGTTCTCAACCCACCTCACTGTCCAGTCATCTTTTCCGCACTTCCTCAGCTTTGTTATAAGGATGCTGTGGGAGACAGTGTCAAATGCCTTGCTGAAATCAAGGTAGACTACATCCACTGCTCTCCCTCATCCACCCAGCCAGTAATGACATCATAGAAGACTACCTGGTTGGTCGAGCATGACCTCCCCCTGGTGAACCCATGCTGACTGCTCCTGGTAACTCTCTTCCAATCAAAAGTTAATTCAAATGACCCATCTCTCCTAGAAAGCTTGCCTGTTCTAAGATGACACAGAAAATGAATGTTCAGCCCGGTTGATTAATGTGATAGTCTGAGTGAATGAAAACATTCAGCATAGCCCACAGTTATCTAATTCTGGGCTGGGCATTAACAGACAGGGGTCATCAGCTGCAGACTTCAGGGCACTCACATGAAAATAAACTGCTGCAAATTCTGAAGACAGAATTCCACTCAACAACAGAGATCCTCCTGTTTATTTTCAATGTTACTGGAGAAGACAGAAAATGAAGGGTGAAATAATTGGGCTCCAGACAACTCAGCACTTCTGGGGATTATCTGGAACAGCTTAAATAATACCTAAATTACATTAAGGGTCTAGCTGGGAGCTTTGTCTACCTCCATCCACACTAGTGAGAAAGTGCAGCACTGTGTTCTACACTGGTGGATGCAAAAGAAAAAGAGTAATCTTCTAGTGAGTAATTTAGATCTGAATTTTATGGGAAGGTCTCTATCTAAGATGAGATTTGATGTCAAGGTCAGCCACAAGTCACAAAAGGCACTAGGGTTCCCAAATTTAGTTGTCATTTTCAGTGACAGTAGAAGCAGCAGTAACTTCTAATTCTGTTCTGTTATAGGAGAATGCATCCAACCAATCAAGCAGCAATAACAATCCGCTATGGAACTATCTTTCTTACTGCTAGTTTTGAAAGTCTTGCCTTTGGCACTATTGCTATAGTTGTAATTGCAGATATAATCCTCAGGGAAACCATCTTGGCCTCCATGTCAATGGATTCAATTGTGGGTATTTCTCTTCACCTAGTGATTGGCCAGCAAAAGTACACAGTCTTGGTGCAGAAGAACGTCTGTGTTCAAAAAGGACAGAAGAACTGAATTCATCTGCACACTGATGACTGTAGTGCAAAACAAGCAGTATTCTGCTCTAAGTCATAAACAGCAGGAGAATTAACTCTGTATCAGTGAACATACTCCATACAAAACAGTTCATTTTCTGGAAACACTGTGAGTGGAAGGGACAGAACAGCTACAGTACCACTCTATCCATCTGTCAGAAAATCATGCAAAATAAGAAGTCTCAGTTTATGCTATTAAAGACTGCTTATGAAACTATTAAAGTCTCCACAAAAGCTTTTCTAATTCTATCCAAAAGATAAATCATCAAAGAAAGATGTATTTCTTCTCCATACTCAAGTCTACACCTTACACAGAAACTTAGAGAAGATGATGAGAAGTGAGGAGGTGGAGTGATTCACAGAGCTTGATCTCTGGTCAGCATAGGTACTAAAAACTAACAACTTCAGGCTAAAATCTGCAGCTTAATTAGTAACTGACTCAGGTGTATGGAATGATGGTAGAGGTCAAAATAAAATGCCTAAAAGAATGAGAAACTGAAATCACTCAGCATCTGATGATTTTCTCCCTTTGTGAGGCCAGCGACTGAAAGTCTGGAGAGAGGCAGATTTAGGAGAGAGGAGAAATGGTTTGATCTTTAGACAGTGCTATCGTTCCTGGAGTAAAATTCTTCACTATTAGAATTTTAGATGACAGGTTAAAAAATTGAACTGTATAATACTAGTAGCGTAAATGTTTATGTTCAGATAAGGTATGAAACAACATTTATATCTATCTTGTTTCCCTCCTTAAACCTTATGTATGATGTAGTTTCCTATGAACATTCAGGAATGATAGTATTTGCTTTGATCTGTGTGACTGAAAGACTAGCCATAATCAGCCCTTCAGAAAGAACCATTTGTATGTGGCAGACAGCAACATCTTAAAAACAGGAAATGTCAGCTCTCCATTAACCTACGAGGTAAGAATGCATAAACTGCAGAAATACAGAGATATTCTATGAAAAGGATTTTTTTTCTTTTTTTTTCCCTGCAAGTTATCATTTTGTGCAACAGCATTTTGCCCAGACTGAATTAGACATGAGCAAGAAAAAAAGGCTTTGCTATCCAAAGGTTTATTGAATCTAATTTAAATCCTCTTGTCCTGAGTCTTTCTATAGTTATGATGAAAACATTCACAGAATAAGCTGTAGAAAACTTAATGAAAAGAAAGATGAAATAAGTACAGGGTTAATTCCACTAAAACCATCCAGGTACCTCAGATGGACTACGTCAGCATAGTAGCACATCAGCCAAGGTGTACAATTTCTTCTGCCTCTGGGGGAAGGCTAAGTTTTATGATATGACCAAACAGGAAACTGTAGGAATGAGTTACTACTCTCTGTCATCAATTTAGTCTAGAAATAAAACCTGGAAAAATATCCTAAATCCGTGTACTCTGCCTCTTAAACATATTAACATAAAACCAATAGAAGCTCAATACTACTAAACTGAAAATACATTATTATGTCTTAGATTGTAACAGTGACTTCTCTAAAGTATGGGCATTTTGTGCTAATTCCTGTCACAGCACACAGTGCTTCAAATGATAGTTAAACTCATTATTAAACTAAACCAAAACACAATAGAGTCTGAAAAGAGGTTAAATGGTTTTTGTGGTAATCCCTGACATGGTCCGAATTGGTATTTAGAGAGACTAGATGAAACAAACAAACAAACAAACAAACAAAACAAAAAACAAAACAACAAAAAAACCAACAACAAGAAAATGACTAATGCCTTTCTCTCTCAGGTTGCTATTCCTAAATCTTTGTCTTCTAACCTTTTCAAAAATATATCCTTGATGCCTCTGGAAACCAAGATCCTTTAGTTTGAAGTGGAGTGGGCACAACAACCAGAGGCCAGTGTCCAAAACTGCCTCAACCTTTCTCTGAAAAAGCTGCCATCTTAGTGAGAACTGCCTTGGGCCATATGTACATAAGTTTCCATGAAAGTAATGCCTCCTATTTACTTCCATGGAAACTACAACAGATACAATGAGGACAACAACATAATTTGACAGAGCAAATTTTCAGCTACAAAACAATGTTTTTCAACAGTAATCCCCACTAGCTGTGCATTTTTGCCAGCGATGAACAAGAGCCTGCATGCAGCACTCCAAAAAATCTACATCAATGAAGGTGACCCACTGTTGTAATGGCTGAAATGCTCTGCTCACCGCCTCAGTATGCTTCCATCCACTGCTTGGTCTCCATAAACATTCAGCAAGCATTAGTGAATGTCAATGGGCGCCATTTTTTCTGCATTGAGGAATTCAATCCTACACCTTTGCTCTGTATTCACTTCCATGTCAGATGCCATTCAGTCAGACTAACCCTCTGCTGCCATCTGTCTCATGGCAACAAAATATAATGGGATATTGGTGGGAAGGTTTTACCTGACATATCACCAACATCTGCCTCTGATGTTGTAAGCCAACATAATAAAACAGGAGGCATTACTTTCAGAGCAACCCTCATAAAATACACAATGTCTTTAATAAGTAAGTAACAAAACATTTTAATTTTTAATATTTTTCTTAAAATGTTGAAAAAAAAGAGAGAAAAAAATGCCCATAAAACTAGTGAGATATTTGACCTTCTTTTTTGTGAAACTAACCCATCTGGCTGGTTCAGTGGCAGTGGTTGCAACCATAAGTGAGCTTTCAAGTTGTTCACCAGAAATTTCTGATGAAATTTTACTCTTCCTGTGCTCCATCCTTGACAATAATTGTTAAAAATGTGCGTACTGCCAAAAAGCAATGGCATGAATAAGACGTGACTGTGAAGTGAAGGATTATGAAAGTCTGGTAGAGAGACATGGTCAGATTTTTTAGTCAAATATCTGATTGCAAGTATTTTCTATTTGAAAATTTGCAGGTAATGTATTTATATCAATTGAAAATGTGTCTCAAACATAAATCAGTCGTTTTTTTCACAATCTTGAAACCTATTTTCAAACCCCTTTATCAAAATGGAAAACATGGCTGTGTATTCTTCGCTGTTCAGAGCACAGTGTTTAGCCAAAGTATCAAAATGCATATGATTATTTGTCAAGCTGGGCCACATGCGGGATGCGAGCTGGGGGTTGAACATGCCTAATTTATAGCATGTTTTGTGGTCCTTTTATGCCAATCAGTAGATTCTGCATATGCACTTGTCGTCCCTTTCAGAGTATAGCTTTATGACTGGGAGTTCCAGCAAGTTATGGCTGAATTCCCTGGCATTCCTTCTGCAGCTTCAGTCCAAAACATCTCCTAATGCCCTCAGGCCTTCCCCTTAAAATATACTTAAATCCATGCAAATGACAGATGCATCAACGAGCTGAATGAATCACCTGCAGCTACACAGCAGAATGCTTCCAGCAACTAAGCAACACAGATTTTGCTTAAGCTTTTGTAAAAAGAATTCTTATGATGCTTTTGATTCCTCTTCGTATCTTTCTCAAAAGCTGATTATAAGGCTGTCCAGAATCTGGTTTTCCAAATGTCACTTTGTGTTTAACATCCAAGTCCAGTGCTTTCAAACTCCCTGGTTGGTCTGCTCTTTCTCCTCCATTATGCACTGAAAAATATCCTATACTCAAGCAATCAAAAAAACCCACAAAAGAAACCAGTAACATGAAGATGTATAGTTGGGGAGCTGTCCACTATTCCTTCTTTGACCTTGTAGCTTTCTACAAGGTCATTAGGAATGTGCCTTGTCTAAAATCATTACTATTTTGTGTATGGATTATTAGAAGATGGAGAGCAGCAAGTGTAGGATACATTTTGTCAGCACAGTTTAACCTCAAGATGCTTTTCCATGCTTGAAAGTCAAATGCTAATAAGCACGTTTTTGACAATCACGCCATGCAAGTTTTTCTGATCTGAGAGAGAACACTATCCAGAATCAATGGGCTCCAGCAGAGGTAGAATTTAACACTATCACCAAACTTCTGCTTCTTATATTCTGCCCTCTGTATTTGAATTTAATTTCTATAGAGCCAGAAAGTCTGAGGTGAATCAAGACAAGTTCCCTTTTGATTTCAGGTAAGCCAATTCTTTTTGTTATTAAAAAAGAATGTCTCTGACCTCCAAAGTTAGATGCCTTTTCCAGAGAGTAAAGAAACTGAATACTCGACAAATGTATACAGTGGGATTGTCTGCAGTTTGAACATGGAAGGCGAGAGAAGAAATGCAGAATTCTAATAGCTTGAAACAGTACTGCAGCTGCTCTACTTGAGTCACATGGTTTTACCTTTAAAATCATAGCACTTCAGCATCTTCAATGTAAAGATGCAAAACCAGCTAATTAACTACTGAACGATTTCACATCAGGCTTGCATACTCTCAAACTTCAGACATTTCCCTCATATTAAGATCCTCTGTTTTGTTCTGTCTCACTACAAAATTCAGCTCCTCTTTAGGACAGATGTTGCACTTAGTGTATGCTTAACATTGTGCAACTACTGCATGTAATTCTGACACAAAATTTGGAAATTAAAAAATGCTCAAATTTAACATTTTTAAGTTTAACTGGGTGTAAGATGAAGTGAATTTGAGAAAACTTAAGCACCATACAGAAAACAAAGCAATCGAATATAGTATGCTGCTAAATAAAGGAGACCTCATTTTAAAATTTGTCTGACACTCTGACAGCATCTCCATAGTGATAATGAAACTTCCTTTTGCAAAGCATTATGATATCTGCAAAGATGTACAAGAGCTAAGTGTTATTATTAGAGATTGGAAAAGGCCTATTAGATCTGTCCATCTCTGATACAACAGAAAATGACAGTGATTTGCTGCTGTGATTTTACAGTGACATTTTTAAAAATGCCCTTTCCTCTTAACTCTCTGCAAGTTTCACTGCTCAGGATTCACTAAGCTAGACAGCTTTCTAGTTTTGTCAGTCTTCAACTTCTATGTAGCTTAGCAAAGTATGAAAAACATGCCAATTTCAGGCCTGTGTCTCCATCTCTTTCTTTCCATCTTCTTTTATATTTTGAGGAGGAAGGAAAGAACAATCCACATGCATAGTGTATCTGTCAAGATTCACAGAAGTGGTCTTCCATTCCCTAGCTGCAGATTGCCTCAAGTCTTACCCATTTCCAAGGCAGAACTGTAGCATCTCTCTGTCTGGGATTGTGCATCATGCAGGAGAGAAGCTGTTGTCAACCTTGCTGGTATATTCCAGCAGATTCCCACCTCAGAAGCTACATACAACACATTCTCATCACAACCCACTGTGAAACAAATAATCAAATGATCCATCTACAGTGGGTTCCTTGTCAGGTAATGCCAGGAGTAATGTGATAGCAGTCATAAGAGGTGTGCAGAAATCTAGATAGTAGGTAGTGGCAGGTTAAAGATCTTTATTCCCATGGAAGGAGGCTCTGTTTCTCCATTGCTTTCAGGAAAGAGTTGTTTCTGTTCTTCCTTCTCCTACTTAGGAAAACTTCTTTGAATGTCTGCTACAACAGGTTTTCAATTGAAGTACTAATATAACAAAAATGGATGAAGCAGAATCAGTTGAAGCATGCAAGAGATGTCTCTCAGTGTGAATCATACTGCTGTGAGGAAAGACGAGGTCTGCCTGGCCTTCTGTACTGGAGTGATAACAGATACTGGGTGCAGTCTGTACTCAGATAAAGTTAATGGTAGTGACATCTGGTAGATGACACAGAGGAGAAAACTCCTGTCATCTGTTTTTTAATTCTCTGTGCCCAAACCATTTTATGTCAGGCTTGGTAGAAGTGACTAATCTTTCAGTATCTACCACTTTTCCCTCCTGTTCGTTCAGAGGAGGCTGAAGGACTACTAGATAAATCACCATCATATATTCACAACGCCCTCTCTCAGACATAACAAATACTTACATGAAGTCTTGTACCTTCCAAGTGCTTTACCAACAGAAATATATTAATAAGACCTTTCCCAGAAGAGAAGGGAGTATAAGAGAGATGGCATTCAACTGTGAGAAACAGAGCTTCAAACATTTCATTAAACCTTCATCCTCTACCATCAATTTCAAGCCCATTCAGAAGAAAAGATGGAAAGTACAGTGGAACTTTATGAGCAAACAGAGGAGTAACAGCTCATAAAATGATTCTGCCCTCTATGATAACAGAGTTAATTAAACTGTATATTCTACAGTGTCAACAACTGAATTCGACATGAAGTGAAATGAAAATAAGATTTTTATACTCCATTTGACTGCTGCCATCTAGATGATTCTTTCAAGGTAACTAGTGGCAATTGCCACTGATGTGCTTTGGCAAAAATACTGTTTTGGCATCATAATCAGAATATTACGGATATTTTGGTGTCTGATACTTAACTGCCAACATATTTAAAATTCTAATTAGCTGTATGTTGTTAAGAACTGACAAATCTACCTATATGCTGTAAGGGCAAAAAAGGAAGTAGATCATGTTATTCTTCAAATAATGCAGATTACACACAGATGCACTTTTCAGGGATGAATTCATTATGCAATTATAAAATGGAGAATAAACTAAAAAATATATTTTTTGTGTTAATAGAATTTCATTTATCACAGTATTTTGGATGACCTCCAGTTGCTTAGGGTTTTAATTTAATTTGTATCATGTTTTCCTATAATCAGTTAAGCTAGGCTGCCATATGATCGCTGCCATATGATCACTACCAAGACACATGCATATTTCTGTTGCTACATGACTGCCCTATGTAAAGCATATTAGTCTTTGTATGTGTAGTACTGTATTTGCTAATTCTGAAGCTAGAGTACTGCTTGGTCACAGTTGTATCTGCTATGAATTATGCAGTGTCTGCTGTGTCAACTAATAACAGGTTTAGAGAAAAAGGACCTATAACAGCCCTCTGTCTCTTGCTAATTACAGCATAAAATCTATCAGAATTTGCTTGGGATCTTTGCTGCTGAGCAAAGAGGCTGGAACTTCGATGGTGGTGAAGTACTTGGCAGTAGTCAAATCTGGAAATTTGAATGACATTTCCTGTGAAATACAGCTCCCCAGACCACTGATAGATGTACCTCTCTTGGTTCTTGGTAGAGATTTCTTTTCCAAACTGCTATTTCATCTCTAGCTCTAAGATGGGAAGTAAAAAGCCCCACATAGCATGGTTACCACTGTCACATGTAATAAGAGACCCATGCACTGTCACAATGAAATAATGCCATGCAGAATAGTCTCATGGTAACAGTAGTTTTAAATCAGTAAGAAGTAGAAGAAATTCATTTAAAAATACTGTCCTTAAAAGCAAATGCTCAAAATAAGAAGACTGAAATCTACCATTTTTGAACTTCTGAGAAGGCAGCATGATACAACATTTGCTCAGTTTTCCATACCTTGTAGTCTAAATTCAATATTCAGGTTTTTGTCACTTGTATTACAGTAAGATTTCATTCAGATATTGTCCCTTCAATTACAGAAACCATGGTTTGAATCCAGAACAGCTTGTCAGCTACATTAGACAAAGAAAAGCTCAAGATTCAGATTCCTTCTTCTCTCACCAGAGAATTGAAGCGTGCTGTGCACTTTGATTACTATGAGTGGGCAATCAAAACAAAAAATAATGAAAAACTGAGCACAAAATAGTCTTAAAATAAGCAAAAAAGGTGGATGTGCCAGTATGACAAACCTCACAGAACACACAATATAATGATGAAACATTTCCGAAAATTATCTTGTGTACACGTTGGACTACACCTACTAAATAATGAATGTACTGTATGTTGGCACAGAGTGGAAAGAAATAAAAGGTGATTAATTTTGGAGTGAGATGCCATTTATTCTGAGGTCTTTCTTAAATCTACATTTCTACTCAATAGATATTATTGCATAGCAGTTCAATAAAATTTTAAATTATTTAAATGAAAACCTATCATTCTTTTCATGCACAGTAAGATGCTTTGAGATGAAAATATTCAGAATTTAGGGCCACAAAAAAGCCTAAATGCATATTATTCTTATAATCAAAATACAAATTCCATGTACCCTAGGTGCAACAACTCAAGAAAAAGTCAGACTCATAAAAACTTCCCTAAATATGCTGCATGAAGTACCAAAAAAGACTGAAAATAGGATTATCAAAGGAGAGTGCATCTTTTCAGTGAGTATTGGAAAAGATGCTTATCAAAATTTATCAGGTGAAGTCTGAGAAATGCTGATAACAGATGGGAACTGTCTTGGCAAAAATAATGTTGCTAGTTTGACTGTTTCTCCAGCTGAGAATAAAAGTGTCCTGAAAAAGAGAAGCAGATCATTTTTATTACCTCCTCTTTCTCTGCACTTTGCAAGTCCCTCCACTCCTCGGTCACATGGCCAAAGTCCACTGTGTTCATCGCAACCTTATATTCCCCAATAATATCATGTTTGGAGAAGCGATCAAAGTCATAAACTGCCATCACTAAAGTTTTTCCACCCAGCTCGGAGTATGGCACCTATAAAGAGGAGAAAATGACAAACTCAGTATCTCTGACAATAAAGATCAGTTCACTACAATGCAAATCTATTTCTTTAGTTTATCAGCTGTCATCTCAGGTAAATTGAAAAGCAGAGAAAATTATGAGGTGTATTTGTTTCAGAGTCACCAAAAGCAGTATTTTTCGAGACCAGTCTATGGCACTCAATAGAACAATGTGGCAGCTCACTCATCACTCTACAGGGTTTTCTCATTCTACTTCAGGTTATACTGTGGGTGATGAAACTGAAACAGGAAGCCCAATTATTTGCACTGAAGACACATGAACTTTTCACACAATGGTGTCTTTTCCTCTATAAATCAACTGTCATCACTCAGAAATGGGTAGCTCCCAGACTGATGAAAAAACAGAATTGGCTTGCTGTATCTGACACAAAGTAATTAGACACTAAATAGTTTTCTTACAGCACCACCACCTATTACTTACCACAGCATATTTTTCATTATGATACCTTTCACAATGCAGACACAAAGGTGCCTATAAGTCACAGTGCACGGTTAGAAATTGTGGTGGCAGAAGTCCAAGTTCTGACTAATTCTCCAGCTGTTCTGATGCATTTCAGACAGATGCTGTGAGTTTGGATGTTTATGAGTCACATTTTTAATATTCATATGAAGATGTGCAGTTCAGGTAAGCTATACTTGAGTGGCTGTCTAGAAAACACTGATTTAGGAATTGTTTGCACTTACATTGAACACTCGGTCTATTTGAATATATTCTGCAAGTATAAATGGCTTCCTAGGGCTTCAGTAAACATTCCTCTATTAATTGTCTAAATAAAAAGAGAACCGAAAGCATAGCACTGTCACTAACCTTGTTAACTTCTATATGTTCCAGTCTGTTTAAACCCGAGGATTACTGTCTTCTGTTACTGTTTGGCTTCTACTTGTTCTTCAAAATGCTACCTAATAACATGAGTAGTTTACTCTTTTCCTAACATTTTATGTAATGTTTAAAAGAAGCTTTTCAAGTTGAGAGCCAGCCCCAGCTTCCATTACTGAGTACAATAATTTCAATGGGTCCAAGGCTGTGCATTGTAGTAAAAGTAAACAATTACTACTGCCAAACCTGTTTTGATTCTGTAAATTATTTATAGCTTCTAAAAAGCTATAGAAGGCAAATGGATGTGGAAGGCAAAATTCTGGAAAATTTCACTTTTATTTTTATGCAGCATCAAAACCAGGAGAAGAGAAATTATCTAAAGCTCCCTTTTCCATCAGTTTACAATTGCACCTAATGGATCATGGCCATTTGGAATGCAGGAGAAGGCTACTTTTACTGCCATGTATTTTTTATCATCAACTTGACCTCAGTAAAGCTTATTTTAGCTACCTTCATTTTTAAAGAAGATCTAGTAGCAGTGCTTCCTCCATTCATTATCTGTACAGCAGCCTCAGCCAACAGCTTTGTTCGGACGCACCCAGCCAAGGACGCACCCAGCTCTTGTAAAGGATTGCTCCTGCTCCCTGCCTTCTGCTGTGCTCAGGGAGTTTCAGCCTCTGAGTGCAGGTGAGACCTCTCTAAAAGACACACAGAAGAGCCTTTTTCTGGCACAGACTTGTCACCCTCCCAGACACTAACCTTGTTCCTGCCTTGGGAGTGGCGCAGGAACCTTTCTGTGGGGATCAATTAATCATTTAATTGTGGGACTAAGGAGGAACACTTCTGGTGCAGTCCAGCTTGGATTTCTGCTTCCTTTCAGCAGCTGAATGTGTGTATACACTTCATACTGCTGCAGCCTGGTGAAGACCTGCACCCTTTAAGTGCTATGCCATCAGTAGTTTCCAGGGAAATTACTTATTAAAGCTGCAGCACTATTTAAATGGTCACTTGATTTCTCATACTATAGTCCCTATACAATGACAGTACTTGGCACGTTCCATGAGTTTTCTCTGGAGTATAGACCACACTACACAGGGAATGACCAGTATGATATTGATAAGCACCTAAACATTTCTGTCATGTCTTGCTTGGAAAACAAACACTTTTTCAGTAGAATAAAATTTGCATATTATGATGTGACTTAAAACAAATGGACATTATAGTCCAGGAGTAGATGCTCTGATTTATATTTTGCGTCTTCATTTCAGACGACAGCATTATTGATTCTTTCTCTTCTTTTGTGAGCTGCATGGGAATCTGTAATTTATAACACTGTTTTCTTTTAAATAGTCTCTTAGGAAAGCTCAAGAAAAAAATAACTCCCCACAAAAGATTATTTTTATGAACATCTTCAAGGGAAAACATAAGCTTATATATGCAGTAGTAGTTCTGGCCTCCAGGGATATCTTTCTCATTGAATGATTACATAGCCTGAGTCTTTCACTGTTCCTGTTTTCAATCTGTGGCTGTCGTTATAAGACAGAGAGGCCTCCAGTAACAGCAGAGGAATGTATATTAGGAGAAGCCCTTAGAAACATACTGAATACTATTCCTTTATTGTATTTAACCAGGGTATAGGTATGGCTACGGTTGTAGAAAGACACAACTGACAGGAGCCATTGGAACAACTTATTACAATGTAGGGATTAGCTACATTTATTTAATATATATATTATTAATCCAAGATGTGATTTCTATTCATATACCAAGTAACATGGCAAAGAATAGCAACGACAAAGTCTAGTAAGATTAATCTGCTATATTGTCCTTCATCCATTTACCTTCTCTGAGTTTAATTTATTTTTGTGGCAAAAAGAAATGGTATACTGAAATTCATAAATCAGGCTACAGAGATATTTAAAGAAAATGCTGGTTTAGTGAAATTCACCTGACATTTGTCGAAGTGTAACTGTTTTCCTACTTTCTTGTAAGTTCTATCCAGCCATAAAATATAGATCAGATTATCATAAATCTGAATAACTGAAATGCCTAAAATCAAACTGTGCCTTTTACACCTGCTGAGAATTGTCCCTGTGTTACATCATTTTCAGCATAAGATGGGCTACAGAGTAAAAACAGAAAAAAACACTATGCTGCAGTTACCAACTATCTAAGATATCAAACTTTGTAGTCCAGCATGAGACATATAGCAGCTAAATAAAAATGTTTCAATAATTATAAACAAAAAAAATACCTTGAATGTAAATTGCTCATTGAAAACAGGGTTAAGGGTCTTCCTGTGGACTTTTGTCTCATATTTCTTCTTCTTATCAGGCAGCAGGAACACTTTCACATAGGGATCAGATGTACCACCCATATCTAATGCAGGCAGCTCAGCTGCTTGAATAATCCCAACCAGAAGCTGAAAAGTCAGAAAAAGAGCAGAATGAAATTTCAAAGAGATGTTTATTATAAAAACAACAACAACAAAACAAACAACTTAAAAAAAAAACATCCTGTACCAGAGAAGTGCACACTCACACTATTTCTGGTCTATGAAAAATAGTTCCCCCCTGACCTTCAAAGGAAGGCAAACGAAGCAACACTACAGACTTTTGAAAACCAATTATGGCAGATGCAGACAGTACAAAAGCTGTTTTTAAGCAGAAAAGAGGTTTTCAAAGGGCAGCTGATTACAGATAAATACAGACTTCAGCTTTTTAAAGACTGCAATCAAATAACTTTCAATTGCTATTGCCTCTTATGCATTATTTTTCTATGCTGGGCACCATGAATAGAAATCACACTATTAAACAATCAAGAATGTCTAATTTTGACTACAAAATTTGTATTCTAAATCCCCAGCACTTAACCTTTCCCCTCAAAACATAAAAAGGTAATATATAAGAAGCAAATCTTAAGGTAGAGTTTTATTAAAAACAAATGAGTCTTGCAGTCTTCCTTTTATTTAATTTCTCTTGCTAGGTATGTAGGTCAATTTAGGCAGTAATCTGAAGACATTTTCAAAATGAAGTCTGATGAAAACTAACCACTGTTAACTACGTCCTAATAACAATTCGTAATCTCACAGTGAGAAAGAAAAGTTAGTATCTTGAATCTCTTAACGCGTTTTTAAAATGCACATTCTAAAAAAGCACATTTGAAACATGAATGGCACAGTCATTTTTTAGTGTAATAGATTAAGTCATATGATATGTTGTCTAAACATCCCACCCTACATTAGGCTTCATCAGCATAGTGAAGTTAAGAGAGAGAAAATACTTTCATTCTTATTTCATGGACATGAAACTAAAGTAAACATCCAAGTGACTCTTCAAGGTCAATCTGCAGACAAGTGACTAGGAGACGGGAAGAAAATCCGAGAATACATTCTTCTATATCAGTTTTTGTCACATCATATTGGACCCTCTCATGGATGAAATGCTTCAAATTGGAAACAGAAGATCTAAGAAATGGAATAAGGAACGATATAGACAAACAAGGAAAGCAGCTCCTGGCTGCTGGGAGATTCCTCAAAGCTGGACTTACTTTTTCCTGTTTTAAAACCACTGTGTGTCCTGCATGATTTCCACAGTATGGACCTCTAAAGCTCCATGAAGCATTTTAAATTAGTCATAAGTAGAGAACCTCTCCTTTCACATTCTTATTCTAGATGCCTAATATTTCATAAATATGTGGATAGGTTCAGGATCAGCATAGGTTTTTTACATCAAAGAGTGAAAACAGATCTATGGCATGTAGTTAACAGATCGGAAAAGCAATTCAATTCCCTACTAAAATTTCTTTCTCTAAAATTGAGGCATCATGCTCAAGGAAGTATGTTAGTTATCTTGTCTTCAGTCTTAACCCTGCAACAAATCAATAGCCTAAACCATTCTCTCTAGAAATTTAAATCTCCTTTTCCACTCTTCTAAATCACCCACCCTCCAATAAATTCCAAATTGCAGCATGTTTTAGAACAGCAAAATTAAACAGGAATCCATACCTTGAGAATTTACTATGTTAAAAAAATACTACACGTTTCCATGGATTCCATGTAGTTTTCCTAACGTGTATCCTTTCCTAAAATACAGTTCTCAAAATCAGCTCTCGACTGAAGATTCTTCCTGTTCAATTTTCCTGTTCTGTGAACTTTTTATTAGCTTTTTAGCTCCTAACTAAATTTTCTTTACCAAAAAGGAATACTTTCATGGAGAACAACAGAGATATCAATTTCATAAGGCAAAAGTGGACACGAAGAAGTGAGAGAAAGCTACTACTGGTAACTTTATGAATTTGTTAAAATATCTACTGATGAATTAACTTATTTTTATGTGCCTCCCTTTTTCCTCCCATTGTCTGTTTGCCTATGTTTTAAGTACCGAGAGGCAGAAGCTATCTTTTGCTGTTCACATGTAGGCTTCATAGTATAATGTGGCTTGATATCAATTGGTGACACTTCAATACATGACTAAAAATAATTAGAAATAACTGTATTCAGTGTTGCTTGAAGTTACAAATTCAGAGTACACCGAACGCTAACTTAGTAGTACTTCCATCATGTACCTTCAGTCTTGAAGTTTTCCTTTACCCAGGAAATTCTTCCTTTACCCTTCCTTTACAAGCTGTAAGGATTTCAGAGATATCTGCTGTACCTACAGCTATAAGTTCATTCTCCCCTTGCACACAGAGAACTGAAATGTTACAGGTTGATTGTTTCAAACCTGATTGTTCTGGAAGTCATAATCCAAAGAATATTGGATTTTCCCTAGTTTCTCCACTTCTTTCGGTTCTTCTTTCTCTTCCCCATCAGTCAGCCCAGTTTCAGCATCATCATCCTTAAGGGCCTAGAATGAAGGAATGTAGAACTAATAAATAAGGTTAACTATTATGTACTAGTTTAAATCAGGCAATATCCTCAAATCTATTTTGAAGCCATTAAAAGCAAGCATGACAGCAGAAATCCAAATATGCAGTTCACGTGTATATGTTGATACTATTTAGGTTGCTCAATACATAGTATATCAGCAAGCAAGCAATGGAAATAGGAAGAAAGCTTCTTGGAATATTACAAGCAACAGTTGTCATAAAACCTGAAAGTAGAAAGAAAATATCAACTTCATACCAAAGAATTGTTCTGGGCTCACATCGTCTCTTAAGAGGCACAAGGAGGCAAACATGCTATTAAATAAGCAAAGTCACGCATTCATTCAACTTAAGGATATCTTGGAAATGTGAAACCTGATTGTGCATGCTGTGAATCACTTGCAATTGGCAACACGCTTCTGTAGGATTACTATGATAAAGAGCATGTGTTGTGGATGAGTTCTTCCTACAATCGTATGCCAAACATTTTTCATGTTTATTTAGAATGAATATGGAAGCAAAGGTAACACCATGCCATTAGCAAATGCATGTTTCTCTTTTTCCCTCCCTCCCAAGACCAGTTTCCTTTTTATTCATTCTTCCTGTAAAGCATAGCTGAACCAAATTGATTGAAAACTGATTGTCGTTTGCTTGGAAAGAAATAAAAAAATAAAGACATACTGAACTGCTTACAGTTTTGCCTATTATATAAAACCTGCTATTTTCAAAGGAGGCTGCAGTTACACAGTGAAAATACAAAATAACGTCTTTTTTTTTTCTGTACTAGAAAGCAGAAGTATTTGCACCGTGAAAAGAGGAATTTATACAACTATTAAACCATACAAACTTCACCTACATGTTCAGTTTTATACAAGCAGATTCTTCCCTGTGTAAGAACTGAAAAATGGATAAAAGTGATGAGGAATAATTGTGGAATACATAAAAATAAAGTTTAGATTGTTAAAGAAACAATACTGAGAGCACTCATCCAGAATTCTGATTTGGACATGGCAGTATAGAATATGCTTATCTATAAGAGCCCTGTCTGGATGAAAGCCCCTTCAATATGGAGCTTCTGCCTGCACAGACAGACAATTGAGTGCAATAATAAGATTCGATCTGTTCTATTTTGTTCTTTCTTTTTTTCACAATGTGATGTAGTCTGAAGAAATCTACAGCATTTATATACAATAGGTTGCAGCTGGAGCTCTGTAGCTGAAGAGACAGTGAGGCTGGAAAGCAGCAAAACCTACGGCTGATAGTGGTTTGTGAAAACAAAATAAAAACTGCAGAAAAGCATTAACATTCTCAGTCAGCCATGAAGGAAGTGGGGGCCGTGCAATAGTTGCGTGGGTGTGGTAAGAGGAAGAATTGATCTCTGAAGTAGAAAATGTTATTTTTCAGAAGCCAGATCTAAAATTCAAAAGGTCAGGCTGAAAACTGTACAGTATTAAGCAATTATTTTTCTACTTTTTGAAAAAAAAAGCTAGCAATTCAGCTGGCATGGCACAAGTGAAATCAATGCAGCAACATTGATTTATGCAAGCTGAAGAGCTGCGTCGGAGTTAAATATCTGAATGATGGACTCTTCACTCTGTACCAGGATGTTGCCATCAGTGGGACAGGTTGACAAAGGATGAGAATCACCCCTAACGTTAGAAAAATAATACTTTCCGAACTAAAACATTTGTGTTTGGAAGGACTGGACTACCTAATAGTATTTTGAGATATTTTAATTGCAGAGCTGAGTTCCCTGGCTGTGGCACAACAATGTTTTTGTTGACAAAACAACAAATGTAGCAAGAAGATAATGTTGGAGCAAAGCCAGTCTGGACACAAATCCTACTGAACCAGACATGGGAATTTCAGGATATGGAGCTACATGATTATACCAAACACCTTGATTTCATTGGTAAAAAAATAATCTTGAGATTCTGTGATCACAAATTAAAGGAAAAAAAAAGAAAAGATGTGACTCAATCAGGCTAAGCAATTCATCAGAATGTGGAGACAACATGAAGCATTAACTCAGAATGGGAGGTGAACTTCCAGACCCACTCAATCATCTTAGTAATGCCCTAGTAGAGGACTGCGTGATAGAAGAGTGATAAACAGCTCCAGGATATCACTGTTTCTGGGATATGCACAGTCCTTTCTGCTATTACACCTACTTTTGACTTGGATTTGGTTTGAGCAGAACAATCCTGCAGCAATTCCTCTGGAACAAAATGGAGACTGCAAAGAGAACCTTCTATGATCCTCTCCAGCTATGAGGCATCTGTAACTACTGCAACAAGGCGAAAGTTACATATCCATATTCTCTCCAGAAGAATCATATACTCTTCTGCATAGCTGGTCGCATCAGGAGATATGAGAGCTTGGCTGTGTCATGTAAAAAAATTCTTACTATGTCTTTAGAAAATACAAAGGGAGCCTAAGGAGTTCTTAGAACTCTTGCAAGGCATTTCTGAAGAGCAGGCACAAAACACTGCATGATTGGTAAACGCTTCTCCATAGGTTATAAGAGTCCTACGGGAAGGTGAAAGCTATTTCCCAAGAGAAAGGGAAAATGTTTTATGTTACTCACATCAGCCGAGTAGCTATATTATTCTTCTTGACCTTGACTCAGAAACACTGAAGAAGAAACACTAAGAATAAGATGGCGTTCAGATTTGGCCAAGGTTTAGGAGTGGTGGGGGGAGGGAAGAAATGACAAATGGTTAGTTCTAAAGCTGACTGCGCGTAGCAGTTTCTAACTTCAGGAGAGGAATTTGCTTTCAGATTAGAGGACAATGCTTTAAGAAGCTGGGTCAAGGGAAGCACAGAATTTTCTCATGTCTG
Source organism: Cyrtonyx montezumae (assembly GCF_038088225.1). Taxonomy (NCBI): domain Eukaryota; kingdom Metazoa; phylum Chordata; class Aves; order Galliformes; family Odontophoridae; genus Cyrtonyx; species Cyrtonyx montezumae. The sequence continues at coordinate 122,849,602 of NW_027072034.1, forward strand.
ACGCTGCTGCTGTGTTCCACAGAGGAAGAGGAATTGAATTGCTTCAAAGTACATGAAACACCCCACAGAGATTCTCATTTTGTATTGAGATTTTCTGAAAGATCAATAATGCAATAGCACTGCAGCCCTCAATTTACAGTACACTGTATCACACCATGTTGGTTCTTACTGCTGTATTGCTACAATCAATTAAAATAAGTAGCTATATTTTATTGGTTTTAAAATAAGTAAAATATTTTTAATTATAAGCTAACTTCCAACTGAAGCCTCTTCAGCAGACATGAGTATGATCAAAAAGTCTGAATTTCTGAAATATTTTGGTTTGTAAATATTCTTTTAATTCCATGATCTCTTTAATGCTTTTCCTGTGAAATAAGCAGCATAGAAATACATTATTTCATCATGCTGAAAAACATTTATTTTTTCTAATTAGGGAAGTCCAAGAAGTTCACGGGTTAACATATAAAGAAATAAACTGCAAAGAAATGTCTGTGTTCTCTTAGATATGTATAAGTGTCTGACAAATCTATGCTTATATGTAAGTAAGAATGTCCAAAAAAAAGTGTTAGCCTGAGATAAACATTACAAGGTGACACATTCACATGTAATAAAATCAGCAAGTGGGAAAAGTTATGTTGTGTCAGGGACTGTAGCAGAGCCACACAATATATAATGTTTCCTTAGAGCTGAAAAACTAATTATTTGAGTAACCCCTCATTTAATCCTTATTTGAATAAGCTCTGTAACTAGTTTGAATCAAGGGTGCAGACATACATTTACATATGCCATTAGGATTTTCTTTTCTGTGCCATGCTTAGTCAATTGTTTCCCAGCTCATACTCTGTAGTGACTTCTACAACAAATAGAGCTAAATTACAGCAGAGATGCACAGTTCAATCTACTAGTTTCTTCTTTATTTCTGTAACATAATTAAGGGTGGTTTTACAGTCTTGTCTTCTGGGTTTTTAAAGAAAATGCTTCATTTTCTTTCTTTTTTCTTTTTTTGGTAGTTTTACCTTTGGCGTAAAAAAAGGAAAGAAAACCCAAAGCAGTGCCTGCGATTGTGGTTCTACAGACCCCACACTCTGCATTGGGTTCTTGCACTTCCTGGGCTTCCTCCCTGCTTCACTGCAGCAGTCAGCAAAAGTCTCTTGGTAATGATGCTGCCGTTCTGATGCTGTGAATATCCTTTCCTTCCAGCTTGGCTACACCAATGGACCCACATCCTGTCAATGGGTTTTCACAACTGCTATCCACCACAAAGCACAGTCCACATGGGACTCAAAGAGCTCCATGTATTTTTTTATTTAATATCTCCCTAGAGTGTACTTCGCTGCCTCCTGCAAAGCAAGGCACAGGTCACAGTCCCATCTGAGTCAATGTGGGGAAAAAAGACCCAAGAAGGTGCACTTTGCTCTTTGATTCTGGTCTCAGTTATCTTTGTGTCTTTGTTAATGCTTACTTCACAATCTATTTCAGACTGCAGAGCGTTTTTCAGTGTTGCAGGTAAGAAAAGATTTTCATTAGCAGTGTTTAAGGGTTGATTCCACTCGTGTGGTGACCTGTGGCCTCAGTTGTAAGGAAAAAGTTACCAGTAAGCAAGAAGGGAGACATGTTAGGAAGGAAAACATAATGTTGACTGCAGCCTGTAAGGTTATTTCACCATGGTACATGCTGCAGTCTGACCTCCTTCTATGCCTGCCCTGTCAATCAGCCTTCTCGTTCATGTGGTGAAGGAGGCTTTTTATAACATATGAATGATGTCCAGTCCTCAGGCTTGTGCAATGCCTGCTGAGTTGAATGGAAGAAAACAATATTATTTTGTATCAAGAATGTTCTGTGCCATGTCCAACAATGAATTTATCAGAAAGGCAATTTTTTCTCCTGTTGATGTCCATGCTTAGGAATGGCTGCACCTAATGGTGGTGCATTTCTTATCAATTTCTTTCACATTCAAATACACCACAATTCTGATGTGGCCAATTTTTACCCAGGGGGGAAAGAAAAGCCTTTAAAAATTCCTGCCTGATTCCCTATCATAAAACAGGAAAGCCTGCAATTGTAACACATTTTCTACCAGAGTCCCTCAGAAGGAAAGGCAACATTTCATTCTTTCAGCATCTGCTTTCTCTCCATGAATTAATTTAAATAGCATGTTGTGCATGAGTTTCCAGTGGCTGAGCTGGGTTTTGGCCTCTGTGAAACTGACTTTGCCATTACTGCTGTAAGACTGTCGGCCTCACTTATCAGCAGTAGTCCACACTGATGCATAGAATGACCCTGCTGAGTCCAGCATGTGATGCTCTGACACTACTTCCTTGCTTGTTATCCAGGTTTTAAATGGTCTGTTGGATTACCCAAAGGCTTTTTTTCTTTAGGAGCTCTCTGACATGAGGCCATCACAGTCAGCTTAAGAGCTCACTGAATTGTTGGAGTACTGAAATACTGATTTCAATAGAGAGATGTAGCAAATGTAAAATACAGATATGTAGATTCAAGTTGGAGCTTTTAAGTCCCCAAATAAACATTTCTGTTGTTGTTGTTGTTGCCAGTGTTTATTTGCTGAAAAAAGATTCAGACAACATCAACCCAGGGGTCTATTTTGGAAGTTCACCCTGTGGATCATGGCTGTGCGATGAACACAGGGCCCATGTTCATGAACAAAAAGATGCAAGTGCTCTTGCAAGTATGCTAGCATGCTCTGCCCCCAGCTCCATATGGCAGTGGTTCGTTGTGCTAAGCAACAGGCTGTGAGTAGGAGGCAGATTTAGGCTGCTTGGCCAGTGCATGCTGCTCAATCAATTGTTCTCCATCCTTCCCAAATGAATGGCAGACGGCCAGATGGAAGCATGCTTTGGGATAGAGCTGGCTTCTGGGCATGGGAGGACCACTCTGAGTTCTAAATTTATTTCTGTTTAAAATTTGTCATACTGTATAATTAGTGCCACATCTATTTAACAATGCAAATTAATCTAAGTATAGCTGGACATGATTTACTGGGTGCTACACAGATATAAGAAGAAAAAGTTGGCAAAGAACTACCCTTTTGGCTCATCTACATAAAGCGATAAGCTTTGACCATCCTTAAAACAGAACCTTATCAAGTATCTGATATTCTCATAACTGAAGGTTATTCTGCAATTTATACACATTATCCACCTTTCTGTTTGTAAAGAATACATCCTTTGCTTAAAAATTAAACAAATAAGTACTCCCAATAGGGTTTGAAGTTCATACTTCATTAATAAGAACTGCTGTTCTTGTTGTAGGTTACTCATTTCCAATAACTTCAGGCACTTAGTGTAGGAGCTTAGCTCTTCACATAATCAGTGGATACATGTGAATGTATTGAGAATGTGATTCAAATCACTTAATTTATGGAATAATTGCATACCTCCTAGACACAACTCATTAGGAACCTGTGAACTCTGGTCTTGAATAAACAATTCAAACTTGGTCTGTTAATCAAGAGAATGCAAGAAATAAACATCCTTGACTGCGGAAGATTCCAATGGTAAGAAATTCAGTACAGCAAATAAGACGTGTAAGTCTATATCTTCAATTCATCCTAACAGTAGGATAGGTTACAATAAAAGTAACATTAGTTATTTTAGAGGAAAAATATTGTTAAAAGGGAGGAAAATGAAATGCAGGAGTTACGTCTTCTTGGGAGTGGCTGAGAGATAGGAATGCAAATAAGCCCAGCCATGTGGCTCATAGATGTTGCTTCCATATTTCCAAGGTTATGAAGTCTAATATTAATCCATGCTAAAGCATAATTTTGCAGAAAACCTTGTAGAACATACTCATATATTACATTATATTTTAGCAAAGATGTTGCTTTCACATTTCTTCAGGAAGTTTTATGCATCCTGAACAGCTGGCTTCTGAGACAGGTGTATATAAAAGCAGTAGGATGATTGTTGGAGCCTTCGACCATCGAAGTACAATAAATGGGCTTGTTTTCTAAGAAAGACTTTTTCACATTGTTTTTTTTACTAATTTTCTGCACGCTACTATGTGCAGTATACATAGTTTCTACTATGAACTTAAAGCATGTGCACTGCACTGAGATGAAGTGACAGCCCACAGCAAGTTTCATGAGGTACCAATAATTTTACTGAATCTAAGAAAAAGACAGTAAAAATACTTATTGCTTTAGTCTAGTGTTGATATGGTGACATTTATACTAGAAGGAAATAACACTAGCAAGTTATTTTTAGGTACCAATCGATTTCAAACTTGAGCTTTCTAGTACAGTTTGACGTAATATTTGAACTACAGAAAAAATAATAAATCTTTTCGCCTACTCTAGCCTGCCCCCACCAAGAAAATACCCAATCAGTTTGGTTCAGCCTCTTGATGTGTGTACCAAAGCTACTACATATAAATCTCAGCTGAGGAGCCAGAGCTGTCAAAAGACTATATGTATCAGAGCTTTAGACTAGGTGCATCCGAACAGCAAAGTAAACCTACCGCAAGTGACAATCCAGAACAGTCATGAGACACAACACAGACAAGGAGGACATAGAAGGAAGAAATAAAAATTAAAACATCCACATACAAACATCAGAAAAAACCATGGAGAAATGACCTTTTTACAGTAGTACATTCTTATAATAATTTGCCTCCCCAGATAGAATCTTCTCCTCCCTCTAGCTCTTCACTGAATCACTGAATTGTAGGGTTTGAAATGGAGCTCTGGAGATCATCAAGTCCAAACCCCCTGCCAAAGCAGGCTCCCTACACCAGGTTGCACTCTTGGCAGAGTTGCATACCCTGCTTGAAAAAGTAACCACGGAGTGCCATAGAAATGTGTTTAAGACTGAAAGCCTTGCCTTATTGTAAACTCTCTCTCACTTCACTGCAATCAAATTTGCTCATAATCTATATTATTTCACAAACAGCTTCTCATTTAAAAATCAGACTAAAAGTTGTGTTCAGGAATGTGGTCATTTTGAAGTATAAGTCTAACAGGAAAAAAAATTATTTCACTTTCTATAATATCTAGCTATTGTCCACGACTACTGATCCAACTGAGTCTCTGTGTCAAAAAGATCTTTACCTATGTCAAATTATACAGTTCTATAAGGGTTTGGCATGGACGTGCAGGTCAGCATGGGCACTTGTAAGCTAGAAGTTCTCTTTGACAAACTAAACCAGGCTAAGCTGGAAATTATACTTCCAGAGGCTGACACTGCCAAATGCTGCTCCCTTTCAAGTTTTGTGTGCCTAGGGAACTAGGATCTTGCAAGATGCCAAGTGCCTATCAACTGCTATTATGTACTCTCAGCTGAAGGCAGCAGGTAATTAGCACTTGTACATTCAGGCTTAACAATGACTGAACTAAGCTTTTTGTTTTTTGATGACATTTAAGATTTTTGGTACTGTACATTGCCCTTTATAAAGGTAACAGATTAAAATCTTCATTTACAATTACTTTTCTATTTTTTACCCTTTTCTGTTTTATGACAGAACCTCTAAAGTGATTAATTCCTCTTTAGTGAAGTATTTTACATTTAACATTGCATTGAGCTCAGCTAGTTATATAAAGCCTGCACAAATAATTCCAGATTAAACTGTAAGAATAAAAAAAAATCACCCATGCTAACAAAAAAGTTAAACAAAAGACAGCTGAGTTTTCAAAAATTAGGAATTAAGTAGTTAGAAACTATTGAAATCAAAGGACCTAAAATGCATACACTACTGAGTGGTACGAAATCATAGGAGGTAACTCAAATCAGCCTGTTTTAGAAAGCCCAGACACTTAAGAAAACTGGATGGAGTGCTGGTGATGCAGTCACTTAATAAGTGTCCAACATTTCCATCAGCTGAGAATCTATCCATGACAGGTTTACCTGTGCAAACCAAACCATGTCAGTCAAATCACAAAATATTTGGGAAAAAGTATGTTTAAATATCTATACAGAATACTTTGAATGGAATCATCTTGAAATAGCTAACTGTACAACATTTCAAATTTGAGGTACTTTTTGGTAAATAAGGAGCCATGAATCAGCTTTTTATCAAAATTTCCCAGGGAAATAATAAAGATATTAAATTTAATACTAATTACATAATAAAATCATGCATTTTATAGATTTATTTTCTAAGAATCCATGGTCATTTATCCAGGTCCTAACAAATACAATTAAAAACACTTAATAATATATTGTCAATACAACAGTAGTCTTAAATGATACAGAACAAACTCCACATTAATATCATTAAACAAACTGCAGATTGTTTATCCTGAAATGAAATATTAGCTTTATTATCATTAGTATTATTGGTAGAATACAGCAAACAACTTTGGAAGGGATTTTTCCACAACATAATCAGAGTTCTTCCAAATTATCCTTGCTTCAATGGAAGAAGTCAGCTAAAAGTAGCCCTGAGGAAACCAACAATTGATTATGTGACTTTCCAAGTAGGGCTTATGGGGAAATAAATCACAATCGCTTAATAATAAAATCTCTAAATAAGTACAGGGAATTCACGAATCCTAAACCTGAGTGCTTAAAGAAAAAGGGTTTGTTTCACATTCATCATATGGAGAAAACAAAATCATTAAAATACCGTATCTTTTTCAAAGGAAAAACCCAAATTTCTGCTCTGTTGTATTCTGAGTTCAACCTTGCTTATCTTCCTAACCCTGAAACAGTTACATCTACATTAGTGACTTTGTGCTGGTGAGGTTGTTTGCAGATGTGAAATTGCCTTCTGTATATACTCAAAGCTTTGCGCTTCAATACACTAGTGTGGTATATGAAAAGTATCATCCCTCTTGGTGGAACCAAGGTTGAAGCTGTGCACCAGGGCACCATCTAGTTTACTCTACTGGTATAGTGTATAGCCTAGAAAAATTAACCACAGTCTAATGCATTGACATTTCAGTAATGACTACTATCCACTGAGTAACAACAACAAAAACTATCCTTTTGGAAAATGGCAATAGCTGCAGTCAGACATCAAAATTACAAGCTCTCCCTACCCGCTTTTGCTATTCTTCCCCTATCACGACTTACATGCCTGGAGAATTATGCTAACCTCTTGAAGTCTGGCTGATGAGCCCCATCAGTGGCTGTTCCATCAGTGACATCCCACCACTTGTGCCTGTCGGCTCCGTACAACTCTTAGCTACTCGGACCATGTTCTGGATCTGATGGCACTACTCCTCAGGCTCCTAGATTTAGCTTTTATTACTGATAACCAGTCTGCAAGCCCATCTTTCTTCACACGCTAGGTTCCAGATAATGGGAGGCACTACTCATTCCTTACCTCATTTTATCTTTTCTCATTGGCTGGATAAGTACTTCTTGATTACTCTGGTTCGACCTTACAAAAGGTCCTGGGTGCACAGACACATGCAATATCTTTACAGTTATTGTCTCCTACCGAAGAGGTTTCAGTTTCACATAGCAATTCCCTTTGTCTCCTTAGTACTCTTTGTCTGAAAAAATACAGCCCTTTGTCTTTGCTTAGGAAATCTGGCAATGCAGTAAGAATATGTGAATTCTTCACATTTATTTCCCTATTCTTCTTTTTACCCTCAGTAGTTTTCCCTATGAATTCTTAACACCGGAATCATAAGGAAGAAGGACAATAATCAATCCTGATTAAAAAAATAATTTTTCAGGAACATATTAACGAAGTCTGCTGCACTGAGGACTAGATCCTACAACCTTTTGCTCCTCTTTAATGAAGTAGATCTAAAGGACAAATTTGCCTGCTCACATGAAAATGATACTACTCAAAGGGCATTATGCTAATCTATTCCTCAAAGTTCCTCTGTTGACTTGCAGCTGCAAGTATATTTTGACATCTTTTAGCTCTACCTCTTGCACAAAATGAATTCTCAGTATCACTGTGCTGAATGCTCTATGCAATTTCTTTCTGTTTTCCTTTGTTTCCATGTTTCTCATTTTCTCTTCTATACTGTTGTTTGTTTCTCAGTTGACCTTATGCTTTGTGTAAAAAGAGATTCAGAATACCGATCTATGTTTGTTTATCACCTGTGCTCAGAACTACTGCTAGAAAGATATAAATGCTATACTTACTCTTGGTCAAAGTCCTGAAAAAGACTGTTGAAAATTGCACACATTTGCTATATTTCTGTGACAGCCAAGATATTCTCAATAAACTTTATCCTTCCAGATGTGTCATTACAAATCTGTTCATTTTATTAGCAAAGGAGAGAAACTGTTTGGCTGCTTTATCAGTGATGCCATAAACATATTCACCCTTTTAAGGTACTATTGAGAAGATGCTGACAATCAGTCCTCTCTTCACAGAGCCACTATCAAGGCGACAAGCACAACATTTTTTGTTAGACACAAGCAGAATTCTGCAAACATAACTCAAGAGTTGAAGAAAAGGAGAGGTACTTTACCTGGTCTTTCATGGTTTTCCCTAAATCTTTAACATCTTTCATGTTAATAGCATTCTTCCCTCCCTTCTCCTTCCCCTTCTTCTTGTTCTTCTTTTTGAACAAACATTTCTTACAGAGACAAAAGCAGCAGGTAAGGATTAATAGGACTGCAACTATGGCTATGGCTATTAAGGCCCAAGGTGGCACTGGAAGAGAAAAAGAAACAAAAAAGAGAAGGTGGCAAGCTGTTAGTAGCGTTAAATTTAGAAACAAGCACATTTCTCTTACAGCTGAATCTTTTGCAAAGAAAATGCCTTGCAGAAATGCCTGAAATTCTTTCTAAAACACTCCGTCATCTTTTGTATATTTCTCCCAACTGAGCGTTTGCACACACAGTGCCAATATCTATCTATTTACATGCCTGGTGACACATATCAAATTAACTTGCAGCTATTCTGAATAAATCAACCACCTGAAAACAGTACGTCCAAAATATTTACACCGTGCAGATCTGGAAAACGTTCAGCATACTTAGGCAGTTGTTTGCTTTCTTTAATCATCTCCACAACCCACCTGGCATTGTGGCTGAACTGGGTAGAACTGGCCAGTAATTTCCCTGAATTTTCAAAACAGCATCAGATCCAACAGCAAATTTTGATGAAATTCTCTGCCTGCTGCTGTATAGGCTCCTCACAACACAGCACAGGTCAAGGTCACCAGTAAACACTGACCAAGAACATATTACTGGCCAATCCAAGGGCATGTGTGCTATTAGTCATACCCTAGCAGAGTTGCAGTACATAGATAGCTATATTTTCATCCATATTTTCTTATCAAGAAAAGCATTTATTCAATTTATTCATTCTGTCCAGGAATCTGTACACAAGTATGAATAAGCAATGCAAAACACTTACTGTGATAAAATGGTCTTGTTAAAACACCAGAATATTGGAAAAAAGGAGTTAAGAAGATGACACTCAAACAGTCCAGGAGGGAATTATCTTCACACAACTCAATTTTAATGACCACAGATCCCAACATTGAACACAGAACGCTGGATAAAACTTTAAGTGTTTTAGTGTCATTTTCTAAAATCTCTAAATGCACTCAGTCCACCAGGTCTGCAACTTACTCTCTGAGTGTGTTACCTAGAGGTCTCTCATACGATACAGAACAAAACTGACAAGTGAATCAAATTTGACATGTTGACGTCAGTGAATCACAGAAGGGAATGGACAGTATAAATAGAGAAAATTAATTGCTTAAAGGAGCTAAGCAGAGTGCAAAGCATGGTCACAGGAAATTCGACTAGAAATTATCAGTTCAGAAAGAGGACAAAGCACCTATACTTTCTTTACTCTATGTTTAATGACTTTGATTTCTAACTTTCATTCAAAAGTCCTTGGTGACAGATACAAAAATAATGTAGAAAAAGAGTTAAACAGTAATTTTTGTAATACATTTTGTGCCTCTAAATGTTCATTAAATGCAGCTGCTAAAAAAGAGAAGCTATACCATATGTAGAACAAATGAGAACTGATTACTAAACAAATGAATGTTAAAAGATGATGTGAACAGATTAACAGCTGTTTATGAGAAGTATTTTATGGAGTCAGCAGCAAGAATTCTGCAATAAGAGTTGCATTAAATCTGCACTTATCACAACTTAAAATCTGTATTTGATGCATTAATGCTTTCATTTTTGCTTCAGATCTGGTGCAATGGTAACAGTTCATAGCATGCCTGACTTCTACAAAATTTTGTCTTTTCACCCAGTACTCATAAATGTAAAGTGCTGGTTTTCACAGTTTGTCCTTTTCAAATTTAAACTTCACAGGTATACTTACACCGCGTTAAACACATAGGCTTTGACATAGTATTTATAGAATGCTATACTTTTTACTTAAGCTAATTCATAAGAGTTATGTCAATAACGAAATGAATGATGCACCTAAATTTATCAGCTATTTGTTCTGCCGCCTTTCCAGGAATGCTCAAAGCACAGTGTAAGGCAACACAGGGAGCAACGAGAGTATGGTTTGGGTTCTGCTGGCAGGATAGCACTGTGGGAGGAAAGAAAGGCAGAGCACATCACATGCAGCTAAGCTGGGAGAACCAAGGAATTGAGGAGACAGGGAATGTGGGGAGGATATATAAATATGCACGCTACAGATGAAAAAGCTTGTGTAGGTAGTGAAGTCAGGTGCCTGTGTGCTGAAGCTGTTGTGCAAAGTGGTATTCTGGCACTGTTGCCACGGTTCTCTGAAGCATGAACAATGTAGGATGCCTTGGGGAGAATTTCAAACACTTGCAGATACCTCACTTATTTTTTTTAATAATACATTGTCTGCTTTCATCTATTTGTAATTTAATTTCACCCAATAGCTCTTATGATGCAATTAAATGTGCACCAAATTAATATTTGCGACACCAAGAATTATACAGAGTCCTTCATTTATCTGCTCAAAGAAAATGTGCTTCAATTTTATTACAGAAAGCATAAGCAGTAAAGAATAAAAAATTGAGGTAATCCAGAATCTGGATATTTTCCAAAACATCTTTAACGTTCAAGTTTGAGAAAAAACAAAAAGGAATGGATTCTTTTTCTGCAACAGAAGTGCACTGTCCCTGCCAAGGAGAAGTCCCAGTAGAACACTGCCACCAACAGAGATTGCCCAATCAAATACTGCTGGCAGTGGATATCCATGTTAGATGTAAGAGAAGTGCAACATATCATTATCACTAGCTTTGAAACGATGCCTTTCAAAAACATTATCTAACTAAATGTTATTGTCTTTACATAATGCAGGCAAGATTTTCCAAAATTTTTATAGACCAGAGAAGCCTGAATTCCAGAAAGAATTTTTATAGACCAGAGAAGCCTGAATTCCAGAGAAAAAGATAATTCTAAAAGGTAGTTTTGGACAGCCCAGAATAAAATGACCAAAGTCACTCAAACTTTGGAAGTGACAAAACTACAGTCTTTAATATTCTGGCATACCAGCTGTGAATGACATATACAAAAACCTTATGGACAGTGTATCAACCTGTTATTGCTAAGTGGCTCCCTTCAGCTATTCATCATGCTTAAATCTAGTTAAACTTTCCCACACATAAGATGTTCACATAATTTCATTTTCCTAGTGATCCACAGTAAGAATCTACAGTTTGAAGGCTACCTCCATCTATATGAAATCAGTTTGATCAGGTTTAGTAGTGTACTCTGAAACCTCTGTCCGTCTTTGGACATGAGCCATTAAGCTAAAGGCCTCTGCAGCAGACATGGGTGACACAAAAAACACAGATCCTGACCAAGTGATAGAGATATATCAGTGAGCCAGAAGCTTCTTGTACAATTTGTCTTTCCTAGTGCCAGCACAAGGGGGTGCTTTGAAACAAGCAATACTTAAGTAAGCTGTCAAGGAAAAGCTATGGCTTTAAGTATAATTAATATGTGCATAAGCTTTCTGGTATTTCAGTGCTATTTTCTTTGTTCTGCCCCTGTGGTCTTAAAGACACTGTCATGAATCACTGCATGATTTGGTGAACCTCCAAGGCTCTTACAGACAAATCTATAGGAGGAGATCTGCTGAGGTAGCATAGTTAGTAAGCAAAATTTTTAATTAGTCTTATTGATCCAACCCAAACAGTGTACACTCAGAAATGCTGGAGTGGAGTAAGAGGAATCTGCAGGAAAAATGAAATGTGTGGCTTTTCCCTGAGCAATAGTAGAGCACTGGGAAGAATAATGTCTCCAGGATTGTGTTGATAATGGAGACATTTTTGGTACAAAGACTGCATCCTTCACTCATGCTGAACATCAGTTAGAAATGGAAGCAGCTAAAGAAATTGTGAACTCTCTCTCTCTTTCTGTGCTGTTTCCTACCATTAAGGTCAGACAGGGTTGTGTGCATACTGTGGGCCACTCGATGCGTCTGTATCCATTTCACAAATATGGCAGCTGTGGTGCACTGACATTACCATTTCAGTTTGGATGTAATAGTGTGATGAGGCAGATCTCCAGACCATCCCCACTTACAGTGTGCAAGATCTGGGAGGGCATGATTTAGCTCTCATGGAAGAGCTACAAATTGTGCCCTTTATATAAACATATCCTTACTTAGCCTTACACAAAATGCTTGGAGAGATACATGTCTTGGGTCTAGAACTGACATTCCTGTCAGACAATCTAAAATTATCAAATGCCTCAGAGGACATTCGGCTCCCGAGGAAAGACAGTAAGAGGGAAGTCACAAAATGTGTAACAGCATCAAAGTGCTGTAGTCTGTAAAAGAGAATAAAATCCTTCATCCTAATAATTTTTCTCCCTTTCTGCGTGTAATGTCAGAGGAAACCTCATTAGCTTAAAAAAGAATCTGAAGAGAAGGAAGGTCAAGAAAGAACTGAAGAGAGAAGGCTGAATTAAAAAGCAAAGACTTCCATACCAAGAAAGCTATCTAATGACAACTCCCAATTAAGCAATTAACAGCCCCATTTAAATTGTGACAGCAAAGGACTATCAGATGATGGCAGATTTCATATTACAGTACAAAGGAGGCTCATGGTATGTTGCAATTGATAAATGTTAATAACCTATGTTTCAGAGGGGGCATGGTACTTAACAGGAAGGTGCAACTATCACATAGCTGTATATGAAGCACTACACATTAAGCTCAATCTCTGGTCATCTAAGCATGAGAGTAATGGCAGCTTTCATTTATTAAACTGCAGTTTTATTGTAGCTTTTTTGCATTTAAAGCTTCCGTTCAGAAGCAAAAATAATACATAGCCATATTCTTTCTCTTATCAACTCCCACAGGGACAGATTCTGGGAACCCATTTGACTTTCATTAGAAATTATTTAAAAAAAAAGATGTACTAAGAGCAAGGACCCAATGGATACCACCATTAAAAGCAGAAAGGATACAATAGTAATCAATGTAAAGAAAAGGAAAAACTGATATATGGTAGAATTACTTGTAAAGGAGGCAGAGAAAAATTGCAAATATGTACTTAAAAGTACTGGTGATTAAATGCTAACCTTCAGGCTTACACAGCTATATATCCTCTTATATTACTCTTATATATGAAACCTTGCTTTAACAGCCTGTTTGCAAAACACTATTTTCACATTCTTACATTTATCTCAGATTTTTTATGTGTTTGAGTTAATGGCTTTGACCTATTACTAAAAGGAGCCTTTACTAAGGTTCCTGTTAAAAAAAATGCTCTTATGCTTCATTGTCCCTTTTTTACTTGAGCAATGTGCTGTTGCATAATACTCTTGCCATGAATATTTTATGGAAGTTACTGAGGATTTAACTGAGCTAAGAGATGCATGTTTTGACAGTGAAAGCTCCCCACGTGAATACAGTCTGTGGAACCGTGCTGATTACATGGGCTTCACTCACTGAATGTACTCCTGTCTGTATCTAGTTTGTTAGATATACTCATGTGAAATTATGCCAACTTCATAAGGTTGAACATTCATGTCGTTACAAATAAACTGATACTGAATTTAGCAGGAATCCTATATATAGCTACAAATTTAGCTGAAGAGGTTGGTCCACTCGAGAATCTGATGCATGCTTCAGGGAAGTCAAAATGCTTTAAATGACCAAAATATTTACCTGAAAGTGAACCACATCTACTATGAGAATTTCTGAGTCTATTACATTTATTATTGTTAGTATTAATTCACCTTTTAGGGAACGTAGGAGCTACAGGTTGTGAAGAAACACATCCACCCAGTTGTGCAGAGCAGGACTATTCCAATCTCTCTCCCTCTCTTCCCATTCTCTCTCTCTCCCCCTCTTGCCTATGCATTTTGTTCCTTTTCTCCCTCAGGTCCTCACTGCTCAGTCTCAGCAGCTCCCTTCTCCTCATCTCCTGAGATACGTGGCTGAAAAGGCAAGGCCAGGAAGTCTCCAGGTGAGACTGGACAGCGAGGAAGTGAAGCTGCTGAGATGTCTCCTTGACAGAAGCACTTCAGAGAGATCAGCAGGGTTTTCAGGCTCAAGTATCAGGTTTCATATGAATAAATGCTAAACCAAAAGTAGATCCTCTGTTAACCAGCTCATCCTCTCTTGTACTCAAAATTAAATAGAGTACAAGCAAAAGAGAGTTAAAACGAATTTCCCCTCTGCTGGTTGTACCGCTGTTGGTCTGGGCTCTCACTCAGGCTTCTTTTCAGCTCAGCCATCATCTCTGAGAGACACAATGCAATGCTACCAGCTTTCCTCTCATCCTCCCACAGCTTTGAGTCCTCCCACATGCTCTGCCTCCCCCTTCCTTGGGCACCTCCATTACATTTCACCCATTGACTTCTACAGAGAGGCATATCCCCACTGCTTCCAGCATGTCGGCCCACTGGTATGCAGCAGCCCAGAGAAGAAACCAGCAGCCCATCTCTCTGCTGCAAAACACTGTGAAAGGCTGCAATGCTGCCCAGTTCAACAAATGTAACACCTTTCCCTGTCCAGCAAAACCACTGCATCACTTACTACAGAAAATGGAGTAGAGAAAGGAAAAAAAATGTTGGAAAATGCTTTCTAATCAAGTGGATAATATTTTTAGACTGATGCTTCCTATCAGTTCATTATATCTACCACCATACAGCTTTTAAAATAAAATAAATGAATTCAGGCTCTAGATAATTGCCAGAGAAAGCACCGGACACAGTGAGCAGCTGGCGAAGATGAAGCAAGCTGGAGCCTCAAACCGGATCTGGAAGCCAGACAGGTTTGCTGAAGGCTTTCCAAAAACAGTGTATGTATCAACAGCAGCTGAGTCCAAATACTTCCCTGAGAAGGCACAAAACAACTCATGAAGCTAATATTCAACACTGACAAACAAATCTGCAGAAGCTTGAGATGACTGTTTTCCATCATGTGGACAATGGCAATTTGTGATTAAGGAGCATTTCACTTTTCCCATGACACATACTACACATTTCACTCTGATTGATAGTTTATAGGAAAGTACAACAAAAAGTCATGAAACTGCCACTGACTTCAAACTGGAATTTGAAAATGGACAAAATACTCCTATCATACCAATCTTAGGACTCAGAAATCAAGAGAGTCAAAAGTAATGAAATTGATGGGATAGAAAACAAGCAAACAAGCAATTATGCCTATGTGTATTTGATTTTCTTAGCTGATTTCATTCATTGTATGCAATGAACGTTTTTTGTTTTATTTTACTTCTCAGTTTCTAAGCACTTGGGAATACATTTCTGTTACATTTTCAAGTCTTTCCTTCCAAGTATGAGGAGCAGTTTGAATTTTTTTCTTGAAAAGACGAATTGCATTCCTTACCAGAATTAGTCATTCATTGTACACGTTCAATGTTGGAACTTTTAAAATTAGATAAAAAAATCTATTGCTAACAAAGAAAAAGCTAATTTGGCACATTTTGTTATAAAATATTATGCAGATATAAAATTCTTTAAAAAAAAAGGGACTGATTTATGTTTTCTAAGAAGATTAAATTATAGAAACGCTCTCTCTTTATGTGAATGTTCTGTTAACATATATAAACACAACATGGGATGCTACTTCATGCAGGTTTCATAGAATCACAGAGGTCCCTGTCCCTGACCCCCAGCTGCCCCTCCCCTGACACAGCTCCATGCCATTCCCTCGGGCCCTGTGGCTGTCACAGAGCAGAGCTCAGCGCTGCCCTCTGCTCCCTGCAGCCGCCATGAGGACTCCCCTCAGCTCCTCTGCTCTGGGCTGAGCACACCAAGGAACCTCATCCGCTCCTCACATGTCTTGCACTCCAGCCCCTTCTCCATCTTCATAGCCCTCCTCTGGACACCCTCCAATAGTTCTATGTCCTTCTGATACAGTGGCACCCAAGCTGCACCCAGTACTGGAGGTGAGGCTGCACTGCGCAGATCAGAGCACAACAAGCTTTCCCTTTTCCCTGCTGGCAGTACTGGGCCTGAAGTACCCCCAGGGTACAGTTGGCCCTTTTTGCTGCCAGGGCACACTGCTGACTCATTCAACCTGCTGCCAACCAGAACCCACAGGTACCTTTCTGGAGGACTGTTCTCTAGCCCAAACTGTACCACTAGGACACCTCTTCCACTTTGCTTCTTCCCAAGCCAGAGGTGCATTTCCAGGTTTTCTGCTGTGCTGTTTCATACAAAACTGTAGGTGTGGAACAGGGTGACCACTGTCCTGTTCTATGCTCTAGGCTTGCAGGGTACCCAGGCCCTTATAACTTCAGAGCTGTAGTATAAATTAAGAGACTAAAGTTCTATTCGTCATTATGTTCTACTTTGATAACAGTTTTTTCATATCTTATTTAAAGCTTTAACGACATTTTTTTCCTGACTTCTGCCATTTTATTATCCAGACAGCAATATTGTGTCCAGAATCCATACACTCAAAGCACTCACGTTCGGGATGGTAAATGGTAAGCAGAATTTACTCATTTCTCATTTATACCAGAGTGATAAATTTACCTACTAAAAGAATCCTTCTGTTCCATGGATTCATTGCCAGATCAGATTTTCATTTGTCTTCTTAATGAAATTTCTGCAGAACTTCTTAGTGAACTTTACTACTTCTCTATGTGAATAAAGACCAAATGTTAAAATGCAAAGTATTTCTAACTTGTGAATAATCAAACTCTTTCTATTTATAAAAAGTATGACAAGATTTCCCTTGGGATATGATCTTTTGCCTCTATGCACTACACAGTCCAGCAGAGCTGTATTATTGACTTTGAACAGACGCTAAGCTGGTTTATATATTTGCTTTTATCAACTCCTTTAACTGGCCTGGGATGAACCTATTTTTTACTCTCTGATATACAAGATCAAGACAGGCTAAAGACTCACCTACAGCACAGAGGGTAGTACCATTATATATGTGTGTGTACATATACCAAAATGTATATATGTATTTATATCAATGCATTATATCTGCCATTAAATTATTCAAGAAACATGCATTCTGCAGTTAAAAATCATGGAAACAGTCCTTTTCTAAAACTGATTAATATTTTCAGATACATAAATGAGTCTTTGCTGTTGTTTCTCTTTTTCTCCTTGTTAACCATTTCAACAGGAATGCATTTGCATACTTAAGCATGACAAGCAGTGAGAAAAGCTAATTTCTAATAAGTTTGGGAGCTCTTTTATATCTTCAATGTCCAGAATGATTTAAAAAATTAATTTCATACCGGTAGTTGTGAAAAATCAATTATAAAAACAATCAAGAAGCAAACAAAAAACAATCTCCTTCCAGACAGATTTTTTTAAATACTTTTTTTTTTCCAGGAATGTAGGATCAGTTGAACTATGTAGGCAGCAATAATATGGAGTATGAAAAACCATGTATTTTTTTTTTGTGATAGGAATGTATCTGTAAAAGTATATTTCTTTTTCTGGGTGATAGTGTGTGCCTAATGAAATCAAGTGAATGCCTGCATTCCTTGATCTGTTACTTAAAACATACTGATATAACTTTGAACAAGATTATTTAATTAAATATTATCATTATTAATAGACTCTCATTTGTGTGTGGGTAGTGCCCAAAGGCACTGACTCAGAAGAAATGCCTTACCAGATTAGATACTGCACACAGATGAAACAAAAAAGCAGACTGGCCTGAGAGGCTTTGCAGTATAAGTTCCCAAGTCTTTGGCAAGTATGTGGGCAACTCAGTCCAACCAATTGCTCACAGGGCCAGACCCTGACTCATACATCAGCCTACGACAAAATGGACCAGGCTGGTGAACTGACAGATCCAGTCCACCCAAGCACAACACCCAGCACACTGTTGTGCACAGGCCTTTCTAATAAACCTTTTTTTTTTTTTTAACCTCAGAAGGTCCTCTTAAGATCCTGCTCACTTCTGACATGAATGCCCACTTTCTGGGGGACACCCAGACAGCCAGCTTGGCACCTTCACGGTGTGCCAGTGGATGAGGTTACAGCCAAGACTAAGCCCTGAGCAAAAGACATAAAAAACCTAGAATCCTTCAAAGTAAGTGCTCAAGTCATCTGGATTCTTGAAGCAAAAGCAGTTAGCACCAGACAACCCAGCTTTCGACCGTGGCCCTTTCTAGTCTTCCAGATCAAGCTTGAAATCAAAACAGAAATTGTTCCCCAGGCTCTCAGGCAACCATGAAAACAGTTGGCAGAGGGCAGCTTGTAATATGAATGCCCCAAGCAAAAATAGAGTACATCAATAACTCCACACAATCTAGGCTGTGACCTTCACTCTTTCCCAGAAGGCATTTCTTGCACATGAGTTTTTGAGGCACCTCAGGAGGAGGCTCACATTCAAGCTGAGTTTGGAGACAGTCCAACACATGTGCTATTCCATACCTTGGCTGACTCTGTTGATCTGGGTGGGATAAGTGCATCTACCGTAAGACATTAGAAAGATAAAGTTTGATGGAATTCATGTCATTATACTGCTAATACAAAAAAAAAAAAATACTGATTAATTGCATTATTCACTGACTGTATACAACCTTAGTCTATTAGGCAAAATGTTGTTTTCATCTGCTATTTAAAACAAAAACTGACCTTTCTGTATGTCCGGTTTTATTTCAAAAGACTAAAGAAAGGAATCTAAATATGGTTTGTGTCCTTGCCAAGTATTTCAGTCTCCTTTATTCTTCAAGAAGCTATCAAGGCTGCAGCCCATATATTGGGAATGGCCTTCGTAGGGAGAAATCTATTTTCAAGATACAGTTAAGGTTAATAGCCATGTTGTTCTTTTTCAGAAGCTCATTTAGCAGCACTATTATGATGAAGATGATGATGATTGATTACTAACTTCTGCCTTTTTGCACAAAAAGCACCATTCCTGATTGGCTGACTAGAAATGCGGTAATGGTCATTAACTTTGTTGCAGGAACCACTGCCAAAGTGATAAATAGATTTGGTTTACATTAGCTACCAGCCTAAAAGCATCATTTGACCTCATTAATAGCTCTAATCAAATCTGGAGCTATGCTCCCTAAGAAGGAAGACTGTCCTTTTCAGAATGGCAACTCAGAGTGTTTTTTTCTTCGTTTCTTACAAACACAGAAGTCGAAAGCTTGTTCCATTGATGTAAGGCCAATTCTATACATTCATTTTGCTCTTCTTTTTTAGACTGAGACAATTCAAAACTGTTCTTAGGAAGCATTAAAAGCTACCCATGTCTCTCTTTTTTACCAGAGCCAGGGAAGCTGCACTTCGGAAAAATGGTCAGTTTGCCAAAGGTAACAAGAACATGTTTTTTGTTTGTACATGTTTGGAATTCCATGTTAGCATGTTGAAATCTGCATCAAAATCATACATCTGGTTTATGTATTTAGTCCTTCAGATCAGTGAAGGAAAAAGCTGCAGACTACATTTTGATATCTTAGTCCAGATTTCCTTCATCCTGTCTGCAAATTGTTTCCTGCATCCTTCATCTTTACTTCTGTGAGGTACACTCATCACTCTTGCTGTGCTTCTAACTATGCAATCTAGAAATGTTAGAACTTATTAATTTAGCAAACCTGGAACTTGTTTTCTCACATGTTGTGCTTCGGTCTTCTGCTAATTAGCCCGAATAATTAATTCATGCAAGCTGTAGTCAGCCCCTGTATTCAGCTTGGCTATGACTGTATGTTACAGCTGCAAACTAAAGCTGACAATTTTGGGGATGATGTGGATCTCAAGGAAGGACTGTTTTCTAAGCACACATACCATCTTGGGATACAGCACACAATATTTCTGTCCAATGTAGATGAAAGCAGGCAGTTTGCCCCATGTTTACTTTGTCTTGTTAATATCGTGGACTACCAGCAAATGCAACTACTATCAGTTTGTATTTCAAGATAGCAACTCTCCCTAAAATATCTGCTTGAGTACTTTTATCTGCTTTCTTTTTTTCTTTTTAAACTGGACATAAAATAGAGGTGAGATATGATACTGCAAGCTTTGGCACAGAGCAGGAACCATAAAAAGATGACCCTTTTCACCAGTTTCTGTATTCTATTTGGCGAGTCTTCCTTATTTTAAAATTTAGCAATGCTGAGAAGGGAACAAGAAAGCAGTTCACCCCTCTCACTGTGGCCTATAATCTGAGTTATTTCCTACATAATACCGTGAGTTCAACATAAGCTGAAAGTGCTGTCAATCATTATAGCTTCCAGCTTGATGAAGGAATGTAAACTGAGTCTCTCAGTTTCCAGGAGGAATGCTCTGACATTCAGATTAATATACAAGAAGTGGAGAGCTGTGCTAACAGAATTGTATCAGAAGACTTGGCCTTCTTCAATTCCTACCTCTACCCTTACCAACTGCCTCCCCCCAAAAAAGAGCTACAGACATCTGTCCTCCAAAAGGGAATTTTCATTTCCAAGTGTTAGGAGGACAGATGAACCTGTCTGCTGCTCTGAGATATGTGTTCAGGGTTTTGGATGGAAACCTTCTATCTTAATCCCTGCATCTGGCTTGCTGCTGGACAGCCAGCCTGCAAGGCTTTCCATTGTTCTGAGACCCCTTGACTCCCACTGGTGCTGAGTTTGAAGTCCAACCATGTAATACAGAATACAGGCCGCAAGCTGTTCCAAAATATGTCAATATTTTTTTTTCCTGGATATGACAGAAAGAAATAAATCTTCTCTCAGTACCAGAGTCCACCTTTGATTATCTGCACTAGGTGTCAGTTTTGCCTTACAGTGCTCAGATGAAAACCAGACACATTCTAGGCACTTACATCCCTTGTGGGAGTTAATTGTACAAGCTCCATTGACAGAAAGAGCATCACCTTCCTCTGTCTCCTTCTGTAGTGCCCTACTGATACTAGGTGCGCTCAGCACAGACTGATCCTACAGGTATGTCCAAGCCCGACTTTCTCCACTAAGTTAAGCACCCCTTTAAGGGCAGTCCGAAAACTCAGTGCTGAAATGTTACCGGCTTCTCCTATTCACTGAAAAGAAATCTGGAAGCAGAACCTTACTCTAACTCTGAAAATCAATTATTTGACATCCCTCTGTGACTTCAGCAAATGGTCATCAGGGTCTGATGCAAGTTTTCTATGAAACCTGGATCTTTAGTCCTCTGGACTAACTCCATGCTCATGGTTTTTTTTATCAATGAAGTGCTTTCAGAACAAGGAGCTGCTAACTGGTATAATCAGGGATAAGTGTTATTTTCCTTTTAAAGAAAGAAAGCCAGGAGAAGATGGCCTGTGACTTGCTTTAGGGTTTACAAAGAATGTTACTAAAACCTGAGAATCGTCAACATAGCCACTTGCTCAGAGCATGCTTCTCCCCTGAGACTGGCATATTACCACTTTAGTAATACTTTGTTCCAGTATTCACGGTCAACCTTAGCAGCTGTTTTACATGGACACATTTTATTATTGGCATTCAACCACCTGTGCATCCCGTCCTTGCTCAAAAGTCCATTCTCCTTATTAGAATCGTTTAATTAAAAGCCATTTTTCTCACTGGATTAATTTCATTACTACTGATCAAAGAGGCAGAACAATTATAAAATCTTAAAAGTACATGGCAGAATTCTTGCTTCTGCCCCTATTTAAATACAACTAAGTCTGCAGTGATTAATCTGAAGCTTGTCCAAAACAGAGAAATAGAAATTAAAAAAGAATGCTGACGCTAAGCATAGGAAAATAATCTCTGCTGGGATTGGAAGTCAGGGTAAAAAAATAATTCTGCTCAAATCAATGGCTGCAGTTCTAGTGACTTCTATCTGACAAGGATTCTGCCCCAACTTCCCAGTTTCTCTTGCTAGCCTTCTTTCATTAGCTAAGGAAGCATCTGCACTCTTTCCTGATAATAAAAAGTTTGCAATAGCTAATTGAAAATTCTTTCAAACCTGTAGCATCACCAGTAATGAACAATTAATCCTCCGTCTCCTTAGAACTGAGTTGAGCTCAGAATAGAAAGGGAAAGGCAGCAAAAGAAAATGGGCTCTGTGAAGCATGAAGAAATAAAAATGAAAAGATCATAAAGAAAACAAACATTAAGGGTAAAAGAGTAATCAATAAAGTCCAAAGCTCACAAGACTGTCTTGGAAAATAAGTACTCTAAAGGAATTTAAATAAGTACAAATGGAATTCACAGAAAGATTTAAAAGTGAATTAATTTTTCAGTGCAATTTCCTTCTTTATTTCCTTGCATGATTTTCTCTTTGGCTACTTTGCTTTCTGTGTCTGGTTCCACATAACAGTAACAAAAGTTATATATGCTCTTCCACAGTGTATTACTTCAGCTAGCAAATGGTTAACCCACTTAAATGAATGCAAATAAGATGGTGCTTTGTTATTGGCTGAAAGTGTCTCAAAACAGACTAATAGTGATACACAGATGCAACTTTGCATCTGTAGTCTAATTAAAACTAATCTAATTAAAAATGGTGCATCTGTAAAGCAGCTTGAGCACTGCAGATAACGCACAGAATTCCTTTTATAGTTGGAAAGAGCTTCCAAAAGGCAGTGTCTGCCATTCCACTTTATTTGGAACCACTTTAATAGCAGGTAAGTAATCAACAAATAAATTCTATGTAGCCTCTTTGGAATTGTTCATTCACAGACGCAGAAGCAGTGATAATGTATCCACAGATGCATTACTACAGCAACAGAGGCCACATTGACAGGGGGAGGTAATGGACTTTCATTAGACAAAATGATACAGCTTGAAAAAAGAAGCTGTAAGTCATCCTTCAGCCTTACTGACTAAGGCAGAACTCAACTACAAAAAGACACTTTTGCAGATGGGTTACATTACTGATATGAGTTGTACACAGCAAAACCAAGCATGATCAAAACCTTGCCTTGTCAAGAGATCTATTTAAAAATATTCTTGCAACAGAATCACTTATTTTCCCTGGCAAATGAACACTGCATGGACTCTGAATTCAGTGTGAAAATGTAGCGCTCATAACTGAAATTCTGTCATAAGCAACTGCAGCACTGAAAATTAAAATGGCCATGAGACAGTAAAATAATGTGTGCAACCCTCTACCCAGCACACACTGTATGAGTTCTGAGAGCAATATACAAGAATAAATTCCAATATTTCATCTTTCAACCATAAAATCCATTACAAAACTTTATGTTCAAAAACCTTCCCACAGAACAATCCTCCTGATTCCCTGTATCTCCCATGGAGGAGCTCTGTATCACCCTCAATAAGAAGCATGAGTAACGCATTCTCCATGCAGTCTAACCTAGAGCTCTTTAAGGATGAGATGCAAGGGTTTAATCTTGCTTAAGGTTAGCAAGACACAAGCCATGTTCTTCCTCATCTCATGACAGTGTCTTAATGCCTATCCTAATTGCATAAAAAAATGGGTGACAACACTGTCAGCATTCCTCTTTCCTTTTCCCAGTCCCACTAGATCCAAGAGTGAAAACACAGCTTGCAAGAAAAAGAGCAATAGAGAAAATAGAGGAATCTCATACTGAAAACTGGGACTCTTATTTGAAAAATGTACATAGAGGGTTGTATTGTCAGAGAAATAAAAGAGATGAAAAATTCTGAAAACTGTCCCATTAAAGTAATTTTCCTTGCCATCTGATGTTTCTGGAGAAGTAGAGACCTATTTGAGTCCTTTTGATTGTAAATAATTCCATTAATTTCAGCAAAACTATGCTGAACGATGTTTGTAGGATTTGGCCTTAAGGTGAAGTTACAAATAATATAGAAAAAAAGTATTGGATATTTTGACGGCATTCCTTTAACCTAGGAAAGATGTGTGAGTTATTCATAGAAAAGGGTTACTCTGGTAAGTCACAACTAATTTTCAAATCAAATGTCAGCCTGAAATTGCTAATCAGTCACTTCACGGTATTTTTCTATATGCTGCTGTGAAATTTATTCCGTTGTAGAACCAAGCAAAAGGCATCTTCTGTAATTCAAAATCTACTTTAATGGGGGTTTATGCATGGGCTGTCACAGAGGCCCCTGCACCAGAATGAATATTTCCACATGTGAACATGTGCACTGATGGCTAACAGCATTGTGCGTTACAATAAAAAGCCTGAGGGTAACAGGGACTTCAATAAACTTGTGTTTTCCTTTCCTTAAATACGTAACATAAAGAAAAGTTTGAAAAGAAAAGCACTTAACATGAGGGAAATTTTATTCTGATCTAGATTTTCTTAATGTTAGACTTAATCTAGGTATCGTATAAAAAATGAGAAGGAGATCCTAAAATATATTGTTATTTTTATACCATTTAATACATTTTTATTTCAATGCAATTTGTAGCTTTTAAGAGTGTGACAGAAACAAATGGCTACATATGCAGTACAGTTCATCAAGGACTTTGCATTTACTTGTTTTATTCTTCAAAATATATTATTTTGTTTACTAATTAGTCATTATTTATTTATTGTTTGTGCATTTTCATTATTCTCCCATGCTTGCTCAATATATAACACAAATTACTTTTATTACTACTATAAGCTCAGTCACTTGTAAACTTTCTTTGAATCAACACAGCCACCTTAAATGTAAAAATAGTAATTTACATGTCATAAAAAGCTGAAAAGATACAAGATACAGCAAGGCATAAATTAGTTTTAAAAACAATACAGTCTATCTAATGCAAAGTTTCTAATATCTTGCTCTGTTTTCTAGGATGAAGAAAGTAGCAGAATTAGTATTAATTTCACCGAACTCTCTCAGAAACAAATCTGCAAGTATTTCCCTCACTTTCTGATTGCTGATGCCAGCACATCACTTTGCAGTACTGCAAAATTAGGACTGATTTGATAAAAACTCAAACGAGGTTTCCAGGAACTAAGAGAGAAGCAGCTCATTCTGAATGTCAGTTTAAGTGTTCCTATCAGACTTGTCACAAACTCCTGGATCTGCTTGGTGGTAAGGAGCCTGTCCTTGAACTGAGCAGGTTCAGAGTCATGGCTATGTGCAAGGACAATGTAGTATCTGAGAAGTGCAGTTGGCAGAAGCAGAAGTGGGCGATTCAATTATATTCTTATGGTGAAATGGTCCTTTAAAAAGGGTAAAGTTTTTGTCTCTATCACCTGCAGATGCAGTGAGCTTGTAAGGTAATATTTTTGTGCTGCAACTAGCATTCATCCCATCCTAAATCATAAATAACTTATATTCACAGTGCTTTCCCAGGAGACTCTACGAAAGCCAAAGCGCACAGTTATATTTATTCAGGCACATCGTGGTAGAGGTGACACTTGATAAAAAAGTAAGTCCTTCCCTGGAGCAGAGCTAAATGCCATTTACCCCACTGCTGATGGCTCAGCTATCAGGTACTTTGACATTGATTTCCACAAATCCAACCACTGAGAAGTTAAAAATACTGATATAACTAAATCCTGTTTCACATCTCTCTACATAGTCAATATATTATAATTATAACCAATATGTAGGCTATAAGTTAATTGACAGCTCTTTTAACCTGCTTTGAAATTGGTTTCTGACAGGTGTATCCCTTCCAAGTGGATAGTAGTATCTGACCTCATATGCCTTCAAGGTAAGTCGCATCACACCAGGAAAAAAACTTTATGGAAGCCAACACTGAAACCAGTTTTCCTTTGGAATCTCACTACATATGGTAGTGCTGAAATTTATCCTGGTTTGTCTCTTAATTTTGGTTCTTATCAGTCTTTGCTGACTGCTATTGACATTGCAGGGTCATACACAACATGCTTTTCTGACTCTGCTTCCAAAGATGCTTTTTGTCCAACTAGTAGCATAGTTAGTAGCAGCTGGAAAACACTTGGGTAGGGTCTGAGATTTCCAGCTTATGGGTCAGTGGAAGAATATGTCCAAAATATATTAATGAGGTAAGGAACAACCACTGTCAGAAGCACTGTTACTCTTCTGCAAAAAAAACCAAACAACACCAGCTACGCCAACCCTCATTGCTTCTGCCATTGCAATAAGAAAAACTGTGTATTTTACAGTACATTAGGCCTGACGTTACTAAAAAATAAAACGTCCATATTCAGTCATCTGCTTTAATGGAAAGCTGAATGATTCTTTACTCTCTCACAGCATGCTTTATGCAAAGTAGAGGGAAAAGTAGACAGAGATTGGTTTATACTTATTCCTTTTCTTCAGAAGTATCCTATGGCAGACAGACAGCCTGCAGAAGGGAGCAGGGACTTGCACTGGCAAAGAGCCCTACGTCTCTCCAAGCCATATGTGAAAAAAAGTTTCAAAGACCCTAACTTATTTCCATTCTCAAGTAGATGCAGAGCCAGCTGCATTCTCTGTGAAAGTCTTATCACTGCAGAACTGTTTCTCTCTGGAGAGGTCAGAAGCCTAAATGAGAGGAGAAGGTGTTGTGTGATGAGGGAACTGGCAGAAAGTAAGGAAAAGAAGCAAAAGACGAAAGCCAGTGAGAAGAATTGCAGCTGTTTAGGCACAAATTTGTTATTATTTACTCCCAGATCACAGATGTGACCTCTTGTGCTCGTAAGCCATACATCTTGCCAACATACTCTGCAATAGCAATTCTGATAACATCAAATCTATTGATATGGAGATTGTGAAGACATATAATGTCATTAAGGGTCATGTGGCTGGTGGAAGCACATGTTGCACTTCCTTGAAGAAGGAATTAGTAGTTTTTCATTTCACCTAGCATCAGGACAGGAATACAAATATTTTTGAGATCATCATTCTCCACTCCTCAGATGGCAGTACAATGGTGCAAAACCTCCTTATTTTTCTTATCCCATTAATACAAAAGCAGACAATAGCAGCATTGCTCTACTACATGAAGTATTAAAAGCTTCAACCTGACAATGGCTCCCAACCATCACTCTGATATGACTGTATGAGTAACAAAGTGCTGTAACTACACATCCTACTATTTGGAGTAGGCTAATTGAGCTTGGGAACTGAATAGTAAGGCTAACAACAGTATTTCACTTGTTTCAGTCCTGTGATGAGGGAAGTGTATTTACAGATGGTCTTTACCTCTTAAAAAAGCGAACTTAAACAAAGCTAATTTTGAAACAGAGTGGTATTACCACACTTGCTAATCTATTAAGTGATCAATCTTACCATGCATGACTGTGATCCAATGTATGTTCCTAGCATTTCATAGTTTGCAATTTCCTGATACAGGGAGAAAAGATTGTCTCTGCAGTCTGCAGAAAATAACTTATATTTACTAAATATAAGTAAATATAAATATAATAATATTTATAAAATAAATAACTTTCTGCAGTCAGCAGAAACAGAGAATGATTGCTGGCAACCTTTTACTTCATTTTGCAAGGCATGAACGGCTGGGGTTCAACCACTGCAAGGACTTTTGAACCCTGTGATAATCTGATGCTGACTTTCAGATGCTTCTCAGCACCAACCCTGAAGGGAGGGAAAACTTAGTGAAGCATCACATCCACTGTTTGCTTATTGCCACAGACACTCCAATACTCAGCGAACAGCTGAGAATCTCTGTGAAGTTCATGGATGACCTAGGCCCAGAAGAAAGCTAAACAACATCATCTGCCAGCATCCTGGGCTCCTCTCAGGCATAGAAAGCAGCACCATGGTGGGCTGCTTGCCCCAAGTCAGTGATGCTGAGGAACAGTGGTGAGACACACTAGTGAACTGCTGTGCTTTGGAGGAAGCATAAAACCAGCGATCTGAGCTTTTGTGGAGATGAGAGATCCCCTGGGATTTTCCCAAAAGGACTGTAATGCCTTATGGCCCCATCCAACTCTCATTAAACTAAATGGAAAGAACCTCAATCACTTCTGTGGAAATTGGATGTTTGCAAGGTTGGCCCAAATCCCAAGTGAGATAATTACATCCTTCCAACAGTTTCCATTGCAAAATTTCAGTCCCCCCACCAACGTTTTCAAAGTAGCGCTCTAATGATTACTTAAACTTTTTCTAAATCCTGTCTTTTTTTTTGTCAACAATAAAAAAAATGTGTTGTGGTAATAAGCCATGTGACAAAATGGGGTACAAGTCTCAGCAAGCAGCCTAATAAACTGAAATGGGAGAAAAACAAATTACACCGACATTTATGAAAATACAAAATTTACTACAACCATTGCATGTAAGTGTAGTACACATCTCTAAGATTACTTATAAACTTTTAAAATAAAAATAGCTCAACAAAAATTGACATTTTAAAGTACAAATACGTGTAGCAACTTATGAGGTAAACTGTAGCATGTGCTAGAAATGTATTTACAGTCTTGATCCTTCAAACCACCACACGATTTGTGTGTAACAAATTTAGTTCAGTGGACTGTTCAGGAGCATAGATTTACATATATAAATACTTTACTGGATTAAACCCTATGAAATTCTACGATCTGCTGTGTATCATTTCAGTGCCTCAGCACAGCCTACATACCCAGGTTATACTTGCATGCTAAATCAAGGAAGAGTGCACTTCTGTTACCTTTTTTGTTATTTAGAGGAGTGGAGTATGTCAGTCAAGAAAATGACTTGAAAAGATGTTCACCAGCTTGCACTCTACCTACACTGCCGGGTTCAGCTAGCTGCTGTACCATCAGGGATTTGGTATCACAAATTATTTTACTTAACACTGACTTAAATGAGGGGTTTGATTGTTTTTAAAGAGGATATATTTTCTGTTCATCTTGTTACTACCAAAAATTACCAAGTAAATATTCAGTTCACCACAATGAAAGTGCTTCATTATAAAATTATACCTAGTTTTCTTATTCTAGATGGCAGTGAGAGGCAGTAGCAGTGTTGGACACATCCATGTACTGTGCAGAATCAGAGCACAATTGTTAGCAGTCGCCTAACAAAAAAAGAGCTGTTGTGAATCAAGGATGTCGCACAGCTTAAACAATTCAGTTAATGCACTAATTGAATAGAAGAAAGTTTTTTATAAATAGCTTCCCTTTTCTGTCTCTTGATATACGCCTATATTTACATCAAAAAACAGAATCTGCAAGTATTTTTGTAACATACAATCACTGCTAAATAAATGCGTGGCTGTGGCAGAATAGGAGCCAGTGAAGTCATGTTTGACCTTTTTTCATGCTACTTTACCATCATTACTGTAACGCCCTTAGATAACATTAAGCTTTCTTTTTTGCCCTCTGTTCTTGACCCCACTTCCTCTTTCAATACTGTTTTCCTTTATCTTGGCCACCTTGGTGTCCTAGGACTTAAAACCCATTAATAAATATTTCAAGAGGCAAGAAATTGGTATTCTGGAACAGATTCATATGAAGTGATTACCATCATAGAGTTGTAATCTAAAATGCCATGCTAGACTGAAATTTATGAATAGTAAGCTTGCCTTATCTTCCTCTGTCCTTCTTGCCCATGCTGCAAGTAAATCTGCACCCATGGCATAATACCAGCAAACAACTGGTTCCTGGACCAAGACTTGATATTTCAGCTCAGACTATGTATTTGCTGAAAATTGGTTACTAAGGACTTAGAAACCATGACAAAATAGATGTCCTTGGAGGGAATGCAAGGTTTAAAACCCAAAGAAGAAACAACTCTGAATATTGTATTAGTAAGACCATCACTTGTGACTATTTTTTCATGAGTTCTGAATTGAAGAAAATTGTTCATAAATTTATAGATGAAATCGAAAGAAACCAGACAGTTCAATGAATTCTGGTAAGGAGGGACTGTAACATTTTTTTTTTTAAAGAAAGGAGTAATTTTTTTTTATCAGTTTTGATGTGTAGGTGAAGAATGTTATTACTTCTCTATACAATGCTTTCGATTAAAGAAGTCTGATACCTGCCCTAATCCTGGAGATTTTCTCCCTGCTGCTGCAGAACAGCTGTGTGAGGGGTGGACCCAACACTGATCTAGGGGGTGAAAGCTTCCTGTGTGGAAATGACTTTCAGATCTACTGGCAGCTCATTTGTTTTAAGATATCCTTCTCTCTTCTTCATGAAGGAACTGCCATCCCTTCTCTGTGATGTCAAACAAATAGTTTGTGTAGGTGCTTCAAACTGACAACACAGGAGCTCCCTGCAATAGCTGAGGAGTATTAGGCGGTAGCCTATAACATCTGAGCTCCTGCTGTTCCTGAGACTAAAGGAGATCAAGCTGGAAAACTAACTTGGGTCTGTCTTTTTTGCAGCAACAGCTAGAAAAGAGACACAGGATTCATGGGATCAGACTGCTTAGCTTAGTGCAGGACACTGTTTAAGAGTATGGAGACCTAAATATCCAGTGTTATTTGCTTATTTTGCCCACTGACATTTCACAGCCAAATGCACGTACTGTGCTTCAGCCAGATCTCTGGTTCAGTGAGACACCATGATCTTCATTGGATTAAGCTTTGACAGAAGAGAGTGAACCTATTGCTCTCAAAGTGAGATAAATCAGGTCTGTGAGTTTTCAGGCTGTGAATCCACCTGTAATAAAGGCCTAGGGCTCTTCCTAGCTGTCAAAGTCTGTCAGAGCAGTATGGTTTTAAGCACATCTCCCTCCAGTTATTCCTTCTGGGTAAACTGGGCCTCCTGTTGCTGAGTCGTTCTCACAAGAACTAAAGAGTTTAGTTTGGATGTGTGAAGCTGACTCCCAGAGCCCAGATCCTGAAAGTACAGTGTGGAAACCCCAACCATTTCTGGGGGCTCTTTTTTAGATGTGGGCTGAAATACCTTTCCCATTCAAAAGAACAAACCTCATATTTCATTTTGGTGGCTCTCACTGCAATAAGGAGACAGTGCCAGCTACAGTACTGAAACATGCCCCAGATGATATAGGGCTGTGAGCAAATTAGGGAGCTCTTGCTGAAGTTGATAATTAAGATTAGAGGCAGATTCAGAAACCTGCACAGGAGTAGGCAGATGGCTCGCTCGGCTGCCAACTGGAACTCAGCCTTCCTGAGGCAGTCGCTCAAGTTCAACAGCACAGGTTCCTTCTCTGGAGCCACAGCAAAATCTACCCATACCAAGAGTTGCCTGAAGATTTGAGGCTATCTCCACAGCTTGTGCAAACTATCTGTGTGTTCTGGAAGCAATGGAGATTGTCTCATATAGTTCAAGATCTTGCTTAAAACACAAGAAGGCCTAAAAAGACGAAAAACATCACAGAATTACTAAATCATAGAATCCTTAGAGTTGGAAGGGACTGTTGAAGAACGCAGAAAAGGATGCTCCAGGGATCTTTAGCATTACTACAAGCTCCTGCTGATGGTCAGTGGCTTAATATTTCACCCACCTTGGTGATGCAGGCTTGATATCTTATTAAACACTTCATATATCAGTATAAGTATTTCCGTCTCTTCAAAAAAGTTTAAATACTTTAGAAAACACATATCAACCAAAGTAAGTAGGGAAGTTAAATATTTATAATCCCACAGTGAAGACTTCAGTTTGGATAATTCTCAGCAGCAAACCCAGTACAAAGCAGAATTATTAACTACAACAACAAAGAATGACATTTTATTGTTAATCTGTGCCAATTTACAACAGTGCCTCAAAATAACAGAGGCTTCATTATCTACTCATGGTGTCTATAAAAGTGCACCAGAATACCTCATATCTTCCTGCAATGCCTAGGCACTAGTCACAGAGGTAAGGATGGAATATCAATCTTTAAAATAATTCCTGTATTTTCATTGCCCTCTTATACCATGTATTTTTAAAGCAGATCTATTAAACATAGTCCCAAGTGCTCTTTTCCTTTTATGAAGTACATTGCTGAGAAGCAATCTTTAAATGTATTTTCAATTTAAAGCTGAGAACAATTGTTCCATGAACAATTACTGAGCATTTTCAGAGCACGATTACAAACTGAATTATAACAGATAACGGGTAATTTCTGTAGATGCTTCATCTGCAGGTAACTTAGAAAAAGACTAGCAAATATTGTGTTTATTTTATGTATGTAAACATAATTTTATTGCGCGCTTCTCACACAAAGTAATGAAACTTTAAGATACATTCCCAGTACTGAAAGGAAGCCAGTAACTATGTTCAGTTTTCTGCTTGTAAATTGAATTCTGTACTCAATTTATAAGGCACTGCACAACTTGACATATCTATGGTGCAATAAAATCACACGATTCAGAGTCCTTCTAACATATAAAACAATCACAGTGATGGGCTATAGGAGACCCTTGGGGGTTTTCTGCACCCCTTGTTAAACCTGGCAGCAAACCAAAGGTAGGTGCTCACCTCAGTTATTGTTATAGACAAGTACCATCTCCACGGATGTAAAAGTAAATCTGTAAAGCTAAAGGGGGTTTTGTTCTCATATTTTGCTGAATGGTCTCAACATTATGTATTTTACAGGGGGACTTGCTTCTCCTTCTCCCTGTTTCAGATTACGCAACTCAAAGCCAACTGCTATTTCTGAAAATGATGTTTCAGAACGTGATCAATAATGTACAATTCCGTTTGACATCAAGGTTATGCACCCATTATGCTTTTGTTTAACAGGCAGCATTTCCTTTCAAAAAGGACAGTCCATTCTCAAGGTGCTGCAAGTGGGTTTAGGGATGTGCAACAGATCCCCCTGTCCTGGGGATGGAGTTGGTGCTCCTGGTCAGGCTACAGCAGTAAGATCATGTCCCCCATGATAGAATTGGCTGTTATGATACCAACAGAAGGTAATACAGCAGGAACTCCAACCACACACAGCCCCTTCCACACAGGGATTTTCATCCATGTTCTGCTTAACCACATTTTCAGTTCCACTCCTCCACTCCCTCAGCATTCAAAACATGTCAGGCTGTAAGAGTGAAAAATTGCATTCTCCTATCATTAATTTATAAAATATAGTTGAATTGTTTTCCCTTGTCTCATGATTTTTGTGTCATGTGTGGGCATGTGGGCAGTGTTCTCAAGCATCCCTACCTGCAGCTGGTCTAGAAACTTTTTTTAGTGAAGAATTTTGAAGTTGTCATGAAATCACTGAAGTCTGGGGCTGAGCAGTTCATGGAGAAACCAAAGTAATCTGAGATTTGCATTTTCATTACTGTATTTAGAAATACAGATTTTTTTCTCTTCTACTATTGTACTACAATAGCTCTTTCTTGTACCTGAACCATGCTCCAAAATAAATTTCTCTTGTTTCTTCCCCAGTGTAAAGCTGCATATATTTCCTTGGCATGAGCAACTGCTCATGATTTGATGACATAAAATTGAGACAACTTGAATTTATTCCTTCCTGATTTCTCCAGCACTGTTCTTTAGGTTTGTTTGAAGATCAAGAGCCTTCTCTATTCTCCTTGAAAACTCTCTTGATACGCCCTCCTTGACAAGACACCTAAGCAGAATTTGACAACATCAGGCTGCACCTAAGCTGAGACCCCTGCTTACTGTAGCAGTGTATCTACGTGTGTTTACATATGCCTATGTGGACAGAAATATAAGTACAAGGGCTGCTCAAAAATAATGCCTCCTATTTTGTTATGTTGTCCCACACTGTTAGAGGTGGATGCTGGTGATATGGAAGTAAAAGTTGAACCATCCCATCAATATTCCATTATGTTTTGTTGCCATGTGACAGATGGCAGCAGAGGGACAGTCTGACAGAATGGCATCTGACATGGAAGGGCATATGAAGCAAGGTGTGTCACCAAATTCCCCTGTGCAGAAAAAACTGTAACCCACTGACACTTACTGACAGGAACTTACTATTTTAAATATTATTACTATAATTGTTGTCATATTGATTTATTATTTCTTTTCCTATGAAGATCATAGGCCTTACCTCACATTGGTATGGAAAACAACTATTTGTATTCCCATAGCAAATAGTTATTACTGAGAACTCCAGTCTCATTTTCGGTATTTGCCTATTTCAATCTAGGTTTGAAATCAGAAAGCATTCATTTTGCTTCCTTTCTATGAGCTTAGAAAAAAACCCTGCCCTCTCCTGTCAGTAACACCTGCATTCAAGCAATTATTATAAGAAGCAGTGAAATGAATAGCCTGAATTTATTTTCTTCAAATATTCAAACTAGGAGCTTCTTGAAAATTAATTTTCAAGAAAACTCTACACACAAAACCATTAATTTTCTAATGACAGACAAAAGTCAACAATATCTACATATCTACAATATCTACACCTCAAATCTTAACACCAAGCAAAAATGAAAAGTTTAGAAATTAACTTGGTTGCCATTTAAAGAGGATAGTAAGAACTCTTGATGTAACTGCAGCTGGCCAGTCAAGAGAGAAAAAAAGCAGAGATCATCAGGGAAAAAGAAACAGAGGTGTGTCTAGGATGACTGCTGAATGCAGTAACTTTAAGTTAATTGGCTAAACATATAAATCAAGAATTATTTTATTTTGCTGATTAACCTTAATATATGTATAAGTCTGTACTTTAGCTTATTAAGCTATTATTTAGAATTAATCCAGACTCAAGTCTTACAGTTATTTTTACATTTTCTACTGATTTCCTCTATAGCCTCCAGTCCCATTTCTCGTTTGGAGAGCTAGTCACAAACCCAAGGAGAGGTAAACAAACCTTTCTCTGCACAGCTGCAGAGTATGAGACAAGTCTGAACAAAACACCATTTTTCAGCCCAAATTGTCACATCGCTTTGAGCTCCCGGTTTGGGGGTCTATCAGTCCCTAACGCACAATAAATCAAATGTAGGGGTTTTGAGGCCAAATGGAGCTGCGAGCCAGACAAATTTCAGAATATGGTTGGTATAGAAATGTAGCTTTTTATCCAATTACTATGTAGGACACAGTAACTTCCTATTAAAGAGGTAATAATAGTACCCTGCATTGAAGGCATTCAGATATTGCAGCTATTCAGGATTACACCAAAAGCATGAACCGAGTGTTATTATTAGTCAGACGCATACTGGGATTTTATTGGTAGAGTTTTTCCTTTTTTATTTACCTCTTTGGCAGAACAAGGTCTTCTGTTCGTACAGGAATGTATTTTTAGGATATACATCAAGATCACTTTGATTTCACAAAGATTCCCATTGAGTAAATTAACACTAATTAATATTAAGTTTTATCTTCATATGGTTTCTAACAGTATCTTGACATTTAAAGCCTCTACTCAAAAGCTGTCACTGTTTTGCATTTCCCTAATCTTGAAAAACCCAGAACTAACTTTCAGTAAGTATATGGCAGTTATTTTTTTGTTGTCTGTAGAGAATGGCCCAGATGGAAGGGCAGAGAAGGGGAGGAAAGAAATAGCCGATGTATACGATAAAGGTTTTTATGTCCAAGTACCATTTTCATAGAAACATTTGTCACATATCCTGAATTGGAAGGAACCCATAGGGACCATCAAGTCACACGCCTGGCTCCACATACAACCACCCAAAATCAAACCATATTTGAGGGAGTTGACCAAATGCTCCTTAAACATCAGGGCCACTCCCACTACCCTCTGGTGCAGACCCTGTCCCTGACCCCCAGCTGCCCCATGCCGTTCCCTCGGGCCCTGTCACTGTCACAGAGCAGAGCTCAGCGCTGCCCCTCCACTCCCTGTGAGAGCTGCAGCCGCCATCAGGGCTCCCCTCAGCTCCTCTGCTCTGGGCTGAACCAACCAAGGGACCTCAGCTGCTTCTTAGAACGCTCTCTAATAGCTTTACGTGTGTCTTATTTTTTAATTGCATTGTTTCTCCCCCTGTTAAATGTGTCAGAATTGCACGTTTAAAATGAAAAATGTAAAAGCTATCTTTTTTTCTCCCTCGTTCTGATTAACAGCTTAAAAATTCAGCTGATTAAAGGCAAAATGGGATAAAAATATAAGAATCAATGAAGACAGAGTGACTTCTATACTCAGTGCAGTCCAAAAACAACTGCACTGTGATTATGCAAATCAGCCACTCACCAAAATGTAGAGATTTACATAACGGAGAACAAAATTCTTCACAGTTATGCCTCAGTAACCTTACAGGATTCTTGCACTTCAATTGTATGACTCATTGTAATAAAATGATGCCACTCTCTTTATTCAGAGTGAAATATATGTTAGGAAATCACCATTTTGTATGATTTGTGTGCTTCTGGAAGCCTGCGCACTCCTGCCACAAAACGTGACGTATCTACTTCTTTAAAGAGACAAATAAATGAAAAGCTAGGATTTCTGCTTATATTGATCAAAATTTTAACTAGATTTATATATTACATCACTGTTCTTCTATCAAATATATATTAATACAAATGGTCCCTTCATTCTACTTGGAATTTCTATTTCCTCATTTTATTAAATTAATCAATTTCTGATAAAATAAGTCTTTGCTGGTGCGTATATCACAGGAAGAATAACAGTATCATTTCAACTGCATAGACCCTATACAGTAGTTCTGTAGATGAAATCTCAGTAGGGATTCTGATATTTTCAGTTAAATATGTCTAGCCTAATTAACTTTTGACTTATCTGTTCTATAAAGCATTATTTTTGAAAGATGATTGTCCTATTCTAAGCCACATGGGAGGAACAACTATTTATTTGTCTGGGTATACTTTGTTGCAACTTTATTTTTATCACCAACATTACTGGATTTTTTCTGTGTGTGTGCAAGTGTATAGCAACATGATTTGACATTACAGAATTTCCATGGAAAGCCAGAAAGTGGAGACTGTAATTTAGATCCTACTACAGTTGACTTCAGGTGAGCTTTTTTGCAATATGGCTACATTACATCTTTTTAGACATTCATTAAATCACAATGGCTTATTTTTCATCTGCAGACATCTTATGCAGAGGCTAAAACTAGAACCAAAAACATTTCTCTCTTGCATACAGGCAACAAAGCACTGGAAAAAAAATGCTCTCAAGGTAACCAGGAAGCTTCGAAAGACTCCCCTGTCATGTAGGGATGAACATAAAAACTTTGGAAGATTTTAATAAGTATACAAGATAAAAAACCAAACCAAACATGGTGCTCCATACTTGTCTCCCAATAGCAAATATCAGAGAATTTCTGACCATTGCATTTCTCTACTAAGATTCAACTTCAGGTATTCAGTCTGAATCGACTGGAAAAAAATACTGCTTTAAAGTCTTCCACGTGGCAGAAGTCGTCTTAGATCCAATTATCCATGCTATCCCAAAGAGGCTGGTACACCATGTTTCTATTTTTTTCCCTCTCTCATATGGCAAGAAATTGACAAGAAGACCAGCAAAAACTTATATTGTTGGAAGAAATTTTCTGCTCTAAGAGTCTAAAAAAGTCTGCAACCAGCTGGAAGAGGGAAGGTCTGATGTTTTTTCTACCAAAACAAATTCCTCAACTTCCTAACAAGCTAACAAGACCTCACTGTCAACTCCCTACTGACATAAGAAAAAACAGCAAAGAAATGTTATGATCTTCTGATAGGAAAGCCACAGAATGGTAGGGGTTGGATCTAAGACCAACCCCCTGCCAAAGCAGCTCCCTAGACCAGGTTGCACAGGTAGGCGTCCAGGTGGGTCTTGAGTCCCGTTCTCTGGAGGCATTCCACAACCTCTCTGTGCAGCCTTTGCCAGTGTTCTGTCACCCTCACTGTGAAAGAAGTTCCCATGCACATTTGTGTGGAACTTCTGTGCTTCAGTTTGTGGCCATTTCCCCTCATCCTATCACCACACACCACTGAGAAGAGCCTGGCCTCATACGTTTGCCTCCTGCACCTCAGTTATTTATAGACATAGATCAGATCCCCTCTGAGTTTTTTTTTTCCCCAAGGTTGAACAGACCCTGGTCTCTCAGCCTTTCCTCATAAGAGCGATGTTACACACCCTTTATCATCTTTGCAGCCCTCCACTGGACTATTTCAAGGAGATCCGTGGACACAATACTCCAGGTGAGACCTCACCAGGGCAGAGTAGAGGGGGAGGATCACCTCCCTTGACCTGCTGGCCATGCTTCTTTTAATGCACCCCTGGATCCCATTGGTCTTCTTGGCTACCAGAGCACACTGCTGGCTCATGGCCATCCTGTCATCCACCCAGGTCCATCTCCTCAGAGCTCCTCTCTGAAAGTGAGGGAAGTGAGTGAGCATCTACTCAAAGCATAACTGTTCTGAAAGGGATAGCTGTTTTCAAAACCAAGCCAAGTCCATAAAAAAAAAGATGCAACACGTTCTGTTCACAGTCTTAGCAGAAGGAACCATATTTTATAATTACTAAAATGTGTTTCATCATAAAAACAGTTGTCTCATGGCATAGTACACATTCCTTTGAAAACAATTCAATCACATAACAGTAAGTTCTTATTTCTTTGCATGAGGAAATATTGTCAAAACTAGAGTTTCCATTTGTTTTCATTGTTGTTTTTTTAAAAAAAAGTTCAAAATGCCCATGCCTATTTTCCTAGAACTAACTGGGATCAAAACTTACAAATAAAATACCATTTAGTAAGAAGCATAATCTACCTTGTTTATATAGAACAAGGAGCTCTAAATTAAAAGAATACTAAATTAAAAGAATATCTTAAAAACACTGCCTGTTTCTCCCTCAATGTCTCACCCTTTCCTTTTACCTCTTTTTTAATTCTAGCAGTTTTGTTTTTCCCATAATATCATTGAACAATTTCATTTCAGTATGGTCTGCACTGGACTGTGCAGATTACTAAACTAATGACATATGGACTTCTTACCACTGTAACGTATCTACTCCTTCAAGTGAGAATTTTGAGTGACAGAGCAAAGCTGTTTGCTATCAATTTTGCAAAAACTGCACCTGCCAAATTGCCAAGATCCATCTCAGACAAAAAAAAAATCAATTCATGTTCTGATTTGTTTTCTGTCTTTACAATCCATACAACATTTCATTAAACAAATGGGAATGTTCTAAAAATGAAAACTATTCTGTAGGTTAAAACATCTTCTTGAAAGTACTTTACATTACTGTGAAGTAAAAATTATTAGAGATTGAATGTCTCTATAGTGCCTGCTATGGAAGCACAGATGCACAAAGAATTTAACCTCAGTTTATATAAAAGTGCCACAATTATCTGCTTGTATATTTAGATTAAAAAAATCTAACTTATATAAAATTATGCTGAAAGTGCTTAGTTGCATATTTAAGACCAATGTGCACGTACTAAAATATACCAAAGAGGTTCAAGCTGAGGTTAATTATCATAAACAGCAGAAAGCTAATGAATATATACAAACCATGTATATATTTGAATAAACTATTTCTAGCAAAGACCAAAAGAACACTAAAGACTTTAAATCTATTGACTTCACAGAAATATGAATTGGTACTTTCAAAATATCCAGCAAAGGTCAACAAACTCGTGCCAACAAAGTTCAACAAGATCTCAAAGAATTACTGAGAGAAAAAAAAACTGAAATTTTAATAGAGCTACTTCCTTGTTAAAAAGCTTTTTTTCCTCCTTTCCTTCATTTTTTAATCCCTAAAGGTACACAAGTACCTTTATTTTCCACAAGATTTCTGAACTAGTGTCAAGTTTGGCTTTCAAGTAGTATGCACACAGCATATGTAATAAACACAAAACCCTAAGCGTTACTGTAAGGAAATACTTTGCCTTGTCCCCATTACCACCATGAAGTGCTCTGGCCATTCCAGTTTTGATGACTCAGCAATAATTTACCAGTAAAAGCTGCAGTGATGATCTGACATATAAAAATAGTTTCAAATCACAACTGAGTTTGTCTCAGTATTTTCTACTACGATTAATTCTGAGGAGCTTGCTAAACTAAGGTTACCTTCTGATTATTTTAGCTCTAACTTGAAGACATTTAGTACATTCTCTAAATATACGTTAGGACACTTTTGTTAAATCTAATCTGCCAGAAGAAGCTTTTAATCAATCAAGTTTTACTCACATGGAATTTTGTTCAGTTCATTCATGAACTTCTCTTTCAACTTTGAAAATGCATCTTCTTTTCCTCCCCCTCCTCCAGGAGCAGCTGGCTCGGTGACATTGCTTGGAGGAGCTGCTGCTACCGTGGTTGCTGGCGGGGCTGCCAGGGCCTCATGATGACTTTCACTCACCATTGTAACCCCCCACAGAAGCTGTTGGAAAAACAACGAAAAAAAACAAAGAGGAAGAACGTGTTTACATCATGAAAACAAGAGCAACAGCAAATAGAGAACATGTTTACATTATGAAAAAGGATCTCATATCAATCAAAGACTAAATAGGCAGGATATCACTTGGTGCTCATGCTTACTGAGTAAATGTGACCATGTCAGTACACTGCTTCATGTTCTTCATACAATATTTATTAGAACAGAGAGAAAAGTCTCTTGCAGGGTTAATTTCAGTCAGAGTCATTTTAGTGCTTATAGCTCCTCTTCAATCACATTGAAATGTGAACTGCTGAAATTGAAAACTCAGAATTCTTGTAAAACTCACACAGATTTACCTTTTGCTCTTCAATTCTGAAAGTAAAAGCACAAAGGGTAATTAGTGCTCCCTATTTGCAGATTTCACAATGACTTACAGAATTACTTACCTAGGAGAGTTACAGAAGTGCAGATTACAGCCACAGTTTCAATATCAAACAAATGAAGTGATAAGGATGTAGTAAAAACACTTCATACTTTGCTGCCAAAGTAATAAGCTATTGTTTTATACTTAAGCAAGTTTTATATTAAACAAGAATTGATTTGCATCCATTTTTATCTTTATTTATTGGAGGCAATTTTCCTTCCAGTTATTATGTGTGACATTTGCTACTGACAATACTCTGTTAAATTATTCACGTCTCATTGGTGCATTCATGAAGCTATGACATCTGTGGGATACCTAAATGCAACCATATTGAAGAATCTGAAAGGCTGTCATGAGCATAACACACTGGCCTATTTTTCACTTAATGGGCATTTTGCAAAACCTCTGCTTGAGCTTACAGTATAAAGCAAAGAATTTGGGGCCAGTAGGGTGAAGGTGACTGCACAGTGCAATTTCAGTACTACTAGAAGGTTGGCTGAAATGCTTATATTGGTTTGAACATATTGTTCTGAATTTCTGCCGCTTCCCAAATAGCACTAATCTGACTAATCATGCTTTGTTATTCTTCAGAAAACCAGAGGGAGAAAGAGAGTTTGAAAGATAACAAACACTCATTATTGCTCTGAGTGCACAATTGCTCTCAGTCCCAGAAGAAACTTGGCCTTAGACCTTCTGCTGAGAAATTTAAACATCATACAAAAAAGACAACGCATCAAAATTAAAGGGAAATAGGAGCACTTGACTGCATGCAACCTCATGATTGTGAGCTTTCCTGCCTTACATGACCATTTTCATAGATGCTGCTGAG
This sequence comes from Cyrtonyx montezumae, assembly GCF_038088225.1. Lineage (NCBI taxonomy): Eukaryota > Metazoa > Chordata > Aves > Galliformes > Odontophoridae > Cyrtonyx > Cyrtonyx montezumae. The sequence continues at coordinate 122,891,104 of NW_027072034.1, forward strand.
TGTAATGCTATAACGTGATGGAAAACACAGCAATAATAGGTGGGTAGCAAAGTCCTACACTGCAGCAAGTGAGCATTTGCTCAAATGCAGCAGCCGTAGACACAGAAACAAAGGAAACAATCTGCTTACCCTGGAAAGGCCTCAGGTAGACAAGGATCTCTAGCAAGAAACCCTTACCTCCTCTGCCAGCCCTTAAATGAGGTCTGGGAAGGGGTGGAACCTGGCTCCACCCTCTCTGGTCACTCAGGTTCACTGCATGCACCTGAGCTCCCCCTGGGTTGGCCCTGCTTTCCCACCAAGTGCTCAATCACTGATTCAAGCTGTGACTTAGCATTTCCACAACGCTGAGAGTGCTCACACCACTAGTTCCAAATGAGGACTGGCGTTTTGTCTTTCAGCTTTTCTTGTGTAAACCCTCAGTTAGGAAGATCTAGTGTGTGTTCAATTGCAGGCAGAGGATCCTTTGGAAATCATCCTGACCATTCCCATCATTACACAGGGGTCTGCACATCAGTGTATTCTGTAACAGAACTCATCCTTTAATACACGATCTTATGGAAAAGATGTTTACTAAAGAGAGGATTGTCATTGGTGGGAAGAAGTAATTTGATGGATATTTTGCAGCAATTTTATCGAGGCAGCACTGAATGAAGCAGTATTCCCTGTCTGCCCATTGCTTCTGCCTTTGTCCTCACAGTCTCTAGCCTAATATAAAATCATGTTGATGTTGACAAAGTGCGTATGTGAGATAGCTACATAAATATTTCATACGCATGCAGTCTTATCTATTTGCCTGTAACAACATGGGAGCAGTTCGCTATCTAAAGCAGACCAAAGCTGATGGAAAGATTCCAGTTAATATCCATGAACTTTGGCTCAAGCCCGATGTCTGCGAAGATTTCCCCCCTTGCCTCTCACAATAATGATTGGGAAAAACATGTAGTGCATAATTTGTGTAGTATAGAATTACGTGCCAGCTCTTTCAGACTAGGAGACTTTTTCCATATGCTCTGATGAATGCCAAATTCTCTGAAGCAAAACATGCAGAGCCATCAGCTGTAAACATTAATGCTGTTTTATATTATAGCGTTTTGTCAGTGAATGTCAGTTACATCAGAAGAAAAGTTGTATGATATATCATAATTAAATCAAAATTAAATTGCTTAATTATAATATATTGGTTAATTATTTCAGGCCTGGCAGTCGACTATTTTATTTTGTAACGGAAGACACAATTTGCAGTGATGACTTTCAGCTAATTAAAAATTAAGGCAAATGTAATTTATTTGCTTCTAGTTTTGGAGTTGTATTTTGAAAATATATTAGGAGAATAAATTTGAAGTGCTATGCTTTTGTTTATATAAAAAACAAAAAAGGAAAAAATAACAAAATACTGTACTTCTCTGATCTCCAGGAACAATCCTCAGTAGAGCCCTAGTGCAGATAGAGGTTACAACATCTAATGAAGCATGCACAAATGCTTTGAGACTTGCTACAGAGCCTTTGACCTTTACATGCCAATGACACTGTCCTGGTATTTTAAATAGGTGTGAAGAGACCGAAGAAGCATCTTGTCTCAGAAAAAGCTGTTGCAGGAAAGAATTTTCTGAAGAACACATGCCCACTGCCTCACAGAGATAACATCTGATGGCTTCTATTATTGTAATGCTGCAGCTTCCCACAATAATTGTAGAAACACTGTCATATTATTAGGGACTGCAGAGTACTGGATAATTAGATTTAAATTGGCCTTTAAAAAAAAAAAAAAAAAGAGGTTACTTTATTGCTCCTGAGCATTGCTAAAGGTAAAGATCTACAAAAGATGAACAAATTATCTGTCATTTATAAAATGGCAGCTGGAAGCAGAAGTTTCTTGTTGGTTAAATAATGGAAAGTCATGGAATTCAGTTACGCTTCTAGTGCAGTGTTCACTGCCGTGATGATACTGCCAGTTATGAAACAATACATGTTACATGTGTAACATGCAGTCATAAGTAAGAGCACATTTGTGGTCATAAATAAAATACCTATTTCATTTACATGCTTCTATAAAACACAGCACAGACCATAGTCCCTGAGCATGCTGATTGTTATATGGGTATACACTGCTCATCCCAAGTATCACCATAAAATCCCTACGAAACAGATATGAAGCAAACAAACAAAAAAACCAAACCTCTGAAAAAAAATATTTGGAATGCTTGGAAGTAATGCCTGTCATTTCTATGCAGAAGTAGGTTAAGTGTTGACTGAAAATGCAAACGGTGATTTGAACCCTTGAGGAGATAGGGGATTTAGAACCCTACTGTTCCCTATGCAAGAAAAATCCTGACAAAAATGACTATCAGCTCCAAAGCCTATAGAATTTCTACATCATTTCCTCTGAAAAAGAAACATCTGAATAATTTACAAATGCGCCCTGGAGATTCACAGGAAGGAATATATTTCCTTATGCAGGTACAAAGTACTGCTGACTGCCTGTGTATTCTGGTATGGAACCTGGTGTTGAGAGACTTGCTGGAACACACTTCCTGAGAGGAGTAAAGAAGAGTCAGATTTCAGACATGGTTGATTACAGAGCATGGAACAGCCTCTGAAAAATGTGTGTTCTGGGGGCAACAGCTTCCCTTTGCAAACATTCAGGCCTATCTGAAGTGGGATGTGCACCACCTGGGAGGACAAATCCCATGGGAAAATTATACTTGTTTTTAATTGTTCTTGAAAAATAATCTGAATAATGTGACAGCATTTATGAGAAGTAGAAGGTTCACAGAGATTCCTATGGCATTCTTCATGATTTGGAGTGAAAGCAGAACAGTGTACCATATTGAGCAGACACTCCAAGGCAGTGGTCACAGCACCAAGGCCACCGAAGTTCAAGAAGCATTTGAGCAATGCTATCAGAAACAGGGTTTAAATTTTGTTGGTCCTGTGTGGAGTCAGGAGTTGGACTCGATATAACATTGTGGGTGCCTTCCAACCTGCAGTATTCTATGATTCTGTGATCTTCTGCCAAATAATGGAGAATATTACACTAGAGTTTACAAAAAACAACAATAACAAAAATAAAAATAAAAATAAAAATAAAAAAATGAGAAGGGAAGGCTCAAATGACAGCAAAGTGAGTTTTTGTGGTTCCTATGTGGTTAACTGACAGTGCATACACTACAGCAGATACTGAAGGACTTATTGAATACTTAATCCTATGGACAGAAATTTTCTGCATGGTGTATTTCAGTCAATATAATTTGCTTGCTTCTTCCCTTACTTGCTGAATATAAACAGGACACAATGAGATGGTGAGTAGGTCAGACATCCCACACTGACCAGAGGGGGTGTCATGAGGTATTTATTGGAGACTGTCCTTTTACTTTGCTGCTTCTTAGATTTTTCTGGCATACTTAATATTTAAATTATACAAATGTAGCATTACAGTGAGTAACTGTGTAAGTTTTCAGAGGTAATTGTCACCATTTATTCAATGCTTATTGCTGTAGCTGTAACAGAGATAGTCACTGTACTTCCATAAGCACGCAAAGTTGTAAACTGGCACCTAGATTGCTTAACAGTATTTCCTGCACAGCTTTATCTTCTCAGCATCCCAGCAGATACATTAAACTTGGAATGTGATCACAACATTATCTGAGAAAGAGATGCACCAAGAGGAAGAAATGATTGTCTTTCAATGGTGCTATGGGCAGGGTATGTAACAGAAAGATTTGACACCAGAGTAAAAATTTACCCTATTCCATTAGACTGTTTTTAATGAAATTAATTCAACATTAAGAAGATAGGAACATTACTAGAATGTCTAAAGATATCTACAATAAACGCTCTCTTCCTAGATTGAAGTATTCTGGGATGTTAATAATACATTTTATACTCATTCATTTTCTTATTAATGAAATACGCTATCTTTCTAGCTTCAGTAATGTACATTTATTTTAAAAGACAAGCTAAGAAAGGAGACTTTCTTGGCATTTTCTAAAGATGAGTCTGTAACTACATCTTCAGAAGAATGGAAGGTCACAATAAAGATGACATATCAAAACAGCCTTTTCACTGCTACCTCATAGGCCTACAATGCAGTACGCATTTAGTCCTGCTAAGGCCTGACATTTAACGGGAAAAAAAGGTTTGATGAAGAACTTGGATGGGAGAATTCAGATGCCCCACCCATGCTGCTCCAGATGCACAAGCACTGCCTCAGCAACTGCTCCTCCACACCCCAAATTTTCCTCTCTGCACCTCTTTTGAGAAGAAACATTCCTGCTGCCATATGTAAAAAATCAGTGTAGTTGAAACTTTGTAGATCCTGGTAATGCACTAGCTCTGCAAACTGGTTTTGTAAAGCTCGCTACTAATATCAGATCAACACTTTTGTTGCCCTGTCTGAAAAAGCAAGATAAATCACCTAAATCTCTCCTACAATCCATGGCTACTTTATTGCTCAGGTTTGGGAATGTTGGTGTGAGCAGAGTCCTGCCACTGAGTCTGGTGCGGGACATAGGAACACAGTTGTAGAGAGGAAGAGCCTGGGAGGTGGCTGGTCAGTAGTGATGAAGACATGGCACACAGAGGAGGGGCCTCTGAGAACAAGTCTGAGCAAGTGTGGGAGCGGCGAAAGACGTACCAGGACTGGCAGCAGTGCTGCAGCTCCAAGACAGGAGGAGAGCTGGGCAGAAATGCTTCTTGACAGTTCATCAAAACTGTTAGTTGAGGAAACCAACAACTGGTACTCTGAGTTATCTACAGCACAGTCCTGGAGCATGCAACAAATCTTCCCCTCACTGGGCGCTGAGCTCAGTATCAGTCTGCAGAACTTCCTTAAAAGAGCAACAAATATTTTAGAGTAACAGCTGAAAGAAGGTAACAAATAAAAACGGGCTTTTTTACATTTATTTATTTATTTATTTATTTATTTATTGTAGGCTTAAAAGAGTTTTGCCCCTTTTCTCAGACATTTATTAAGTTATTATTTGAGGTCCTTCTGGCAGTGTAACTGTCCAGAAGTTTTGTGTATGTAGATACGCATTTCACCTGTAGACATTCTCTAACAGCCAGACAAAGCATGCGTGTCTGCACATTAAGGAATAAGAAGCACCTGAAAAGTCAGGAGAAAATGAAATCTAGTAAGATTTCTGGGCTCATATTCGTTCTGGAAGGCTGTTACCTTAGCATGGCTTAAATCCAAACAATATCCCTACCTCTGTATACCCTTTTTAACCTGATTCACTTTTTATTTGCTTTATGATTAATAAATATAGCATATATGTAGAATAGGCATAGAATTGTCTGCAGCTTCCTGTAATGATAAACATAAACATTTTATTTAACTATCATTTTATTTATGATTAAAAAGTATGATTTCGTCTCCAAACATGTTTCAAAGCTAATCATATAATGTCACATGAAATTACCTGCACAGTGGAAAATGGAGTGTTTTATAAGAAGTATGGACACTGACAACTGAAGTATGACAAACTCCTCAGTACATAGCACAATATATGTTTTTCTCCCTCAGCTTCCTGATTACCCATTATTAAATAAGGTGGAACTGTTCAACATACTGGGCACTGAAATCTCTCATGTGGCAGAGACTGCAAGGGAAACCTTGTCACCTCTTTTCAGAAAGAAGCATAGTCTGATGATAGGTAATCTGTGAAGAGTTAATCTCTGCAGGTTGTGCCAAATGACATTTTCATGTTTAACTTTAAATTGTTGATAAGATTGCGGTTAATTTAAGTGAGAACAGTAAGGCCAACACTAATTATTTTCCAGCAAGAAGCCACAATTTTTCGACTGTGCTGCAAAGTCACATTCCTCAATGCTGGAGCCAGAGAAGCCACAGCAGTTCAAAAAAAAAACATAAAAATTGAGAGCAAGGAGCAATGTGGCAAGTCAAGAGTGGCGAGCCCCATGAGCACATTCACTGTATAAAGTGCCTGTTTTCCTGGCTGCATTTTAAAACTGTAATTTTCCCCTAAGTACACGATATTTCTTAGTCATGCATTTCTTCTGATTTTTAGAGGTAATGGGGCTGGAGACAGGCCTGTCTCTCTGGATGTTGACACTGTGGTAATGTTTCAGCAGCAGTGAGGTTACCAAAGCTGTCAAAGCATCAGAATATGTATAATTTAACCCCTCTGCCTTCCTCTACTGCTGCAAATGCTGCTTCAGAATGACTGAGGTCCTTGATACCAGCTAGAGTTATGAATAGGAATGAGAGAGAAACTGCAGCAATTTCCTCCCACATGATCATTCTGTCATCTTTCCCACTTGCATCTTGTTACCCGAAGCTGTAATCTCCATTTTTACTCCCCTGGTATTCACTTCCAGACTTCCCTTATAAAGCAGTGTAAGACAAAAGAATTTATATAAAAATTAGTGTTCAATTGCATTCACGCAAGAAATTCTAATTTGGTCCACAGAGAATTATTCTTGTTCCAAAACCATTTTAAAGTAATCCTGCAAATAATGAAGCCCTTTATATCAATAAAATCCTTGTTGTGTACACTGCATAAAATCAATTTATATTCACATATTTAGCTACTGTCCGATCGGTGTCTCTAATAACGCCTATAGCTTGGGAAGTGTCACAGAGATTAGCTATGACGTGGAAAATTCATAAGGAACAAAACAACAGAATTGTAAAATAAATACGGAGAGAGATGCTATTAATATTGTTGTTTTGATATCTTTGATTTTTCCTTGTGTTGAGGTTCTCTATACACCCCAATTTCTGCACTCCGTTGTCATGGGATTAGTGAAATAGGAATACTCAGGAAGGTACATGCAGTAAAGAGCAAACAAGAGGAACCTGAGATGTGCAGTTCACTGCTACCTCACAGATTAGTTAAATCTTGGTTTTAGGTTGTGAAATAATTGGCAACTTGGAGTGTGATTCTACTCTGACAAGTTACTATACAAAAATGGCACCTTCCTTCTGAAAAAAAGATCTGCTCCCTATGTATATTCAGTCATATATGCTGAATTTAATAAGCAACACATTCCAAGTTCAACTTTGAGTGCTATTTTTCCCGTTATATCTCCAGTATAAAAAGCTAAGAGAACATGAGCAAGACTTATTCCTCCTGTGCATCATGAATATAACTGTTAACTAAATTTCAAAGACCAGTTGATTACATCTGTGAGAACCTACAGGAGGTTAAAGAGATATACATGAAAGCATGAGATTATATTTTACAGCCAAGAACATAAAGTTTGGGTTGCATGACTGCTGGTAGGTGGAAGAAAGAAGGAGCTCAGTTAGTTTTTCAGACCTCAGGATAAAATTGCAAGGCTGGCATTTAGAAAAATGTAAACAGTTGGTATTTGGCAGTAAGGCTGCAAGATGTGTCACCTGTGTACTAATGGGAAAAATACTCACAAGTGACTGAATAATGTAGATCAAGCTTTGCAAATTCTGCATGGTAAAGGATTCAGATTTTTCAGACACACGTGTTCTAGACTGAAATATCTCAGGATCAATCAGGTGCATGTAAAATACCCATGCATGTACAAACATACCTGTCTTTGTATATCCATCATGTGTATGTCTCTCATGTATGAACAAATGGTATGCTACAGTGCTTGCTTTGAGGTGATTGTTGTCTTGACTAAAGAGATAGCAGTTTTGTGAGGAAATACTCACTTTTCAGAAACAGACACTGATAAAAAGATGTTTGTGGTTTTCTTCAACCACATCAGAGCAGCATTGAAATCAGGGTCAACCTGGCAAAACCATCCTGACTGGCTGTGAAAGGTTCTGGTAACTGCAGCTACATGAAAATTACTATTTCACGAACATCATCAATCCAGGAAAGAAGCGCATGGGGTACAGGAAGCATCCACAATGAGATTTGTTTTTCTAAGTTAAAAATAAAATTAAAGAACATCCTGATATTCATGGTTAATTACTATGCTTACTCTCTGAAGGAAATCTTATCAGCTCACAGAAACAGAAATAGTTGAAATTGGAACTAATTGTCCCATAATGACTGATACTTTTTCCTGCTGTTGAGAATGATATGCCATCATCCAATAGCTTTCTGCACACAGCAGGAGGGAAAATTATCAATCAATTACGAGACAATTAATTCCTAACTTGTAACATTTTTCTACTGAAAAGAAAAAAAAAAAGATCCTAATTTGAGATTAAAAATTATGCATTCCCTACAGTGTTTCGGAAAGCTGTCTCTTTGAAAGTCTCCTTGTAAGTACCTGAAACTGTTTTCAAAATTTTTAAGCCTAAACCGAGCCAGTTTATAAAATATTAGTGTAAACACCATTCTCTGTTTTTAGTACGATGGTTTCCCATTCTGCAGTTATTTCTATGGGTAAACAATAGGAAGTGTCCCATTCACAAGAATTCTGTATCCAACTCATGCATGAGCAATACTAAAGAAAACAATCTGGTAATAAATGTAAGCAAATAACAGAAGTATATGAAAAAAATAAAAAATACTTGGATTTAAAAAATTCCATTATAGTTAAAGACTGAATACCACTAGGGATTTTCATACTTTTAAAACTTTGAGTTTCTTTGCACATGCAAATGCTCGCTGTGACCCACCTCTCTAGACCAGAGAAGGCCCTCTAGATAGACTTTGGCCTAAGGCTTCCTTCACAAGTGAGTTCTCCCATCACTGACTTTTGCACACAGTGGTGTTGCATCTTCTGTTTGTGTTCTGAAAGAGAAGAATCATCCCTGTTCTATTTTTTGAAAAAGAAGATTTTGGGTGCCTGCCAGGAGCATACCTCACCTGGAAGAAGATGGGAGAGACATTTTACAGGAGGAGCAGGATTTATGAGTTACTCCTCATTTTAGCTCATCTTGCTGATTAGGCAGATCCTCGCTCGGTGTGCTGGCTCCCATTTGGAGGTACATACATCTTGGAAATCGTATAGGAAGCTTGGTTGAAAACCATGATCCAGTTCAAGGTTGTAGAGAGTGGGGGTATTTATATATGTACAGCACGGGGGTTCCTCAACCTGGATTTGCTCCACTTGCATATATGAGATGTTTAAAGTAGTCTGCAGTGTCTGGCTGTGGGTCATATCACCCATTTCCATCTGGAAGTTCAGCACAGCTTCGAAAGAAACTCTTCATCTGTCTGTATCCTCCAAGCTCTCAGTTGGACAAAGGCCAACTGAGATGCTGGGGATGAATTCTGAAAACCGTCCTCCTGCGTGCCTCATCTAGGCTGGCAGGTGAAATCCCAGAGCATCATGCCCTTTTAGACCGAGGGATGGATCTACCCTAAATTTGGACAACAGTCTGCAGTAGCATTCTGACTGAGGCAGTGATTGATAGAGCACTCTGCCTCATTAGCCACTTACTGCTGCAGGAGGGCAACTAAGGTTAGCGCTATTGCCAAAACAACCTGGGGAGATAGAAATCCTACTTAATAGGCATGGCTGATTTATTGCTACTGTTGGCTTTCCCAGTTTTGTTCTGTGCTTCTTCCTTCTGCCCAGTACAGTTCTTGTTTTAAGCCGTTTGACTCAGTGCTTGTTGGTGGGAAAATGCTGTTAAAAGCCTGTAAGTAGGATAACTCAGTTTTTCAAGTTTGTGGATGCAAATCTGAGCAAATTTTACTTCTGCTTTCCAGGCATAATTTACTGGTAATTAAACTTGGACTGCTGGTTACAGAGTGTTTACTTTTCAACACAATACAGCAGGCTAGACATCTTGCAGTTAAACATGCTTGTACACATTGTCACATACTCTTAAGTTTTCCTGCAGATTTAGCTGTTTGAACTGACTGTCCAAATGGGACATGAGAAGAAGGGCTGTGTGTACACTAAGTGCTCTACAGTTAACATTCATGCAGAAAAACAGCAGTTTTAAGAAGAGAGCAAAAATGTGGTAGAAACAGAGTTCTACTTTCTACTGATATCTTTGTATTGACATCATGTGTACAAATATCTGAGTGGGAGGTAAAGGGACAAGGCAGGACTCTTCTCTGCAGTGTGTGGTGATAGGACAAGGGGAAATGGCCACAAACAGAAGCATAGGAAGTTCTGCACAAATGTGCATGGGAACTCCTTCCCAGTGCAGTGCCGGAGCAGTGGCACAGCTGCACAGAGAGGTGGTGGAGTCTCCTTCTCTGGAGATGTTCCAGACCCGCCTGGACGCCTACCTGTGCAACCTGGGCTAGGGAGCTGCTTTGGCAGGGGGTTGGACTCCATGATCTCTAGAGGTCCCTTCCAACCCCTACAGTTCTGTGATTCCGTGATCTTATTTGTATAATTAAAAAAAACCCTCTTTCTTAATTTCTTTGATTATGACATTCATGTTGCTTAATTGTACGCTCCAATGTGATTATAATTTTTTTAATGCTTATTCAATTTTCTTTTTTCTCCTCTTCTTTGTTTACTGTGAAGCACAACATTCAGTTATTGCATTATAACCATGTGTTGGTCTGAACCTATAAACACAATACATTTGAAAATGAAAACTAAAAAACCCTGAGCATACATGGGCAGGAAACAATCTGTTGCTGTAGAGTACATAGCAAACATACTTACACAGTGAGTTCCCACTTTTCTAGGTCACCATAGCTGGTGTACCACTATGCCTCTTTGTCAAAAAAATATTGTCAACTGGGGGAGCTTCAGCACTCAAGGCACAAACCCTGTGAGGCTGTGTGCTGGTCCTGCCTGGCTGATGAGCTTGGCTGATGGGCAGGATAACTCCATGCTCATGCTCCCCGTTGCTCCGTGTGCTCAAGAGGAGGAAGTTGCTGAGACAGAGAAGTGATTATTTTCATTTCATATCCAGCTTCTGATAGCTGTCTTTCTGCCCTTTGCTATCTGAAAATCATAGTACATTGCTCTGGAATGGATGAGGATACTGAAGCAAAACAGAAGCAGGATGCAGGGAGGCCAGCACAATCTTTACGACTCTTCTAGCACATGCATTTCTGCACTGTTATATGGACATTTTGTCTTCATGAAAGCAAGTAAACACAGGACTGGAATCCAGTGATAATGCCAGCACTCTCTTGCTAGAACTTAGTCCCGCAGAATGAATGCAGCACTAATTATTAAAGAAATCCTTGGCTCTCTTTAACAAATTTGCAGCCAAGAGCTTTCCAGAGATTACACCTACGTGACAAAAAGGGAGCACAAAAGGATCCAAGATGATTGATGAAATTGTTTGCTTTCTCTTTAGCAAAGTAATAAATAAGTAGCATTTCAGAATTCTGTGGAGAGATATTAAAGAGAAAGCACATGGATACTTTGTTCTGTAGCACAGGTATCTGAGCTCCAGAAATCTCTTTGGAAGAGAAAAGATGTATTATACTGTGTGAAAGGAAGAAACCTTCAGTATCAGGCTGTTATCTAGTTGCTAAGAGCTGGTTCTCTGAAAACAGAACAGAATAGAATGGATAGTTTAAGCAGTGTGAGGTAAAAGCAGAAAATTGGACTTAGAGCACAAGGGACGTTCACAATGGAATGAAAGTGGATGCAATATAATGTTAAGAACGTGACAAGAAAAAGATTATTATAAATATGAAGAGACGAAAGTTAGAGTTTTGCCTTCACTTTGACAAAGCCCTTGGAGGAAAAAAGAGGAATTAGCCCTGCTGGAATGTACATTAGCAAAGGAAAATGAAAGATGAAAAGAATACCGCTTCAAGGTCATTCTAAACCAAGCAGCAACTACTAGTCCTTTAATTATAACCTTGTATTTCTTGTTTGTTTAACACAAATTGCTAGGAAAAGAGAATCTTGAAACAACATATTTTAGAACTTCATTCTGTTCATATTTTTGCAGACAAAAGACCTTAAAGAGCGTAATTTGAAATTGTTTAAACTAAGAAAAATAGACTTAGATGGAAAGGCCTCATCTAATTCTTTTAACACACAGTAGAACAGCACTTCTTTCTCACCTTCTGCTCACTAGAAAACCAGCAGTTTTAAGTTCACAGAGTACCTAAAGACCAGAAGCCAAGGCATCTCCTGGGGTGTTAGCAATCATCGCAGCTCCCCTGTCCTACCCATTCAAGTTCTGAAACTTGGAGTCCAATGAAAGTCCCCTCCACTGAAACCTGGGCTAATATGGCATCTGTGTTTCAGCTGCTACCAGTTATCACGGTAGGAAACAGAGAAGCAGCATTTATGGCAAACAGTGGTATTTGTTTTTAATCCACGAGCAAAAGCAATGCCTGGAATTTTCATCACCTTTCCAACCATTTGAAAACAATAATTGTTAGCTTTGTTAAATACCTTCTCTTTCTAAAGCAATATTCTCCAAATGCAAATTGCTTTCACAGCTGCAAAGGAAACCTGCTGCCAAAATACACCATTGGGAGAGAAGAAAATTTAGTGTCAGCTGGCTGTCTCTAAAAAGGGAGACTGACATCTCTGTGACACACTGCTGGCTCCTGCAGAAGAAATGCTGAAGAGCAAAGGACTGCACTATCAGCCAGGCACCAGCTGAGAGTGGCCACTGCTAACAGGCTCAAATCAGAGGGTGTTGGTAAGCAGCAGAAGGAATGGTGAGGAGTGCTGGCAAAAGCACTGGGAATCCCTTTGTCTGCCTGCACAGTGAAACCCCAGTCAGAACTGTATGGTGTAAAGTGCTTTTATTGTCCAATCTAGATTCAGCAAATCCTTTTTACCTCTCTCACTCAGCCATTTCCTTGTGTCTGCAGAATCTTGACTAAATCCTGGGAAGTGCTTCACTCATTATTTGTTTATCCTCCACTCCAGTCCCATGAGTTCATAATTAGCAGGGGACAATTTAAGGAACAAAACTTGGGGGGATGGTGATAGATCCCCTCAGTGCAACTTCACAAATCAAGCTGAGATGGCACAACATTTTAAAAAAGAAACATATTGCCTGCAACATGGGAATAGCTCAACACAGCAGCTTTTCCTCCTGACAGACTGGATCAGACTCAAAGCAGGGACCTGCAAGATGTGGGGTCACAGCTGATGAGCACTGCCCTATGGCACCCAGTCCTGTGGTTGCAGATCAAATCAGAGCTGAGATTCTGTGTTGTAGGAACACTGAAATTATGATCTCAAGCTTTCAAAAGACACCCCTGAAGCCTGTATGTTTCTGCTTTTTCATCCAACAAAACAAGAATCTCAGGTTATATGATCACTGTGAATTTTGTTGGGTCTTTTGCAATACTTGAATCAAAAATTCATGGATTTACAGAGCAACAGAAGGCTCAGTAGTTTCTGAGTGTAGCCCACATGGGAAGAGAACAGTACCCACTTTGCCCTGTGAGACAGCAATGAAACAAGGATACTGCTGTCTCAAGGCTCTGAATTCTGCTTAACACAGGTGACTATTGCCTTGGATTTAGAGCAGCAGTTGGAAATACGAGAGTTAGCGATATGTATTTGTCTATTTAATTCTTTCTGACAGGGAAAGGTGGTACAGGGGTGATCTGCTTTTTTTTTTTTTTTTATGCCTACTTACACTTCTGGTTACAAGCTGTCTTGTAATAATACGGGAGAGTGATAGCAGCTGAAAAATGAGAACCTGGTCAGTAATAATGGCTGTCAATTATGCAGAAATATGCACAGGAGCCTAAAAGGCATTTAGAGCTACTCTTAGAGCTTTCTCCTGAGATCTACATGTGTAGCCAGAGTGGAAGCCCCAGCGTGTTGTAATGGGTGTTCAGTTCAAGAAATGAGCTCCAGCTCCTGGTAATGCACTGCAGCAGCATCTATGTGCAGTGAAGTTAGACAGACGCCCTCCTTATCATCACCAGATTACCCAGCAGTACCTGCATTAAAGTGTGTTTCTTTTAACTTAGACTACTTTTATGTTTTTAAGGCCAAGTTTCTGCTTCTACTTACTTGGCACTTTCAGCTATGTGTCGCCACTACTCTCCCACACTCATGTCTGTCTCTCATCATCCATCCCTTCCTTCCTCTCTTCTCTTTATTCTTTTTTTGCTTACCTAGCTTAGGCCATAGCTCTGCCAGCATATCTGTGCAGCACAGAGATGTCAGCAGAACTTGTAAGGCATGAAGTTATCCCAACAGAAGCAGCTTTTGTCAGCATGCATTACCCAATTTCAGAAGGAAGTGGGACTTCACCAGCAAACATGCCACTTCTTTAGTATAAGCTCTACCTACGCTTGCAGGAATTGCTCAGCACAGTTATATAAATGCTTGACACACAATGGCCTTTTAGAACAAAAAAAACACCAAGCAAACAAAGAAAAAAAAACCCAACAACACCAGAACAACAAAGAATGGTAGTTGTGGTGCAAAATAAATATTTGATAGAGTATATTTATTGATTTTGGCACTCTGCATCTAACTAATGGGCTAAGGACATGCTTTATGTTTTTGCAAAACATAACTTCAGCTGCTCAACAATTCAACAGATTCAAGGAGATCTATTCCTTTATCATAGCTGGAATGAATAATAACTGATTCCTCTCAGAGCTTTTTTTTATAAGTCACAACTGTTTAGGAGTGATGGAAATTTTAATTCAGAATGGCTGTCTCATTAGAACAGAGACTGTTAAAAGATTTGTATAAGAAAATTCATTATAATAGCCTAGCAAATAAGGGAATGTTTTTTAGCAAAACTCCCCATTGCACTGCACACTGTAGCCTAACGATGCTGTACAAAATTTAATTGGCTATATTGTTATCCCACGACTGGCACTTGCAATAGAAACTGAAAAGGTAGTAGGAAACTGTGTCTTGAGCACCTATCAGGAACAATTCTTAACATACATCTCTGTACACTCTTTAGGGCTCACATTTTAACAAGTTTATTTATTTATTTAATATGTTCTAGGAATATACAGCCAAGAATCTCCTCCTGAGACACACGAGAGATTAAAAGAATTTATTTTGTGTAAAGAGAGAGACATTTCTATTTATCCTTTTGGGAAGTGAACTGCAATGTGACCTAAACAGTCTTCTCCCACACACTAAGAAGTCTTTTCTCCTGGAGATATGTTTGCCATCTTTGGAAAGCTACAAAGCTTTATCCACAAATCCTTTATGCACGTATCACACCCTGAGCAGAAAATGGTTAGGAGTGATTTCCTGTATAACAAATTACTCCACAACAGGCTGTTTTAGGAGTTCTTGCATGTCTATTTGAAGCAGCTGATTCTAAATACTGACAGACACTATATACTATATTGGATGGGTACTCACCTACATTAAACTTGATGGAATGCAGGTTTAATCTACTATAGTAAATCTCTGTATTTCTGTATACTCATAAACATGGAACAGCGCTTGGCTATATGCCAAGCTCTACTACATTTCTGTCGCATACTTTACACACAAAGTATGAATCATAGTTAAATTCTGTAAATATGGGAAAGTAATAGTCATCCAACTCATCTTCATTTAATTATACTAAAATGGCTATAATGCTCAAGAAGCCAACAAGTTAAACAACCCAATTCACTTCTGCTGTTGGAGTAACTGCTTCTCCCACTCAACCTCGTTAGACATTGCTTTAAAGTCATTTAAATGGCCACCACCTAGTGCCTGCTATATTCGGAGCAATCTCAGGGCTTTTCTTCGTATGTTCCTACCTATGATCATTTCCTTTAAATATTTCTATCCTTATTGTCTGCTGTAGAATTTTTTATTTTGATTTTTGCTTTATTTTTTATAGAGTAGAGTGGAGATACAGAGCAGGTAAAAAAAGGAAGCGCTAATGTTCCGAAAGAATCTCTTCACATTAGACTATAATAATCAGAATTCCTGTTTTGAATGCACGAAGGCAATATTTTGTGAGCATATCTCAAACTGCAGAATGTAGCAAACGTCTAATGTTTAGGGTAGATATGATTTAAATGCTTTGCTGTTTGGAGAGAATAAATCATAAGAAGCTAAAATTGCAATTTGTCATGTAAGCAGCAGTCACCCTCCTGTTCAGGGAGGAGCTTTGAGTTCTGTGAGGGAGAACTAACTGAATACTATAGCTAATATGCAGGTTCTGCAAATGAGCATAGCTCGGGGCAGGCAAACATTTATCTGCTAATGAGCTGTGCATAAAGCAGGGCAGTTTTCACCCAAGAAAACTTTCTTTGTTAAAAAATAAAAAAAAAAAGGAATCAGATTCTGTGTTGACATCTTTGTTCTGCTGCACAGCTTGTAAACTGCACAGTGGGGTGTTTTTGTGCATGCAGTTCCTAAGCACAGAAGAGGGCTTTCTCTGGCATACTGTAAATTCATTGGAAGGGCAAACTGGTGAATCACTTTCAAATTGTGAGGCTTATGAATTCCGCAAGCTGGAGGCATTGAACATAGTTCAAAGACATTACAAGCTTCACAAATTTAACAACTTGAGATTTTCCCCATGAAAATAGGCAAATAAAATGTGGGACTGGAAGGTACCAAGAAGAAGACAAATTTGTTTGCAAATTCTTACCATTGAGAACACATTTCTGACATTTCTATTGGTTCACCTCAAGTTGATAATGTTTCAAAAATTTCAGTAATTTTTTCATTTGATACTACTATCATTAGGAAACACATTACTTCAGTTCAATAAGCGTATAAGCAAAACAAGTGTCACAATGGGATCTGCAGAATTTTTTTTTGACAAGTCAGATGAAATATTTGTAGTACAAAATGCTGCAAAATCAAATAAGCACAGACTAGCAATGGGCTGTGCTATTTGATTTACATTTTAAATTCCTAGTTTCAATCTGTCACTTGCAAAGAGTTTAAACTTGTACATCTCTGGCAGTTGAAAGCTAATAAAACATTTTCAGCTTTACAAAAACCTGTTAGTGGATTTTGACCTTGTACGAATAAATACGTCCAATAGGTAGAAATGTCATATTTATTACAAACATATTAATAAAGGAGTCCAGTCTTGAATTTTTTCTACGCCGTAATTCTGAAATCATTACACTACACCATGTTTCATTTCTGTTTGTGTTTCAGTGAACTCTGATATATAAAATAGATTATTCTTGGACACTTCAAATCCTTAGTGATGTAGTTGGAAAGAAACAATATGCAATCATATTAAAACTATCACAAGCTGCCTTCAAACTGTAGGCAGCCAAATTGCCAATTTTACTGCAGTTTTGTATTTCCAATCTTCCAAATGCTTGAGATTTACAAAAGTTCTCTTTTTATTTTTTTATTTTTATTTTTTACTCTCTAAAAGCACGTTAATAGCACCCTTTTTATTGTCTATGTTCTAGTGGTCTTGAATGATTTGAATCCCAAAATATCTAATCAGAAATCTTGATTTCTAATTCAACTTTGAAGTTTGGATGCATTTTTCATAAGTTCTAAAAATAAAGAGTTCTGTCTTCGGCGGTGGCATATCATGCATATGTATGAAGGCACTGTGACAAAATTCTAAGGCATTTTAAGAAATTCAAATGCAAGGGAAAACACAGTAACAAAATATGATGCAGCATTTTAGAGTTCTATATATGGGAACTCTTTGAATATATCAAAATAATTAAGGGCAACCCAGTGACAATCACAGACAAAATAGGGTCATGCACTGGAGTTATGGATTGGAGATTGTTACAGGTACAGTCTTTAACTGAAGTACTCATTTGCTGGAACATGACGTGTCATTGTAACATGTGGATAAGCTTAAGCAACATTCACAACATTCATCCCAATTGTAATGAAAAAGTGAAGAGAAAAGAATGAAGCTTCTGAAAACTTGATAACAAGAATAAATGTTTCATAGGGTTGTGAAAGCTTAGCTCACCACTCCCATGTTAAAATAACTCAGTCTAATTGTATCAGATGGATAGTATGTATGGATGTAGGATGCCATGAAAGTAATGTCTTCTATTTATTTCAACGGAAACTACAACAGATACAAAAAGCACAATAATACTATCACCACCATTAGCTGCGTATTCTTACCAGCAATGAACAAGAGCCTGCACACTGCACTGCTGAAAATCTGCATCAGCAGAGGTGACCCACTCTTGCTGTCACCACTACTGAAATGCTCCACTCACCCCCCACTGTGCTCATATCCACTGCTTGGTCTCCATAAACGTTCAGCATCGATAGATGTCAGTGAGTGCCATTTTTTTTGCATGGAAGAAATATACTTCCATGTCAGACCCCATTTTCTCAGACTGCCCCTGTGCTGCCATCTGTCACACAGCAACAAAATGTAACGGAATACCGGCACAAAGGTTCAACTTCTACTGCCATACCACCAACATCCAGCTCTGAAGTTGTGGGCCAGCATAATCAAAGAGAAGACATCACTTTCTGAGCAGCTCCCCTGTAAAATATCTGCACATTTTTGTATATCTTCTGAAAGAATTCCAACTTACAGAACAGAACACCCTCCACTTATCCTTAAGAAAAACTAAAAAAAAAAAAAAAAACGCAACTCTCAAAATAGCAGGACATGAACAGGGTTAACTGTGCTTTTGCACTCAGACTTTCACAAAAAATGTTTCCCAGGAGAACATTTGTAAAAGATGATGCACCTGTGTTGAAAACCAGCATTCCAGAAAAATGTTCTCAAACTCTTCTGTGTTTGAAAGATATAGTTCTAACTGAAACTTAGTTGGGAGATACGGCAATTAGATCTAGATTTCAGTGCTCAACTGCTGCAGTCAAGGGTATCATTCAGTCCTTTTCAGCAATCTGTCAAAATTCCTCTTAAATTCACTTCCCCTTGTTTCTCTTCCTACTCTTACTGAATTTTATTGCTCTGACAGTTGGAAATCTTTAACTCCTGATCTAAGTTTACTTATGGCCAATGTTGCCTTAGTTTCATAAGTACTTTTCCCCTGCTAATATTTATAACACTGGTGTTTTTCAGTAACGTTCTTAGTCTTTTTATTGGAGTGAACAAGCTTGTTCTTTTTGTAAAATTCAACTTATTCAATCCCTTGTTGATCTTAGTAAACTTTTTCCTATTTTTCAGCATTTTCTTAATCGGGACACATCATACCAGTCCTGAGAGTATCTGCTGTCATTGCCAAGAGACAACCTTGGGAGAGAAACAGAAACTCAGAAGAAAGCGGAGAGGCCCTGAACCAATAATGACACAAGTAGGCTACTACAATTACTGTGAAATGTAGTTTTGCCTTGTGCAGCTGCTACCTACAATCTTCTTTATCTTCTCTTCATTATGCACCTACATTTAAGTGTTATTTTAGGCCCTTCTTACAGAACCCCTTCCCAGGCACCTCAGGAGCTTGGCTTTGTGAAGCATTGTAAAGCACTGAAGAGACAGAGTAGAAAATAACCTTTAAAAGCAGAAGAATAATTCTATTACCTGAAGCTAAGCATTTTTTCTGACCAAAACAAAGCTCTCTTTCTGAAGACAAGCTTTAATACAAAAATAAAAAAGCCTGTTTATATTTCAATATGAGGATGGATACATCTGAAGAACTGCATACAAGAGCTGATAGTATCTGGATTCCCAAATAATGCCTTTTCAGCCATGTCTGCTCTAGATAGTTAAATTTTTATGCATTGTTTCCATTCTCCTTTGGAGGAGAAAAAAGAGATACATGTAAGTTCAGATTATACAAAATCAATGAAGACTTGAATAAAGTAATGGCTTAGCAGTGGAACCTAATGCAATATTTGAATATTCAGAGCACCCCACTAGAGCCATTTTTTCCCACCATATTCTGTTGCCATGTAATATTTATGAACAGACTTCAGATGAGAAGACTGTGGAGTGTAGTGATCAAACACTAGAAAAAGCAAAAGCAGAAGTCAACTTCTGTTAAGGCAAATAACTAATTAAATAGTAATGGCCACGGATTCAAAAACTTGTAAGTCTGTAAATCCCTCAGCTCTGTATTTCACAGAGCTTAATATTAACATTTAAACTTGGTGAGAATCTACAAGGACTAGAGCTGTGTTCCTCTTTGACATTAACTGATATTTCAGACTGGCATTTCAGCCTTCTGAGGACAACTCTGTCCCTGACACTGGGGTACCAACTGGAGAAAGAACAGTGAATTCGGCTGAATTGAGATGCAGGTTTCTGTCTCCTCTTCACAGGTGATGCTACACCAGGACAGAACTACTATCTGCCCATCCCCATTCCTCCTCCTGAAAAGAGAATTCAGGACTAGTGCTGATGGAGAGGAGACAAACCTTCCAGGAAAATGCTAATCTAAAAATGTCTGTGATGGGAAGGAAAAGGAAATCCTGAATGGAGTATGTATCAAGGGATAAAAACTGAAGGACTTAAAGATGGTAGCAGTAGTAAAAGAGTTATGGGAGAGCTGAACACACTGATTTACTTTACTGTGTAGAGGTGATTATTCAATATTAGAGAGAATGTTCTCTTGTTATTAACCTGGCGGCTGCTGATATATGTAGTCCAACTTGCTCAGTCAACAGTTTTTAGCAGGAAATGTGACTTATTTCAACCAATAATTTTCTCTGCATATTGCACTGAAGCAATATATTTGATAAGATAAACACAGAAAAAGGTATTTAAAATTAAAGGCTTATTTGCAGGTATCACAAAGCAGAGACACACCTCACAATGATAATGTCTTCAGTGTAGATGGAGGTAGCAAAAATAAAAAGCCCAGTCTCACCTCTGAAGTGAAAAAAACTTCATAGCACTTGGGTATAACCCATTAAAACAGTGAAAGGAGATGAGAAGGGGCAAATGCCTGTTTTCCTTTTTAAATGGGTTAGAGCATATATACATAGCAGAGCAGATCTTCAGTGATTGTGAGAGGGCACAAATCTCACTGAAGGCAATGAGAGAGCAGGCACTTAGAAATTTTGAAAATCAGGTTATTGAAAGGCTTTTCCAAAGATGGACTATTGTAGCCTCTTAGCAGTCTTGCTACAGAACAAGCTTAAGACTAATCATACTTTCTGAAGCATCTGGTTTAAATTCTCAGTCTTGGCTTATATGCAATCAGAAAGGTGAACATAATGTTCTGAGTATTGCTAATGCTGCCAGCTCTGCAGTATCATTTGAGGCAGACTATCTCAGTGGCAGTGTTACTTCAGTCAGTAGATGGCATTAGCTGCCTCAGTGTCACTTCTGCTGTAGGATTTACCAAGAAGTGGGTCAGCTACAGCCCGTGGCTGTGTGGATACTCCCAGCAGGCTGAGCCACAAAAAAAAAACAAAAACAACAAACCAAAACAAACAAAAAAAATCCCACAAAGAATTTGTTTTCTTTCGTTAATTACCCTTGCCATATTTTAGTTGTTTCACTGGACGAGATAATTAGACAGTAAGGAACAGATTCACCAGTTGGGACATATCTTCAGATTGTAGTGTAAGAGACAGCGAAGACGTTTGTGCACAGACAGCAATCCTTCAGCTGTAGGTACTGCTCAGGGTTACAGGGGGTTGGCACGGAGGCTGCAAGGATGGCAGAACTGCTCAATGAGATGAGGGGAAAGGCAGCTGACACAGCTCTACCCTCCTCTTACCCTCCTGCTCTGTCTGCCTCCCCATGACTTCTGTTAATGAAGAGGGAGGCACATCAGAAGTCAAAGCTGGATTTAAAGTGACGAGCTTGACTTATATTTTACGGATTTTTTTATACCTAGGAGTTTTTTGAAGGGATATTTTTCAGTTTTCATTATAATAAGACATGTTGTAAAAATGCACGCACGTTTATATACCATAGACCAAATTTTAATCCTTCATTATTCAGATATCCAATGGGAATGTTCAAATATTCCTCTGAAGTGGTGCCAACCCAAACCCTGCAGTTAAACACCATAAAAGTGTGTTTGTACACGTTTGAGAACCACAATCTGAAATTGCCTAGTGCTGAGCAGGAAGCAATTCTCTCCTCATGTAAAAATAATTCAAGCAGGTTTTTTCCCCTTCCATACTGAGATGAATTTGACAAACTTCAAAGTCCTTTGCTACAAAGTTTGAAATACTTCCACTCTCTGCTCCCGCAGCCAGCAATGAGAACAGGCCCTGGGGACATTCAAGACATCAAAGATGCACCAGTGGGTTTCGGCACCCCAATGTTCGTCCAACACACTCTGGAAGGTCTGCAGCCCCTTTGCAGTCTGGAAATCTCTTGTTTCTTTTCCAGTCCTTTCAAACCAGTGCATATATTCCGTAAGAGTGCTTTCAATCTATATGTGCTATTCCTGAAATCAGTACAACGCTCAAAGCCTGTGGGAAGGGGGCAGTGTGCTTGGAAAACATGGGGAAGGGCAGATGGGTGGATGATGTTATTGGCTTTCACTGCACTACAAGTTTTTCACACTGGCATGAAGAACAACTGAAATGAATCTGTTCTAAACAAGTGGCAAATTCTCCCTTCCCTAAAAATTCACAATTAGTGGGATTACTCTCCTCCAGCCCTCTAGATGTATATATATGGAATTCCTGTACCTAGCAGTTCTGAGTGTTCTTTTGTTATAGTGGAGTGGAGAATTAGTATGGCAGGCAGGAGGGAAATGGTATCTTGGTTTTGTATGTAGGTAACTGAAGCACAGGAAAACTGGGACTGTATGAGTTTTCCATAGAATAGTATGGAAAAGCTTATTCCCAAATTTCCCATTCCAGCATCTTTACCTAAAAATTTACAAATATGTTGCCATCCATAGCTCTCTTAGTGCCAATAAACAACAAAAGTGTTACACTTAAACATAAGCAAGGACATAAAAGCAGCACACTGAAGCAGAGACAAACCTTAAAATGCTGCCTGTTGCAGTTTCCTAGCATGTGCATTTCCTCTTCTTCAACCTCCAGCATTTCTGCTGTATCAGTTTGCCATAATGATTAGCAGAACGTCTTCACAACTTGGAGGTAAGTATGAATTTAACATTTAATTGAGATATTCATAAACAGCTAGGTAGGTTGAACTCAGGGATGTAAAACTGCTTTTTTCAAAGTCAGTCCTCCAGATAGTAATCTGAACTGGAGAAATGGGAGGATAAAAAAGCCCCTGTGTACACAGAAACCCAGGATACCATTTCCTCAAGGGTAAAAGATTCTGTGTCCAGCCATTAAAACATCCAGCACTGGAAACACACTTCTTGCCAGCTTACACATGGCATCAGACTAGCAAGTTCACAATATAGAAACTGTGTTTCCAAAAGGAATACTCGTTTAAAGGCAATGAGAAATTATTGCTGAAGTAAACCAAGAAATAGAACTGAAACTCTTCAGAACTGTAACCCATCTTGCTCTGCTCTCACAAAATGCCACATGTAAAAACCACAAATTATGTCAAGATAATTATTTAGTCTACGAGAAAGGACTTTGGCTTCAACTTTGAACATCATATTATTTTTAGCAACAAAGAAAAACAGTGACAATTTCAGTCCCAAAACACTGACTTGGCAGAAGGCCTGAGCTGCTGTTCTTAAATTCAATGACAGAAAAGCTGAAAGCATAATAAAATGACTTTGCCAGGCAGCTCACAACGCATAAAGAACAAATGAAGAGATCCTGTTCTGAAGGGAAATGAAGAATTTCAAAATATTCACAGGAGTAATCATTCTAGAACTGTTTTTTCAGCATTGAAACCTGTGTTTGGTATCTTAGAAGCAAAATTGGAAGTAATGAAATTTCAAGGCAAGAAGGAAAATATCAAGTGCTCTCAGATACCAACACATGTCTAGATAAAGACAGATAATCATCCATATATACTTAATTCCCTGAACAACGCAATGGCAATAAAACCTCCACACAGTAGGACAAGAGAAGAGGTTATTAGATCAAACAAGCATCTTGAGTCTTTTCAAAACAGAAAAAAGCCTCCCACGCAATTCTTCAAATACAAAATGACAGTCATTAAAATAAATGAAGGTTTTTTAATTGACAGGTATTTCCATATTTGAAATTTTCAGTGACTTAAAAATCTGTTGAAAATTTTGTGCATTGTCTGAGTACCCTGAATATCTCGTATAATGTGCAAATTAAAGTTACTGTACTGCTATATATGATTTTGAAGACTCATCTGTATGCCTTTAACACTGAGGAAGCTACCCAGATAATACAACTCTCTTAGATTTGTGAAGCAAACTCAAATTACCAGATGAAAGGAAGCATTTTAAACAGTGCAGGACCCCTCCTACACAGAAGCAGAGCAATAGGATCAATTATCAGTGTGAAATTATTTATTTTTCTGGTTTTCCTTGTTCTTTACCCAGCTGCATCTCCCTATGGAGGCCTGGCCTAAGTGGTTCAGGCTGACATGGCTTTTTGTGCTAGCTGAATTTCAGTATTTTTCAAAAGTTTTTCTGTGCTTGGCCAGAGCTGCCCAGATTTGCACCATAAATATTGACTCATATTTGGTATTTCCAGAGCTGCACAATATGACGCATACTGAGCATTAGTCCTGGATCAATTTTGAACTACAGATAAAATGTCAGAAGTTCACCTCAATATAAATTTCTAAATAAATTACTAGACTACCCCCTCCTCCAAAATCTAGCCTCTAAGATTAGAATAGCCTAACCTTATTTGAGAATGAAGTTCTTTAGCAGAAAAGGTACTTCATCCAGCAAGTACTGTTGCAGCATCTCCACTTAGCACATAGGTGAGTTCTTTACAGAAATACTGAAATAATACAGCTGGGCAGTGCAACACTTAGAAGGGCTAAGACTGAGCTCCCAGGGATTCTCTACTACTATATTTTTGCTAATAAAGTTATACCTAATTTGCGACTGTATAAATGCAATCAGAAGTACCATCCTGCAGTTAGAATGTTACCCTTGAACTTCGGATTTAGTTCTATCACAGCAGTGATCTACCAAAAAAGCTCATATGAGCTTTGATGGGGCACTAAAGGATTTATTTCCTAAGTATGTCTTAGTAGATTCTGAATACATTGGTACAGCACAGAGTTTAGATATCTATTCACTGCTACAAGCTACTAAAATGTTGGATCAGAAAAATAATGTTTAATCACCACACAAAAAAAGCTTAAAGTAGGGTTTGTGAACAGTTGGCACAAAGCTAAGATTAAGACATTGTCAAAAGTGGTATCATACAATTTCTTACATAGCATATTAAGGAATATAGAAAACACAGAACCGGGATTCAAACAGTACACTAAATTTATATTTTCCATTTGATGTGCATTGAAATTCATCTTCCTGCATGTGCTGGCCGCCACAGTCCCCTTCCAACCACTGCTTATTAAGGCAACTGTGATGACCGTTTGATCATTAACTGATCTTGATTATGCAATGAGTTTCCCTCTTCCCCTGATCATTTTAATAACCTTTCTCTTCATCTGCTCTCATATAGATTTATCTCTCTGGAAGAATGATGGCAAGGCTTGCAGATAGCATTCCAAGTGCAATTTACTTGTGTTGCTCACTGACAGATCTCCATTTTTACTGAGTATTTTGTCCAATAACTCCTATAAATCCTTCAGTTTTGCATGGTGGCTTCTCTATGAGAACCCAGGCAAGGCAGAACTTTTTATCATTGACTCACTTTCATTCAGTATTTTTACATACTACCGATTTCTAATTATCTTCTCTGTCTCCCTTCCTTTCTTCAATGATATCACATTCCTTTTACAAGCTGCCATCTCTTTCCAATTTGTATCAGGAGCAAATTTCTTTAGTTCTGACTTCCTGGGAACAGTTGTTAAGGGAAAATAATGATCCAAGACCTATGTTCCTTTAAGATTTGTGTTGATGCCCCCCTCCCTGTCCCATAACTGTAAACAAAGCTTAGCATCATGTTTCCTCCCTTTGCTGGTTTGTTAAACACTTCTCTACTCCTGTACACATTCACAACATAGCCAAGATGTTCCCATATCAAATGCTGTGAAATCCATACAGATGAAGTTTAGTTTACCGAGGTTTCTTTCTTGAGATGAAAACAGTTATTTCATTAAAGAACATGGTGAACTTAGTCTGCCATGCTCTATATTTGCTAATTCCAGTAGGACTCGATGCTTCTAATCAATGCTTCTGTTAAATTATCATTTAAATTCGTGTATATTACTGAGGTCAGACTAATGGTCTATCTTAGCCCAAATCATCTCTCAGTATGAAAGCAAAAAAAAGATTTTTGCATATAATAAAAAGCCATCTCCAGCCACGTTTTAAACCACAGCTTTTTAAAACATTTTCAGAGTCTAGGACATTTCTAAATTATTAACAGATGTGGGTTATTAAATAATTATTATTTTATTTTAAATACAACACAGGTAATAGGAAATGAAAATAGATATGAAAAATAATAATAAAAAATCCAGCAAAATCCAGAAACAAATGTTATAATTTCCAAAAACTTGTCTGAATTATCATTCTTCATTATTCACATTACTTAGAAATAAAAATGTGTTTTAATTATTTTATCTGGATTATTAAAATATCAAAATGACAGAAAAAATAGAATGTTTAATCCTTAATCTTCCTTTTCTGGGGAATTATTAAAATAGTAATTTTTACCTCTGAAATTTTCTAGATTGAGTTGAAAACTGTATATACATAAAAATAATAAAAGTATATATATATTTCTATTTCTCTATCAGCTTTATTGTAACTATGTGCACTCATAAAGTACTCCATATAAATAAGTGATAATGCTCTTTAGTGACAAATCAATGTTGTGTTACACCTCTATAGAAAGGTTTGCAAGATGTTAGTTAAGAATTATGTGAAATGGTGTGAATGTAATATTTAAAACTGCATATGGTTTAGGTTTCAGTAAATGTTTATGTGAGAGGAATATAAAACTCATAGTCATCTCAGTAGTTCAAGTACCAATTTATGGGTTAGTTAGCTGGAAAACACAATAGATTCATGTGTTCTGTTTGTAGTGAGAAACTGCAAAATAGAGTAATATCAGATTTCCCTGTTTCAGGCACTGGAACAAGCTCATTCATGTCTCTACAGATAAGAAATTTGTACCCCAAAACCACCTACTAGAATGAAATTCCAGTATATATTTTTAAAGGCAGTGTAAAGAACTACATGCAAATTCTTGTGTTTATAATAGCACAGATAGAGTAAGTACAAAAGACTGTAATACTATGGGATGAGGATGGTATAGGGCACAGAAGGGTAAGGACAGAATAGAGGAAGATTCCCTAAAGCTAAATGTCTACTTCTGAGACAGCCTTTTATCATCAGCTTCATTAGAAAAATTGTTTTACAAATCACTGCTAGCACTTCTGTGTCCAGCTCAATAACCTTTCTTCTGTGATATCATAATTTATATGCAAAAAATTAATGTGCCTGATTTAATATGCTTATTGGTCCTCATACTTACTAATACATACATATGTTTCATCAGCAGTTGAGCTTAGAAACAGTAGTTTTCAAAAGATACAAACTGTATGCTAAAGTAATCATGAATTCTTTTTTTTTTTTTTTTATGTATTCCAACGTTCATATTTTTGGCTGTGTAATTTGGAAAGAATTCATTCTTAGGACACAGTTCAGTAGTGTTAGAGTGGCAATTTAAATCATGATGCATTTGACAGGGAAACAGAAATGTAATTACTACATATATTGGCCATCTTGGGAATCACTTTAACTTCTTTAACAAAGAACAGGTACTTACTTTAGATCTCTTCTCAACCACAATAAATGCAATAGACAGACATTGATGGCAGAAGTCTGCATCTGCTGTGATTAGAAGGATCTGAAATGCCAGGGATTTAAACTGCCACCTTTGTCTGCCAGCAGATTGCTGGAGACAAAGATTTAAAGAGTTGGAAGGACCCCAATTAAATTGACCAATTTTGTGTAAACTCTTTGTGCTACTTTATCTGTTTCCTACAGCAGAACCCAATGAGTTGACAATAGCAGCTCCAAGCACTGAGCCAGGATAGTGCTTTCATTTGCCTATACCAACAACACGTTTGTAAATTCATCTTGGGGAATAATTTCTTTAAATGCTGTTTAAATAGGGAATCCTAGCTTAAGCAGTATTTATTTTCATTGCTGGTGTTAGTGCCATACAGGTTAAAAGCTGTACTGCTAAGATAAGATGTATTTCTTGTCTCCTAAGCTGCACTTAAGAATTGTTATTTAAAATGTTGCCTGGGCACCTTACAATGCTTTTCCAAGAAGCATTCCATTTTACTTGGGAATATAATTTAAACTTTCATGGACCCTATAAAATACTATGAACTTTCACAATGCATTTCAAAGTGATAATGACATCATTAGAAATCATTACTTTGTGTTGCCTGAACTTCATTTAACTTCAAAAATCTGTAGCTAGATGATCATTTTAAGTGAAGTTTTTGGGGCATGAAGGACTTTTCTCACTTTATTTTGGATACTGAATTTGAGTTAACAGCAGAATGGGAAGGAAAAAGAGAATGGAGAAAACAGAGACATATAGAGGGTATTTTATATAATTCTCTCTTTTTTATCATGTTTTTATGTGATGTCTAACTTTTATACACCTAAAACTTGACCAGATTCATCCAAGTTTATGAGGTGCCATGCATTTAACTATAATTTGTTCACAAGAAGACAGCAGCCAGGGAAATAATAATGCCAGGGAAATAACAACACCCAAATGAAGAGAGTGACTCTAACACAAAAATAAGTGAGGAAAATGGAAAAGCATAGCACAAGTTAATATGCACCTGTTAGAAACCTGAAACTTATGTTACAAACTTATAAACTGAAAAAGTAAATTTCACTTTTTCTTGAAATATTCTACGTATAGCTTTAGATTCAACTAAGAGGAGGAAAAATAGAAAGAAGGAAAAAAAAAGCAGAGTAGTATTCTTTTGTATTTTCTTGCATTTAGACTATGACCAGTGTATAAGAAAAATAAGATTCAAAAATTCATCATTTGGTTAGAGAGAGAATGAAAAGGATGATTTTGTTTTTCATGCGCTTGGCCTTCACTGTAATTGAATCCATGTGAAAAAGGTGGGTTGCTATTTACGAGTTTCATTTATATGAAAATGACCACCTGCTATGGTAATGAAAAAGTCAGAATGTTAAAACTTCAGATACCTTCTTATGAGGTATTCCTGGAATGATATAAAATGATATTTTTTCATATATTCTGCTTGAAGTTTGAAAAGAATATAAGAATCCCTAACTTAAAATAACATTTTAGTAAGAATAGGAAAGAAGAAAAAAAGGAATTGACCCCAGACTCCCATCATCTCCTCAAAACAAAACAAATAAAGTACAATGCATTTTCAGTTACCACTAAAATAATTCCCCATTTTGTATTCAAAGGCTCTAATGCTTTCACACTGAGGGAATGTACCTCACTCCCTATTACTATTTAGTCCCATACAATTATATGAAATCCTTGGTTGAACAGTATTGCTTAAGTTAGTGTTCTGTCATTAGTGACTCCTTTTTCCACTCAGTTGCATGAGGGTCATATGTATGTTAGGAATAAATAGGAACTATTTATACTTGTGCTCTAGGAGAAAGTATTTTTCACTGGAGATACTATTCCCACATCCGTGGAAGTCTGTGACGGTGTTTCAATAGGAATGGTATAACAAGAGCTGCCTTTACTTGATGGAAAGAGGGCCAAAGTATTTCACTTGTTCATAAACTTTGGAATTCATTCTCTTCTATTTACAGAAGATCTGATGTGCCAACAATCTGGACAATTTACATAAATCTCTTTTATATACCAGAGCATGCCAGAGCATGTGGCACTCAGAAACAAAATTTTGAGAAGCTTTTTATTTTTTTTTTAAATGATGAATGAGATCTTCATGATTTTCAAATCAAATATTAGTGGATTCTACAGAGGAGAATGAACAAACATAACAGGTATTTATCATAGCATTTCAGGAAGACCAAAAAGACACTTGCTATCAAGTTAGCAGTTTCCTGCATGGAGATGACCATAGCAGCAACAGTCCTGAAAGGGGAGATTTCAACAGATAACTTAAACAGTTTTTGAAGATTTAGAGTTGGAGCTTATAGCAGCAAAACAGAGTAACTGGCATGTGTTTTGCACATTAGGACTGAATCTCAAGGTATCTATAAAATAACATCAAAAAGACATGGAAATAGTAAAAAAGCAAAACAAGCGAACAGTCCTCGGAGTAAGGGCAAAGGGTGGTCCCGCCAGAGTTCAGGACTCATACATAATATAATACATAATACATACACAAAAAAATGTTGTGTAGATCTTATACTACAGGTCTGCTTAAATCTGATGCTACTCTAATTAGGACCATTTAATTTCTTAACAGTTCATTGGCTCAGTACAAATATATGTATAATTTAAGTAGTAAATCCAAATTTGGCTTTTATTTTTCTAGCAAGGACTTTTAGAATTTAAAACATTCCTTTGGCCCTATTTTCATTTTGTGCAGCTTTTCTATGTTCTGAAGAAATACATTAATATACTCACTCTTTGGAAAATAGGAGTAATCTACTTTGGTCACAATCAAGCAGATTATTTTTTTTTTACCCAGAAGAACTACCTTTACTTATTAGATTGTTCTGAAACAGCTCCTATTACTTTCAGTCCCTCCTGAAAACACATCCCAATGAGGTACCAAGGCAACCATCAGCGGCCAACCTAAGAAAGCAGGTTCAAAGCCCCAGAGACACTTATTAGGCTGAACTTCAGGAAACAGCAGGTCTAGACAAGGGTGTGTCTTATTTCTAACAGCCTGCCACTTACACAACCTGTTCTCTAACAAGGACTTGGTGAAATAAACATAAAAGATTCCTGTTGCCTTCAATTAACTTCAAATCAAGCTTTAGCTACTTCCTCTTATCCTCACCCTCCCACTCACCTTCCCAATATATCTATCTCATCCTTCTGCTCTATTTCACTGCTTCCAATTAGTTGTGCTTTCTACTCCACTGACTTTCCTCTGTCGACTGTTCAGACCTTTTTTGCATTCCCTTTTCTTTCAAGCTTATGAAAGTGCTCCCTAGTTACATGTTAATCAATCTGCTCTTACCATATCCATTACTTAAAACTCCTGCTATGACCACCTGTAAAAAAGCAATGGTGAGACAACATCTGCATCAGTCCTGTACTCCTCAATTCAAGAAAGACATGGTCAAGTTGGAATGAGCACAGAGAAGTGGTGGAAAGATTATTCAGGGACTGGAGCATCTGTCATATAAGGACAGACTGAGAGAGCTGGGACTGTCCATGGCAGAAGATGTGACTACTTCATCCCAAAGAGTTGGGAGTAAGATAAAAATGCCACGAGGCCTCCATGGTCAAACAAAGAGCAAAATTCATACACAAAAAGGAAGCCTTCTGCGGATGGGAGCAGGGAGTCTCAGCCTGGGAGGAAAAAGACATCCTCAAGTATAGGTGCAGAGATGCAGTATGGGAAGTCAAACCCTACCCAGAATTGAACTTTTTTTATGTCAAAGGCAGAAAGAAGGCCTTCTACAAATACGAAGGTGCCAAACGGAAGGGAAAACGGCGCCATGCTGAGGTACTGAATGCTTTCTTTACCTCAATCTTTACTAGCAAGACCAGCCTTCAGGAATTCCAGGTCCTGGAAACCAGTGAGAAAGGCCAGAGTAAGAAAGATGTACCCTTGGCCAACGAGGACATAACTGAATCCATAGACCTTGATGGCATGTATCCACAAATTCAGAGGGAGCTGTCTGATTCTCAAGCATACTCTTCAGAACCTTAGAGTGACCACAGCAATTAGGAAATCAGCACAAAGACTGGGATCCACAACAAGAAGGGCAGGAAGAAGAGCCCTTTCACCTTGAGCTCTGGGAAGGTGATGGAATGGTTGATTCTTGAAACTATTTCTAGACTTATGAAGAACTGGAAGGTTACTGGGAGTAGACAACAGATTCACCAAGGGTAGTCATACTTGACAAAACTGATGGTCTTCTAAATGGCTTGGTAGATGACAGGAGAGCAGTGGATTTTATCAACCTTTGCTACTCCAGTAAGACTTTTGACATTATCTACTATTTTAAGATCTTCACAGAGAAGCTGAATGGGAAGACAGGGAGGTGGACTGAAAATTAACCAAATACCTGAGCCCAAAGGGTATTGTTGTTTAGAGGAACAGTCTCATTGGAAGACCGAAAACTAACTAGTAGTTGCAGTCCAGAGGTCAATACTGGGTCCAGACCTGTTTAACATAATCATTAACGATCTGGATGATGAGGCAGAGCATACGCTCAGCATGTGTGCAGATGACATAAAACTGGGGGGAGTGGTGGATACAACAGAAGCTCATACTGACATCAGAAGGATCTTGATGGACTGGAGAGATGGGCTGATAGGAACTTCATGAAATTCAGCAAAGAGAAGTAAAAATTCTGCACCTGGGCAGGATCAATCACAGTAAGAGCTGAGGCTGCCTTACTGGAAAGTATGAGCTTGCAGACTTTGTTGTACTAGACCCTAACTAGACTTCCAGTGATCACTTTCAATTTTAACTATTCTATGAGCCTGTGAGATGCGGGCATTTCAACCTGAATGTGGTAAGAAGACAGCAGATAAACAATGACATTATTCTTCCAACTATCCCATCCCTACAGCCAATTGCTTTCTTTTTTTTTTTTCTTTTGTGTGTGTGTGTGTGTGTGTGTGTGTAATTTTAGATTGCAAATACTTTAGGGCATGGATGACATATTTATTTGACTAAGTTGTGAACAGTAGCTATATATAAACTATATAAATGATTAATAATGATAATAGCAGCAGCAGAAGAGCAAAACAGAGCTCTGTGTCTACCTTCCCTTTAATAACCCAATAAGAAAATAAAAAATCGAATCGTCCATGAATGAGGAAACATTTTTTTTTCTATTTTTATATTTAGTTCTCCTATAATATTTGTTTCAGCATACTGGACAGTATTTTTCACCTTAACAATGCTATGGAAAGCTATGAAGTAGAAGAGATCCTAAATTTCATAAATTCAAAGAAAACTTGACTTTTTCTGTAGAATAAAAAGGTTCTCTAATTCAAAAGGTCAGATAGAAAATGTTAATGAAAACAGAACCCAGTCAAGTCAAATAAAATAAGAAAATAAACAGGGATTTTGCTTCAGGCAGCTTGAATCTGATTTAAGCAGCACTCTTGGAAGAATCCAGCTGTTGTTTACTGAAATGTAAAATAGCATGCTTATTCTTTTATGTGACAGCACTGATGATCCTTCAAATCAGGATGTAACATATTTCTTCCCATCGACAATAATCTAAGTTCATTTTATGTGCAGTTACTAATCTGACCAATTACCTGAAAGATAATTACTCAGACTTTACAGAATGGGAAAGCTAACCCAATGTATTTTGATTTTAATTACTGGTATTTAATAAGGAACACTGCCAAATACATCCATACATTAATGTTTTACAACAGAATTACAGATATTTTAATAGTGATTGAACAAGTCTATGATCATCTTTGTTTTATAGCCTCAGAGGTTAATCTAATTTTAGCTAATACAGAGCTGGGCTATGCTTTGGCAATTACAGTATATTATTCATGTTAACAATTTACCTCTTTTCTCTGAATATACACTGAATTTTCACTTTTAGAATTCATAATTACCTCAAGAGAGGAGAAAAACCCAGAAGGCTGAAACCAATGCATTATTAAAAGACACATCCTTGTTCAGGTACATAACTTGTGGCAAGCTTAGACAGGGAGGTACTCAGCCCCAGACTAAGTGAGCCCTCAGAAGCATAAGCTGCAACAAACACCTGCACTTCTATCTAACACATCTCTAAAAACAGCATGCAGACATTCCTAACCTGTAATTCTTAATTATTAACAGAAAATTAATGAAAGACTAATGCCACTACAGAAAATATTTTCCTTTCTTTTTTTATTGGGCTATGTTCTATATAACTGCACATATTATATACATTCTGTATTACAGTGCTAAACATTCAGTGCAATTTTGTGCTGCTTAAAAGCTAAAAAAGGTCAGAAGAGAGAGATACGCTCCTACAATCTGTGCTTAAACGTTATTTCAGTCTCACGGTCTCCAAGCTTTCACAAGTGCTTTAAGAGGAGATTGGAAAGAATTTGCTGCCCACTCATGATGATATTTCATAAAAGGTTCTTCAAAAACGGATCAAAGGCTGTAATTTCCATGCCATTTCTGTCCAATTTCCTTTTCTCTTAATGTTTTCATTTTTGAAATGGCTATGATTGCAATCCAATTTTGCCCACACAGCACTGCAGGTCTAAATGAACCATTTATCACAAACTTTTTGTCTTTTGGCTGCTCATGATTTTATTTGCTTTGCAATTTTTTAATTTCTTTTTTCTTTCTTTCTTTCTTTCTTTTTTTTTTTTGGTATTACTTATACTGCATTGCAATTACTTTCATAATTATACCTGCAGCGATTTACATTATTCTGTTCCCAGATGCATCATCAAGACTTCTGATCCAAACCAACTGCACTTTAATATTGATGTTAATTTTTCCTCCTCCTCCTCTATCATCAAAAATACTTTAATACAGATCTTTCCAATTGAAGGGCTTTTTGTCCCTCCTGCAGCATGCACAGAATGTTGATACCTTGAAATTCTTTTCTTGAGTGAGGTCGCCTTATTTTACACGAGTCTCACTTTTTTTCCACTTCTTTTTCACGCAGAGAAGAAAAATAATACACGAGATGATAAAGTTTAGTTCATGTTCCACTGATTCTTATTATCTCACTGAATAAAATGTCATGTTTTGAATAATAACTGCGTTCCTTTTACAACATAAAACAGTACTGGCCATAAGCAGACAGGCTCTCCACTGTTTGTTTAAATGTTTTCCAGTAACTTGCATTGAAAAAAAAAAAAACATGCTCTTATACCTCTTATTAATCAACAATAATCATTAAGAAAATATCTCACCTGTTAGCATTCAGAATTAGGAGAGAAATTTCAGGATTTGAAGTCATCTAGTCCGTTACCAGAATTTCCAAAGATTGATACATTTTAGTTTCATAATTACTGTTATCCTCTAGTTTATCTCCCTGTTCCAATAATTATCCTTTAATAATAGTGTTATTTGTGACAACTTATATGTGCCATGAGATAAAATATTATTTCAAGGATAAATTTGATTGCTATACTTTTGCTTAGATTCATCTTTCAATATAGAGCAATATGGTATATTAAAAATGCAAAATACATTTTTTCAGGCTTAACTGTCTTTAAGGGGAGAAAATTGAAGTACATATAATCATTAGGGAGACTGGAAAATGAGGCAGACAGTAAAGCAGTAAATACAGCAATGCTCAAAATTTCCAGCAGTCTGGTGATACATAGCTAATAAAATTTGTGTGATATCATAAACAAGGAGCAGAAGTTCTCCCTAAACTTCCATGGGCACATTTGTTTTATATTTAGCTGGGCTAGCAGCTCAAAAGACTAAGTCCCATTTGGTGAGGTACGTAAAATCACTGGATGTCATGCTAAACTACTGTAAATCTGCTCTTGCCTTTTACATAGTTTGTAAACAAAGTCATAAGCAAACTGCAGTATATGACCAAAGCACACTAGAATTTGTACAGGATGGGGAAGAATAAATATCAGATGAAATAAATTTATGATTATCTGCTTTGCTATACACTTTTTCCCATAAGCATGGTTTCCTACTGTTTGATAACAGAATGAACAAAATTGTGATGGAAATTAACGTAAATATGTTAATTTGAAATGCTTTGATTTGGAGTTAGGGATTTGGAATTGTATTTTATACAGGAAATTAAGTGAAAGATTACAAGTTATTCAGTAATGACAAATGGGAAAACAAAATTATTAATCGGACAAAAAAAAAATAGATTCCCAAATGAGAGAATTATTCTGTAGTACTAGAAAGGAAGTCTGCAACATGGAAAGAAGTAAATAAGCACTTTTATCACGTCTCACTGCTTGTAAAATCAGCTTACCTGCAAAGAAAGTATATACTAAAAGGAAATAAACTCCTAAACGTTTCTTTACTTAATTTAATCAACTGAGATTCTGAGTGAGTGAATATTAGGCGATGTTTCTTAAGTCCTTTTTTAAACATTTTTCAACTAAAAATGTTCAGGACACATTCTATTCTCAGAAACACTGATAAAACATATGAACTGAAAAAAAAAAATGATTAATTACAATAGAGCTAACCCAAATCTATAGTTACATAACTCTGAGTGAAATTTACTCCAGTATATGACATACTATCTGAGAGACAATCAGAACTTCATCTGTAACATTGCATTGTTTTTGAGAAGTAATTAAAATCAGTAATTGCTTCATTAGCGGTTGCTAGTGTAAGTTCAGAAACTGCCTCCTTTCACTGTAAGAAACAATACAAAGAGCACAACAATTGATTCCAGATGATATCTTTGGATTCTTCAGGTGTCATGTGAACCAGCTTTTGTTTCAGACAGACTGTCAAAATCTCTTTTACTACAGATGTCACTTCTTGCTGCTAGAGCATGATGATCCATAGGTGCAAAGGTCTTTAGGAATTCCAACATCTCCTGAATCAAGACTTAGAAATACCTTGCGACTTTGAGCCTGAATGTATTTCCTCTCATCAATGTAGTTTTGGCTTTCCCAGTACTTATGATTCTTGTTGGTTTTTTTTTTTTATGTTTATGGAGAAAGACAAAGCCAAGTGATGTTTAGTCCTCTTAATTTTCAAGAGAAAAAAGGCCATACCAGTGGTACAGTCACAGTGACAACATACATTTACATTCATGTTTACATACATGCCAAGGCTACTGTTCATTAATAGATTACAATGGCAAAGATATTTTCTTCATTAAGAAAAGGAAAATCTACAAACAGCAGTTTAGAAGAAAAATTGAAAATAAAATGAAGTGCCATTATTTGTTTGCAAGTTTAATCTAATGTCAGCTCTTCTTTCCTTCACAGGTGCAATCCCAATTTTTAATCAAGTAGAAATCCTGAGAACACAGCATACAAAGCAGTGTAATGCATAACAGAAAATGATCATTCAGTTACACATACACGGAGGAACAAGTGTACTTACAGGTGCTGTTCCTCAGTGGGAAATAATAAGCTCTTGGTAATATCATTTAATATAAAATTAATGCAACAAGGATACCATAGAAATACCTTTATGTAATGAAATATTACCTTAAATAAATTACATAGTAATAAGAGTTCTTTTTCAATTGAAAATTAAACATATCTACAAACTGTGAATTTGCCTTTTTGTTTTGTGCACCAAATTTAAACACCTGCTGTCACCAGGTGGATTTGCTCCAATTACGAAGTGGCACATGCTGATATGGACCAGTGTTCCTTGCAGCCTGCCATCTTTTATTACCAAGGTCAAAGAAAAATTTCCCACTTCCATGTCTGATGTTACTAGCATGAATTAATGCATTAAAATATGCTACACTGTATGCACATGCAGACATACCAAATTTGATATACATAGGAAAAAAAGCCTTCAAGCAATAGTTTATGGGATTTCAATGGAATTCCATTTCTCACAATAAAGTCTTGATTAAAAAATGTTGTGGGAATAAAAAAATCTCACAGTGGATTGTATATGAACTGAATCAGATATAATGGGAGATAGTTACACAGTTATGTTTCTTGGTTTCTCTTAAATTTTTTCACTTAATTTTCACTTATGTTGCTGTAATTGATTGTAATTTTCTCCATTCCTAACCTTTGTGCCAAAAAGAAACACTTTGTTCCATTCATCTTAGCAGGTGACACCATGTTCCTTGGCATGAGATATTAATAAAAAGTCATGTTGCCTGTCGCTCCTAGTTGGTCTCATTAAGGTTGATTTTTGGTAGCATTTAGCATTCAGCAAAACTGTCAGTCACATCCCTATTTAAATAATACATTTCTGAAAATAAATACGAGTATGAAAAAGAAGAAAAGCCAAATTTAGAAAATCTCCATTGTATATTATTCCCGCAGCACATCACACCCTGCTGTCACCCTCCATATAGAGGCAGTAGAAAAACCTTAGGTTTGCTTTTCATTCCTCAGAGTGAAAGAGTAAGATCAGATTCATTCCTGGCCTCCTGCATGGACCCTGTTCGAATCTCTACTAAAATGCTGTGCAAAGTGACCTAGCACCGACTTTCCAGGTGACAAACCTGCACACTGCTGCTGCTTGCTACTCACTGAACAATGATCCTGAAGGTTTAAAGAGCTTTCCTGAGGTTTCAAAGCATGCACAGCAATGCAGGATTGCTGCATACTGCTTCAAACACACATCCACCCTTTCTTTAAGCAATGCTGCTCACGTCTTATATAAGACAGCCACTCAGGCACATTCAAGGGCATTCCCCAAGAAACAATATGCTAATTCCCAGTCTCTACTGAGGCTGGGTCCTGGTGCACATCCCAATCCGCCAGCAAAAGAAACTAAAATCAATGACACAGACTGTTTAACATAATGAACACTAGTGGTAAGATAATACATTATTACCTTGTCATAATATCCCACATAATACACACATATACATATATGCAAATATGGATATGCTTTAATGATTATTAAAACCAGGTTGGAGAGTACAAAACTGAAGTATAGTTGTACTACTAAATTAGTACAATCTTATTTTTGTGAACTCAATACTTACGTACAACTTCTGCTCAAGTTATAAAACTTGCAACAGATTTTGCTATTTTATTATCTTAGAATGTCTTAGGAACAAAAAGAAGGCATTATTCTAAAGATTTTGTTACGCTCGTGAAGCAGATTCATCATTCCTCAGTATTTAAGTGGGGGTAAACCATGAGACTATTTTGTCTGTTTACATTTTCTTTTGGAGTTTATGTTTCTTCTTTAATCTCCTCCACAATTTATGTTGTACTTATTGAACACTGCTGCTGTTGCATGAATTTGCAGGAACACTAGGAACAGTAAAACAAGGTGTCTTATAATGGAAAAAAAAAGTGATCGATTATTTCCTTCTGGAAATGAAACGTTCCTATCTGTAGGGATACAAACTGTAAGCAGTAGGAATAGGCTAGGAAATTATGCAAGACAAGGGTAGAAAAGCACAGAGCAATGTAAGGACTTGGTAAAGAACTTGTGGAGACCGAGCCTGCTCCTTTGGTGATGCAGCTCAGGTCATTTGCATGCAAAACACTGATCGTGTGGTCAAACCTAAAAAATGTACTCTGTAACTAGCAATCCCACAGCTGACATTCGAACAAGGAACAATTATTTTTGTCTGGTGAAAGCTACAGCCACTTATTCTTAACAATTTCATTATTTTGCAGACATCAGGTTAGGAATACTGTATAGCAAAAATAACTAATTATTGCTCAACACCGCGGTGGTGTCAGTCCTGATCTCTAGTGTCTGAGGGGTAGCACCCAAGCTGTGGTTCTGCAGTTTAAGGAAATGGAAAGAGAAGCAAACTCTGCATGGAAAGAAAATAGCGTCCATGAGAGAAACTGAGACACTAGAGAAAAGTCCATATGATTTGGGATTTCTAATATCAAAACGAGGAGCTATAGGGAAGTGATAGAGTAAATGGGGGAGGTTTTGCCTACATTCTTCCCTGATTCTCTTCCCTATATTCCTGTGTGGGCCAATAAATTCTTTACATCTTCCTTGATCCTCACTGATGTTCACTATGAAATAACTGTATTTATTAGCACGGCTGTAAACTAATAGTTTTTCACTATCTTATCTGTTTGCTGAATTAGTAAAATGCACTGTCTCACTGGAAGTTCCAGTCATGAGACCTGATGAATGCAGACAGGGAAACTAGACAGCTTTGAGCTTGGTGGCAGGAAGCTATTAGAAGCAAAGAAGTTCAGCACTAAAAAACAAATATATAGGTAAATAACATTATGCATCAATTAATGTTAATAATAACATCTATATCTATTGGCAAAGGTTTGATGGAAAGATGCAGAGAATTATAACTTCTTTTAATATGGGATTATAATATAGCAATGTCAAGTCTCAGGACTCTGATTCACCCCCCAGCATGGTGGTCACCTGTGTAGTTAAACTAAGCCCAAGCCTGCAAAGCCTCT
The DNA here is from genome assembly GCF_038088225.1 of Cyrtonyx montezumae. Classification (NCBI taxonomy): domain Eukaryota; kingdom Metazoa; phylum Chordata; class Aves; order Galliformes; family Odontophoridae; genus Cyrtonyx; species Cyrtonyx montezumae. The sequence continues at coordinate 122,930,935 of NW_027072034.1, forward strand.
TTTCTCCCTTCAAATCTGACAGGAGGGCAAATGAGAAGATAGGAAAGGCTGACACTATGTCAAAGTCATGCCTTCTCAGGGCTGTGCTGACGTGCCTGGTTTGCAGCAAGCTAAGACATCATGCTCCCACACTAGGACTTGCCACAGGGTGCCGAATAGCTACAAAGAAAGCATGGCAACTTGGCGTGAGAGCAGCAAGTTGCAAGGCACACTGCTGGTGTTTGCTGCCCTGTTTGAAAGGAAGGCTGCATGTTTATTCTCACACCTGCAATGCACACTGCTCTCACACCATCGTTCAAATTTTATTTCATTCTGCATGCTCCAAATGCTGTTCTCATCACTCGAAGGAAACAGTCACCACTCTGAACCAAAGGCACACTGTAGGTAACCCATGAGGTTTTTGTGTTCTTTGCCTTCATGGAGTTGCATTCTTCTTCCTCCTCCAATTTATTATATTCAGTTAAACCTTTCTTCGCAAGTGTTCTCTTTTTTTTTTCAGTACTGAAGTAAGCAGCCAATTACTATAGTAATTGCTCTTTAAAATTAATTAATACAATGAAATGCTATGTCTTAATTTGCATGGCACAGATATCACAAAAGTCTGGAGCTCTTTTGTGAAGGATGTTGTAATACAAGCAAATAAAAGTACTTACAGTAAGAGGAGTCAGGATGTCAGTCTGCATTTTCTACAGAGATATAACCAAGGAAGACTGGGAATGAGGTGACTTGACCACATTCACCCTACAGCAAGAAACGCACTCATTTGAACCTCTGTCTCCACAGCTGTGTGGAAAAGTAGAGCAATTGAAAAAGCTCCAGAGAAGGGCTCTTCCTCCAGAGCTGATACAGAACATGTTTTCCACTGATACCTTGCTTTTTCTTTATGTCTGCTGTACAATAGACAACCTAACAGTAGACTCAAGCAACAGTAGTTTAGACAAAATATCAAAGTTTTCAGAGTTTATCAGCATCTATCACGAGGTCTTGAAAATTAACTTTTTTTACTGTTTTCTTCTGTGGTGTTTTATACATTGAAGGCATCTAACTGTACCCCCCAAAATGCTTTGTCATAGGCTTCCCGCTCAGATAAAGCTTTCATAAGACATAATGAAAAAAGTGAAGTGCCTGATGAAAAAATGCAGGGCTTTACATATGTCCATAAGTTCTAAAATACACAACTACAGAAACTCATCTGGAGTTTTACATTTCCTGTACTAGATCTGTAGCTGGGACTGGCGATGTCCCCCCAATTTTTTCCCTACTACTAACACCACAAATTGGAATTAGTACCAGAAACATCAGAAAAACTTTTGTTTTAAAATTTTTATGTCTCTTTCCCAAAAGAACCACCAACAAGAACTAAAGGATGGGGAGAAAGCCCTGTATGCTGGAGCTATAAATAATCCAAGTCTGATTGCCACTCATACGGTCGTATTTTATACCCCAGAGAATTCGATAGCAGTTACACTGTTACAGGCTAGGTCAGGTGAAGGGGTGAAATTGTTTATTATGTTCATGGTTATTATTTATGCATGTTCATGGTTATTTGAATTTTTTATTTTCATTTTTTAGAAGTCAGAGATCACACTGCTTTTTTTTTTTGTGTGCATCTACGTAAAAGCCTTCTACAGTTCCAAAAATCAAGCAGGGTCAATTAAGTAATAATAGCCATACAAAATGCAAAATTACTTTTTTAAACATTGTCTTTTTATCTTCTTTTTCAGTTTTTTGTTTTTTTTTTTCCCAGTGTTTCTTTTTCATGAAGTCCTTGTTTGGAAAACAGAGTACACAGAAACATATAAAAGATGCCACTGGTCTCATACATGATCATTAGTAATTTTTATAATTGATCCAGAAAGTGCCCAAGCATAAGGTCCACCTGTCTGAGCATAAAGATAAGAAGCAACCAGATGTGGACAAGCATGAGTTCCCTTCACATTTCTCGCTCTTGTATGGCTCCCACTACTTAGTATCAGTAGAGCAGTCAGAGCAAACCTCACATCAACTTGCACATATGTGATGGTGTTATGGCCAGGTGGCATAAATTACCATAGTCCCCTGATGCTCAGACTGAAAATCATTTTCAGCATAGTCTAGCTCTGCCCAAATTGGAATGCTGCTGTTACTCCAGTGAGATCAGCAGAGCAATGTCCAAACTATGGCAGGTTTTCATTAAAAAATGTTAATACAGATAATAGAAAGTAAAATAGCATTAATGATTATCAAGTCTGCTCGCTGGGTAGATTTTCTCACTTCGGGACCGACACTAATCTGCAAAATCATAGAATTGTAGTGCTCAAATCAAACACTCAAATACATTTTAATTAGTATGACACATTAGTATTTTAAGTCATTTATAATTACCCTTTCTTAAGAGCCAAGGAAGAGAGTGAAAAAGGAAGATGGAAACAAATTCAAAACATTCTTAAACATTTTCTTTAGTGCGTTTACTCACTGCAGTCCTTTAGGCAACATGCTCTCTTAACCACCTGCAGAATTCTCACAAAGCCATTCATTGGGACAGGGCAAAAGAAAAAGCCTGAAAATACTGACTCATACCTTGATACTGCAATATAAACAGGCCCAACCAAGCATTACATTGTGCCTATTTATTTTTGCCATGTGGTAAATTAAACAAAATAAACATTAGCATAAAATAATAATTTTAAATGGAGTATTTATATATATATATTCTCTATTTCAAATCTGTACTACAAATGGTTTGAGATGTCTGTACCATGAACAGTAAACATAGTTTGCTTTTAATTTTGATGTGAATTCCTTATGTATCAGTGTTTATGCATATATCTTAGAGATACATGCAGATATTTAGCAGTAGTTTTATTTAAAGATTATTTATGAAAGAAAGGCATTAGGGTGATAAGCTGAAAATGAAAAATATTAAAATATTTATACCGAAGGATGTGTATACTGCTGATCTAAATGTTTGCATAAGGAAGTAAAATGTTTCCAGTTCTCCTCTTTTTAAAAAATACTTGGCGTTGATATTTTTCTGTGATTTGTAAGAACTCATAACTGTTTGTTAGTAATTTACTGTAAGTGATGTATGTAGCAAGGACTGAAAATGACATATTCCCATGTCCCCCTGGTAACTATATAGTTTAAACCATGGGTGTCAAACCTTTTGGATTGCCTGGGCTGCCCTGAATGAAAAGGATTTGTCTAGGTCTGCATTTACAAAGGTTGCTCTGAAAGTAATGCCTCCTAATTATTTCCTTGGAAACTACAACAGCTATAAAGAGCATAATAACATTATTACTACAACAGCTACAAAGAGCACAATAACGCTATTTAACAGAGCTATTTTATTTCCCAGCTACAAAACACTATTTTGCAACAGAGTCACCACCATTCGCTTTGTATTTTCACCAGCAACTCACCACCCAGAACCTGAATGCTGCACTCATAAAAATCAGCACCATTGGAGGTGTCCCACAGTTGCTGTTGGCACTGCTGAAATGCACCACCCATCGCCTTACTGTGCTCACATCCACTGTTTGGGCTCCATAAACATGCAAAAACGTGGTGACATGAGTAAGGCGTGACTCTGCAGTGAGGGATATTCTTCTCTGATACGATGGGGCTTTTAAAAGGCTATTAAGATTCCTAGTCTATTTTTTTGACTCCAACTCTTTGCATTCAATTTGAAAATGTATTTATGTCGACTGAAAATGGAGTTACAAATAAACCAACAAACTGAGGATTTTTTTTGGCAATCTGGAAACCTATTCTCAAATTCCTTTATCAACATTGAAAGCACAGCTGCATATTTTTCACTGTTCACAGGACTGTGTTTAGCCAGTGTATCAAAATCCATGAACTGATTTCTTATCACTTGAGTTAGATCTGCACCGTGCCCTGAATGTGCCCTGCTTTCAGCCCAGACAGGGTTAGAACTGCACTGGTGTTTGGCTGGTGCCAAGTGAGGGGTTGCTTTCCTGGAGCACAGCCACTATGCAGCATGGCAGCAGGGGTGCCCAGTAATGGTTGGTAAAAAAAGAGGGACCTAAAAGATAAATTTAAGATGCTGCAATTACCATCAGTATCTCATGTCTGATGAAATACCAGTGTCTCAGACATCAAGAAAATTTATGTGCAAAAGTTTTAAAATTGGATAATGTCATGCAAATCATCATCAAAGCTGTGAATTTCATAAAGTCCAAAGGTCTGAATCATCGCCAATCCTAAGAATTCATTAAAAGTATGGATGTGATTATGGGGACATCATTTGGTTTTCTGAAGGCTAGATCAGGGAAAAATACTAAGAAAACTTTGCAAAGTGAAATGAAGTCCTTTATGGAATCAAAAAGAAAATTTGTGCCAGAATATAGAGATTAAAAATGGACCACAGATCAAGCATTTTGGGTGGATTTGATCTCTCATTTAAATGAGATAAACATGTATCTTCAAGGTGAAAATCACCTTATATGTGCAATGTTTCAGACAATAACAGCATTTGAAATGAAACTTAAATTATGGCAAGCTTAATTTATGGCAAATAATTGTATGTATTTTGATATATTGGCTAAACACAGTCCTGTGAACAGTGAAAAATAAGCAGCTGTGCTTTCCATTTTGATAGAGAAACTGGAGAATAGGTTTACAGATTGCAAAAAAGAATAATCACATTTTTGTATATTTGCAACTCCATTTTCAGTCAACAAAAACACATTACTTGCACATTTTAACATGAAATGTATACAGTTGCAATCAGACATTCAACTCTAAGAAAAATTTGGCCATGTCTATGTACCAGACTTTCATATGCCCTACCTTACCAGAGAAAAATAGCCCTCACTTCACAGTCACACATATTTCCATCATCACTTTGTGGCATTATGTACATTTGTGAACAATTATTGTCAGGATGGTGCACAGGAAGAGTAATATTTCATCAAAAGTCTATGATGAACACCTTGAGAGCTTACTGGGAATGGCAACCACTGCCAATGAACTAGCCTGATGTGTTAGTTTCACAAAAACAAGGTCACACAGCCTACAAGTTTCATATTTCTGTTGCTCCCTGTTTTAATATAAATACACACACATACAAAAAGAAAAACTTTTGTGGCTTACATACATTAAATTTATTTTACGCTTTATTTTATATGCAGTCCACAGCAATTCCTGTTTGCTCAGTGTGGCCCTGGCAAGCTAAAAGGTTGAACAACCACACAGTATTTACAAAATCTTCCTCAGTATCCCACAGAGCTTTTCCTATTCTTACTTACATTTATAGATTTCTTATTTGTCTTACTCTTGGCTATTAAACAGCTGAAATCAGCACAGTATTTGTTTTCAGTGCTAAAATAGTATGATTTTTTCAGTGCTGTCCTTGTGATCAAGAGTCAGTTAAGGCTATCATTGCTCTATCAGCCAATGGTTACATGTAAAGGCGTATTCTGGCACGACACCGAGACCCCAATTACTGCAAAGCATTAACATCAGCAAAACCCAAAGCCATACCTTCTTTGCTGACTCACAGATAGATGACAAAGCCAGAAGGGACTATTGTTATCATGCGGTCTAACCTGTAGGATTACAAAGGGCTTAGGGATTCCCAGAAGAAATTCCTATTTGTAGCTGAGAATAAGTCTGAAAAAATCACAACTTTGATTTATAAACTTCCAGATGTAAAGAATCCACCATTACTATTTTCAGAAGCATTGTGACAATTCTTTCTAGAATGAACAAATTCATCTTACAATTTATAATCTATTTATATCTTTGTCTGCTAGGTCTTAAGCCTTCTGTTATCAGTTTTCTGCCCTCCAACTTTACAGTTATAGAGTGATAACAAATCTTTAATGTTTTTTTTTTACTAAATCAGTTGAATAAAAGTCCTCAAGATAATGTATCACAGAATATTTTCAAATGAGTTTTCAGGCTCTTTGAGTCCTCTTCAGGTTTCCAACATCCTTACTGAATTGGAAATGTTTTCTGTATTCTCTAGTTGGACATAGGTAAAGGGATAAAATGGCCTCAGTTTCATTAAATGTTGCTCTATATATAGGTTCAGTGATTACATTAGCTCGTGTTGGCTTTTTCTGGATGAAAGACTAAGCTCCACTCATTATTACTATCCATTATGGCAACAAAATGCTTTCCTGGATAGCGCTCATACTCTGTAATTTGAGCTTCCTTCCCTATATCTTTTGCTTGCTGAAACACATTGTTTGCTTCAGCGTAGCTGAGTTCTTTATTATTCAAGTCCCACATCTGCATTTACATTATTTTGCCTGAGACTGATATCAGATTGACAGGCTTATAATTACCTAGGTTACCTTACCCATTTAAAAAAAATGTTTGCATGACCTTAACTCCCACAGGCTTATGGAACATCCACAGGGCTTCAATGAAAATTGATATTAAAAACCCAGAGAGTTCTTTTGACAATCCTTAAAAACATATTCAGATACGAGTTTGCCAGGGTACTATTAATGATTTCCAGCATTAGTGGTCTTAGAGACTGCTGAAGTAGAAGGAACTCCATAATAACAATACTGTATTGTGATGACAATGAGCTTGCTTTCACGTATAGAAGAGAACATTTATGAACACTCCTGGCTTAGTATCCTTTTTATCATAGATAATTCACTTGATCAGAGCCATCCATTCTATACCACTGGTTGAACTGTTACTGCTTAGTATTCTTCAGAAATTAATAGATCAATCTTAGTACACTGTAAACATGCATGCATACATGAAAACATGCAAGTAGAAAGGGTTTGTCACAGGAAACTTAATTGAAAGGATTTTTATGGAAGAAGAATAACACAAACGAGACAACTAATCATGACAAAAATCATTATCTGAAAGATTTTCTTCAAGGAAGTTTAGGCAGGTATGTGTTCTTTCTTTACATCTGCAAAATATTACACTTTCTTTCCCAATAGCTAAACACCTGCCTAATTATCTATAAAAGCATAAAGAGCAAATACTGCAGGATTTTACGTAGCAAACTGACAGTACATTTCTTGCAAAGTTCTGGCCAAGTAAGTAACTTTCATATAAAGGTCAAAATAATACCTCATTGCTGGACCTTTAACACCAAGAAATGGTAAGTAAAGTGGTCCCAGAGGCAGATAAAGCAATTCTGAAGTCACAAAACTCCTAACAATACACAGCCAGAGAGGGTACATTAAAAGAGAGAGTTCCTTAAACAACAGTCCACCTTTTTTTTCCATTTTTTTTCAACATGCATGGACGGCCAGGGATAAACAGCTAGAATAGTTATGTAACACCATGCAAGTATCTACTTTTGCTTTGAAGATGTAGGGGTGTTTAACAAGAAGATCTGTGGGCTATTATTGGCCTCAGGAGGTGCAGCAAGATGGCAAGAATTTGGCAAATAAGCTTTTTTTTTTTTGATATAAATTGGGAAAAAAATATTTAAAACAGGAAAAATAAACAACTGTTCCAGAGAATATTTAGCTGTAATAGACTGATGTTCATAATTATTTTTAGTAAGATCCTGAAATGTCAGTTTTCACTGGAAATCAAACAGAGCACATGCAAAATCTATGCACAGCCTTAGTGATTCTGATGTTACTTTATAACCTTTTGCAGATTCCCATTCCTTTTACTACAAATGGATTTGTATTAATACAAAATATGTATTTTAATACAACTGCTTGCATTAAAAATCCTTAACTATTTGGCAATGTTAAGATATGATATTAGCTGTCTTTAAATTTTGCCCCGTCAGTTTTTGCCTACTAATAGACTGCTGACTGTAGCAAACTTACTTATGTAGTCATCAGCAATAACAGGAACATGCAGATTTGGGGAACATTCCAGTTGCCAGCATAATTACATGATTATTTTTGAGCTTTAAACTGATAAATTTTTAATATCACAATGTAGTGTCAACTGTCAGTGATGTGGCAGTCACATCAGTAAACACCTTCTAGGTGCACCTGCTTGCTCTTGGCTTCGAGTGACATTCTCTTCCTTTGAAGGGATGTTCTGCAGAAAGATGTTCCCAATACAAACATTCAGAAGCTGCCACAGCTAGCAGCAGTTGAAACCAAACCAAACCAGGACAGATGGGGGAATATTTTGTTTTGGTTAAGAATATTGTGTGGAAATTTTGAGGGGGCCGCATCTATCTATGGTGAGACTATGGCAATTTACTCTTTAAATACAGCCTGTAAGTTACAGTGTGATGAAAGTTAAGATTTATACAAACAGATGCAATGCTAGTGCCTGAACACTCTGAACATGAAGTGAAAGAATTATTACTGTTGCTACAAATATTTGCACTGTATCGTAATGTACTTTTGACCGAGGCTGTATCTCTTACACCTTGCCTGACACAAGAAAGACATGGAGCTGTTGGAATGGGTCCAAAGAAGTGCCACAAAGATGATCAAAGGTTTGGAGTACCTCTCCTAGGAAGAAAGGCTGAGGGTCCCAGGTTTGTTCAGTCTTGAGAAGAGAAGGCTCTGGGGAGAATTCACTGCAGTCTTCCAGTACTTAAGGGGAGCCTATAGGCAGAAGGGAGACCAAGTGATAGGACAAGGGGAAAAGGCTTTAAACTAAAAGAAGGGAGATATGGGTTACCTATTAGGAGGAAATTCTTTACTTTGAGGGTCATGAAGCACTGGCAGAGCTGCCCAGAGAAGCTGTGGATGCGCCATCCCTGGAAGTGATCAAGGCCAGGTTGAATGGGCCCTGGGCAGTCCGAGCTGGTTAAGTGGCAACTCTGCTCATAGCAGGGAGGCTGGAACTAGGTGATCTTTAAGATCCCTTCCAATCCAAGCTATGAATTTATGATTCAGATAGTGGAGGAAAACGGTAAAAAAGAGTTACACAGCAGTACAAAACACTGGAATAGGTTACCCAGAGAGGTGATGGAAGCCTTGTCCTTGGAGACACTCAAGGTCAGGCTAGACAGGCTCTGGGCAGCCTGATCTAGCTGTATCTGTCCCTGTTCACTGAAAGGCAGTTGGACTAGATAACCTTTAGAGGTCCCTTGCAAATCAGAAGATTCTATAATTGATTCTGTAATGTTAGAATTGTCTGTTTCTGGCTCAAATGAAAGCATAATGATCTCTGAATATTCCACACGTAAGTTCAATAGAATGGGCACAGCCATAGCTTCCAGGTTTAATAGGACCCCACATCTGTTGAATCATCACAGCTCCAGTTGAGATAATAGCATTATTTAATTTCTTAACTAAATCATCCATCTCTCTTTCCTGTAAAGCAAAATGTTTATGGCTCAGTTATATTTTCTTCTTTTCCCTCATCAAACCCTGGAAGATGATTTGCACATGAAGCCTTCGAAGAAAAGAAGAGTTGAAAAGTTCCTGTGCATCTGAGGACTTCAGGAAAACTGTGTTTAAGAAAACTATGAAGGATAAGGAATTTGGAATATCATTCTATCAGGAAAAAGTATCAGGAAAAAGTAACCTGGTAAGAGAAATGCATACATCAAGATTAAGAATGGCTCTGTACTCAGTTAATCTGTCCGTCTCATAACACTGTGATTTTTCTCTCCTCATTTACAGCTCTCTACAGGTTCAAAAAGAGCTCCCAGGTAGTCATGTTGATAAAGTTAGACCTAGCATTTGAGTGCCTAAAGGCCTTGGAACCCCACTTCAAAGGTGAACATTTTTGAAAGCATGCCTAAATTTATCTGCTCCACTTTTTTTTTTCCTTATTTTTTTTTGAACAATAATACCGCCTCACCCTTACAAAGCATTTTGAGATCTCTAGCTGAAAGATGCTATTCAATTACTGCCACAAAATCATTGTTAAAAACGAGATTCCCTATCATGCACATTTTCTAATCAGCTCAAGAACACTAAGTTCAGAAGTTCACTTTGATTCTAACTGCATTCCAAATCTGTTTAGGAAATTGAAAAGAGAAGGCAGGAAAGGGTCAGGAGACAAATGTCCCATGATAACAAAACAAAGAGAGAAAAGAGGGAGTAAAATTAAAGACTACAAAGTAATTGTGAAAGATCAAGAAAAAAAATCCAATTATAAGTATGATTAATTTCATAAATAGAGTGATCGCAATTTTAGTTTTGTCTTTATTCCTGCTATCATATATTATACACAATTTCTAATGTTTTTTTAAATTATTTAATGACCTTCCCTTATCAAAATTCTACAGAGAATAAATGGTTGAGAAACTAAATGATTTGTGAACCTGCCTGCCTACAGAATAGTTTTAAAGGTTAAGATATGCCAGATTGAAGAAAGTTTTTCTCTAATTATGATGTTGATCTAATACAGATATAAAACAATCCTGTCACACCCCCAGATTTGTGCTAACAAGTACAATCACTTTCCATGAAATACAAGATGAAGGTATGGTTGCACATACTGTGGAGCCAGAGTTCTTGTAAATACCAAAATCTGTAAAATAATGTTTGAAAAGGGAATTTAAGATGTCTTTATTTGAAATTCTGAATATAAAACACTAGATGAAGATGTCATGTGTTAGCATGATACAAGATGATTTTACAATTCTCAGATATTTTCCCATATCTTTTTTCAGAATACCATACACTCGTGGCAAAAGCATTTTTGGCCCATTCATTGAACCATCTGTTCAAGTGGAGAAAAGTACCTTACGTCCATGTTCCTGTCCTCCTTGTATTACCAAAATAAAGTTTGTTGAAAAAAAATAAAAATAAAAAAGACAGATAACCATAAAATCCCACCATCTTTATGCATAAATATTAACCTGTTAGTAACCCTATATAACTGTTTCAGTTCACTACCTGTGTACATATTAATCCATTGGAACATTTGCTGTTTCCATTACTCTGAAGTAAACGTGCATTTCTCTTAAGTATTTTGAGTTTCAGAATGATATATATTTCCAGGAGTTTAACATAGCAAGCTTCATGGCAAGTTCATCTGCCCTGATTTAACTGACAGACACTATGTTCCTTCATAGTCAGTGGCAAGAAACAGCTCTCTTAGAAGATGAGTCATCCCATTCCATAATAGAGGTTGACATAAAATAGGATTAATTGCCCTTCTACTGGCTGTAAAACCAGCTGAGGTCAATACTGTAAAACGGACACCCAACTTACAGGCATCTACAACTGGACAAAATGAATCCTACTCCTTAGTTCTCCAGTCATTAAAATTAAATCAAATTAGGTGAGAGCAGCATTTACAGAAGATGGTGAGTTTAACCTGCTTTAGTCATTTTTTCCAGTTACAGCAACAGTATTAATCTGTTTGACTGGCACTGCTGTCTGCAGTTTTCACCTTCACGCTTCACATACTGAGATATGACAAGCCAGCACTGTTAACTCATCACATCCATGCTCTGATGTAGTAGAGCCCTCGAAGTGTGGTGAGGTACAGCCTAACCCATGGAAACAAAATGGCTGAAAATATATTGCAAAAAACTTTTGAATATAGATAAATGTTCAAGAAAGCAATGCTGTTGGAGAAGAGAAAGAAGGTTCTGGTAACGTTGCACTGACAAAGTTTCAGTCATATCAGAAACAAGCATCAGTAATTAATAAAGCTCATAAAAGAACTAAACCATACTGCCTGAGTATTTCTGAGGTAAGTCAACACTGTATCCAGGCAAGGTAAACTGAGAATAAGGAATATAGAGTGACACATCAACACTGTATGCTCATACTCCGCTCTTTAACATAAAACTTATCTGGGGCACTGATGACTAAGTGCATTCAAAGATGCATGTTTTGCAGACAACGTCTAATAGTTTGTTTTATTAATCTAGTCCTATGTGTGCTTTAAATTAGGAAGTGCCACAGTAGAAACTGCAGTGAAACAAGAATCTTGTTTAAAGAAACCAAAGCAAAAACTTCAGTTTGGCCTTTACTTGTTAGTATTTAGCTTTCAAGCCTTTGCAATTATTTTTAATTGCTTACATCATGTAATATTGTTTTACCGCCACTCAACAGGAAAAAAAAATATATGGTTCTATTTTAAAATAAACAGAGTAAAAATATTTTGTAAATTAACAGCCAGTTCGCCATTATGCTGCAAGTATTTGGCAGGGAAAAAAGCTGTTTGCAGTGCATTTCAGTGAAAGTTTAAAAGTTCTTTTCTCCAATAAAACGGATGCAATTGCAATATCCTCTTTATGCCAATCTTAGGAAGTAGTAGTCCCTATGCTGTGTGATATTATTTAACGTTATCAGGCTGTGCTACATTTGTTTTGATGAAAGAGTAGATAAGAATAGGAGGACGATACTTTGATGGCATAACTTTGGAATTAAATGCACTGATGGATGGTTGGTTTCATTTTTCTCTACAAATTATTTTTATGGAACCTAACTATCACATTAATTTGAAGTTGCAGAACTTGAAAGAAACTTTGTCTAAGTTTTCTTTGAGGCTATTCTCTCTTCAGAGTATCTGAAATACAAGGTGGAAGCTAAAAATGGGCTGATAGTTTGAAATTCTTAAGTAAGGTTAAATGCCAAGACCTTTTCCACATCCATTAGGCTGTAAAGTAGCAAAAGATCCACCTTCAAACTACTTCATCCATACTCTCATCTTCCTATCCTCCTGGTAAAGCCAGGAAGACTGTTCCATGAATACACTCTTACTTTGCTCCCAATGCTCCACCCTTGTAACCTCTATAGTCTGGGCATGGTACCTGCTGGCAATCTCGGCCAGAGCTACATGTGGAGGGATCCACACAGAGATCCCAAAGTGGTAGACTCCCATAGGCTTGACAACTGTGTGGAGGCCTGAGATGTGGTGTCACAGGAGGAGTCCATGTTGGGACTGGAGAATGGGTCGTGGCCCACGGCGTGCATCCAGACTGTGTGCTACTGAGAGTGTGCTATGAGTGAGTTAGGTGTATGTGCTTGTCTGTTTTGCAAGTGCTATTATTTCTAATTGGTCTATTTCCTAAATAGCTCTGATATACTGAAAAGTAAAACCTTTTAAGAATCTGTTAGCAGCAGGCTAACCAGTGTGATTGGGGAGATTGCCTCCATATGTACAAAGAGTATACTCTGATTCAAAGTAGAATTATATGACAGGACGAGAGGGAATGGCCACAAGTTGCACCGGGGAAGATTTAGATTAGACCTGAGGAAACATTTCTTTTCTGAAAGAGTGGTCAGGCACTGGAATGGCCTGCCTAGGGAGGTGGTTGAGGCACCATCCCTAGCGCTGTTCAAGAAGCGTTTAGATGAGGTGCTAAAGGATTTAATTTAGTAGTTGGGTAGAGATAGTGATAGGAGGATGGTTGGACTAGATGATCTTATAGGTCCTTTCCAACCTTATGAACTTATGAACTTATATCAGATAGATCCCCTTGTAACTTCTTGCAAGACAGAAAAAAGGTGATTAGAATGGAAGAGTCTTTGGCATGTAACTAGTTTACCTGTTCAGTACACAAAAATCAAATGTTTGATCTAAATCGAGTGAATAGATAGGCAAAGAAAAAGCCTTTTCTTCACTTAGGCTACACAAAAGCTCTCTCTTAAAAGCCATTGTCTAAGTTATACAGATCTATTTGTTTCTAATTAAACTTCTGTATCAAGTGCTATACAGGCATTTCTACTACAGAAGTTTTATTTCAGTTTAAATTAAGTAGGCTGAGAACAGACTGATAAAAGCATTGACAGTACCTAAATTAGCCACTGCCCAATTTTGACAGTAGAGCTCAACTGTAATGGTCAAACATTACCACAGAATGTATCAAAGCTTTGCAGTGGCAAAAATAAGAGGTTATTACCATCTGCCAAACTTTACTATTGATCTAAGATCACTGAAACTCTGAAGGTGGCAGGAAATTCACGAACAGAAAGATCCATTCCATCCTGAAAAACATTTTCCTTGAATTGCTTGTTAGTAATCTAATTCTGTTTGAAATGAAAAATGACTATAATATGCACATGATACTAGGTAAGCCAGTACAAATTTTTATTTATTTATTGCCTACTGCAGAACAGAGTTCTGAAACTACTTTTATTTCTAGGTGTTGGTTTTGTTTTGTCATTGAAAGATAGATGGGTAAGGATGATTATGATGTTTATTCTCACATTCTACATAAGTTCATTCCTTTCCTCCCTTCTGTTGATACTTTTGAAAAAGTCTAAAGAAGTTCTGTTGCCTAATTTATATGCCCTTCTCATGCTTGCCTGCTGCCAGTTTAGATGTCATCTGCAATAACAATGAAAAATTGCTGCGTGCCTCATGCTCTATTCTTCTCATCTGCTTTAAAAGCTCACTCCAGCTACCAGAAGGGAGTTCACTTGTGCGTAGTAACAAATGTAATTCAACCTCACTAAGTCACAGTTTTTTCATCTTTAAACCTATTCTGTACAGCCTGGAAAACTCATTAATGGAAAGACTCTCAAGTCTAGTTCATCTCTTTATGGGAATGGATTAGACTACCAAATAGAATGCAATTCTTAAAAAGACATAGTTTAAAGACATCCTCAACTACACTTGCGAGTGCTTTAAAGTTATTGACACAAGCAGTACTACTGTATTACCTCTTGTAGAATCTTAAACAATTGAGTGTACTTAACAGTAGTGAGCAACATGCAGAGAAATTTAACACAGTTACCCACTACTGTTACCATGCAAGCGAACTGTAGTTCAGCAACTTGTATTACCTGAGGTGTGCAGTCACTTACTCTTTCACCATGCTGATGAGATGGTACTAGCCAGACAGACCCTCAGAAGGTGTCAGCAGTGTAATAAGTCACCATGTAATTTCCATGTTAACTAAGAAGGCAACAACTCCTGCTTCATTCCAGCAGAAGAAAAAAAAAGTCTCAATAATGTGACCCTTAGAATAACTCACAGCGAAATCTGGATATCTAGTTTGAAATGCCAGAGTTACTCTGTCTTGTGTGTCAGAAATAATGATTAAACATCTGTGGCCCAAAGCCCTTAAACAGAATTCTTCTGGGAAAGGAAAAAGAAAAATGAGAAAAGGAGAGCAAGATGTGGAAAAAAGACGAATGCAGTAAGAAATGTTTTGTGGGGGTGACTACAGAGAATCAGTGTTCAATACTACTTCATGAAGAAAGCATTATTTCTCATCTTTACTGAAGATATAGTCATATGTTCTGAGTATGCTAAAGTATAGGACGATTTATTGCAACATAAGCTTCTTGACACTTGCCAATCTCTACACACTGCTGGTGTGGTAGAAGCAAGATTTTAAAGGAAGTCCTGGATATAGCACAACAGTATATTTTACTGAAAGCAGTATAAAGTCAAGCCACGATTAACACAAAATAAATTGCTTGGTTAAAAGTGATATAAGACTACAAACTTACAGCAATACATATAAATACAGGAAATAAACCCTGAATTCTGAACCACCAGTGGCTACAGAAGACACAGAATTTTGTAGCATCAGAAGACAAGAAAGTTCAGCGCTATCCTTATGAAGCCTTCCACTAAACAAATCATAGTCTTCCAACTCTCTAAGTCAACATTCAAGAAACCCAGACAATGCTGAATCCTTCCTTTTGGATACATATCACCCTCCAGGAGTAGAAATGGCTTACTTATTACGATAAAAATATACCTATTTCTACTAGTATCTGATTGCTATTCTAGAGCAAGAAGCACTACAATGACGAATACCCATCATGTTCAAATCCGCCTTAAGTAGCCAGCTTAACTTTTTAAAATATACAAAACACAGTAGGAAACTTCCACTGCAGAAGTTTCTGATGGTTATGAGGTTACGTTTGAGTTCAGGAAAAATCAACTTTTCTGATTTCTACTTAAGCCATAAATGCTAAAATACATGCTATGAAAAGAGAAACTACTGTTTACTGCTATTGCCATGTATTCATAAGCTGCTTTTAAGGAGCACCAAAATCACGAGACTGGCATACTAAAGCTTTTTTTTTCTTTTTAAAGGGGTTGCTGTGTAACTCAGTGGAATTGGCAGCTATTGCAGCTTTGTAATTCAGAAATATCAAAGCTAGAAGGGGAAGAGTATGAAAGGGAGATGTGACTGAAGGTTTCATTTGTAGCCTGGACTATGAGGTATCTCAAACAGAATTCTTACAGTATATAATTCTGGTATTCTGGTAAAGAATTTTGTAGCCAATTTTTAAGGTGTTTGAATACATTATTTCTAGTTATGCAAGAAGTCTCACCAACTCAACGACTTTATTGTTTTTTTCTTTTTCTTTTTTTTAACACCAAACTTGGCATTTTCATAAAGAAAATAATGAAGCCTTGCATAACTGTAATTTTTTACTTGCTCTACAAGCATTTCTGTATGTTCTTCCTAGTTTATGAACAGAGAAATTTAATCTTCTTTACTTGCCAAAATCAACCTAGAACACCTTGCCAATATAATTCCGAACATACTGCTATATTGATCCTTTATTTGTATACTCAATTATCATCTTGACTTTGACACAGTGTCAACATTTTTCAGAAGCAACAGCTGTCTAAATAAGTACTAGGTGATATTAAGAGTATGCATTTTAACTGAATTTCTCTTAGGCAACGTTTCAAGTATTCGAGCTCTTCCATATTTCTGTAGTCATAGTATTTTCTGCTATAAGATTTGATTTTCATAAGAGTAGTAACAGTACCTTCTATTATTTTGAATCCTTGAGAAGTTCTGATATACAGGGCTGATGTTTAAATAGACTAAATCTCACCAAAACAATCAAGATGCTGTATTATATTATCATAAATACACAATCAAATACATTACATGCAGCATACATACAACTTTGAAACAAACACTACTGCATTAATGCATGTATAATGCACATCACATAAGGCTGTCTCGCAGAAATTGTACCAAGAGTGTATCTACATCAAGTTAAGAGGAATAAATAACTACTGACCAATGGTTCTTTTCTTAGACTGCTTCAAGTACCCTCAATAATTCTTAATTCTTAAATCTAGTTCTGGTCTTTTAATGTTACACTGCATCTTGTAACATACACTAACCATCACACATGTTGATCCTGACTATGGCTATTATGAAGTACAGCAAATCAAACAGTAGTAACAACATTCAACAGCATTGTATTTCTAGGAGAGAGGGAGGCAAAAAATAAAACAAAATTAGGAAATAAAAAATGTGGACTTTGGTATGCAACTTAAGTCTGTCATTAGCTCATAGAAGTATTCATAAGTAGAAGTCAAGATTCTCAGAAAAATCCATGAGATGACTTTGATATTCCATTTGCATTACCAGAAATAATTTAGGCAGGATTTTTCTGTTCTGACTGCAGTGCTATTTTCTTATTTGCCGAACAGTTGAACACTTAATAAAATCCAATGGAAAATACAACCTAGAAATTCTTGAAAAGAACCATCAGGAATGGAAAGGCATAAAATGCAAATCACCTTCAAAATTTATTATACTAATATATGCTGGAAAACTTTACATCACAGCTCTGTTTCACGTTATAGCAGTGACTACTTTGTTTTAAAGACTGTACTCAATATGCAAGGCTGCAGGCTTGTGTGTTCAGTTTTAATTGAAGGAAAATCTACTAATTACTTATTAATCCAGTACAGTGATTTTTCATATGCTTTATTCATACAGAATAAATTCTTGTGCCTTTAAAATTTTAATAGATAGAAGCTACTCTGTGGTGAATATAAACAGGTTATTTCACACTCATATCAATGGTTCAAATCCAGATAATGTTTCCGGGGACCAAGAGAAACCATCTGTTTAGAAGCCTACTTGAAATGAGTTGATGATCTCAAATATAACCCCAAACGGGAGTATGTTCTTTCCCAGACTGATTGACACACATACTGACAGACAGCAGAGAACAAAAACTGACCTATTTTCACATCAAGAGCTGAACCTGAAGAGCAAAGATGAAATATATTGCTGTGGCAAAAAGCAGAAACTTCTATTAATACTGCTTATATCAAAATTCTTCTGCAGACATTGAGAGATAATTTCAGTTGTCATCAATTGAGGTCAGTACATAGGTACTAAATTACACAAAAGAATTGGAGTAAGGGATAGTCTGTTGTTCTAACTATCTACATAGTGTTTTTCACATGTTCTCGCTTAGAACAATCAAAGTCTCTTTAAAGTGAGTGAGAGCTGGTTGAATCTTGACATAAAGTAGATTGATATAAATGCAAAGTAACTCATCCCTCCTTCACAATAAATGTATTTCTTCCAGTCCAAGTTGTTTGTCTCTCCTTCTACGATTTTCTCAACTGTATCTCCCTTTAAACTTCATTTACTCTCTAATTGAACCAGATATTACTCTTTCCTCAAGAGATTTAAGCTAACTTACATTTCAGTTTAGTATTAATTCAGACAGGCAAAACCACACTCTGCAAACAGTCCTAAAACTAATACAGAAGTCAGAAAAACATAACTATCCTAGTATTAAGTATTCAGTTTAATGTATAAGCACCATTCCTCTCTCTTTTTTTCTAACAGTATAAGCAGCATAGTGTCCATACACTCAAAACAGGTTAGCTGCTACCATCAGTGTTTCATTAGAATTCACTTTGTCATACAGAATACTGACAGGTTCTTCCACCTCATCTGTCTTCTCACCAAGAAAGTGCCTTCAGCACTAAACAGGCATTGGAACAGTGGCTAAATCTAAGAAGTTCTGCCTCACACCTTCCCCTCCACACTGTCAGAATCTGCAAAAATGACCAGGAGTTCTCTAGTCTGTTTTCCACACAAATGAAGAACTAGTAAAAGCAATAGCATCCTGTGGCTTTTTTGTACTTGATTCCTTTTCAATACAAAAAATAACAATAATAATAATAAAAATAAAAAATAAAAAAAATAAATTCCAATAAGCATAGATAACAGTAGCTTTTACACATGGCAATACCACTGCAAAAGAAAGCATGCCTATGCTTTAATTGGTTATCTGCATTTTAAAACAGAAATAAAATGAGATCCTAAAGTCAGACTGACAACAAAGGAACCAAATGCTGTAATGCGATACTTGTATGGCTCTAGATCATGACATTATGAATCCACACTAGGATTGTAGTTCTGGCTTCCAAGAGTGCCAGCAAGCCACCCTTGATCCATGTGAATGGACTGGAAATAAAGCTTCATGTTCATTTTATCTACCCATGACTTTACAAAGTGATGCAACAACTTAGCAGAACTGAAGCCATCCTCACTTTCACAGTTGTTACCTGTGATCCGTTCACTGTCTATGTACAATCTCCATCAAAACTTAGTACAGCATTTCTCTGTAATTGGTCTGGTCTAGACCTTGATTTAGTGGTTGGAAAATGTGCCCACACCACGAGGGTTAAAATCATGTAATTTTTAAGATCTCTTACAACCAAAGTCATTCAATGATTCTGTGATTCTAATTCATCATCACTTTATTTTTTTTTTATTTTTATTTTTTTATGAGAAGGGCTGTATATTTTGTTTCAAGCTCATACAGTATTTGAACAAGCTGGCCCTGATCCATAATGAGGGAATCTACTCATTTTCACAATAACAATCAAACTCGTTTAAGAAGTGGCTAAGAAAAAATTCTATCCAATGGCTGAAAGCCATTTATCCTGGATTATTACAGGGTCAGAATAAAAAGAAAAAACACAGCATCGTTGTAAGAACTCTATATCAGGTTGTTTTTTTTAACATTAAATATCAGTGAAGAACAAAAAACACAGTGAAATGGTCTTCATTCAGGAGATAACTTATCCAATAATATATAACAAAGAGATTTTTGTATTCTTTAGACTCTGAAGTAATAAAAATGTGAAATGCCAGGCTACCAAGTTTCTGAATAGACACATCAGGAGATCTAAATTGTAGATGTTCTCTACGCAAAGGTGACCTTGCTCTTCAGTGCAGATTGAAGAAAACTGACAGCAGTGACTTTTGTCCATGTTTACTCTGTCCATGCCCTTTTTGCTTTGATTATGATGAAGACAGATATTTATTTCCCTCTTCCATTAATTTGTCTCAGTTATCACCATTACCTTCTGGGCAAACTGGACTTAAAATTCATTTTTTTTGTTCTGCCTTCAACTGAGATAATTAGACCCAGAATAACTTAAAATCACTTTCAGGTGAGCAGTCTGTGGACGAGTCTTGGCAAAAGCAGTCTCTCCATGTCTATTCTTTAAAGCTAGCTGCTAGCAACTAAAGTATCCTGCATAGAAGCTGTTTTCATCTCCAAGGGTCTTTGTGATTACTTGATCGTGTCTACACTAGGAATATTTTGCTGGAATAAGTGTTTTCTCTGCCAGTGACTCCTGATTGGCCTTGACAGGTAATCAAAGTTTCCCACCAGGTGATCTGTTATTTAGTCACCAATACACTAAAGTGCAAACTTGAAAAACTACCTTGATGTGTGTGGCTCCCATCTTTTTGTACCAGGGGTTCTAAGTAAATAAAGTAGCATCACGTTTAATGAGAACCATGTATCACATTCATCTGTAACTCATCCAAAAAGAAAAGTAAAAGAAAAGCCAACAGAGTATAATCCCACTTTCCTAATGGATTTTGATACCTGAAAGATACATACAGAGCACTCTCAATATCAAATACTAGAAGATTGCCACAGTATTGTGGATTACAATAGTTCGCTGGAGAGCATATTTTCCACAGTACCTTCTACCTTGTTCAAGTCTAATGGCAGAAACTCATGAGAAATTCAACAACTGCCCTTGACTAATGAAGGACTGAGGACAGAATGGCTCTATTTGGCTTCAGTAAACTTGATTCTCTGCAGAATGATAACTTTGGTATAAAGCAATTCAACTAAACTCCCTGAAAATATACAAGGCAGAATAAATTTTGGACTTCAATTAACATTAACTTTCTTTAGAAATAGGAAAAATCACAACCTTAAACTTCCACCTTCATGTTACTGTGAAAATGGAGTATAATTTACAAAACTAGAAATGGTTAACTACCATCCCATGCTTAAAATGGCTACAGATGCATTTTTTGCAAAATAGCATTTTTCATTCAATGTTGCATTTTTTTTCTCCCAAGAGAAATACTTCAAAATCCTTTCATCACTCTATTATATTATTTACTTACTGTTTGTTTTAAGTAATATTTCATGGCACATAACATCCTCAAAAAAATAAAAGTAAAAAAGCCCCTATCCTGAGCAATTTAAATCAAAGTAGTCACATGTATTTCTAGTTTGTCTGATTTTTTAATCCTTACCCCTAAATCCTTTGTCACTTAGCATGCAATCTTCCTATAACTATCAAGACAGTTCCATTAGTACTTGACTTCTGTGTCAGCAGGACACTATGAAATAAGTATTTTACATTTGAAAGGGATATCTGAGCAATACTGCAATATATACATCTACTGAGATATTAAATCAATTAATCAGTAAAAGGCTTAACATAAGAAAAGTTGCTAAATCAATAATTTGGATAAGATGAAGCACTTTTTTGTTTAAATATTTTCAGATTTATTTAAATTACAATTTAATTGACGGAGTGTTTTATGAGTCAGCTCGCTCTTAGTCTCTTTACAAATCCACCTACTATCCATAAAGTAACATTTCAATATTTTTTTTCATTCCCTCCCCCCCCAAACTTATAAATCTAATCTTCACAGTAAAGGAGCTTTCCAACCCAAACATAATTAGTACTACAAGGTTAACCATTTCTCTTGTTATCACTTCCTTACTGCTGCTGATTCTGGTCCCTCTTTTTAGTTTGTTACTGGATTCAGTCTTGATTATGTGACAGGTAACAAGAAGTCTTTCTGGTTATCTCCAAAACATAATATTTTGGATCTGCCTTGTTTCCCTTTACAACAGATAGGTATTTCCTTGGTACTTGTAGACACCCAACACAATCCCAAAACACATGAAGAGGATTAGGTACTCATGAATGGGAGTGATAGGATACTCTGTTAATCACTAGGGGAAAAAAATTGTAATTATTTGAAAGAAGATCACTAGTTTGTTTGTTTTGTCTCAGAGCCTTTCTAAGTTGTGGTCAAACAATAAGCTTCACACAAGTAAAAGCTTTATAAATCAGCTAATCTCATTTAGTGACAGTGATCTTCTCTTTTTCAATATTTACAAATCTTAATACAATTTACAAAATGTATAGATGCATGCTTAGACCTCTAGTGTTAATAGATATTCAGTAGTTGAATTAACTCTTTGGGAATAAAAATTATTGGAAAATATGAGGCTGCCCTAGTGAATATGTGACATGACTCTCAAGTCCCGTAAATCCTTCACCTGCCCACAATAATAGACCCTGGGGCAATGCAAGTGCAAAATACTTCAGTATTCTCCCCATTACTCGGGTCAACCCTGAATAACAAGAGCAAAGGAGGTATTTGAGCTTTACAATGTTTCTTCACATAATCTTTCCAAAAGAATTACATTTCCTTGTTGATTTTTACACTCTTCACATATTCACATATGTATTTTAATAGCAGAAAACACTACATATTACAATAAGATTCTTTCACATTATTGTATTTTTAATTATTATTTGAGACCAATGTGTAGATGGGAAATTTAAGCTTGGCTGATAAATCTAGAGATGGAAAAGTTTTGCAATAGGTTGTAATAATTTGCAAAAGTTTGCCATAATATTCAAATGCAACAGATAGGAAATGCACATTTTATAATATCATAAATACTAGAATTAATTCAGTGATGATATTAAAAAATTATGTTTAATTTATCCCATTTTGTTTGGTCTGATTTATTAAAACAATCCTCAAACTTAATCATAAAAAATCATTCTTTTCTAATGCATTTCTACTTTCTTAAGAGGTATTCTATCATCATAGCAAATTTGATGACTAGAATCAAATTAGAAAAAAAAAAGGCGATTTCATATTGTCTGGAGACAATAAACTATTTACTATAATAAAAAAAACATTCATTTTCCTCAAAAAGGAATTCTTAAGTAAGCAATTTTTTAAGGCTTTTGTGCATTTTTAAAGGGCAACTCTATGAGGAGTTTCCAGACTTGGAAATCAGATTTCTGCTCCTATACAAGGAAAAACCATTAACTCTTTTCTTTTTTTTTTTTTTCTTAACATTGCATACTTGCAATGATAATTTTCTTATTTTTGTTTTAATACAATTTCAGCAATTTGGATTGAAGACAAGATTTAATAACATACCACAACGTTTCCATTCTTTAGGGTAAACTTCCATTGTTTAGGGTAAACTGTTATATGAAATGAAAGAATTTTCACTGTTAAAGCTTCCTTTGCTACATTCTGGTTATAATTGACAGTCTGAAAACAATTGAATTAGCTAGAGATCCTGCTCTGAAGACGTGAGCTAGACTGAATACTAACCCTGACTTAATCTCACTGTTTTCTTGATCTTAAACAAGTGTTAAACACAAGCAGACCACTGCTAAGTAGTGCACTTACACAGATAAGACACTGGCTTCTGGTTTGTGCTTCATGCAGTTATTTCCACATTTGTACCAGTGAAGCTCCAAAGGACAAAAAAAAAACATAAATAAATAAAAAAAAATCAATAGTAATATACTGGATCAATTGAAAATTGTTTTCCAGAATATCCTGTTTAGTGTGTGGTTCACATACTCTAAAATCATATGTGGTTAGTCATCAATTTCAGATCATTACAAGTCTTGTTTTTCTTAAATCAGATCCACCTTAGGAAAATACACATTAGCTCAGAAAAGACCAGAAGAATTCAAATTGCATAAAGAAATCATTTCAAAGTCACCACTGACAAGCTGTAGTTCTCCTCCTAGATCATAATAAATGTACTAGATCCATGACTTTCTGAGCTGATGACTGCTGGCACTGTTTAGCTTGTGTTAAAGAGATCTTATTTTTCACAGAACTTATGTTCAGTGTGTGCTGAAAATTATGTTCCTTTAAATCTGGAACTTGGATACTCATAAAGTACTACATTTTCTGAAAATCTTGGCAAGCATGCCTAACCTTGAAGTGATTAGAAAACAAAAAAGAAAAAGAAAGCATCTCTTGGTAGAGATCCAGCCATGATAGCATGAAGGCAGGCAGATGTATGGAGGAACAGAATAGGGAAAGAAATAGAAGAAATAAAACTAAATGTCATTCTCTTTTGGAAATACAGTTTCATAGGAATGATAGTAATGATGGTAGTTTAGAAAAGACAGTGACAATTGTCACATGCAAGTGGTCACTTGAAAAAAACAGAATATGTCCAATGGAAAAACTTTACTATTTGTAACATTTGATCAATCTCAAAGAAAAGAAGTATGAATTTGGAGCTTCAATTCAATATTGATCTCTCAGTTTCAGAAATTAAGAAGCTTAAATTAAAATAAGAGAATCATTTCATATCTAGAAAATAAAAACTAATTTCCATTAAAATGATGTATGTAGAAATAGTGATTCTTATGCTAAGGTTAAAAATAGTAGAAATTCTATTCTGGTATCTTCTGTAGGTATCTTCTGTAATGCACCATCTCTTTATTAGGTGAACACTGAATATGAAACATATGCAGTGGCATATGCACCGCTATTAAACAATTTTGTACCACAGTACAAAGTTTGAACAAACAAACAGTAATAATTTTCAGAATGTACGATGTTTAAAAAGAACGCTACGTTTCTGTATGAAATATTTTAGGCTAATTCTAGAATGAATGTTCCAATATTGCTAAAACTGGAAAAGATTATAGGTTTCCTCCTTTGCTTCTAATCCAGCTGGTTCATTCCCTACATCTGACAACAGCTGATGAATAATTTTTCTGACATATTCTTTCCTCTTTCCTGCCTTCCTTTTCCTCCTTCACTCTTCAAGGGAAAAGAAGAACACTTCAACAATAAATTATATTGCCTAAATTAGAAGGAAGATTCAAGCATTAGCAGTGTTCTTGAAATTACTTTAAAATACAAATCTTTATTTAAAGTGGCAACATATTATATACTAATAGTACATTTATGACTACCAACTTATAATAATTCAGTTCAACAAACAGCTGACAAGGTGATAAATCCTACATAGCTTGACAAGATGTCCCCACTAAAATTCATTTTAGCATATTAAAAAATCGGTTACATACTACTTTCCCTGGAACTTGATTTTGAATTAAAACAAAACAGGCTAGGCTATTATCTGAGTTTAAAGATAATGCAGAGATTTGTCTTACCAAGTTAACAACGTACTGTACAGGCTTTAATAAAACTATAATTTCATAAGCTAGGGCTAAAAAAAAACATCTACAGCCAGCAGCAAGCAGGAGGTACGATGAACAAAATCTTCATGAAAGGACAAGTCTAGGGCAAAGTAGCACTGAGGCTTTGACCATTTTGTCCTTCTCTGTAGGGAGTTATCCCACACAAGACTAGACAGAAAGATCATTTTCACCACCAAGTTGTTATACTGTCATTACTGAGATGGTCTCTGCAGGTAGCAATCAATGAGACACAAACGTTTCAGTATGGATTGGCAGGTGTTTTTCATCTCCGTTTAAAGAGAACAGAAAAATAAAAACAGCATGCAGAAAAGATGCTACTATTATTCGGTCCAGATTAGTCAAAATTCGGCTAAAACAGAAATAATTCTTCACACCCATACTAGGTATCTGCTCTCATTGCTAACATCTGTTTTTCACATAATTTATTGGAATAGGAGGAGACTTGTACAAAAAGTAGAACAGGACAAGTTAGCATCTATTACATTTTCATTTCACCAGGGGGGAGGTCATGCTCGACCAACATGGTGGTCTTCTATGTCATTACTGTCTGGGTGGATGGGGGGAGAGAAGTGGGTGTAGTCTACCTTGATTTCAACAAGGCATTTGACGCTGTCTCTCACAGCATCCTTATAACAAAGCTGAGGATGTGTGGAATAGATGAGTGGATGGTGAGGTGGGTTGAGAACTGACTGAGTGGCAGAGCTCAGAAGGTTGTGATTGGTGGTGCAAGTCCAGTTGGAGGCATGTACTTAGCGGTGTTCCTCAGGAATCGGTGCTGGCTCTGATCCTATTCAGCATCTTCATCAGTGATCTTGATGAGGGGATAGAGTCCACCCTCAGCAAGTTTGATAATGATACAGAGCTGGGAGGAATGGCTGACGTGCCGGAAGGCTGTGCTGCCATTCAGCAAGACCAGGACAAGCTGGAGAGTTGGACATGGAGGAAGCAGATGAGGTTTAACAAGAGAAAGTGTAGAGTCTAGCACTTAGGGAGCAATTACTGCATGTGCTAGTACAGGTTGGGGGATGAGCTGCTGGAGAGGAGCTCTGAGGAGAGGTACTTGGGTGTCCTGGTGGATGACAGGTTGGTCATGAGCCAGCAGTGTGCCCTGGTGGCCAAGAAGGCCAATGGGGTTATGGGGAGCATTAGAAAAGAGTGTGGCCAGCAGGTCGAGGGAGGTGATGGTCCCCCTCTACTCTGCCCTGGTGAGGCCTCACCTGGAGCACTGTGTCCAGTTCTAGGCTCCCCAGTACAAAAAAGACAGGACCTCCTCAAAGGAGTCCAGCAGAGGGCTACAAAGATGACAAAGGGAGTAGAACACCTCCCTAACGAGGAAAGGCTGAGAGACCTGGGTCTGTTCAGCATTGAAAGAAGAAAACTCAGAGGAGATCTGATCCACACCTATAAATATGTAAGTAGTGGGAGGCAAAGGGACGAGGCTGGACTCTTCTCAGCTGTGTGTGGCAATAGGACAAGGGGAAATGGACACCAACTGGATGCCTACCTGTGCAACCTGATCTAGGGAGCTGCTTTGGCAGGGGGGTTGGACTTGATCTGTAGAGGTCCCTTCCAACCCCTACAAGTCTGTGATTCTGTGATTTTAAATTTGCAAAGGTGGGCATCAAAGTTATTACACCACTAAAATAATATTTTATGAATTTCAAAATGAACATTCAACAGAAGAATCCTAAAAATACAGCTTTTGTGAAGAATCAAAATAGCATTTTAGAATACTGTTAAAGGATCAACTTGTTCCAAACTAATGCTACTGTGGCATTTCTCTGTGATTTCTGTGTAGAATATGTTACATAATGTAGTTGGATTTCTATTCGCATTGAGGACAGAGACAATAAATGCTGTTTAAATTTCTCTGTAACAAGAGCTAACATAAAGAGTTCAGAGCTTCATAAAAAACCCAACCCAATCAAACAAATAAAAAAACCTTACAGGTCGGAAAGTCTTCATCCAAAAAATAATCGAGAAAAAGAATAAATTCAAACACTTGTATGGATAAGAACTGCTAAAGTGCTAGTCTTTTTAATGCTTCAAAAACATATTTGTGAATGCTGTATATCATAGATGCACTGAGACTACTCAATTCAAGCATACTATTTAGGAAAAGATACCTTGTTTTTTTAAAAGTAGCTTATTAATATAAAATGAAAAGATTAAGCAGGGTAGGTGGAGGAATATTTTACAAATTCATGCAAATCACCATTATGGATTATAAATATGATATGTGTGTAAATCTAAAATAAAATAAATGATTTCACTGAGAGTCTGCAGTACGCAGCAAGTTATGGCCCTGGGAAAGAACCATGTCAAATACCATTTGATGCTGCTCAGCCAGGCACATATAAAGGCACATTGCACCAATAATATTTGACAACACTGGCTGTGCTTTTTCTGCTTCAGTGGCAAGCTTGTCCAAATTCCAGGCAAAACAACACACAAATAACATATAAGCAGCTACACTGTCAGCATCATCCATTTAAAGCAATGACCACACTGGCTTCCTAATAAACATACTTCACATTTCAGGTTTGAACTGATGAAATTACAAGGGGAAGAAGAGAAATTTACTAGCCTTGGGCCATCAGAAAGACATCATGTGAAAACAAAATTACCATCACTTAGCTTGACATTCAACTTTAATGTCCAGGAAGCACTTATTTTTCTTCAACAGTGGTTCCAATGCACTTATTTTTTTCCACAGCAACTACAGGGTACAGCTCCTGCAGCTGGGACAGAGCTTTCAATAGAATGGCTTTCACTTCACATTCAGAAGTGGATGCATCTCAAAGTACTGATTTTAGTAGCTGTATTTTTGTAACCACTGGTAAGGAAAAATACCAAGCTATGTAACAACATTTATTATGTTGCTGAAGCTTCAGACATGAATAATTTCCTGTACAGTCTGATTTATATGCATTACGAGAATGATCTGTGCTGAAGTCGGGAAGGGACAGACTTCTTCTACAACTTCCACAGCCACAACAATGAATCACTTTTGTATATTCTCAAAAAAGAATTCATGTTCTTGTGCTACAGCAACAATACAGATTGGTTTTCATACCATCCTTTGTTTTTTCTTTTGTCTTTCCCTGCCCTGATACAAGAGTCAGAGGAGGAGCGTGAAGATACTTGATGTTTGACAGAGGTGTCAGCCCAGAGCCTTCCCAGGCTCTTCCTTGGTCTGAGACATTTGACCCCATTTAACCCGTCTAAGAAGCTGTGATCAGCAGCAGACCACCCTATGACTCAAGGCAGAGACAGCTCCCTCCAAACTGGGACATCGATGCAAAGCCCCAGGAGTGATGGCTGAACCTTAAAAAGCTATAATGTCTCTGCTGTTGTGTGGGGATACTGACAACGTGTTAACTCTCCTATACCAGTTCAGGGCAAGTCAAAAAGTGAGAGGCTTAAACTACTCTCAGTACTGATGACATGCTTCCAGACACTTCCATTCATTTTCGGTCTCACTTCAGCAATTGTAGCTTGGAAATACTCCATACCCAAAAGCCCTTCTTCAAACCCACAGGAGCTCTGTCAAACAGGACTAGCCATGGAACTGGTACGCTCTGGAATGAACTTTACTAAGGCCAACCCTAATTAACAGCCAACCTCCAAGAATTCACAAGCAATTCACTTGGGGCTTTCACTAATTTTGCAACTGAAAACAATGGGATGGCATGGCAAAAGCCCAGTGCGAACAGTTCCAGCCAGCAGCCCATCAGTCATTACAGCTAACACTCATGCAGTGTTTGAGGGTCTCATTGTTTGGAAAGTACAACTCATTTGTAAGTATCATCTAAATGAATGCTGCCCTTTCCTCCCTTGACAGTACCTAGTGTTCACCAGAGAACTGAGGGAAGAAAGAACAAATTTTTCTAGTGATGTTGATGTGTCAGACCACTACACAGCTTCTTCCCATCTCCTCCATTACAGCCCTCCTTGCAGTTCTAACAACCTTCAGCTCCAGAGAATAAAGCTACCTCTCACGTGTGTGGAAGAAAGTCATCTTTGGTGATAGAATCGGGTAATACATATGAGCCAAATAAGACCTACGTATATTTCACGCTGTGCATCAAATTTCACATTTGATTTCCCTTTTCCTTTCTGCTCAAATGTAGACATAACACAGTACTGTACTATATGTAGCTTCTTCAAACCTGTGTTCTAATAGTAAATAATCAGTGCAAAGCTACCACACTGTTTACGTTCAAATTGACCCTGGGTATTTAATATTATGTGTATTTGTTTATTATCAAAATGGCATTAGATAGTCAATACCATTACTAAATCACTAAAATGTAACATCTAGATTGCATCACTTTCCTGCAAGGGAAGCTCTTGCTCTAGGAAAGTGAATCCAGCACAAGTAGAGATAGAGAAAGTAAGGGCTAATTTTAGGAAAGAGAGGTCCGTGAAAATTACTTAATACTCAAGGATCATCTTCTCTAAGATCAGAATTCATGCATCCTAACAAAGAGGAGGTGAAGCAAAAATGCCAGGAGGCCTGCATGGATGATCAAGGAGCTCCTGGCCAAGCTCAAACGCAAGAATGAAACCTACAAAAAATGGAAGCAAGGACAGGTAGCCTGAGAGGAATACAGAGAATTTATCTGAACAGCCTGGGTTCAGATTAGGAAAGTAGAAGCCCAGAAATAATTGAATCTGGTGAAGGACATCAAAGACAATATGAAAGGCTACTCTACAAGTACCTTGATGGCAGAAGAAAGACTAGGGAAAATGCAGCCCCTCTCCTGAAGGAAATAGGTGGCCTGGTTATCTGGGACAGTGAAAAAGCTAAGGCTGCCTCAGTCCTTACCAGCATAACTGGCTTTCAGGAATCCCAGGTCCCAGAGACCAGGCTAAAAGGCTGAAGCAAGTAAGATAATAACTTTGGTGGAAGAGGATCAGGTCATGAAATACTTAGCAAACTGTACAATCACAGTTCAGGGACCCTGATGTGATGGACCCATGAATACTAGGATACTGTAGATGTGATTACAAGTCTACTCTCGTTGTAGAGAACTGCTCAATCACGGCAACTGAGGGAAGTGCCTGAATACCGGAGGAAAGCAAATGTCAATCCTGTGGTGAACCTGGTGATTTCTTTGTCATTTAATCCTGGTAACCATTTCCAGGCACATGAAGAAGATCTAATTAGCATGGATTCACCACGGGGAAGTCATGCTCGACCAACCTGATGATAAAGCTTCTATAATTGAAATGTCCAGCCTGAGGGATGAGGGGAGAGTAGTGGATATTGTCTTTCTGGACTTCAGAAAGTCCTTTGACACTCTTCCCCTTAATATCCTCATAGAGAAGCTGCTGATGTAAAAGCTGGGTGAGCAAACAGTGAACTGGATTGAAAACTGGATGTATGACCAGGCCCAGAGGGTGGTGGTCAGTGGTGCAAAGTCTTATTGGAAATCAGTAATGAGCAGAATATCCCAGGGGTTAGAACTGAGTCGTATCCTGTTTATTATTCATCTGGATGATAAGACTGTCCTCAGTAAATTTGCAGATGGCACAAAACTGGGTGACTCACCATTGGCTGTGCTGCCATCCAGAGGGATCTTGACAAGGCCGGAGAGGTGGGCTGATGGGGACCCTAATGGAATTTAACAAGAACAGCAGAGTTCTCTACCTTGGGAGGAACAACTCTATGCACTAAGACATGCTAGGGGCCACACTGATGGAAAGCAGCTCTGCAGAGAAAGACCTGGGGTCTTGATGGGCACAAAGTTGAATATGAGTCAGCAATGTGCCTAACCAAGCAGGTTAAGAGAGGTGATCCTTCCTCTCTGCTTTGCACTGGTGAGGCTGTACCTGCAGCACTGTGTCCAGTTCTGGGGCCCCCAGTACAAGAGAGACATGGAAATACTGAAAGAAGTCCAACAGAAGGTCACCAAGATGACGAAGGGACTGGAGCACCTCTCCTGTGAGGAGAGGCTGAGAGAGCTGGGACTGTTCAGCCTGGAGAAGAGGAGGCTCAGAGGGAACGTTATCAGTGTCTACAAATACCTGAAGGGAGAGAGGGTTCAGTAGCCCAGCAAGAAGAAAAGAGGAAATAGGCACAAACTGGAACGCTGGATTTTTTTTGTCTATCAGGAAGCACTTCCTTACCGTGAAGATTATGGTGCACTGGCACAGTTTGCCCAGAGAGGTTGTGGATTTTTCTCCTTGGAGATCTTCAAAAGTGTCCTGGACATGGGCCTGGGCACTCTGCTCTGGGTATCCCTGCTTGAGCAGAAGTTGGACCAGATAGACCTTACCAACCTCAACTATTCTGTTTCTGTGATTCTTCCCCCAGTGTCTAAATATCTTAAACATACTAAGTTAACAATTAAAAAAAACAAAACAAAAAAAAACCACCTACATTAATTGTTTTGCTGACTACACTGGTCAATGATAGGGATTATAAGTTCAGAGTATTTCTGGAGACAGGTCTGATAAAACTCATCCAGCTATAGCGCAGCACAAACTGACTGATTTGGTGCCAAATTGTTTAAGGTTAAGTAAGATACAGTGAAGCACTGGTTGATAAGGAATTTGGCACCAAATTGTTTAAGGATTATTTCTGTTCAGCTTCCCCTCATGAAATGGCATGTACAGCTTTGTGGGAGAAGGGAATAGCAGGGAGGAGGAAAGGGATGAGGCCACAAGATGGGCCGGGAAATCAGTGCTGTTTGGAAGGGAACTTGGAAGACATCTGACCTGTGCCAAAGTTCTCTGTTTTGTCTGAAATTATTTTGTTTCTAACTTAAAACTGCATCCTGATTGACAACCCAGCCTCATTCTGTCTGCCAGCTGGGGACAGTCTGTACTTTCAGTCACTATGAAGACACTCTCAAACAGTTCTCTCTCCCAATTTCACTGGTACATACAGCAAACAGCATGGAGAGTTTAAATGAAAATATGAGGTTAAGACAAAAGCGCTGCACGAAGTAGCTCTTAGGATTTTTAGAAATATGTGGAGATGTTCATCTTCCATAGTTAGAGTCCATAAGATGACCTAATTGCTGAACATGAGTTGCAGGTTTTCACAGAATCGTGGAATCGTAGTAGTTGGAAGGGACCTCCAGATTGATCACTGAGTCCAACCCTCTGGCTAAAGCAGGTTTTCACTTATGACAATTAGTTTGATAAGAGATCACAGCAAGTCGGTTTTTTTTTTTTTTTCTATTTGCTTTTTTACTTTTCTCCCTAATAATAGGAGTACATTAGAGAGCTGGAGCAGAATGTTGTCAGCTTAGTTCAGTGCCTGATGTTGATTCTCCTAACTTCCAACCTCCCACTGGTCTGTAATACTCTAATCAACAATTTTGTCACTTCCCCCTTTTCTACATTCAGCTTTTGTACTGATGTAAGGATTTAAGTTAGTAAACTCCAAATTGAATTTTTGCCATATCAATCACAAGTTCATGTTTATTTAGATTTTCTTACACAACACTTTTGGCATTATACTCTCTAATCTTTCAATACAATTGCCACTGTGGGATAACATATTTTAAGTTACTTTGTAATTAATATTGTGGTTTGATTTTTGAAAGTTTATAAATGCAATTAGCTTGGTATCATGTAGATTCACAACTTGTAGACTCTATAGAAAACAATATAATACAATCTTCTAGAGTCACCAAGTAATTAATTATATATTTTAATTAACTTACATCTTCAAATATACAAGGAAGAAAACCTAATGAACATGGACTCAAACACTTTTGCCTCCATATAAACAATATTCTTAACAGAAAAATGCCTAAAAACAAACTCAGTGTGTGTAAGAAGCCAACACAAGATCTTCTACAACACACTTCTACAAAATGATGAAATCTCAAGAGATTCAGAAAATAAAGAGACAAAAGATCTTTGTTTAGGATAGAGAAAGTTTTTAGAGCTGATATCTACTATTTAAAAAAAATCTATCTTTAGCCTTATCACAGTGCCTACTAGACAGTGTTCTGACAACTTAAATAACTTAATATTTGCTTGTTCTGTTTCTTTCCCACATACTGCTATGATGTACAGTGAAAGTTGTGTTATGTTAAGCCAAGTTAGGTTTGTAATTTTATTTTCAGTTTTGGACTAAATTATATTGGCAGAGTTCTATGAGAAAAACCGCATATCACTCAAGCAAAATGTTCTAGCTCCAACTAATAACACTAAGCCATCAGTTTCATCTCATTAAATTCACTCCTCTCTTTTACAATTAAAAAATTATAAGTGTAAAAATAGGAACATTTGAACAGATCATGTATCAGTAAATTAAATGCATTTTTGCATTAATTTGCAATTCTATATTTGACCTTGATATTTTCCAAGGTTCTGACAATCAAAACAGCAAAACAGTTTGCTGTAAACAAGTACTAACCAGATTTCTTGAGAAAGGAAGATGGCACAATATTAAATGAGTTTTTGAAAATAGGCTTAACTTCTTCAATAGAAGTAAACTGTCACTTAATGAAAGTCAAACAGATTCTTTATGCTTTCATGGCAGTCATTTAAATCTCAACACAATGCTCTATTAAATCCTATAATTGATTTTTTTCTTGCTTTGCCCTACTGCTTAATGAGTATGATTTATATACTGAATTTAATAAAGATGTAAATTTAGAATTATACTGTGAAAGATATTTATCTCCAATCCACAGCTTATGAATTTTGTCATACAGAGAGATGCAGAAGAAACTATTTTAAAAGCTCTGATAGGCAGCAATCTCAGGCCTATTCTTAAGAACTGTCAGTGCTTTTGGTTACGTGACTGTTTACTCTGCCAAGCCTGTTTGCCATTGAAATATCCACACTGTGTATCTTCCTCAAGTGGATTAAAAATATACTACTTTGGAAGAAAGACATTTTGGAGACAAGAATCTTACAAATCTTTCATGAAGTTTTGCTTTCCCACCTGTTTCCACTCTGGCAGAAGGTTCACCTTGGCACGTGTTGATTTTTGTGAAGTGCCTAAATTATTCTCAGTTCCTCTATTTGCTGTACAGATGAGAGATCAGCAGCTACATTCCTATCACCAAATTTCCATCTGCCATCACCTTGTTCCAGCTAAGAACTGGAAGGACCAAGGACTTATACTGTGCAGGAGAAAACTTGAAATTATAATACAGGACCCTAGAATAAAAGAACAGCCTTTCCTATTTGAGGTCATACAGGCAAGTAGGAGGTATGAAAAATCAAGACAGACTTCATTGGTTTTCAATCAGAATGAGAGGTTTAGATAAGGACAGAACTGTCTCCAAGGGGGATGGCTGGACGTTGTATATATTTTTATATGTCCTGGCATCAACACTAGGCAAGAACAAGGGAGGAGGGATGGAAACTGGTGGCCAGTCAGACCAACTACACACGATGGAAAGGTGAATCAAAGAAGAGAAGCGACAGAAGGCAGGAAGGCTCTGGGTCAGAATACTGGATGGGCATACAGACCCTAAAGAGCACATGAGAATGTGGCAAATGATTATGAAGAGCGTGGGGAAGACTATTGTAGGCAGAAGAACTATTACAGATCAAAGAATTTCAGAGAAAAAGATCAGTGAATTGGTGAAATAGGAACAAAGTTCAATGCCATATAGAAGCACTCTCCTACAAGTATCTGCCTTGGAATTCAACTTCTCAGTACTCTTCTGCTCTCCTCAAATAGCTGTGAAACCCACTAACTGTGTGTCTCTCCTCCTACTTTTAAATATCTCCAAGTGAGGTTTTTAATGTATTATACACAACAACAAAAAATCACAGTATTCTACATGAATAAAGATGTTAAAGATCTTGTGCTCACTGGACAAACACAATGAATGGACACACTTGTGCATGATGTGCCTTGCTGACCCATTTATAAAATGGAACCCAAACCTTGTCCTCTTTTCACATGCATGCGGCAAGTTTCTTACTATCTGAGAATCATATTATTACTATCACCAGACAATAAAGTTAAGTAACACAGAAAAAAAATGACTTCATCTTCAGGAAATGATTTGAATGTAAATATCCTCCTGAACAATGAGAAATAAAAAAAAAAAACAACTCTGAGCATCTGCTCTTCTCCTGAGTGTTCTCCATTTTGCTTATATTCTAGAATGCTCTGCCTTAGTTTGGGATACAATCGTACAACTAAAATCACATATACTGAAGCTAGTGGAAAGACTTGCTTACTACCATCAATCTTCAGTTTTCAAATTTCAGATTTAAAAATTTCACTGATTTTAGTCTACACATCGCATGCATTTACAACAATACTGTACTGTGAAGATATTCAATTAATTGTCTGAAAAATACATGAAAAATTTGGTGCAGGGTTTTTAGTGACAAATTATTTCCATTCCAGACTTCAGTTTGCAGCCATTAAATATTAACACTTCTTTCAGTATTTTCATCATTACACAGCTATAGCTTATTAATTTGCTGTTTTAATGTCAAAACAAGAGAAACCATTCATGTCACATCCTCCTGGACAGGAACCTATACATATTAAAATACACAAACTTAAGATAGATGCATAATTTAATAGGTATATAGAAATTTTCATAAATAAAAATAATAGATGTACATTTTACCCCCCAACATACACTTCTGCTACAATCTAGTATATCTCAGTGGGACAAAAATTCAATTTGGCTTATCATCATAATGACAAAGCCCAAATTTACTATCTTTCTAAGTACAACATTCTGAACATTGATTTTCTATAGAACTGAAAAAGTGTTTTGTTTCCTATCTTGGGAAGACTGTTGCACTTTTCATAAAGAATACTTGTTGGATACATAATATTGAATAATACAAAATTATACTATGATAAAAACAGTATTTATGATGAGGATCATAGTTTGAATCATTTATAGAACATTACTTCTGTTGTGACATGTAAGATTCAGGCTCTCCTATTTCTAATGGTGCTGGAGAATACAGATTAATATTTAAAAATACTGCAAAACAAAGAACATTCTACTAAAACTGAGCTTCTTACCTGCTCTGGGTGTTCACTCTCATTATATATTCACTAACCATCCATTCTACTTTGTTGTTATTCATATAAGAAGAATAACACTAATTCACAATGAAATAAGTTACGACAGCACAGAATTCACGTGCATTATTTTTAGACAGTGCTGAACTCATATATTTTTTGGAGACTCTTCCATGTGTTTTCTCACCTGAAGCACTCATTGCATCGGATTATTTCATTTATTCAGACATATAAATAAGGCTAGCTTTTTCAAGCCAATAAACCCATTGATTTGTAAACCATCAGTTCATTTTAAACGTTCAACGTGTCAGAGTACAATTGTTTGTGCCCATTGCCCCTTGTTCTATGACTGAGCACCACCAAAAATAGCTTGGCCCCATCTACTTGACATCCTCCCTTTGTCTATTTATAAGCTTTGATAAGATCCCCTCTCAGTCATCTCCAGACTGAACAGAGCTAGGTCTCTCAACCTTTCCTCATATGGGAGATGCTTCTGGACCCTCACCATCTTTGTGGAGCTCCACTGGACTCTTTCCAGTAGTTCCCTGTCTTTCTTGAACTGAGGAGCCCAGGACTAAACACAGCACTCTGGACATGGCCTCACCAGGGCAGAGTAGAGGGGGAGGATCATCTCCCTCTACCTACTAGCCACACACTTTTTAATGTACCCCAGGATACCATTGTCCTTTTTGTCCACTGCAGGCTCATGGATGACCTGTTGTCCACCAGGACACCCAGCTCCTCTGCAGAGCAGCTTTCCAGCAGGTCAGGACCAAATCTATAGTGATGCAGTTATTCCCCCCCAGGTGTAGAACTCTACACTTGCCATTGCTGAACCTTCATAAGGTTCCTCTCTGTCCAATTCCTCAGCCTGTCCAGGTCTTCTGAATGTCAGCACAGCCTCCTAGTGTGTCAGCCACTCTTCCTAGCACCCTTGTACTGTCTGGACTCTTAGGGAGGGTGCACTCTATCCCTTCATCCAGGTCACTTATGAAGATGTTAAACAAGACCAGACCCAATACCAACCCCTGAGGAGCTCACTAGCTAGAGCCTTCCAATTGGACTCTGTGTCACTGATCAGAACCCTCAGCGCTGTCAGTCAGCCAGTTCTCAATTCACCTGAATGTCCAATCATTTATCCCACACTTTCCAAGCTTACCTATGAGGATGTTATGGGAGACAGAGTCAAAAGTCTTGCTGAAATCAACGCATACAACATTCACTGCTCTTATTTCATCCACCAAGCCAGCTATTACATCACAGAAGCCTACCACCATGATTTCCCCTTGGTGAACTACTACTGTATAACCTGGACAAAAAAGAATTTACCACAGAGCAACCAAGTAAGTTGAACAAAGCCCCT
Source organism: Cyrtonyx montezumae (assembly GCF_038088225.1). Lineage (NCBI taxonomy): Eukaryota > Metazoa > Chordata > Aves > Galliformes > Odontophoridae > Cyrtonyx > Cyrtonyx montezumae. The sequence goes on from NW_027072034.1 coordinate 122,968,404, forward strand.
GCTTTAAATGTTCTGTAGCATTTTCAAGGGAGCTGATGTGGCAAGCTGTTTTTCTTCTCAGCCTCAGGTTTGACTAGTAGTGATATGCAGAGGGCTATGGAGTATTTAGATTCTGTTGTCCAGGGTAGTTTATCCTGCAACTTCATTTACCCAAACTGACTTTGGTTTTTCCAGTCTAACAGACAACAAGATTTTTCTAAGCCAGCATTGTCAAGTCTACAAAATAATTCTTATGTTCAGAAAACTCAAACTCTTTTTCAGCAAGTCCTGCACAACATTTGTAGGGGGCTAAACAGGTAACCACTATCACAGAAGCACAGAATTGTAGGGATTGGAAGAGACCTCTAGAGATCATCGAGTTCAAACCCACTGCCAAAGCAGGCTCCCTACAGCAGGCTGCACAGCTAGGTGTCCATGTTCACATTTTTATCTGGAATGTGACTTGGCAATAAGAAACTGTAAGAGAGGAGAAAAAAGAAGAAAATACTGAGCACTGAAGTAAAGGGAAAAAATTAAAAAAAAAAAAAAAAAGGAGACCATAAAGTGATTACTTAAAATGGAATAAAATATTCCTCAATGGAAAATTTGTGAGAAGAAGAGTAGCACCATGTAGAAAAATACATACAGAATAAGGGAAGTGAAAATTATTTATTTATTTTAGAGAAAGCTGCCTTATCCAGCTGTTTGAATGAAATGCTTATTAAGTATCTAGCCACTTTCAACAACAAAAATATTATAATAAGACTGATGATTTTTGACAGTAAAAGGATGACACATTACCCTCCGGAACTGACTCTACATAACTGTGTGGCCATTCTAGTTATCCCCAACTTGAAAAATAGACATGAATTCCCTTTCAAGTTCATTAATATGACTAAAATCCAGACATGTTTTACATCTGTTTTTCCAGTGATTCAAAATGGAGCTTTCCAGACTGATAAACGATCTACTGGTGATAAAGAACTTTCATTTTGTTTGAAAGGCAGTTTCAAATATATATTTCTTTCTAGTTGTTGTGCTTTCATAAAGTAGCAGTTCTGAAAAGTAGACTATCTTTCTGAGAATCTCTTCTTGCACATTTTAGTCAGGCAACGGTTTCATTGGAGAGATAAAAAAAAAAATAAAATCTCAAGGTTTGTGAAACTACACTGACCTTGAATAAAACTTCCCTAAAATAAAGATTTGAATATAAAAATCAAATTATTTAAATATTATATTGAGAAAATGTCAGAGATTTGCCTAAAAAAACAATTGTAATTTTCAGACCACTTGTTTTGTATATTTTGTATAGTAATTCAGTTTAAAACATGACACAACACGTACATTAAGAGCTACAAGATAACGATCATAAATTGAAACAATAATTTTGCATTTGTACTCTATCTGAGAAAGAGTTTCTCTTCTTCCTGTGCTAGAGTCATCAGCTCATACCAGCTTCTCTTGTTCCACTGATCGTTGAAGGCCCAGTTGGAAAATTCTGAATCTTTGCCCATGCCATCTTAAGTTCCAATGCCACAGCTACCCAGGATTCTGACAAGGTATTGCTTTCTCAACTCCCAGAATTGTCACTGAGAATTCACATTCTAGCAGAGTTTACTACCTTTTTTATTCCTTAACATACTTTTATTAATAAACCCACTGTATACTTAGAAAATCCCTGGATTCAATTGGTCTTCCTTCACAGAACCTTCTAAGAGTGTACAGATAATAAAAGTCATTCAGAGCATTTAAATCCACAATCCCCATACTAAAGTTGCAATTATTTTTCTCAGTGAGTAAAATACAAATGTTGAACAACATAGCTTTCTAGACAAAATGAGGAAAATATTGTGACCAAGAAGTATTTTCTCATCCTCATAGCTTTACTTACCATCATCCCAAAATCACTACCACAGCCGCTGTTAATACGAATGTTTGGTACTTAGATTTTGAATGCAAACATAGAAGACTCAAACTACTATGCTAAAAACAACTGTATCTGTGTTCTGCTGGAAAAGGATAGCCATTCTAAATATAAAATGACTCCTACACTTCAAAAATAAAATTACATAAAGTAGTTACACAGAATATTTTATAACAGGTATTAATCACAATAGTGATTTATTGTCCCAGTACTTGCATCCCTTAATGAAAAAGAGACAAGGACACATAGAATCATAGAACAGAATCATGGAATCACCAAGGTTGGAAAAGACCTACACAATCATCCAGTCCAACTGACACCAATAGCTGTCTCTAAACCACGTCCCTCAATACAACATCTAAATGTTCCTTGAACACCTCCAGGGTTGGTGCCTCCACCACCTCCTTGGGTAGGACATTCCAGTACCTGACCACTCTTTTGGAGAAGTAGTATTTCCTAAAGGCCAGTAGAGCTGATAATGAAATGAAGTACCTTCTTATTCATATTTCTGACTAATCATAAAACATGGAAAAATTCACATATATCCAAATAGAAAAAAATCACCTAAAACCAACTCCTCGTACAATTTTTATTGCTGAGATACTACTTATGAATCACAAAGCAGAACTGTCCAAATGTTCTTGGAAAAAAGGTCAGAACTGTGATCAGCCTAAGCTTTAAGCCATTTGTTGCAATCCCCTAATTCTGCAACGATGTTTGCTGTGTAGTTCCAAGTCGACATAGGGCAGCTAAACAAACAAAGCAATGACAGAGTTTTCTTTCATTTAGAAAAATTGGAGCAGTTGAATTTAATCTTTTTATTTTTCTCATCACGTTAATAAGGTATTACAAATATAATAATCATATTACTACTACTATTAACAAGACAAACTTATATTTGTCATTAATGAAACAAAAAAGAACAGTAGCCTCTTATGACCAGCTTTCATGCAAGCTCTATTCTCGTCACTGCAGTCTCCATGATCTGAATGATTTTAATAAAATTAGATACATAATAAAAAAAGGCCCTGAGAGAAAAGACTAAAAGTCTTAAATGTATAATAGATGCTGTTTTAGAAAACACTGTTTCTCTAAAGGCATTCAGAGCTTACGATAAAACTTGGGGAAGTAAAAATAAGCCATGAGAGTGAACTGAAATGATTACTCTAGCCAGACAGAATTGCCTAACTTGGGAATCTAATCTTAGTGAAGCCAATAAAGATGCAGTACACAGGTGTAAAATATGTAGGCTAAGATGAATTTTGACTATCAAGGCTGCTAATTTACTTCTTACATGGCTAATGGTAATTAACAGGTAGACACTTAACTGCCTGGAAGTAAGACTGCAAAAAAAGTTTTGTGTTTCTAAAATTGCATAATTATTTGCAAGTAACCATGGGAACCAGCTTAACCAAAACGTCCTTTTTAGCAAAGCTTTCAATTATACATATACACTTCATCTCTTCCCTTCCGAAGCTCTTTCTTTCTTCCCCAGGCCTCAACATAAAATATTAATTTAGGTATAAAGAATGAATTTAACTTTTACTATGGAATGGAAAATAACAGTGAAGGCTATAAGAACTGATCTTTTTAACAGCTGCATTCTACCCCTCCACTGAAACTGAAATAATTATACACAGCCCATAAAACAACTGCAATATACAGTGACTTTTGATATAGGGCTTTCACCTGTTGTTCCTACTTCTAATAAAGTCCATTATTCACTCCCTATTATATTCTGAAATTTCAAGAGACCATGAACATGCCCTACAGTAAACAGCATTTTAAAAACATACTCATAAATTTTAAAAATAAAAAGCCACCTTTTCAAGTGATGTTTGGAGAAATTCTGTAATTCTATAAACTTGACTCTTTTCTATGGAAAGGTATTTTTGACTCTCGTAGTAAGTAGCTAGGATAACATCTTGGGATAAAATTTATACATGTATATGTGTGAACTGTACCATGTTCCTGTATTCCTTCAATATTTTTTTAACATGTAATATGACCTGGAAATTAGATATCACTGTTAAAAAATAAACAAATAAGCAAACAAACAGAAAACCATGGAAATGAACTGATGTCTTCTCCTATAATTTTAAATCAGGTTTGACGAAACCAAATATTTACTAATAGCCTGCAAGTGACAGAATGATGAACTACAGGAAGTCAATTAATAGAACTCCTTCTTCTAGCTTATCTGTGATATGTATCTTTAATTAAAAAGCTAAAAAAGTTACCTGTGTGTCATAACAGCCCTACGGGGACAAACAGGTGGCATTTTAGTCATTATATTTCAACGACATCACACAGTGCTTTGAATCTGACCTGGATCTTTGGTTCAGACTCTGGGGAAGAGCCATCTAAATGGGCTCTCCTCAAGGAAGCTTAGTTCAGTTTAAAAAGCAGCATTATTGCAACCCAGGGGTGAAGTGATTGCCTGTCTTGATAACACACTATTCACTGCGAGCACCAGAGAAAGCACTGTGTATGTTTCCATAACTAGGCATGAAGACAAATGTGTAAGTGCCAGGAGCGTGCAGGAGCAAACACATGTAGACTGCAAGACATTACCTGACTTCCTGCCAGGTATGTGACAACTTAGGCAGCTGCCCATCTTCTAGCGATGACTGAGAAACAGAAAGCCAATTTCCTTAAAGTATAGAGTGTCCTGGCATATACAGTCATTGTTAAAAATTCCTGAAGCTATTTGCATGATCTAGAGTTTCAAGGTTTACAAGGGTAGGCAATATGGATACTAAAAATTATCTACCAACCATCTGTGCATCCAAATTGAATTAACTAACACAGAATAAACCATTATAGCTTGTATAGAACACAAACTAAGATACATAACATCAAGAATAAAGTAAGAGCAAGTATAAATAAAAATAAATAAATGATAATAATAATAAAAGACAAGAAAGAATAAAAAGAAAAAATACCGAAACAACTGAGAAGAAAAACTACAACTGAAGGGAAAAAGAGACACTAGAATAGCCATCATCTTTTTTAGCAAGCAGGCAGCTCCATCTACCCAGAAGTCACACCTTACCTTGCAATAACTATTAACTTCAGTGAAAACGTGCTTTATACTTCCTCATACAAGAGGAACTGCCTTCTCTTGGAAAATTAAATGAAATTGTCATAAAAAGCCAAAAGGGAACAGAATTGGAGTATCTAGCAACAAAACTTCTCCATATCAGCAAGCATTCCTCAAATTGACATTTCTGTATATTAAGAATTGTGTCAGCAGGAAGTCCAGTGTGGGATCATGTCCTTGCCATGAATTCTGCCAGACTCCTCCACACAAGAACTATTTTAGGAACTTGGCTTTTCTGTACAGGAATGTGGCTGATTTCATGGATTGTCTTCTAGAAATGCTAATCTGAGGAGTACCCTCTTCATAAGAACAAATAAGGTACCAAGCATACATAATCAAGAAAGGTACCTCAGTCTAAACAGGATACAAGCCAGTTTAACTTTTCTTTATGATACTATCACAAGGCAAATAAGATATCGAGCAATAATGACATACAAAATCCACCCAAAAGCATAGCAACAAATCTCACTCACTTTCGGTTTTGTTTTGTTTTGAAGGAATTTTTGTATTTTATGCCAGACCAAAAAAAAAACCACATATATATTAATCCAGCATGCTTTCCATAACAGTTCTGAAAAAGAGCGATGTGCAGGTTCTGTGATCAGCTCTCCCAAACCCAACTGAATTATTATTGCTTATTAACAATGTACAGTAACCACATAAACCAGACATATATGAAACCACTTAATCTGTGAACAAGCATCAGTATAAGCCAAGTATGAAAAAACACTGCAAATATATGAGATGGCATTCTACATTACTGCAACAACAAATACTGCTTACAGATCAGTCACCATTTGTTACCACCAAATACTTGCTTTATTTTTTTTTTACCAGGCACACTCTAAAAGAAAAATGTAAAGCATTCAGAATGGCTACTTTTATTTGGGTATAAGTGACAGACTTTCTACAGAAAATATACAGGTCAAGGTAACCATAAGGGAAAAACGACAACCAGCAATTTTTCATCAGAGTATGTAAAGGAGCTTAGTGATTTTACTCTTATTTTGACAAAACCTTCAAGTGCATTCTTCTCGCTTTGTCACTGCTTTTGTTTACAGCTAACCAACATAGTGATCCTTTTCACTATACACGAAGCCTTCAAAACATAACTCACAAGCTCTCTCCTTTCTTACATATAATACTATTACCTCTTAACTTACCAAAGAACATCATGAACTTGCATACATTTATTCATCACTTTCTCAGAGTTAGTTTCCAGATACATCTGCTCATCCTTATTTCTTTAATTTCAACCTCTTAGGCTCTTTGAGAGAAATTGAGGGTACAAGTTTCATCAAATGTTAGATGACCAACTAATTTCACTCACAGAAGAGGTAACAATACACATTTTAAGGATTAAATAAATGCTTAAATAAATGCAGTTACTATGGAGATTTTTTTTTTAATGTACAAAGCTGTGATATTTCATCCTTCTTCCTCTGCATTATCATTTCAAGTCCCTAATTCTTTCTTTTCTGTCCAGCTTGGTGTGCCATATTTCCTAACTATAAGTGGCCTAGAAAATTTCTAGTCCCTGAAAAACAAATGAGCAAATTGTTTCTACTGGCACCATTCTAAGATCAACCATGAAAACTGGACTTAAGTAGACAGCAACATGAGAGGTGGTAAATGCTATTATCAACAAGCATTCAGATATTTTCTGTTCTCACATTTTTGGATTTTCTCTTGGTTCTGGTCACGTTTTGTTCCCTTAAACAACTAAAATTGTGATTACTGACTGGAGCCTGGGGTTCACTTGCTCCTTCTGCTTAATTCTGTGAGAAGTACTAATTGTATTTCAATTTCACTTAAAAAAAAAAAAAAGCTTAAATACATAACCTTAATCTCTTGAAAATGATTTCTAAATCTAAATTGAGATGACTCCCATAAGGCAGGTTGCACTGTAGTATATAATCATCTGACACAGCTCAGTTCATTTTAAATCTATGAGTTTCAAGTTTTTAAATAAATCGTCCAATTACCCCGTCATAATTTTCATAGGCATCTTCTGCTGCAAAAGTTGTGACAGCACTTACATTGTACCCCTAATAAGTTGATGAAGCAACACTTTGATAACCAGAATATATGTCTAGAAATATGCAAGGCTGAACAGGGACAGATAAGCTGCACATTGGTTCACCTGAAAGCCACTCACGACGTGCTGAATGCAACAGAAATGCCTTTACTCAGATCTTAATCAACTTCATGAAGAGTCAACAGAGAACGCTTTAATGTCTCCTAGTAGCTATAATGTCTTTAACCAGCTATGATTCACAGCTGTCACACAGCTCTCAAGAGTATGAACTGCCTTCCTTGTACCAAGTAACTCATGACATTCTTTAACTTACAATCTCTCTTTTTTGCCTTTGTTTATCAACATATTACCTCACAAAAGTGGTTTATTGGTCAGTAAACAGCTCGTTCAACAGTTTTTATTGAAGTCTCTCTATATATGTATATCTACATTTAAAACCTCCTATTGGTACTGCACAGAAGCAGACGTGCTGTTTCTGGAAGAGACAGTGACTTGCCTAATCATCCACATGCATTTTCAGTGCTGTATCTGTACCACTCAGTTGACTGATAGTCACACTTCGATGTTGCTACTTCTGGGAAGCTAATGTTGAAGAGATGCTGTAGCCGTGATTGAATATATCATAATAAATGAAAAAACACCTAAGATTAATGAAATGGAGTATTATTTATTTAGTTGGTAGAAACAAGCAAATCATTCAAATAAACCCTTAAGGTTTCATAATCTTATCAAAACATTTCTCGTTTTTTTTATGCTAAACCTTAGAGACCCCTTTTTCACAAGCCTAATACTATATTTTTAGTAATATACTTCTACTCATTTTAAACTCATAACATTTGTTTTCCTTTTGAAAAAGAAACCTTTTCTGGGGCTTCTGGTTGATTTCTTTTGAATCAGCACAGAAGCTTCATCTGAAAGGGAAGCTATTTGACAACTAAGGACATAATATTCCAGAAAACAGAAAAAAAGAGAGAGAGAGATGACAAGCAAAAGAGGGAGAGAGACTAAGCTAAAAGAAAAGGAAGAAGCAAACTTTTTCTTGCAGTCTTGCTCTTACTAAAATCTTTAATCAGCAAAAACCAGCAGCTCTTTAGACAGATCAAAACTAGCGTGCAGCATGCAGATGAGGGAAAGTAAAGTGTTTAACTACCAACAAAAAGGCAACGAGATAACATATTCACAGATCACCTCTTAGCAAAATAAGCTGCAGCCTCCTGACATCTTACACAGGAAGCAGCTCCAGGAACAAAGCTACAAAGACCGATTTCTAACTGGGGTAAAAGAATGTCTACGGAACTTCAAGTTGATGTCAAAGAAAGAAACACTTGGAGCAGATACAAAAGTCAGGTTTGCTCACTGTTCTATAGCACCAACAAAGACACCTGGGCATTGGGAGGATGAAATATACATGTAAAAACAGCTGCTCTCTCTCTGCCAAGATACATGGCTGATGATGGGAATGGGCACTGTCCCAGCCCAAGTACCTCTTTGCGAGGTCAGGCACAGCCTCCTCACAGGACTCCAGCAGATCTGAGGAGAAAGAAGCCCTATTTTATCCCTGTTATCATGTTTCAGAAAGCATTGTTAAGAAAAAGATAAGGGACAATGAAAACTTAAAGAAGATAAGTGGGGCAGCAGTGGGAAATGAGAGACCTTTTCCAGAGGACTGTAGGTCAAGGTGGGTCTAGAAGGGGAACAAAGATTTAAGCAGATTGCAAGGAAGAGAGTAGTGAAGGGAAAAACCAGGGATTATAAATAAAAATGGAAGGCAAAAGAAGCATCAGAAACAATGTAGAGCTAGATGGTACAGTAGCATGTAACAGAAGATGAGGGTAATTAATACCGGAGATTTCCTCTTCCCTATCCCCATCTTATTATTCAGGCTACATCTGTAAAGTCTGCTGCATTTCCCAGAAGAATGAGTAGGGGAAGCAGGAAGAGTTTATACTTGTAAAAAAAACAAAAAAAAACAAAAAAAAACTCCAGCAATGAACTCTGATGTTTGCATGATTTGTTCGCAGATGTACACAGGCTTTTTCAACATGAGAAAATACCAAGCAAATCAGTATTTTTATTTCTGAGTCACATTTAGCAACAGATACAATCTCAGCTTCTTTTAGCATACATTAAAAATAATACAATGGCATCTTTTAAGAAGTTTGCTCTACTGGACAAACCAATATTCAGAACAGCCTCAGAATCAGAAATGGCAATAAGTAAATGTTACTGTAGCTCTGCAAGGTCTTTGCAATACTGGAATGATATTGGCACACTCTTTTCATGCCATTAGTAATCCGTTATAAATACTATCAGTGTCACTACAGAGTGAATTGCAACCCCCTTGACAATTATGTGCCACCACATTCAGTTTGAATGGACTAGGGGAGGCCTAAGCAAGTTGTTAATGTCTGCCAATATATCCTTGGAAAATTTCAGTATTAAACATTTGGATTTCTTCCATGCCACAAATACCTGTGTTTTTGTTTGGTTTTTTTCCTGTCCATGTAAGCACATCTCAAGCTGTGAAGAAGATGTCATGAGGAAAGGATCCCTATATTAACTGAAAGTTGGTTAACTAAATCTTTTTTCTTTTTTTTTTTTTTTTTGAAAAAATGCTATTAAAACGTTAAACAGGATAAACGAATGAAGGAAAATCAAACTTCCAGCAATCACATCAATAAAATCTTGGTGTATCAGCCACAAAGTACAGCCCACTTACGAATGAGAAAGTAAGATTTCACACTCTCCCTGAATGCCAGAAAGCTGTGAAAGCCATTGTGTAAGATCCATGGTGGGGCTGGATAGAATTGCACAGCTTTCTACATGCTTGAAGTCACTGATTCTACTTCAGAGGCAATTAGCGTATGTGGAACTCTAGTTGTAATTCAATATAGTGATCCTATTCAGGAGATTATTAATATGAAGGACAATTATTTCTTCTGATGAAAACAATCTTTAAAATATGTGAACTACTGACGGCATCATGTATGTTATACTACCTTTTTTAAAAAACCTACCTGTAGAAGGGGCTGAGGTTTTACATTCTTTCTGTGTTTACTACTATGAATAAATAGATATGAAACTAAGTTTTTAAAGACCAAGGTGTGGACTGGTCCCAGAGTGCAACTGGAGAGTCTACACCAACAGTCCATAGCTCCAAGCACTGAGGCTGCAAATAGGCAAGATTTAGAGCAAATACAAAATTAGCAATGATACAGGCTGATACATAACCATTTCTTGTTATAAGAATAGCTGCAATAGCTGCATACTGCAAGCATTTAGATTTTTCTGAAGAGCAAATTGTTTTACGTATAAACAGCCACTGCTTGTATTCTCCTTAAGAAATGTCTTTGTGCATAATTATAAAGTTTAGATGTAATCCTCATTTTAAAACTTCCCTCAATGCACATTTGCCCAATAGACCATAACTCTCCAAAAGGAATCATTGTTATCTGCAGGATAAACTATTAACAGTTAAATAGCTAGTGGTTAAATAACTAATAGTTTAATGCAGTTTAAAGTCCCTAAAATTATTTTCCCTGAAGTAAAATTAGATCTTTAAATAAACTCTGTTGGTGTTAAGCATTTCATTTAATGATTCAAGCACTGAGACACACTTCGAAGAGCAAAATCCCATTAAAGATTGTTAAGGTTGTACACTCTAAATGACATCTTCCTCCTTTTTTTTTCTTATCCTTCTTAAAACAAATGTTTTCACTTGACATCACAAATTGTAAGGATGAGTAAAATCAGCTTACGTTCTAAGCACAGCCTGGGCCCTATTTCTCTTAGAAATGAAAAGGTATTGGGAGACCGATTATAGGAAAGATCAAAGTATACTGCTGTACAGTACTGGCAGAGACCTCCAGGCTATCATGCATTTAGAACTGCCAGACTGCAATACATGTTTGGAAGATAACCCGTGGAAGCTCCCACTCCTGAATCCCTGTGACTGCATGAAAATCTCACCTTTTAATGAAAAATACACTTCAAATCTTTAGATTTTGGAGGGACTGAAGCACAGTCACGGGAATCAGGTAGTGATGAGAAAAATTCCCAAATATATGGCTCACTTAAAAAACAATCTTAATGGCTTTTATGACTTAACTTAAGCATGTTTCCAGTTGAGACTAGAAACATGGCTATTACAACCACCGTGTTAAAAAACAGAATCACGGAATGACCAAGGTTGGAAAACACCTCTAATATCATCCAGTCCAACTGTCCACCTATCACCAATATTTTCCACTAAACTGTGTCCCTCAATGCAACATTTAAACATTTCTTGAACACCTGCAGGGTCAGTGACTCCAGCACCTCCCTGGGCAGCCCATTCCAGTGCCTGAACACTCTCTCAAGAAGTATTTCCTGACATCCAACCTGAATCTCCTCTGGTGCAACTTGAGTCCATTGTTAGTCCTATTGCTTTGCTTCAGCTCAAATCACTGTTGTTACATCAATTAGCAGAGCTAGAAGAGTCTCAAGTAGTGAATATATTGACCAAATTTGGTGGAAAAGACCTTGTGGAGAGGCTCCTCTTCCAGGAAAACTCGAAACTTCTTTAGCTTAGTACAAAGTTGAAAGTATAGCAGCAGATGCACACTGCAGTTCCACTATATTATAGTCAATATATTCTAGAGCATTCCAAAATTCTTGCTGATTTTAGGTAATAAAAATACCTGAAAAAAAACCCATGCTATATTAATTTCCCATGACAGAACCAAGGAATCACATTTCCCAATTCTTCATTTTGAATTTTTCTAGTATTTACCGCAAGAAAAAAAATTTGAAGCACATTTTTGCACACTTCAGTAATCAAGATAAATATGTAAGTTTAATATATTAAAGTATATTTTTAATCTGGTATGTATTCAGTCAAGTCAATGCTGTCAGTATACTAGATGCTTAAAGATATCACTGCATACAGGTCAAATGCATCTTTTTATTACTGGATAGACTTACTTTAATGACTTTCATTCACATAAGAAAGCTATCAAAATGTGATGTTTATGATAGCTATGTCTTCAAAATAAGATTTACAGTGTGAAACGTCAAAAGAAATAAACAAAGCCATCACTGAAGAAAAAATTCATACTTGGAGAAGACTGGCTGTCTCTACTGGTCTGCAAAATGGGGCTAGAATTCACCTATCATGAACTGGTAGTCTTTAAAAGAGAACTGTGCAAATATAGTAAGATTACAAACAGAAGTTAAGTGTTGGTTAAAGCTGTCTTTCACAAAGAATTCCAAAATGGCCCCCAAAAGCATGCAACATGGGACATACCAATGCTTGACTGTACTTTAAGATAGAGCTACAACAGTAGTCAATGTCAGCAAAATCTGCACTGTGATGACGTAGTATAAATCTTCTTATGAAGAGATTTTAATCTCATATGCTAAGTACAACTGTTAACTAAAAAGTAAACAAAACCAATAAAAAATCTCCCCATCCCAAAATATAGATAAGAGAGGTATGATAAAAATTGTAAGACAAAGAGAAAAAGGTAAAAATTCTTTGTTATGTGGACCACAGAAGCTGTTCATTATCTAGATTGCTGGGAGTTGCCACAGTAACTGTTTAAAGTGGCCAGCATATGCATAAACACTATGACTTAATGCAAAATAAACCTCCTTTAAATGAAAAGCTGAATGTGACTCTGAAAGATTGTGATTATTTTAAAAAATAATAGCCAAGTTGATATTCCATGTGATGTCTAAAAATAGTACAAGAACACAGCACACAAGAAACCACTTATAACCACTAACCCTATGACTGAAGCTGCCTTGTGAAATCCCAACAAGTTAACTAAGTCAAAGATTTTGCATTTGAAACTTAACGTGCAAAGGCAGCTAAAGCCTACTGCAGTAGCATCAGCTAATGTTTTTGGCTCCTAGACTTAAAAAGGTACTCATTTATTTTTCTATTTTTTGATAGACATAGAAGCAGTTAGCAGATATGCATGTTTCAGAATAAATTAATACACTAAAATTGAAAAATGGATCATGAATCACAGATTTGAAAGACAGAACTTCCAAGTAACAGACAAAATATCCACCAATAATTTATTTAAATGGTTAAAATCCTAACTGAAAAAAATAAGATTAGATGACTTCTGAAGCACTTGGAAAACATATCATTTGAAAATGTTTCTAGAAAGGTATGTGTTTACCAATTGAAGAAAAAACTGAGAAGCTGCAGAAGATAAATTAGATAGTAGAGAGTAATCACTCACAGTGCTAAAATGATAGATGACAACTAAACTGAAGCCCCAGGGAAGCACATGCACAGAGCCATTTTGCAAAATTAGGTTGCATAACTAACATATCTCAAAGCACTACAGAATCTAAATCCGTGTCAGAGATCTCAAATTAAAAAATGCAAAGCTGTAGCTCTAACACACAATCAGTAAAAAAAAGGAAAAATCAGATTTTGAGGCACAAAATTTTAAGTCAAAGAGTCACAGAGAATATACCACTCTGAATATTTTAAATATGATAACCAAAACAAAGACAAAATAAAATAAAAAAATCCTTACAGCATGCAAATGTTACTATATACTTTGCCAGAACTTCATACTTCCACTGCGGAAAAAAATAAATTAATATAGAACTGGAACTAATTTAGGGGAAGACCTCACTAAAGAATTCAGGTAGTGTGAATACTCAAATGAAGTCTTTTATCAAAGCCTGCAGTATATGCACATGATTTTTAATGGGCAATGAGAAAACCTGGGAGCACAGGGAATGAGGGTACTTCCATGCTGCTTCTAGATTACTGCACTGCAATGAAAGATTGAAATTGCAGTGTAAGGGAAGATTATTGTGATTAGCAGAGAACATTCAGAAACCATAGCCTCATTTCCTTTTGAAGGCTCATAAATTCAACTTTTACAAAACAGACCCTTCCAAAACCAAGGAACCCTTCATTTAGCTTCCTCGTCTCTGGTACATTACATACCTCTGGATATAATATGGAGAATTGGCACAATATCAAATTCAGCATGTTTTTGAAATAGCTTTTAGGATAAACAATGGCAACACTGCAAGCTGGTAAGCTAATGATAAGTGGAACATGAGCTTAGCTCCTCTCCAAGTACTGGGTCACACTGCCTGTGCAGTCATTCTCAGCAAGTCTAACCTCTAGGCTAATGGCAGCAGAGCATGGCTGGGCCATTCCACTTGTGTTAGCTATTCATCTCTGCAGTCTAATTCATGTCACTTTACTTGAACTGTCTTTATTACAGAAGAAGAATGAGAAAGTTGCCATTAACCAACAGCCACCAAACACATCAAATTATAACAAACTAAAATATATGACAGATGAAGTTTGATTGCTGCTAACTACTTTTTTGGAAAACCTACAGGAAGATTTGTTCCTTCCTCCACAAGAGCCTGACTGATCTTTTGCAGTATTCAAAGCCAAATGACAAAGACTCCTGCATTTAAAATAAAGATGACTATTAAAACCTACCAAGTATCTTTTTCTTAATAAGAATGTAAATAATTTTATCTTCTTTCTATACCTGCAATACAGTATTTTTGCCTTTGGCACTGGATATTTTGTAATTTAGCTTTTAATTCGGGAAAACGGTTGAGAAAAACATTTAAAAACAAGGACAATTTATTGATCCCAGTGTCAGAAGAATGATTCATAGCTTAGTGTATGAATAACATACAGTTCACCAGGATGGTTTGAAGCAGGCCCAAAGGTAGCACACACAAACACGGTGAAAGTATAGCCTGATTCGAGCTGGTAAAATTGCTTCTCACTGATGATGGATGAAAGTTAAATGCCATTTTATTTCTGTTTTATTATTCTAATTTCCCATGTATATTCCAAAGAGAGTATTAAATAAATTACACATTACAAATGTTAAATAACCACTGTACATTTTCATTTCTGTAATTATATAGTCATTGTTAGGTCATTTGAGGTTTATAATCATAATGCCATGACTGATAAAATTAACTGATGGACACTATGAAAAGGTTCCATCAACCTATTCTGTCAGCAGAAGAGAGAGAATTTGTATGTGATGGAGTACCAATAACGGTTGATTAATTTTTTTTTTTCATTGTACACAAATAAATCCATGCTATTCTGAAACATCTGCCTGTGAATTCCGGCCACTTGACAGAGGAATAATAGTGAAGAGAAAATATCTGAGTGTTTGCAATAATGACATTTGTTTTCTACAAACAGCTCTAAAGTGACCTCAGGATTTTTTATATTTGTAGAAGTCAAATGATATATGAATTGCTTGGAATTGCTACTATTAATACTCATTACTATCAGTAATCTGCTGCCGAAACTTCAGACCCTGGTTAATAGCACAGCTGCTTTGTTTGAAGGTATCCCATGTGTCAAATAACAACTCTCCAAACTTCCAAGATAACTTCCTACTAGTAAAAGTTGTTAGAGATGACATATATTGCGATCTATTGCACTCTTTCACAAAATCCTCAGATATAGTACAAGGCATTATTAAGTGTAATGTTATCCAGTAACAGCAGTAATGCTTTGGGTGTGTAGACTGTCTGTTTCATACTAGAAATAGCAAGCTCAAAATTTTCCAAAGATCTGCATTCTGCAAAGCAGAAACATTCTGCAAGGCAGTTCTGCAATGGCCCCGCGTGGGAGATGTGAGAAAACACTATGAAGTTGGAGCAGGTTAGTTGTGTAGGTATAAAAGTAGAAAGCTATAGGGTGAAGAGAGCTATGATGCATGCGTGAAATATAAACCACAAGATGTGAAGGGAGAAAGCAGAGAGAATAGAAGGAAAGTCTGACTGAGAAGCAGCAATGGAAACTTAAAAGGAATAGATAAAGTTTTGAAGCTTTACTGAGGCTTATTTTTTTTCCTAATGATCTTCTGGAAAATATGTACGTTTCATTATAAGCCTATTAAATGCCTCCTGATAGCACAGTTTGGTACAGTGTATAAATAACTATACATACACAGCATCAATTTAAAAAAAACAAAACTATATTGCCCTCAGCTTCAGTGAAATGTCACACATTTCCTTTCATGATATCTGATGAAACGTAACACTGAAACTTGCCATTGAGCTTGGTTGCTCAGAGAAATACCATCAGCTTTACTGTCAGTCACATACCCTGTAAGTAGAATAGTGCTGAATAGCACATATTCACTGCATATTACATACTGTCCACTACCTTCTTCAACAAAGGGGTAGTGTCTATTAGCACATAACACAGAAGAACTGTTATGTGTGAACTCTTAATAGAAATGCCCAAAAACACATTCACCAGCTTTGGTTCTTGAAGGATATTACTGCCTTTCATTAACTGGTAATGTAGTTCAACCATACACCCTACTGCTTTTCCCAGGGCAGTAAAAGCAGTGTCTGTTCTCTGCTGCATCCCAACTGATACTTCGCCTGAACCTAAGATGTTTTTCAAACTACAACGTCAATATCATCCTCCTCAACACAAACATGGCTCATTTTCGTGGTTCATTCTCTTCACAGCCCATGCAGACAATTGCTTGCAGGCGATTGCTCATACTGGGCAATGAACAGTACAGCTCTGACCAGTGCAATTCAACACAATTAATCAGTGATTAAGTGGATAACAAAGCCATAAAACTCTCTTGCTCATGTATCCACCCAACAGGATCTGACTATTATGCTAATCCAAAACCTAAATACTCCTCTGCAAAATTTCAGTTGTGAGCAAATGTTTGTGTCATTCTACTTTATCTTGGTAGCTTCTAGTATTACAATTCATTTCTACCGAGGAGAAAAAAAGCAATTGCAATATTTTCAGTATGGGCAGCGATGAAGACAGTGCATGGATTATCTGGGCCTCTTACCTAAGATGATTATAGGATTAATAAAAACCTACTCCTGTGACATGAAACTGAGTTGGATAAAAGGCAGAGATGCTCACTGCAGTCATTTTTAACACTTGCTAAAAGAACTGTGAATAGGAAAAACATGAAAATGGAAGTGCAGATAACAATCAACTTCAGAGTATGTAGTCAGTTCACTTACTGTTCACAATGCAGACTGTTTGCTCAGCTTTCTTCTCTTTGTTTACTCAGGATTCTATGTTTCTGTAAGAAAAACAAATAAATGCATTTGTCATCTACATAAAATAAATTACTTTGGTTTCACATCACAAAGAATTTTGCCATTTTTTATATTAAGCTTTGGTTAACTCCAATATTTGAAGCCTTAGCTTTTTGTGAAAGAACCCAGAAAAGAAGAAAATCCATATGGCTCCATTTCCTTAAAAAACAAACTTGCTACTCTTACACAATACAACAGAAGCATACAAGGGAAAATCCACAGGTTCTGGGGACAAATCCCTCTTGAAACCTCATACAAATTCTGGGCACCTGATTTGCATTTGAACACCTGTGGCTCTCCTCAGTTCAGAAAAGGTGACAGGCTTTCACATTCACCATACCAGCAATCCTGTGTTCAAAACTAATTTCTCATTCTGTATTAGACATCAGCTGGATTACCCCATGAAGCTGAGGAGGTAAAGAAGAAGCAATGTGTACCTCCAAGGACAGTCACAGCCCTCCGTGGCTTCCAAAGGGCAGGGGGATGGGCAGCAGAGGGGTGTTTGATTCTTCCCTCCCACTGCTTCATGCAAACAATTACCATCATAAGCAGCGATCACAGCACACCAGCTGCTGAGTCTTTGTCAGTTTACAACAACACAGCAGAGATGAATTTTAAGGCAGGATCTGAAGGAACACAGCATACTGTCTCTACAGATTTTTACTATTAACAGTTTCCTTGAATAAAGGTTGCATGAGAAAAGGGAGAAAATTGGGACTGATGTGCAATAAAGGTTGCAATAAGGGCAGCGGCGATATGAAAGAGCAGGAAAGATCAAACTGTGAAGGCACTTAAATGCAAAGATGACCAATTTGTTCGATGTGGTTAAAAAAGGGAGGCAAATGAACGGTTATCAAGATAGGTAAACATATTTTCAATTTTACATCAGTTTTTTCAGAGGAGAACAAAATTGCCATTATCTGAAATGGTCGAAGTACATCACATTGACCCTTACTCTGCACTTTACAAAAGTCAAATTGTGATTTCATCCAGCAACACACTCTAAATTAACTCAGCAAACATCTTTAATGACCCAAGTAATAAAATATTTGGAACATATTTGATTTAAAGGTCTAATTTTCCCTTCTTTTTGATAGCAAGTGAATATGGCTCTCTGTATGGTTCCTTCAGCACCCAGAATGTCCCAGAAACTACTTATTTGCATGTCAGTCTACTGATAATACTTGTTAGGCAACACATGTTTCTGTTGTGGGCTGTATGGGCCATGAGTCTGAAGCAGACTGTAGTACAATATTAACTTTTAAACTTTCTAAAACTATATGGATTCGCTCTTCCAAGTGCCTACTTTGTTATGCCCTAGAGACCCATAAGGAGTTGAGGAGCTATAAAACAGTGTGAAGTTAGCAGGATGATGCTAAGAGATCCCTTTTTTTTTTTTTTTTTGAAAGGGTTTTTAATAATTCAGATGCTGATGTAGAACATAGCTCTGGGATAAACTCACTTGTTTCCTAGGATTTGTAAGACATTTGGAAATAGTTGTAGCAGGCCTGGTGTTCCTTGCCAGCTGTATAAAATGAAGTGGTACAGGCTATAAAAGACCTGCTCTGGACTACTGTATGCAAATACTTATTGAAGGGACCCAACACAAATTTTACCTCTCCCTGCTATCCACGTCCTCCCAAACTGAGGGATCTGAAATTCAGATCTGTTCAGTGAGAAGTTTAAATTAAAAGCTCTAATCTCAAACTTCTCCCAGGGTTCAGAGCCAAGGTTTTGGTTCAGGTCCCTGCGTATATCTTTCATTTGAATAGAGGTAGCTGCAAGTGCCTTAGAGAAATTAACACACAGAGTCACACCTGCTCTGTGGCACACTGTCTCAATCCTTCCCTGTTTCTCTAAGCTGTCTGTGTCAAGCTGTGTCCTATTATTACTGAGCCATTCAGAAGATTAACTATTTCCTTCTACTAAAAAGACAGAAAGTGTAAAGGAAAGAGAAGTTAGACGTTTACTGGAATATTAATTGGAAATAACCAAACAAGAATATACTTCAAATTCTAGATTAGAGAAGCAAACTTAAGGAAAAGTGTGAGTAATTGTAGAGTGCCATTAAGCGAGAACAGCCGGGCTGCCTGCCCCTGTGAAGTTCACTGGCAGAGTTTCTAAAACATACAGAAACTATAATGCAGATCTGGAACAAATGAGTAAAAGCCAATCAACATGATCTAATAATAGTCACAGGGACTAAAAAGCAGCACTCTTTGCAATGAGCTGCAAATGCTAAAATATTCAGAGAGAAATAAAGGAAACCAAAGATTTGTAATTGCAGAGAAAGGTAAAGGAAATATCACAGAAATTCAACTGTGTTTCTATTACTTCCTATTAAACACAAGCTATTTTTTATGAGATGTGTTGGAAGATTAATTCATTCACCCTTGGTTATGGACTCCTGTGGGTCTTCAGTGCAGGAGATCCCCTGCAGTGACAACTATATTTCCAGAGCCACAAATAGCATCTGTCATACTGCTAGTATCTTTCAAGACTCCCTTTTCATTTCAGTCACATTTGCAGAAGACTTTTCCTAGTGAAAACCATAGGAAATTTTAACAGAAACGCGTTTTGATATGCCTGCATACATCTTCTAATATCCCTTTGGAGTACAATCTATACTTCACAAACGATATCTACAGAAGATACTTTAGGGCATGTAATTTTAGGGTAAGTAATCATGTAAACGATCTGCAACTTTTGCTTGTTAGTCACAAGGATATGCAAAATCAATCAAAACAAAACCTTTTTTTTTAATTTTAAGTTCTCTGTTCCTAGTTACATTTAGTGGTAACCACATAGTTACAGCAATAGCCCCATTAAATTGAGATAGAGGAACGAGGCCTATAAAAGAAACCAACTTCAGTCAGACGCACTTAATTTAATAATATACACGCAGATTGTTGCCAGTGAAATGAAATACCACTCCACTGCAAAGGAGACATTTGTTGAACTTTTTCTCACAGAAAACTTGTTCAACTCCTGTAGAAACAGTAGATTTACATTTATTACAGGTGACAAAGAACATTTTCAGTATCTTGAATGACAAAAATAAGTTATATAAAGCAGTGACATGCTTCATTATTTACTGTGAGCCATATTATGCCATATTATGAAAGACAAAAGGAAAGCTGTCTGGTAAATAAAGTTTTTGTCAAGATCTCTAGGGTCATGTGCAGTTTTTTTATTCTATTCCTAGCCCTACAGCCAGAAGGAGACGTTTATAGACTGTATGAAGAAACTATTATTTTTCTGTTTAGGATTATAGACTAAAACCTCATTAGTAGAACATATGGCTATTATTTAAGCTTTTTTTTTCTCAATTCAAAACTGAGGAATAACTTTGCTGACTGAACTGCTATACTCAGGAGTGATGATACATCAGTACTATGGTTTAACAATTCAAAAGGACAACTAGGCAACAGTTTTTGCTATAAAGAGTTAAAAGGTCTGAAAATCAGGTAGTTTGGGGATAGTTTTAGTTTTGCAAGTAGTCCAGGTTTGCCGGGGAGTTTACCTATTGTTCTTCAGGTCTGAGTACCTCCCTTCTTCTGGCATATCTGGGAGGTTTTCAATAAACCACTTGGAAGCGTTGGGTGGTAAAATGAAAAAAACAAACCAAGTTTCAGACTAAAAGCAGCTGGTGTTTTGCCTATTGAGTTTAGCAGTGCCGTCTCAATATTCAACTTCAGCAGTGATAGAAATGAAAATAGAAATTTCAAATTTTTTTGTCAGCCTTACAGTTATTTATAAGAGAGAAAAAAAGATTAATTGAAAGTGGATGTTATACAGTATTATGAATAGATTGACATCCTGTAAAATGTAAAACTGACATCTGGGAAAATGAGGCTAGCATTTGATTATGAAGTATAAATTAGCTAATAAACCAGAGTACAGAGTCTGGGCAATTTCTAGTTGCATAATGTGCAATAAATCAAATGTATTTTGGAAAAAAAAAAAAGTATTTTTGGGCATGTATTAATTGCTACCCATATTGAAACAGAAATTGTCATACATGATGAACTTTGAACACTTGATCATGTGCATATTCTAATATTTTATGGGTTTAATTTGCTTAGCATAAACTTTTTCCTGTGAGTAACATTGATTTTGTCAGAGCCTCAAATAAGACACAGAACAGATCTGAGGATTAGTTTAGAAGGGATTTAAAGCACACACTGAGAATCCCTATACAACCACCACTTAAAACACTATCCGTTCAGGCCCAGATGGATTACTATGGCAACAGAATCCCAAATACCAGGTTTGTAACTAACCAAAATGTAAATTATTGATGAACTCAGAGTTGTCGCTCTTGGACACCCTCCTATTCAAATACCAAACCTTATGGTTAGAATACAGAGAAAAGGTTGATATGCAATTTCCCCAGCCCAGCGAGCACTAATCCCAAAGGATTTCATTAAATCTTTTGGCTTAAATTTTTATTCTTGGAACAGCAGTCAGCAAGCAGGGATTACATCAAAACAGGCACTATTGAGGTCATTACTGGCTGAATTCAGGCCTTTAATACAGCAGAACAGAAACTAATTTTAAATATACCTCCACAAAAATAACAAAATAGCATTCATCTAAGCTACCATATATTACATAATAGCATTCTTTCCCTACACCCATCTCCTTGACTCCTTGCCAATAAGAAACGATGGACAACAGTACAGAATAGTGGAAAACAACATACATGTTATATGAAAGGCATACACATATGATGGTACAAGTAATTAACATCAAGTTGCAGAAAAATGGACATAGACTCAGTAGTCTTCAATATTTTGTGAGTCAATCTCAGTAGAGAGTTCTCTAATAAACTGGAAAAAAAGTATTTATGGTCATCTTGATAGCAAGTTGAGTGAAAAGTCTGGCAATTAGCCAGTCTGATCAGGAAATAATAGCAATAGGACAGCTAATCACTTCCATGGACCACTTTTTCTGGAAAGCCTCTCAGACTGTACACAGAATGAGATTAATTCAGTGAAAATCACACAGAAATGTACTCAACAGCTCTCACAACTTGGACTGCAACAGTCTAGCAGGTTTTAAAACAACCAAAGGCATTCAGAAGTTTCAGAGATGTGTTCCTGTCATTAGGAGTCAGTGTACGAAGAAGAGACAGTAAACTTCTGCCTGTCACAGCCTGATACCAGATTCTCTGTCCTCTCAAAACTAGGAGTTAAAAACAGGACAGGGAGTAAGTTTGTGGATGCAAGCTGCTGATTTTCCTAAGGGAAACAAAAAGGCTACTGGAGCAGGAAATGAAAGAGAGAAGACAAACAATAGGAATGTGCTGTTTTTTCAATACTAGAGAGAAATCTAGGGTAACAGAATGGAAAATAAAGTATAATACAAAAATAAACAGAAAAAAAGAAATCAAAAGGAAGGGACAAACAAAGAGGGAGTGAAACACTTGTTGTCACAGACAGATCTGTTGCTTGTCAATAGCCTTTCCCAACCTTCTGCTTTATCCTCATGCTTGGTTTGTCAAAAGAGCCATCCACTCTGATATTTCAATCAACCACATTTAGGGCAGTAACATAACTTCATGATGAATAAACAATAGTATGAATCAGTGGGTACCAAAAGATTCTCTTTTTATGAAAGAAAACCTATTAATATGGCCAATGGCAATATAGTGACAAATCAGTATCTGAACCACCTTGAGCTTATGCTCCTAGGACACCTCTTGACTACTCACAGGAACATCAAATGACCACGAGGACTTTGGGCAGTACTAGCATTTCTTCATTCCCTATACAGGATCATATACAGTTCTTCCTCTTTTACCACCCATTTCACAGTGAAGCTAGTGTAATCCTGCTCCTTAAATGGGATGTCAGATGTGGCAGAGATATGGATATACACCAAATGTGGCACATGCACCCAGGAAATCTCTGCATGTGACAGACCATTAGAGCAGACGGGTAGGATGTGCTCACACTATATAGGGTTCTTCAACCACTGTG
This sequence comes from Cyrtonyx montezumae, assembly GCF_038088225.1. Classification (NCBI taxonomy): domain Eukaryota; kingdom Metazoa; phylum Chordata; class Aves; order Galliformes; family Odontophoridae; genus Cyrtonyx; species Cyrtonyx montezumae. The sequence goes on from NW_027072034.1 coordinate 122,991,527, forward strand.
CTGCCTCTGCCACTCAGTACCTGTGGAGCCGCGCTGGGCAGAATCTTCACAGTGCACAGCTTGCTGTTGCTGCTTTGTGGTTGCTAGCTATCTCAGCCTTTTTCTTCACAAACAGTACAGTCTTCAAATTTTACTCAAAGCACACATTACTACATGTGAAAATATGAACACACAGTAATACTACTGTCATTTAATAGCAATAAAACGCTCTAAGAAGTTGACCAAAGGGTAACTTCATTTTCCTAAATTCAGAGTTCAGCCTAAACAACCAACACTCCTGATATTTGCAAATTTAATTCCAAATATTTTCAAGCTAGTGAAAAAAAGATAAAGAATTGTCAGTATCTTCCGAGTCATTTCAGAATAAAGAAATCCAATCTTTCACAAGTCATTTCATAACAGTATTTACACTACATTTGATTATATGAAATGACCAGAATGTAGTTCCTAGTAAAAACTGATTTTGTAAATCATATTTATTTACAGTTATAGACCAGGATTTGTAAGTATAGAGAAGGCTATTAATCAGTCTCCCAAACCCATGGATTTTTACATGAATAGATGCTGTATTTTATGGAACTAATACAAGTTGTCTAATTGTAACCGCAAGAACATCAGCACCTTCAGTACATGCTGGGCTGTATTTCAGTATTTGGAGATTCACAACCTACTCACTTTTATCCCAGGACAAAAGAACTTGCTACAGTATCCACTGCAGGAAGTGATTATGCATTACATAACACTGCTGATCTTTATGTTCTGTGAGTTTGGTGTGAGGCTTTTACATTTATTTCTCTATTCTGCTTTACAAAAATATTCTAATGTGGGCCAGCAATTCAACCATGAAACCTGATACTGCGTATATGCACCTGAGCAGATTAAGCAATGTAATCTACAGGTGAGTAGTTTTAACAGCCTTTCTATACTACCCTAAAAAGACCTGGGGTGACAACAAACTTCAATCTTTGCTGGCCACTTAAATTCATCCCTTCAAGGAAAACTGTGTAGAGTAAAACAAACGGCCTATATTCTGAGGTTCACTTGGTTACATGCACTAAGAGAGAATAGTTCACTGCATGTATAATCTTAGCCTACACTTACTATAATTTTTATTTATGCTGTTGTTTTAATTCTCCTACAGAAAATTATGAAAAAGAAAATGAGCTGCAAGCAAAATCAAGTTACTTTTTACTATTTCCTTTACAAATCCAAAAAGATATACACACTGCTCTGATTTTGGTAAGTAACAAAACAAATCCTATGAGAAGAGGTACAACAACTCCCAAAGCTGCTACCCACCATTTCTCACATTTATTTTAACACTGCTTGCTCTGCACCCACCATGCAACATCCTTTGTTCTGCACTAACTGCTCTCTGCTCTATTTCATCTTCCTAAACTATGTGAGGACTCATATCTGAAGAATACTACTACTGAACTGCATGTGAAATTCCACAGCTCTCATGATCACAGTTGGCAGGACTTTTTTTTTTCTTTTGTAAGGATTTTTTTTTAATCACATTTTTAAATAATAAGTGAATGAAAGGTCATCAACTTAAATGATGATTTTCTTTTAGAAATACACATTAATTTCTACAGTCATCAGCAGCAAAGAGTGAAAAACTCAAATTAGTAACTGAACTGGAAGCACTAATCTTTTATACTGATACTACATCGTATGAATAACAGTATCAGTAAATATACTTCCACATTTGAAATAAAATATATTTTATTAATACATTTACAAAAATACAAATTGCTTAGGACCATTTGCTGATTTAAGATTAAATGAACATTATTATAATGCATACAGTCTAAGAGAGCTGGGGCTCTTCATCCTGGAGAAGTGAATTCTTTGGAGGCATCTTATAGCAGCCTTCCAGTACCTGAAGACGCCTACAGGAAACCAGGGGAGATATGGATGATAAAATTGCAACCAGTTAGTTAAAAATACAGAAATATTTGCAGCTTACTAATTATTTATGTTAAAAATATAACTGCAGCATTTCTTTGATATATTTGTTACAAGAATGGATTACTATTATGAAATTGCTATATTAACAACTAAAAGACTGCTGAAAAAGATGAATTCATCTTGTGCCATCTCCTTCATTTTCCTCAGCATTTTGGAGTTTTAGCTTTCCTTACAGTTAGCGAAAAAGAACCTTAAGTAAATGCTCTATGTTACAAAAGCCTAAAGAATCGAAATGTAAAATAGATTATCATGAAAGCAACACTATATATGGAGACGCTTCTGGAAATTAGAGAACTTAAGACAGATGCTTTTTTTTTTAACTGTCTGATATATTCATATTTGTCACAGTCTTCTTCTGACACTGACAAGTGTCATTTTTGTTTATTACTATCCAGAATGTTGTTTTTCCAGCGAATGTCACTGTAGCAGACAGCCCTGTCTCATGGGGAGGCTGCATATAGTGCCATTACAGAAGCAACAATGAGACGTGCTCATCAGTAACACGGATTCTCAAACACTTGTGACTTGATGACCGGTCTGTATATCTTTCAGTACTTCAGTGCTTCTCCTTTTTTCCTAGACAACAGTAAGCAAAGAATCATAGAATCATAGAATTGCTCAGGTTGGAAAAGACCTGCAAGATCATTGAGTCCAACTGCAACCAAACCACACTACCCTAATTCTAACAACCCACCACTAAATCATGTCCATGAGCACCACATCAAAACAGATTTTAAACACATTCAGGGATGGTGACTCAACCACCTCCCTGGGGAAACCTATTCCAGTGCTTAACAAAGCAGTCACACAGACATCAACAAAGAAACCAAACCAAACAGAAAAAGAGGTAGGCAAAAGCACTGTCTGTGTATAAAATACGTGAATTCCAAGAGCAGTGCAAACTAGGGTTTACAGACAGGCTGCAGCTTGCTGATAAAACTTACAAAACCTCAATGATGAGAGTAAATCTTCAGGTTGCACAAAGCACCATAGTGGCCATGGCTGTAAGCACTACCTTGATGTGCAGAAGCTGTGGAGTTCAGCAGATATAAATTGGTCATTAGCCTGACTGGTTGTGCAAGCAAGAGACGACTTCAATTATCAGAGCTACTAACCAAGCACAGGTGGGGTCTTGGTGTAGCATGGTTGAGCCAGGGTTGGTGGCACTCAGTAAGGTACTACCTGCCCACTTTGGCTTCCCTGCCTGATCAATGATCTCAGCAGGGTTGGCCAGTGCATCTAAAGTAAAATATGGAAGCAGAATAAAAGTTTTAAGCAGTCTATTGCCATAGGAATTTGGGTCTAAATTCATAATGCTATCACCTCATAGAAGGGTCTCATTTCAGTTTCTTGAAACGTCGTTTACATATTATGCGCCCCTGCCTGAAAAATGCAGCTGATTTTGCACTTCTTGAGATGATACTTTGAAGCACCATGATTTTTTCGTCTTGAAACTAGAAAAAACAACAACAACAACAACAACAAAACTAGAGTCTCTTGAATTCAGGCAGACCTTTTAATCACAGGACTCACCCTGGACTGTAACAGCTGAGCTTAACAGTCAAACCTTGTAGATTACATTCAAAGATGCTATTACAAAAAGCAGGACAAAAGGCAAGTGCTGGTTTTGCAAGTCCTCATGAAAGAAAAGAGAAACATCGAGTCCACATTCAGTGAATCTCATAGCCTAATCAGAAAGTAGCACATCATACGTTGCAGAGTGTCTAGGTACAGATGGCTAAGAACATTAAAAGAGGTAGTTATGGTTATTGTTCCTTACATAGTTGAGTAAAGAAAAGACATCTTGATATTGTATTTGGCTATGAAATGAACTTCCTCAGCAAGATATTGCCAGAAGGAATCTAATGGAAATGTCTGTTTAGTGAAAATCAAATAATTACTTCACAATTATCATCTCATGTGTCACATTTAATGTTAGCATCTCTGAATCAAGGAAAATTCAAGAAAGGTCTATTTGAAATCCCTACAAAACCCATATGGCAAATATTTTAATTGGGCTACTTTTGCTAATGAAGCTAAGCATTCCACACAGCAATATTTCTCCCTCTTTGTAGAGCCAAATGTTAACAAAAACCACCCTTTAATTTAATCTTTCAATCCATCTTGAGGAAACTTGTTAAATTTTTGATTATTAGATCCTCTGAAATATAGCTTATTCAGACCTAACTTCAGCCACTACTGATTTGCACTCAAATAGCACACTGGAGCAGTTTGAAAGAAAAAAAAATAAAAGAAACCCCAACAAAAAAACGTTTGTTCTGTCTCCGCTGATGTATAGAGTAATTTTCTGAGATTCTTTCATTGCAATTTGCAAACACATTAGCTTAGACTATAAAACAAAAGTAATCTGTACTACCCATGGCCCAGAAGAGGCAGAAGCAGAAAGTTAGAAAACATAACAAATATCTGAATCATCCTGAGGCAGGGACACACTTTACCTCAGTGCAGAGCAATATCCAAAATGTCTCATCTATTTTTCTAACTGACAAACCAAGCCTGGCCACTGAACACCTCATACTGCAGTATATTGTCAACACAGGCTGTGTTACGCATTTATGGAGGGGCCTGGAGAAGAAAAATATATGGCAGTCTAATTCATGGAAGCGACGCTGCAGTTGTGTTACGAGAGCTCTTCTGGCCCCTTTGTTGAATTCTTTCCCTTTCATTCTCTAGCAAACTGCTACACTGTCAAAGGTCCCACAATAGCCCCCCAAAAAAGAAAGCTGCTTAACATAGAAATGCTGACCTTCTCCATTGAATGATCCAGTGGAATATCTAGGAGGTCCCACTAAAGAGGTTTAGTGTGTGCACAACTGCATTTGTGGGTATAAAGGGATAACATAATGGACACTGCTACGGAAAGTGATTGTTTCAACACCTCTCAGGGTGGATTTTAAAACAAATCGACAGAACACCACATGATGTATCTAAAATTGCATTTCAGCATCTGGCATAAAGGAAATATCTTTTCAAGATCATCTACTTCAAGCAAGCCCTTAATAAAAGCTTCTGAGAAAAGAAAATATGAAATTGCCTGTCAACAAATCAGTAGTTGCCCTTTCTGAAGCTGACAGGTGCTTTTTAGGATTAATGTAATGACCATAAATACTTCCTTGCACAGGGTACAATCAATTGCTTTAATCAATTTCTACTATCGCTTAATAAAGTATGCAGACAATTTTCTAATCTATGCAGTGATATTAAATATGCATGTTCAACAAACTCTAGCAGAGCTGACTGTCAGTTTCTTTTCCTTTTGACAAAAATCAGTGTTGCGCCTATAAGGTTACAGTCCTGTCTTAAGAACATCTGAAGTGTGGGCTCTTAGGCTAAATTAATTCCCCTGCAACACAGAAACACAACCCACAGCAGTGTCAGCTGTTAGTAGAGCTCTGCAGTACATGGAGTTTGTAGGATGAAACCTGAAATGTTGCTTTATGAACAGAACAAGTTGACAACTGAAAACAGAAAAATAAGGGTGCATTCAGGTACCTGGATATCAGTTAATCAGAATATTTGTTAACTTTTTTCATAAAGCATACATCAGGCAATTCAAGGTAATTAGTATGTGTAGGACTAAAAACCAATGAGAGTCAGAAAGACAAAAAAAAAAAAATCAAAGAAATTAGATATATTCTCCTCCGGCCTTGGCTTCACTTGCTCCTTTCTGTTGCACTCTTTCTCCTTCTTCATCTTCTCTGTAAACTAAAATGTGAATCCTACATAGTCACTACTTGCTTTTCTTTGCACTTGACAGTTCCTGAGTGTATGGTAAGAAAATCCTTAAAAGTTCTCTTATATTTATATCTTTCAACATCCTTAAGAATAAGCGAAGACGGAGAGAAAAGTTAAGTTACCTCAACTGCAGAGCAATTTCTGCTTGATGTGAAATCCATATCTACTGTCTTGTAATTTACCCAGTACTCTCTCCTAAACATGAGTTTGTGAAGAGATATAGCAACAAAACAGACTGATGTGCTTCTGGGACTTTCAACTGCTATCTTCCATGCTTATTACAGATAATACCCTTATCTCGGCCTGTTTAGAAAATACATCTGCTTTCTGTTTTTGCTTTGTCAATATTAAGAAGTATTTGAACAGATAACTGAAAAAGATGAGAAAACCAAAGAGGACTCTCAAAAGGGAGATACAGAGGAAACAAGGCAAGGAGGTGTGGGGAAAAAAAGGAAAAAGAAAGAAAAAAGAGCTGAACAGAGAGAAAGAAATATTTGAAAGATTGAAACCGAGACAATATTTGGCACAAGACCAGCTCTGAAAGTAGACAGAATAAAACTGGGAAAGAAAGCACTGGCTGGATATCCACTCTTCTTTTTCTCTAAAGCAGTCTAAGGTATATAAAGTAACAAACTACTATAGGTGAAATTTGAAGCTGGAAAAGGAAAAGCATGAAATTTTCATCCCTCTGTTTATGTTTTGCACCATCTTGTTTTACAAAATTCAGTGAAGCTACAAGTGCTTCCCACTGTGCAACTGTAGAAAGCTCATCACATCTGACTCTATGGGCAAGGCGGTATTGAAAAGAAACAGTATGTTTGATAATAAATTTAACATGGTCCACCTGCCACTGCTATTAATACTACATTCATCCTACTAAATCCCGAAGAGGTATGTCTTTACCAGCAGTCAAATTATTCAACCAGAAAGTGAATGCACTCATGGAATGGCTTAAGCCGAGAAAGAGAAGCAGTATAGGGCCGAACGGCTGCAAGACTGTTAACAGTATTTACTGTCAGTTCACAGCACTTACAGGATTGCTCAAACATAGTTAAGTGAATCCAGTAATAATTCTGACTTGCTTCGCTGTTCTGTTTCAGTGTCACAGAGAATTTCTTTTTTGCTTACTGTTCCTTTTGCATGTTGCATTTACTATATTACCTAATTAAAATACTAAAATAAGTAATTTTTATCTTCTTATATTTATCGCCTTAAATGAAATCACACCACCTTATGTATAGGCACATAACTGTACCTGCAGATATGTATGCTTCTGTCAAGCTGTATCCATGCACAGGTACATATCCCTTTTCCTTATCTACTGCCCACAGAAAACAAAGCTCCAAGCCTGCTGCATTCATCTGTTCTGGATTTATTTGGGGATTTCTGGTTGTGAACTAGAGTGCTCCATACAAGTATTGGATAAAGCCCAGATGTATGCTTATGGCAGACAAAAATTATATTCTTTTTGTAAGTAAAAGGTTGACATAGAAATATTTATATAACACTGCAGTTGTACCAGTATGTGACTGAATGTGTAAATAAACTTCACATTAAAAAATTGTTGTCATTTTTGAATAAATAAAAATGAATAGATTATTTATAGTCTTTAAAATATGTCATGTAACATTATAGAACTCAATCTATGTTGTGAAAGGATCGCCTATATCTAAGGCTCTTGACTCCTCAGCCTTGATTTACACAAAGAAAAAGTAAGATGATCCCAATTTAGAAGCCTCTGTAGTTAACAGTTAAGAGATTTATATCCCTCTGTGCAAAATCAGTGAGGCCATTGATGCCAGGGTGGTGTAAAACCCTCAGTTTGGTCAGTGCACCACCGTGAAATAATAACCTTAATAAATGTTATATAATTTATAGCATAAGAATAGCAGAGGGAGATGATGTGCTCAAGCATAGATATGACACAGAGACTATGAGACACTGTTTATGAGTTGCTTTAGGTCTTCCTTTTGACTCAATTCCTTCTGAGGTCTTAAGCAGTGTAACTAAAATAAATATTGAAATATATCATCATTTAAAGTGATAATTACCTTGGCAGGAGGCAAAAGGTTGTGCTGCAGGAGTGCAGGAACATCTCTTTTGAAAGTCCACTAAGTATACTGATTTGGCATACTCTGTTCACAAGCCTTTTTATTAAAAACAGCACTTCACTTACGCTTAATCTTCCAAACATCAGTAGAAAATTTCACTTCTGAAATTCCTGATGTATTACAATAAATACAAATACCTTTCTATTTTTTTTTCCCATTACAGTACCTAGAATAAAATGAATAGCTTGTTTCAAGTAAAACGGGAGCCAGAAACCAATTCAGTTTTCAGCTTTTAGTTATTATGTGTGCACGGAAATTATCTCCAGGAGGCTATGCTAATTATGTCCTATACTAATCCATAAGTTAAAGCTAGTAAAACTTGGACAGCGTACAGCATGTTTTTTTGCCTGAAGGTAACAGGTGGTCCTGTCCCATCAAGGATTCTGGTACTTCTTCTTGAAGAAGAGAGGCAAAAGACAGGTACCATCTTAAAAAGGCAAGACAAAATGGAGTCAAGTTCAGCTGGGTCAATAGCCTTGAAAGGAGGGTTTCCCAGGCTGCAGGGACTGAACTGAGTGCCAGACTGGTGGCTTTAGCCGGTCCTCAGTACTGCAGATTGATCTGGTCGGAAATTCTTGGTAGAGCATGGAAAAATCTTTGCCCCGAGAATGAAAGTAGATGGACAACTATAAAAAGTAGAAATGTTTTGACTGTGACAGCCTAATTCCTCCTCCTGTTTAGTCCAGCTTACATCATTTAAAGCAAAGTCAGGCAATTCTGTCTAACTACACAACTTCCTACAAAACCAAAATGGTATTATTGCTTTGAAATGACAAAGAATACAACAAAAAAGTCACAAGACTTGCAGTACTCATCAAGAAACTGTTAGAACTAGGAAGTGAACCCCCTAAGGGAATAGAAGGGATTGCCCCAGGCACTGAGTATAGTCCTCTGCCATTGGAGGCAAGCCACTAAGCAGTGTCTGAGCCTGCATGGCCTTAAGGAATACTCAGCACATTGCCTAGGCAACAAGGTGCAGAACACTCCATACTACCCTGAAAGAACTTGACAATTTCCATGCCAAAAGCTACAGGCAAAGTATACAAACAAGTCAAAAGCTACATTAATCTCTAAATCATTGGAAGGATGAAGGAGAGCTCAAAAATACCCTGGTTTCTTAAGTCTTTGCAACAGTGCAAGAAAAGCCTAGTTGAAAACGTCCAGAAAGGGGGGTGGGGGTGGGGGGGGGATGGACAGGACCTTTCTATCTTCTCTACTGCAGAGGACAGGGGACAATGGAGCTCTTTGCATTGGCTTTCTCCTTCTGCTTATGGAGTTTTTGAGAATTTTTATTCAGCTCAGTGGTAAGCTGTAGGGCCTGGCTTGCTTCACAATATCCTAGCCTGGTTCAGCAAAAATGATCTGTGCAGTTTTCATATCGTGTAATACTTCATCCCAAAGCTTCCTTTCATTCTTGCTCTCCTTGTTCTTTTCCCCAGGTAATACTCCCCCTCATTCCTTTAAGGAGTTAGTACGCTAAGATTTGTTCGTTGGCTTTAAATTTTGGCAGGTAAACTTCATTCACTGCTCAGTTCTAAAATTATGTGGCTCTCCACAGATCAAGGAACAGCTATTTACTTTGTATTTAGACTTTATTTTACATTTAGCCAGTTTAACACGACCAGAAGGGATTTTCCTGAGAGATGCCAAATTCCCTAAACAATAGCCGCAGCCTGTGGAAAGATAGACACTCAGCAAGATGCTTAAGAACATACTCAACTGCTTTTAGTAGTCTGAAAACATTTGAGACTACTTCTGTGCTTAAAATTAAACATATGTTTATATAATTAAATCAATGAACAGTCAGGCTTGGAGACAGTCATAACTGTAAAAACTGGATGAAAAAGCCCTGATGCTTTCTGATAATAAATCAATCATAAAATCACAGCATTTTAATTACGGTTTGTTGTTCTGCTCAGGGGTGCCTACAGTTTTGTTTTTTGATGGCTGTATGCTAATTTAATTCTGTGCATAAATCAAGTATGCCCTGACAAAGGTAATGTATCTCACACATTAAAAAAATTGCAATAACAGACATAGTTTTCACACAAGACAAATAAATTAGTTTCTGTGTGCTTTTGACTCATCTTGAAATTAATACATTCCAAGTATATGAATAAAAGGCAAACAAACAAATGGTAAAATTCCCATAATACTAGCATGCAACAGCAGCCAGATCATCTCCTCCATCTCCCTTATGGAGACTTTGAATATCCCATTATTGACCTTGTCATGATCATGGACATTTTAGGCTTAACATAATTTCATCGTTAACCTCATGCTCCTTGGGATCTAAGATTGAGCAAACTATCTTTACTCTGGTCTCTTGTGATGATGCAGATAATAAAAAGTGCTTCCTTTCAGTGCTTTTAAATTACTCTAGATACTCTTCAATTCTTCCAAGATGTTTTAAAAATTGTAAGCAGATATTCATCTTAACTATTATCTAACTCCGAAACTAAAAATGATCCCATGTCATCAGAAGTTAAATTTCAAACAGTTCTGAAACAATTAATATTCCTAGCAGTAGTTTTGGAAAGAAAAAAAAAACAAAACTCAACTAGATTTTCCTCAGAGTGTCTTCGTCTTCCATACTGCTAAGTCAACCATCTCTAACCTTAGGAACATATTAAAAAAATCAAGTACTTGCAAAATAGTTTTTTGGGGGGCTAAAAGAAATTACAGAGCAGATTCTGCTAATGCCCTCAGCTTCTTTGTGTGGTCCTTCACTTCTAAATTATGTCCAATAACCTATTTTTCCAATGATACATTGCCTTATTTTAGAACTACCCATACGCTATGCCATTGAAATTAACATAGGCAAAATAAAAGTATCTGATCTGAGGCACTAATAGGAAATGATAACATGTGAGTTATAAAATGCAAATAACTAATACAAGTATTTATGCACTTATATATGCACATATATATGCACATCTTCTTTTCAAGAAAATAAACCTGTCAATCCTTTCCTCATCTATAGAGGAGCTCTAACTCTGCCTCTGTGTATTCTCCCCTGCATGTAGACACATTTACCCTTTAAAAGACAAATTAACAAAAAGAAATCCTATACAACTGAATTGCAGCTAAAAAACTTCTGTCTTGTACTACTTCCTCTTTGTTTTGATGCTTGGGAAAGAGCTGAAAAGAAGTTAAATAGCATCTTCTGTTCAAGAATTAAAGAAGTAAAAATTCCAGATTTGAAAGAATCCTCAACTTACACATGGAAAGTCAATGGGAAATTTAAAATTCACTTCAACCTCAGTAGGATCAGATTTGGCAAATATTTTTTTATTTTAGGAAAAAACTTTGTCTGGCTTTGCTAACATGTAATTATTCATTCTCTTCTAACTAAAAAAGGATATTCTGTTAGTATAAAATTTAATAAACTGTAAATATTTAAATGAATGAAAATTATTTCAGGTAACTAATTTTTATATCCAAGAGTGCCTTTGATGAGCGGGATAAAATGAAAACTCACTTTTAATGACTTAAAGTTCTTGCTCTGATGAGAACATTTATTACATTTAAGAAAAAAAAAAACCAAAAACTGTATTTAATATAAAATGACTCCTTCATAAAGTTCCTTCAGAATGAATTTTCATATCCCAGTAAAGTACATTGCTTTTATAATGCTGGCAGTACTCTCAGACTGATTCCAAGTTTGTGTGTTGGTTTTTTTTTAATGGAAATTCTGTGGTATTTATTGTTATATGAAAGCAGACATCGCTTTAAATTGTCTTGTATTCTTTCACTCAATAAGCACAGAAATCTTAAAGCTTGGTGAATCTACTGCATTTTACCTAACACCTGAAAAGTGTCTGGGAGTAAGGATTGTATTTTCTTTCCTATTTGTACATATTGTAGAGTCCATATAGCATAATGCTATAGCAGTAATATATTTCAAAATACAGTAATTATTCTCCTCATCCTGCTATCAATTGCCCTGATTTTCTCTGGATACTCCCCCTTGCACATCAGGCAGTCTTAAGATAGAAAAATGAAAGATTTATGTTCTCTTTAGCTATTTTTTTCATTATTATTCTTACGAAGCTGAAACTTGTGTACATGGTGATAGAAACAAAATGTTTTGTTTGTTTTTATTTAACTACCGTGGCTGTTCTTTAATAGGGAATCTTGTGAAGTGATTCCCGTTTTAATTTGCTGAAAATACATGTTCTGAGATAAATGGGTTAATAATGCTGATAAAATGGATCAGGAACTGAGAGGACATCTTGTACTGTTAGTTCTCTGATAGGTCAGTTTTTACAAGAGATTTATCTTTTGAGGTCAGGACAAAGTTGATGGGTTTCATGAAATATGGGATTCTTTTTAAAACAATATAGAACTATTTTCAGCTGAATTAATATATTTTGCAGTCCCTATTCCTCTTCCATTCTTCTCCTGACCTATAACCTCCACATTCCATTTCCTAATTCTGTTCATGCCAAATGCCCTTGGGTGAAAAGCTTCGACCAAATCAATTTCTTTCACTAGAAATCTGTTCTGTCCTCTTTCAAATCAGTTCCTCTTCTGACCAAGAAGCAATTATTTTCCAGTCCTAATGAATATCACACCTTCTGCTTATACACAGCTTTTGCTTCACCCCAATCCCTTCTACTGTCATGTGATATATCAACTTCTTCAATCAGCTGAATGGGAGTCATCCTCCCTTTTTGGTCTTTCCTACCTGCCTATCTTCCCACTTTTCTCCCATTTCTCTCCCTCCTCCTGCTTCCAAAGTCAAATTCTTCTCACATTCTTCTCCTTCATCTCTTCCATGTCATTTTGTCTTCATTTTTTAACCGAACAATGCAGTTGTCCTTGTCAACTCTACTGTCCAGGTTCCAACCTCTCCCCAGTTATTTCCCTCAGCTCAACTCTCCTGTTATTTCTCCCTCCGCTCTTTGACATTGATCTCTTCTGCTTTTCTGAGCCACTGTTTTCAAATACTAAGCAAGAATCCGGCAATTTCTAGTTTTAGTTCTGTTTTTCCTATGATCATGCTACTGAAAATATTTTTATCAGATAATGTAGTGTACTTCATCATCCTAGTTCATTAACTGGGAGACTTTTGGTCAGTGATGCCATTCTACCGAAACGGAAATGCTTGTATTTCATGCTTATTGTTTTCTCTGCAAGTGATACAGCTCTCCATAAAATACCCAAGATTTTTAAAAGTGATTTTGTATATCTCACTGTTTTATATTCAGAAATTACTTTAAAATGCCTCATTCAGAATATTAAGCATCCTTCTCCAGCAGGAAATGGATGCTCGGTTATGTTTGAATATGGAAAAAACAAACAAACAAACCAAAACAAACAAACAAAAAAAAACAACACAAAAACCCATCATCTTGAATACTTAGGTCATTTGAATATCTCAGTGGGTATTTATTAATATATGGCCTTATATATATATTTTTTTTTTTTTGTAATGAGGTAATATATGTTATTTTGGGTAAAAGAATTTATCACTGTTAGCACAAATATTTAAAAGCATGAAGTTCCTGTAGCAAATATAGCACGTTAATGCTTTTAGCTCCATGCAATTACTAGCTACCTCATAAGTAAATGTGTCATGGTTTTATGATTTTTGGCATTGGTATTCCACATCATAACATCATGTAGTGCATTAAGAGTTAAAGAGTTAATGCTCCAGCTCCGTGGATGACTGATAGTTCTGGGTATACCTGTCTCAGAAGAGAAGAACTCCATTCCCCAGAGGACTTTGCGATGCTTTGCATTTTTACTTATTTACGCTCAGAGGGAAGATAAAAACTGTCTGCGGTCATGGGACACTCTCTTTCCTTTGGGATCGACTCAGCAGTGGGTGCTCGCTGCCGTCCGCCTTCAGCGTTAGCGTAAGGCCTTCAGTTTATCAGACACTCTCTCTTGCTCATTTTATTTGATTTATTAGCTTCAATTCCAATTATTGTATTATATTGTGTTATTTTGCTTTCTGATATTTTATTTAGTAAATTAGCTTTCCTCCTCAGATCGTTGCTGCTGTTTTGTTTATAGGCCCATCTCCCTTTTCCCTTTTCCCTTTCCCCCTTCCCCTCTCCTGGGGCGTGGGTCTGCGGGTCCCCCGCACCAATTGTCGTGGAACTGGGCTGAACCAGCCCGGTAAACTGTTGACAAAATGTCATAATGATTCTATAATTTTAAGTGTCCAGGGAAAGACAACGGGCTGTACAATGATACTACAAGGGAATGTACAAGGCAAAAATAACAGTACGGAGCATTTTTTAGACATGCAAACAGTCTTCTCTATGTAGAGGTCATGCTCATACTAAACTGACCTTGTACAACAGAGACAACATAGGTATTTCTCACTTTTTTGTGACATGTAATATGTGTCTGGGAAGAAAACAAAACCCACCAGATGCATTAACTGTGTTTTGTCCCTGGATCTTAAAAAGTAAGCAACTAAATCCAGACTGGATATCTACAAGTGTTTTGTTGAGGGTTGCATTGTAAACAGTATTACTTCTTAAAATCAGATGCAGTTCATACTCATTAGGTTCAAGACAACACAAAGTATCACTCAGATTCCTTTGCTAGAGTTCAGGAGCACTTGTGCTTACATTAGTTTTTGTTTCCCATGTAGCAGCCTTACAGTAAAGTTTATTCTTTCTCAATAATGCCTTTAATAAAATACACAAATTAAAAAAAAAATCTATTCAAAAGGCATAAAGAAAAAAGCTTTTCCTGATGCATTAGCCTACACTTTCCACTGAGACTATTCCAATTTCCATTTCCAAATTTGGAAACTGCCATGCATATTTCAATGAAAAACTAATGGACATGAGAAGAACTTGTTCAACTAAGCATTCAGTGAAGCATGCAGATTTTGCAATACAGAACTTCTGATTTTGGCAACACTGGATTACAGAAAAATAAAAGCAAATTTTGCTAGCCATTTTTGCACATTACAACATAGCTATGTTCCAGTCCTAGTTAGTATTTTTCTGTTTTGTATATGCTGTACTGTGCTGCTTCTTCCACACAGAAAGCCTGACTTACAATGCCAAGCACAAGAGTTGCAATGCTTATTTTTAGTCCAGAATTCCAGCTGACTGCCACGAAAGGAAAGACAGAACAAGGAAGAGAAAATCACAGTTTTCCCCATTGGAAGCCTGAAATCCATGTCAGAATTTCTGACTCTTCCAATCTGCTCTCCGTAGAGCCAAGTAGAGAGAGCAGATGCCATAGTTTGACTCTGTAGTGACTTCCTATAATTACATTTCTTAATCTGCTGGTACTTGAAGAATAACTCTTTATATTGACATCTTGTATTTCTACAGTTACCCACCTATTTTGATTCCTCTTGTTGTCAAAAAGTAAAAGCGATATCATAAATGAAAGAAAACAATAACTCTGGGTTAAAAGAAGAATTACAGGAAAAGATTATCCCAATAGCTTGAATTTCTGCATGAAAAATGTGTACATCTCCCTCAGACGAGCTCTTTTTCACGCACTGGATCCCACACTTAGACATTATCTGCTGTGGAAATTTTGTCAACTGCAAATATCCAGGAAGACGCTCAGGCACACAAATCTGTCAGAATTTCTTCCTTTATCAGCTTAATACTACCCACTGGCATGAAGAAAGTGAGTCATATCCTAGCCTTTTCCTGGTTAAATTGATTTAGGTAGATTGAAATTACATGTTTGAAAACAACCAGAGTTCATAGATACATAAATTAAAAAGCTGTTAATTTATCCTGATAGAGAAGGAATTTGGCAACGTGATTCATTTACATTCCAGGGCACAAACATTATTGATATGAAGGTCAATGAAGAAGAGAGTTGACCTTCCAAATAATTTGTTTTAGTTTTGAACTGTCAGATTCTATATGAGCTACGAATGTAGTATTCACTCTCTTGCCATGTAAAGCGACATGGGTTTTGTTTCCCAAAATGGTGTTTTGCAGAAGCTCAGAGTGTAAGTGTCACTACATGGTGAAGTGTGGTATTCTAAAGCAATTTGTAAGGTTATTGGTAAAAAAGATTACTCCATTTATGTCAGTGTGGAGCTGCTACTAGTGAAATGAGGTATAAAAAAGGAAAATGTTTTATACAAATAAAGAGTCAAATAAATAACTTTTCTATATTCTTTCTCACAATTACTCTCTGTCTACTGCAATACAAAGCAGAAGTTGCTGAAGGAAAGCTGCTGAGGGCAGACTTGGAGACAGCACTACAGCATTCTGTAAGCATTCTGTCAAGTTCTTTAATGCAAATCCACTGCTTCTGCCAGATGCCAGTAACACACTTCAATTTGTAATCTTTATGCTGATGAGCTATGTTACTGCAGGCTCCAGTAACACTTTTAGCTATTTTTTCATGAACTGCTGGACTTAGGTCGACTAGTCTCAACTACACTAACTTATTAGCTACCTTGAAGAGATTGTATTTTATAAAATACAGGTCAGTCAATATGAAGAACTGACTCGCCTGTACAGATTAAACAAAAACGGTTTTGTTAAAGCTGCAAAACCAAGCAGTTGAAAGTTTAGAAATGCACAGCCTTCTTTTGTCCCCTGGTTAATCCATCCATCACACTAAATTATTAAAAATGCACCAGAATTTCATATCCACTTTATTAATTTCTTGGCGGATATGTTAGATCTTTTCAAAGCAGTTCATAACAATTGCTTCATTTATTTATTTTTTTTCACAGAGTGGGCAAATACATATGTATCACAAGCAGAGATTGAAGTTTGAGCCATCGAAAGCTGCTATTTTTGCCATACACTTGAGCCGTTATAAGTGGTAGTTACACAGCTGAGAGATGGGAGTTGGTATTCCAGCTGTAAGGAACTCAGATGAATTCTGTGCCCACCTGGAAGATCCATGAGATGATAAGACAGGAGGAGAAAAGCATCGTTCTTACAGAAGTCATGAAGTGGACACAAAGCAGACATAAACAGAAAGAATCCATGAGGATTCACACTTTAGCTGTTTTGCTTAAGCTGTATCTAGGTAATCTCAGTGAACTCTTGTTCACTCTGATGCAGTTCTTCCATTTCAGATTCAGTGTTTCACATGACAAAACCTTACTACAAAAGCTCTTAGAAAGTAGACTAACCCCACTGGAATTTCTGTCCTAACTGAAAAAGAAATTGCACGAGGAGAAAATGGAAATTCAATTAAAGTTGAGCTACAAAGGAAATATCTTCATTATGTATTTCTAGGATCTTCCCCACCCCTTTCCTCTTCCCTTTCCTCTTCTATTTTTTTTAAAGTTTATCAGCATCTTGAGAGACACTGAGTAAGCAGAAAAATAAGAAAAAAAATGTTTTCTAGATGTCTACAAACTCCACATCAGACATTACTTTTATAGTAAATTTGCATGATTGTTACTCTACCAAATCAGTTACAAGAATCCATACGTAATACCTAAATTCCTAATAATACCTAAATGGATGTGAATAAAGTTCAGTATAAACTACAGAATCCAAATACTTGGACTTCAAGCAGAGCATTCTGGTCATGCCAGGTCTTTTTTTAAACAAACATACAGACAGAAACATGACACTGCAAAAAAAAAGTCAGGCTTTGACATGAAATCTGAATTTATATCATCCTTGACATTCATCAAGCAGTTTGAAAAAGTATGGCATTTGACTGCAACAACAGTGCAGTCAAACTTGGGCTTGGAATACTGAGTGAGTTTGGTAAACTTCCAGTTCTTCAGTGGAAGAAAAAGATTAATTTTTATACACTGCATTTTAATCAAACTTGAGAAGCATTTCAAAAGACAAATGCATAAGTTCTTCTCTAGGGCCTTAAGATAGTTTTATAAATAGAAGAAACAAAAGACGAATTGCAAGAGAACAAGTGAAAGCTATTCTGGAGGGTAGGAAGAAAGAGTTTAGCTCACAAATGTATAATTTAATATGAACTTGACACTAAATTGCAAAGGTAAACAGAGATAAGTGAATAAGTTAATATATTCAAAGGTGGGAAGACAACATCTGAACAGGGTAAGGGCAGTGGTTCCAGATGATTCCTTTCTTACTTTTATATTTCTGAGAAGAGGAAGTAATTCTGTATTTTTTGTTTTCCTCAGTTAGTGGAAAAGAAAAAGAAAGCTATTAGACAGCCAAGACATTTGGCAGCTATTGATTATGCTTCCATAGAGTAAGAGAGGTAGTAGATTTATCTAGTGAATATTGAGTTTTAAATATCAAGCACATGGCCAGATATAAAATCTGAAAATCAATTGCAAAAAGCTGCTATCAAGGAAAATAACTCAGAATAAGCAAAAGACAAGATTTTACACTCCCTTTTTTCCAGTAAGTAGTATTTCCAGTTCAAAATCCAGTCACACTAACAAAGACTAATGCATCTACTCAAGAACTCATTAATTTTAGAAATGTAGCTTTTATTCTAAATACAAGACTCTGTCACAGGCCTACATTTCTGTCACTGCCGTTTTTGGCTAATATTTAAATTGATTCTGATTTTTCAATAATCTGCCCATTTATTTTAAAAGTAGTATTTCAAATTATATCAAGCAGAACAGAAATTTTGAACGGCACTGTAATTATAAACAGCATAAAACATACACAGCTGAAGATCACAGCTGTTCAAGTATGGACAGTGCTACTTCAAAGGCAGATGTAATGTGGAAACAAAAATACATGCACATACAAAAATTTAATCCCCAAACCACAGTTTTAGCCCCAGTTGAGAGTTTTCCTTAGAATCAGTAGCATTCATAATTGATGGTTACCACTACAGACATTAGCACAGGGCTTGTACAGAGCTGCTCGATGCTTAACCTAAAATGTGTTTGGCAATGCTATCGGTCAAACTTGTACAGGAACGACACTGATAATACTCCAGGAGTAGCTAACACATTGAAGGGAAAAACTTTTCATTATTTTAATTGTGTTTCTAATAAATTATCCTAAGTAATAAAAAAGGAAAACAATAAAATTACTTAACATTATGCTGTTCCTGCTGTTCCTCCTGTTCAAAATGAGTCTGTCATGAAACATGAGAAGTTGCCAGATGATAAAACGTCCTTTAGCACAGTCTTGTCTTTTACTATTCTAACGCAATGCATACTTTAATTTGTTATTAGAGTGGGCTGAAATTAATGATATAAACTTCATTTATATGATTTACATATTAAAAGAATTTAATAAAGAAAATATCACTAAAGTGAAGAGGATCAGGCAGGATAAGAATATGGACAGATGACAACAACATGAAATTTAACACAGGAAGTGTCACAAACCTGGTGAAGATAAACCAAGACAAACAAAACCTGCATTCAGGTAACAAGGCAAAAAGCACCAGTGGCTACTTGTACAGAGTCATGTGTAACACCTGTTTGCAGAGGCCTTAGTGTGCATAAACAAGGGGATTGCTTATCAATTGAGAAATAATGGTTCTACTAAATAAAATCCTCGTGTCAGAGACTATCTAATTTCTCTGGGTTTTAACCTTTGTAACACCTGTATAGAAGATTTTAAAGACTTTAAAGTCTCTGAGTTTGAGCTTTTCTTACAAAAATCAGATAAAACTGACTTAGTCACTTACCTTTTTAGGGGAAAAATATATGTGATAAAGGCAATCCTAATTGACAACATTCAAGAAAAGATCAGACTTGATGGAAGAAAATTGTTTACTTGGAAAGGAGGGAAGAATGTGCATGAGTTGAAGTAATCATAAGACGAAGACAGTAGTACCTATTAAAAGGAAATCTAATGAATTCACTGTTAAAATGTATGTCATTACGTTAAGGGTCAACATCTTTTCAAAATTAAGATAGATGTTTTGCAGATAAAACCAAATTAGACAAACCAAATTGTTCAGCCTGAAACATATAAGCACTTTTTTTACCTGCTCAAAACACTCCTCTCTTTGAACTCAAGCTTTTCTCAGAAGCATATTCATTTAGCAGGTAATAAGAAACTCAACTATTCTTAAAACCTTCTGTAGATATTGCTTATCATGCCAGGTTTACTAAGTCTTGTCCTTTACTTGAGTTCTCTGTTTAAAAAATATCACACAAATACACACCACTTTTTCTGTTCAAAAAGAAAAACTCTGTCTACAGCCTAACTCCTTTCTTTCTTGGTAACTACAATCTTGCCTTCCCAGCTTTTGCTCACCTTTCACAAGACTGTTCTATTCTTCAACCCTCTATTCTTCAGACCCTGTTTCTTACACATTCAACAAAAACAGGTGTATCAAAATGTCTAAGCTCTTGATTTCACAAATTCTTGAAACTGCTCCCAAGCAAAGTGATCTTTATCAGGTCCCAGAATAACTATATTCAGATCATTCCTAAAGAATCCATTTTGTGAATCACAAACCTTAACTCATACTGCTTGACTTCCACCACAACATTGTATAGTAACAGACGAACAGGTAATTTTGTGATTAAAAACATTTCACACAGACATCTACGTGCATCATTTGACTGCAAGATCTGAAACCACAGCAATAAAGAGTCAATATTGTCTTGTACCTACTGAGGGTTCCAGCCTCTAATAATATGAATCTGAATACATTTCATCTGGAAGGCACAAGCTGGGTTGATGCAGTGTGCAGGAAATCGCAATATGAAATTCCATTCATAATCTGATGGTGCTCCAACATAAGCCTTTGGGTGACATTAGAAGACTATTTCAACTGCACTGATATGCAGCCTTTTAACAGTAACGGAAGTAACTCATGGACATTTTTACATCTGCTTGTTCTGGAACGTATTTAGGTATTTCATGCATACTCAAAGGTAAGGAAGGTGAGAAAGGGTTTCACAGAATCCCAGAATCCCAGAATTGTAGTGCATAGGAGATTTGAAAAGCTTTCCCTTTGGACACAGTCTTATCTTCCATAAAACTCACAAGAAAAGTTGCCAGACACTAACAAAGACATAGGTGTCGCTACCTTGTATTAAAAATTACTCACTATAAGTTGAAGTGAAAGAAAAAGAATAAACAAGAGGAAAAGTGAAAAAAAACAAACTTGGTCTTATCTTCACATAGATTAAGACTATTAATATGAATGTCAAAGAAAAACTAAATTAGATTAGAAATACAATCCTGTGAGATGCACTGCTAGAACAAGGAATCAACTACTATAAAAGTGAGCGATTTGCAAGTGTGACAGACTACACAACTACCACGATTGGGTGGTATCTCTGCATTAGTTAACACTTTATACTCCTGTATCCACAAACTTTCCAATATATTTTGTCTGCTATTCTTATTTAACACTAGATCCTCTGCTAAAACATTATGAATGACTCTATGCAATATCTGAAAAACCACTTCTAAACAAAAAAATAAATAATTTTTGAGGCTAGAACTCTCAGTAGATGTGAGATTATTGCCTCTTTCTTGCTCCACACTGGCTGAAAATACTACTAAGTTTTTCTGCTCATAAACATCCAAATAAATCTCAGTCCATAGCAGACAAAATGGAAATATTAAAAAGAAAAAATACACAATTTTTTTTACTTTCAAAAGATCTTAATTAGCTACACATTACTTATGTTCGTTATATTTACTTATTTGTTTTAGTCAAGTGTAAATTGAATGATTATTTAATAGCTAACTGGGTAAAGATACCACAATTTCAATCTTTAAACAGGTAAATTTAATATTTACACTGTGTAAAATTCAGTGTACTTTGAATGTCAGCAACATATTAGACAGTCTATCACACTATCTATTTAAGTTGGGAAACCTGTTCCAGGGAAAAATGAGGTCCTAAAATGTGATGTAAAGCATTTTTATTTCACTTATTTGAAGTAGATATTTCTGTTACTGAACTTATTTTGAAATCTGTCATAAAAAATGAACAACTACTTACATTCAATGTTACTGAGTCTCTACATAGAGAATGTGAAACATTATGGCTGGGGTTGCAATATATAAAATTTCTAATATAATCTCAGGAATGATCTCTGCAATCTTACAATCCAAATCTATCCTCATATACAGAATAGACTACTAAAAATTACTACATAGAATCATAGAATGGCCTGGGTTGAAAAGGACTTCAAAGATGATCTAGTTTCTAACCCCCTGCTGTGGTCAGGGTCACAACCACTAGAGCAGGCTGCCCAGAGCCACATCCAGCCTTGCCTTCAATGTCTCCAGGGATGGGGCATCCACAACCTCTCTGGGCAACCTGTTCCAGTGCATTACCACCTTCTGAGTGAAAAACTTCCTAATATCTAACCCAAATCTCCCCTTAGTTTGAAACCATTCCCCCTTGTCCTATCACTATCAACCCATATAAACAGTCATTCCCCCTCCTGTTCATATGCTCCCTTCAAGCACTGGAAGGCCACAGTGAGGTCTCCTGGAGCCTTCTCTTTCCAAGTTAAACATGCTTATACATATATGAGGGATGCTCCATAAGTAATGCCTCCTATTTTATTAAGTTGGCCCTTGATAGCAGAGGTGGATGTTGGTGGTATGACAGTAAAGGTTGAACCTTTCCACCCATGTCTGGTTACATTTTGCTGCTTATGACAGATGGCAGCAGAGGGGCAGTCTGACAGGATGGCGTCTGATACAGAAGTGCATATGAAGCAAATGTGTATCATTGAATTCTTCCATGTGTAAAAAAGGGCACCAATTTACATTCATCACTTGCTGAACATTTTGGAGACCAAACAGTGAGGCAGTGGGTGGTTCGATTCAGCAGTGGTGACAGTGATGTGAAAGACGAGCCATGTTCTGGATGTCCATGCATACTTTTTATGAGAGTGGCATGCAGATTGTTGTTAATTATTAGCATAGCTAATCATGATAACTATGATGAAAAATAGTGTTTTGTAGCTGAGATTTTTCCTATCACTATCAAACCATGTAAAAAGTCAGCTTTCCTCTTGATTATAAGTTCCCTCATTATAATAAGCCTTCCCTACCCTTATTGGAAGGTTGCAAGTAGGTCTCCTTGAGCCTTCTCCAGGCTGAATAAGCCCTGTGCCTCAGCCTTCCTATACAGCAGGTGTTCCAGCCCTCTGATTATTCTCATGGCCCTCCTCTGGACCCAATTCTACAGCTCCATGTCTTCCTTTTTCTTGGGGCCCCAGGCCTCGATGCAGTACTGCAGATGAGGCTTCAAAAGGGCAGAGAGTCAATCACCTCCCTCTCCCTGCTGGCCAGCCCTCTTCTGGTGCAGCCTGGGGGATACTGTTGGCCTTCCAGGATGCAAGCACATGTTGCTGGCTCATGTTAAGTTTTTCATCTACCTGGATCTCCAAATCCTTTTCTGTGAAGACACTAGCAATTCTTCTCTTGGTCTGCACATATATCTGGGATTGCCTCAAGTGCAACACCTTGCACTTTTAGCTTGATCCGGTCTCTCTGGATGGCATTCCTTCCTTCTATTGTATCAGCTGTTTCAATCTGTGCCTTGGCTTTTCTGATCTCATCTCTGCATGTCTGGACAGCATCCCTGTATTATTCCCAAACCACATGTCCCTGCTTCCACTGTCTATGCATGTCTTTCTTATCTCTCCATTTGACCAACAGGTCAAATGTTTGCTCAGCCATGTCAATTTTTTGTCTCCTCTCCTTGTTTTCTTATACTGGGGGCAGAGCACTCTTGTAGTCTCAGAAAGGTATACAGAAAGAGTTGCCAGCTCTGCTCTGCTCCATTGTCCCTAAAAACAGCTTCCCAAGGGATCTCACCCATTAATTCCTTAAGCATTCTGAAGTTCGCTCTCCTGAAGTTCAGGGTCCTGACTTTGCTTTTTACCAGGCCTATCTTCCTCGAATCACAAACTCTACCAGGGCAGGGTCATTACATTATATATCTTTAAAAACCTCAGAAAATACTAATGCTCTATTACTTATCTATTATAATTATATATTATAAATTATACATATACTTTTCTTAACATCTCATTCATTTCTCATTCTGTCAGGTTATTTTTGTTATTGTTTGTAAATCAACACATTGGGTATGTGCAAAATATCAACAGACATTAACTGATAATTCACAGTTAAAGATCACGGAAGTCTTACATAGTTCCACATATTTGTGGTGGCTAGACAAAAAAACTAGATGGCAAAAAGTATAATCAATTCCAGTCCTCCACCCGTCCTTGCTCTTCAGATAGTTTTCACTACCTTCCGGGCATGAATAACAGAGTGCTCATTGGTCAGCTCCAGCCAATCCATTTTTAACACCAATGTATTATGGTCAATCAGAAAGAGACTAAATCAAATGAACTGGTTGGACATGACCTCAACAGTAAGGACACAAATCCATCCCTTCTCAAGTTCACTCACTTCCATCCACTGTCAGATTTCTACATTATAACAGTAGATTAGACAAAGTACAACCTCTGAAACTAACTGATTAAGCTTCAGGTTAAAAAAAAAATCAGGATGTAAAGAATGAAACAACTAAATTGAAATGCTTGGAGAGCAAACTTACAAGAATTTTTGTCACTTCTGCTTTCAATCTAAAATAGGCTATAATATAAAATGGCTAGAGGAAAAGAAAAAATAACAGGTTTTTCCTTCCAAAATTTATTACATGTCTGTAGGTTTAATCAAGAAGGTAGACTGACTAATTTATCCAAATCTTCATCTTTATCTCTAAATATTATAACCCTTTCTCTCAAAATTCTGTTTAAACAGACATAAATATATGAAGTCAATACTTCCATCATACGTAATGGTGGCAATTTAAATGGGCACAGAAGAGGATGGCTGTAATACTGGGAAAAATTCAGCATACAAATAAATTAGTGGTGAACTTCAGTGCAAAGCTGAGATATGAACCTGTCCTTTTGTGCACAGAACGTCATGCACAGTGGTATACCAGAAAAAAGAAGATCATCCTTCAAGAAGTCTACAACGTTTTCCGCCTCTTCCTGTTTATAGAGTGCACATACTTGACTGCCAATTTTCTCACAACTATAAAGCAGCATAAGAAATTTGGTATGTGACCCTTTTGGGGAATATGAGTTATTTCCTACTGAGAAATTACCTATTGTTTAATGGAAAGTCATTGATCTCTGCCCACCACCTGCTTAGTCCGACTGCTTATTTAACACATTGGGTGATAGCAACACTTCATCTCAGAAATTACCCTTGCTAATGAACACCATGTTGCATTTTTAACTAGATTCAGATTTATCACTAGTCCTAGCCAAGCTGAGTTCATTAGTTGCTGACACAGACTAGCACGTTTGGCTAGCATCTTAATCCACAAATTGTCTCACTGAAATCAACATAACCAAACATGTAAAAGTTGGCACTACAATTCTCAGGTGGCATTCAATGCCTATTTCAGGGCACCACCCTTTCAAGAGATCTGCATACAACACTTGGATTTAAGAAACTTGTTTAGGATGCCTTTATGCTACCACAATTCATAGACACATATCCTTTTCTGTAAACCTCAGAGTACATCTGGCTGTGATGGGTATGTGAAATCTCACTGCTAACCTGCATTTCAAGATAAAAACAATCTCCTGGACTTCATTCAAAATCGCTTATCTATGGGTAAGACATCCTCCTTTCCTGTAAGAAGTTAGTAGTACAGGAAGCATCTGATCAAGGAATTCACAGGTTCAAAAGAATACCACCAGACACAATTATGTAGAAGTCTGCTGTCCAGGAATTGGCACCTCTTTTAAGTCCTTCTCATTTTCAAGAAATGTATTGATTAGTCGTGGAAGCAGCTGACTTGCAGAAACCAAATAGACTGAGAAACTGTCTGCTCAGCATTATCTACCCAGCTTCTTTGTGCTGCTCAAAAACAAACACAAGAAGCACTCCTAGGCAGCCATAAGAATAAGCCAGCACTATACACACAGCTGCATATGTGAATATATGCTTCCCACACTTCCCATATAACATTATCCGCACAAGAACAGAAGACAAAAACTTGCAAGGTTGGTAGCCTTCCATACTGCTTACAGATGAAAATCAAATGCACATTTTAAAACACTGCTCACTGTAGCAAGATCTGAATCTATCTTTCTTTCATCAGCCCAAACAGTGAAGGTATTAATACAGAAATAACCATTTGGCTGCTAGAGGAAGAAGAATCAGCAGAATGTACAGCAGCAGAGATATTAAAAAAAAGATTCATTTTTATATTTGTACATCACCGTGTGGTAAACAAGTGTTTATTTGATGGGTGATTTTTGAGCTCAAAATTATGTCAGGCATACCCTTGTATACAGATGATGTATTGGTAGCAGCTGAATGAAATTTTGGAGCTAACACCCTTCATTTATAACTAGTTTGTGCTGAAACAATTTGTCAATCCTATTTAACTGTTGTTATTTCCTGCAAAACAAGAACATTAATGGATGCAGGTTAGAGTTCTTCTGTCAAATAAAAGCAATAACAGCTGTCTTTCACAAAGTACAGTAAGAACACCTTGCATCTTTTTGCCAGAACTAATCACATATTGTAAGGATTACCACATGCCATCATTTTTTTCTGTCTTTGAAAATAGAGCTACATTCTCTATAGTTTCTCTGTAAAAAAATCCATCTTTTATTTACAGAATAGAAAGGAATCCCACTTCAATGCAGCTCTCTGACCTAACATGGAGGCGATGGACCAGTATGACAAGATGGAAGGTCTCTCCTCTGTCCACACCTGTTCCCTTCGTCACCTTTGTTTAGTAATATTTCAGAACACTTCAGACCTTACATGCAAAAGCCCATATATACCAGATGTCCTTGCTTGTCCTACTTGCTTACTCTTCTCTCAATCACCATAACGGATCCTCCTGTCCATCTTTTCCTACATCTGCATACTTAAAACACTACTGCATAGCGTGTATGACATGTCTTCTCTTGGACATTGTCCAGAGGTAGATAATTGAAGAGTGACAGCTTTTTGCTGCTGAATTGTTTTGTGTGAGTGTGGTTGTTTTTTTTTTATTATTATTATTATTTTATTTTAGATCAAACTGTATAGCTCTGTGTGCTTTGGTCAGGTGGCTCCCTGTTGGCTATACTATTATAACCCACTTGTAAGCCACCACAAAAGATGGACCTAGTATGAGAAATGAAATGCTTATTGCGTTTGATACCCAATGTGAGTTTTCTCTGCCTAAGGAAAATATATCCATCCCTGATCACTAGATATACTACTTCCACAACTATGACAAGTTTATCAAGTGTATGGTTTTCCTACAGCTGTACTCACCTAACTTCTTTCAGAGAGGCTGTTAAATAATTATTTGACAAGCTCAGAAAATCCTAATTTCTATCTCTGCTTCTCCTGAGACACAGGCTGTACCACACCATGCACAGACTTCTGTGGAACACAGCAAAACTTAAAATTGTTTACTGCATCTATCAAGGTCTATTGACAGCCTATCAGAAAGCCAAAAACACTTCTAGTTTTCTCACAATACTGAGCAGATTGACAGTGTTTTTCTCTTCAGATCATACGTCCTCCCAAAGAAATACATAGGTTTCTCCTCCAAGTCTTCAGTCAGCACTGAACCTGGCTGCACAAATTAAGAGCTACAAAGTCAAAGCCTCATAGTAAGATAACTGCACACATTTATCAATGTAAAATCATGACTGGTACATATTCCCAAAAAGATATTGCGGCTTCTAAACTAATATTTTTGTTAGAAAGTATCTAATATATCATGTAGAGAAAATTTCCTTCCCTGCTTTGTAAAGTGATTTCAACCTCAGCAATGATTTTAAATTTTGTCAATCAAAAATTAAATTAAATTTAAATCAAAAATTAATTTAAATAAAAAATTAAATTAAAATTAAATTTTGTCAATTCAAGCTTAAAATATTATCTACTTGTAGCATGCTTTTCGACATTTACGCAGTCTTATAATGAAAGCTTTTAAAATGAAAATGGAAATGATTTCTAGTGTACTGAAAAGTAACTTTTTTAATTACAAGATTTAGAAAATTTCCATTTTGAGAAGTTCTGATCATAAATACCTTGAAATTTGAATACCAAGGTCAGAAAAGTCAGTTTCTTTTGGCTGGTTTGAGTTGGACACAGGAAAAAAAATGCCTTAAAATATTTTTATGATTCCTATGTAATCCCAGTGCAAGACTTACAGTCTTCAATAATTTTTCTGGCTCAAATACTTGACTTTTTTTTTCTCATTCAAAATTATAATCTTTTATCAAACAACAATGTACTTTTTACTTTTTCAAAACCAACCGAAGTAAAACAAATATAATACTGATTTTTCAAAATCATTACTGTTATTTCTAACTTGTTTTTCCAATGACAGTCCAGAGATTTTAGGTAGATCTTCCAGATACAAGAGTGTCATGAAAGCTTAACCAAGTGAGACACATCATACAGTCTTCACTGTACACAGTGGGTTTTTGTGCCAGACACAAAATGACTGGACATATATATTTGAACATAAAACCCATCCAATTTTTTTTTTCTATGAAATGTTTAACTTTTACTCCAGATACTTCCAATATGCACCTGTACAATATGCACACCAGGATGGATGTAATTATTGTCTAATTCATTACTTACAAGTATCTCACAGGAAGTCACATAATTAAACATTTTCTATATAAAAACATCCAGAG
The DNA here is from genome assembly GCF_038088225.1 of Cyrtonyx montezumae. Taxonomy (NCBI): domain Eukaryota; kingdom Metazoa; phylum Chordata; class Aves; order Galliformes; family Odontophoridae; genus Cyrtonyx; species Cyrtonyx montezumae. The sequence goes on from NW_027072034.1 coordinate 123,019,925, forward strand.
CTTTAAAACTACCTAAATTAGAAACTATAAAGCAAGAGTTCTATCAATAGCTTCTTGTATTTATATGCACAGGTCTTTAATAATAGGGTTGTTAAACAGATGAGACTGAGTTCTATGTAATTCTACACTTTTTTTTTTTTACCAGCTAACCACTCTTATCTATAAACACAAGATTATGAAGACTATTTTCTCTCTTTTACACTAGTTTCCTATTGCTGTCATATCTTCCAGAGTTTGTGGTAAGGACCCAAGCCTTACATGCCTTGAAAAGTTTAATTACTGTAGCTATGAAGAGAGATAACCATGGTGGTTAGCAATTAACAATATATTTGAAAAAAATGTTTGGAAAAGAGAACAAATAATTCCATGAATGAACAAGAGGATCTGTCCTGGCTCACTCCTTGTTCGACAGTGATTTATTTGGTTTTGTGGACACTTTCCATCCTAACACTGCTTTTGTGATCTCTGTTGCCTGAGATATCTGAAAAGCTAAGTCTCATGCAAAGCTTTGACGGATGTCTGTCTAACTAATGAATGTAGCCATTACTTTGTATTCTCCTTCTTTATTACATTTTCAGAATCAAAAGGAGATAAGCATTACCACAAGCCACTGTTATCAATATCAAGGAGACGCACACACAAAAGATGTTTGAACAAAATGAAATTCTACATGTCAGTAGTAGACAAGCTGCTGTTGGAAAGTGCCAGATAATTAAATTTTACAGAGAACCACCAATTTTGGACCTCTCATAGTGATGTGAGCTGTCAGGCACAGATAAGAATTTATATTTAAAAAATAGATAAGATTTCATATATATATATATATTTTTAAGGTGAGAACAAAATAAATCAGTTGTTCATACAAACAGTTCCAACCAGCCTGTCATACTACAAGGGACACTAGTTGGGTCATTATGTTTTCAACACTGTGAGACATATATAATAATAAAAGAAGAATCACTATGAACCCCCTTTAATACAGAAATACTGGGACAACAGCAGAGGATGAATTTCACCTCAGGAAAGTATTCTAATCAATGGTTTGGAGAACATGCAGCAATGAAACAGCAGGTGGGTGCCACGCAGAGCTGCCTGGTCATCCACCTGCTATGTCTTGTGAGCGCCTCCAGCAAGCTCTGAGGTTTGCCTCCATTGTGGTCTCTCTCTTCCATTCCTAATTCATCCTGGACATGCAAATTTTGGATTCAATGAAAGTTTAAAAAAAAAATACTTTCAAAAAAATACTTTCAAATACATCACAGGATTTATTCTGTTTGTACTTCCAAAGATACTTCGAGAGAAGAGCTTCCTTGCAATTTGTATTGTTACATGAACACAAAATAGCTGTCTGTGATCATAAAAAAAGTTTCAAGGTTCCGAAGATTAGTTAAGAAGAAAAGGTTTTCAAGAGCACCCGGAGAAAATTACCTTTAATTCACTGTTTAAACTGTTTGAGAGAAGATTTGTGGTATGGGGTGTGCATGCACTTACGGGTGCTGTCAGAAAGCTGGGGCAGCCTCACACTGGACACAACTAGGCCAGCAGCCATGATGGTGGCACCTAAAGGATTACGGATTAGGAAAGGTCAAAAATACAAGACAGCAGAGATTTGAGAGAAACAGCTCTGCAGACAAGGTCAGTGAAGAAAGGAGGTGAGAAAGTCTCCAGGCAGCAAAGCAGAATTCCCTTGAATCCTGTGGAGAAGGCTGACCCTCCACAGACCACGAAGAAGACCATGCCAGAGCAGATAATCACACTGCAGCCCATGGAGAGCCCATGATGGTGCAGTACTTGAAAGACTGTTCTTTAAGGAATGAGTCACGGTAGAGCAAGGAAAAGTGCAAGGAGAAAGAAATGGCAGAGTGGAGTTAGGGACTGAGCATAGCCTATTCCACCACCTTCTGTAGTGCTTGGGGACATGGAAGTGAAGGAGCTAGAAGTGAAGGAGTAAAGTTAAGCCTAGGAAAAAGCAGTGATTGGGGAGCTGGTGTCATAGTTTTTTCTTTCTCACCATCCAAATCTATTTTAATCAGTAATAATTCAAATGGATCCCTGTCTTTATTCTGACCTATGAGTTTTTCCATCTTATTTTCTCCCCCTATCCTGGTTGAGGAGGAGGAGTAACAGTGTCCAGCTGGGCATGTGGTGGCCAGCCAAGGTCATCCCACCACACTTGGGAATCCAGTCTAGGAAATGATTTTACTAATTTGGGTACCTCTGTTATACAAAAGTGACTGGAGTTCATTATCCATTACAATACAGAGCATGATGCCATTAGTGATGTAGTCATTTGCTACATGGAAGGAGAATGGTGGTGTCAGCACCCACTCCCTCCCGTCCTGTGTAGGCTGAGTTTTGGAATGCTATCAGGAGGTGCTTAAACAGATTTAAGGCTTTGTGGCTGCCAAGACAGATGATATTCTGCCCTACTTCCCACATGCACATAACTACTATTCCTTGTGTGTCAGCAACAAGGTCTATCTGGCTGAAAACTATTCTGTTAGAGCTTAATGCTGGAACAACAAAGGAGAGTAAGATTACAATTTCCAGTAAAAGCGCAGTTGTAGGCCATCAAAATACTACAGCCTTAGACTTTTTCAGAGTCATGATTTCCAGTCTAACTCATAAAATAACTACTCTAGATAGGTTTAGTCCACAGCTGTTCCCCTACCTCTACACTGGAGATTCTTAAAATGTCCATATGTATGTCATTTATAAAGATGGGTAAACATATCCTGGTTTGCTTTTTTTTTTTTTTTTTTTAAGGCAACTTGTAACAAAATCTTATGTGCATGACTTGACCTAATGACATCTCAAACATACATTAAATTTACTGTCTGCCTCATCTTTGCAACTTCTTTCTGACCACTTACAGGAACAATTACTTCAAAAATCTGTGTAACCTTTTACAGTAGTTACATGAAATACAATTGTGTCTATGAAAAAAATTCCTATCCACTTATCTATCTATTATGCCCTACATGTGCATTTTCTTCTCCCTAGAATCTTGCAAGAGTTTACTGCTACAAATCTTATTACAATACAAATTCCAAGCACTTTTGATTTCTGTAGGCCTCTTGGTGTCCTGTAGTGATCAGGTGGACCCTCTACGCAGCATTTGTAAATGCTTGCTTTCCCCACAAATCCATGACTTTTCTTTCTTTTCTTTCTTTTATTTTTTTTGTTCCCCAAGTAGTTTTAGTTTGTTCTTTTTTTTTTTTTTTTGGTCAGACAAAAAGAAAAGTCATTTTCCCCCCCACCACATAAACATATGCAGGAAAATGAAGTCTATTTCCTGACCATCACTGATGCTGAGATTGACTGGGAGAAACAGCAGGGAGTCCAAGTACCACCTCTGGCTCAGTGAGCTGACTGTTTGATTGTTCTCATTTTATTTAACTGCTATGTATAATTGCTGCAGTTTTAGATTGTAACACAATATATGCAGCACTGTGGGAAGAAAGAAACCTTCTTTGCACCAGCAATTTCATTTTCCTTAAAAGGGAGAGTAAAACCTGCACTTAACTATATGGTTTTGTGAAAATTTTATTTTTTGCACAAATGGCCAAAGGCCAGAAATCTCACTGCAACCTGTGTTGCCAATATAAGATAGTAGTTACTTTCCACCAAGCACATTAAACAATTTAATAAGTTTCAAGAGATTAAATGAAGTAAATTTTGCATTACCGTGTTCTCTATTTCTAATGGATTAATGTACCATAGATCTATACAAAAATCAATTTTCATTGTTGCTTAAAGCTTTACCTTTAAGATGGAAATGACTGCAGTAGGCAAGATGGATCCACCTACAGACTAGGGATTTTATTTATCAGTGGAAAGTTGGATCCTATAAGAGGAATTAAGTGAAGCATTAGTTCAGAAAAAAAAAAAGGTAAAAATATAAAAAAATGTAATATAAACCACCAAAAAGACATGCTAATTCCTGTTTACAACCTTTCTTATGAAAAAGATCTACAAATGTTGGCAATTTTTATTCATCTGTAATGCTGGCATTTATTGCAACAATGCCTTAGTTCTTGATTCTTCAATAGTGCCATGACAATATATGAATGTTTTTCCAGTATATAGGACTTTGCTATCCAGAAAATCTAGAAACAAAATACAATTATTTAAAAAAGAAAAAAAAAAGGGGATAAGAAACATCATTTTTCTCCATCAAGCTAGAGAACAATCTCCAGTTTGCAAGGATTTTAATATTAGTGTATCAGACACTTTTTAGTGAGATATAAGTCCTATGGTTTTCTCCTCCAATCAAATTCACTGACTGAAAAGGAATTTCATCTGGAGTCCTACTTGGTTCATCATGGTTAGCTGACTATTACTTGCATGAGAATGAAATAGGAATTCTAGCACTTGTTCTTGTTTTCCTGAAAAGAACTCACGAGAGTGTTGCTATAAATTGGAATGGCTTTTTTTGTACTAAATGGGGTCAGAGCTCTGAAAGCAGTTGGCCTACGGCCTCCTTGTTCTGAACCTATATCATTTACAGGCTTTCCTCCGTGCTCTGTGGGGAATACCTCAGAGAGGAGCACCACACTGCATTTCTTGAATACCTGAAACAGCTACACTGGAAGGAACAACTCCTGTAATAGAATCACAGAATTGTTCAGGTTGGAAAAGACAGTCAAGACTGAGTCCAAACACAACCAAACCACACTACCCTAATTCTAACAACCCACCGCTAAATCATGTCCCTGAGCATCACATTCAGGCGGTTTTTAAACATATTCAGTTATGGTGACTCAACCACCTCCCTGGGGAGCATATTTCAATGCTTAACAACCCTTTCTGTAAAGAAGTTTTTCCCAATATCCAACCTAAACCTCCCCTGGTACAACTTGAGGCCATTTCCCCTTGTCCTGTCACCTGTCACCAGTGAGAAGAGAACAAAGTCGTTCTGGCTGCAATCACCTTTCAGGTATTTGAAGACAGAAATAAGGTCTCCCCTCAGCATCCTCTTCCCCAGCCTAAACAGCCCCAGCTCTCAGTTGTCCAGTACAACTGCTTTTATCCTCATTCTTATTGTCACATAATAGAAAAAAGTAACATCAAAATCAACATACTAAAAATATTTCTAAATGGAAATCAGTATTAGACATTGCATCTAAAATACTCAAAGGACTATTTTTAATATTTTAATGTTTTTTTTAAATAGGAAGATTCCTTGTAATGCTTAACCATCTGTTAAGCATTATTTATTTTGTGTCTCAATTAAACTTTCTAATATTCAATATTCTCAGAAGGTATTTCCTAATGACTTTACTGATTAATATATACCCTTTAACCCAATTTATAATACAGTATATAGACACCAACAATACTTAGAGAACTTCTACAGAAATTGTGTGAATTGGGTGACACATTTAAGAAGCATTTCCAGTTAAGATCCTCAGGCTTTGTTATGTCTTTTAAGTGTTTGGTGTAGATTTATTTTTATTTTTTTTATGTTCCTGGGGTCATTCATATTCATTTTTTGCTTGGAATTGCTTTTCCTCTTAATATTTACCTTATAGACATTATTATATTTCACATTCCTAAGAACCTTATTGTAGCTTGTGGATATATATGGATAATCTCTTTAGTAGCAATCCACCTCAGGGCACAAGACAGTCAAATGTGCACACAAGTCTTTGAAGCTATTGTTCAGATGGAAATTCAGATCTCAAAACATTTGCCTTCATTTAGATTAGTTTATCTTTGATAACAGATTCAAACATTGGTGACTTACTCCCAGACACATTCATAGACAGTATTTCATATTCTCAGAAGAAACTGCCTGTAACTGAGAGACTCAAGATGGTAAACAGAGATAGAAATTAATTTTATCACTGTGATGAATACACTACTACTTCAATCAAAATTCATTTGCAAGTTTTGGTGAAACATGAACAGATGCTGGGGAATTAAAAAATATAATATTTTTTCAATCTCTCTCACTCTCCCCCCTCTTTTTCCACATTCAGCACAGAGCTGTACTTTGTTTTATTACTGAAAATAAAAGGTAGGCTTTGGGCAAAATGACAGCCACTGAAAAAGTCACACATCAAGACAGTCTCACAACAATCTGCTCTACAATACAAAAGAAAAGCAGTCTTCTGGTTCAAGTGAGTTATTTTCCTTGGGGACAATTTACTTTGAGGACATACTGCTTTGCATTTTATTGGGGCTGTTCATTTGTTTTGTGAACTTCCACTGAAAAGGGCCCTGACATTTCATTGTCTTTACATGTTGTTGCTTTCTATTTGACCTGTGAATGATCTGCACTTCCACAAGCTCTCTGTGAAATATCCGTACAAACAAACAGAAAAAGTATAAAAAGCTGTAACCCAAATGAAGCCTTAAAGCCCTTGTAAGTATGGACAATTAACTGGTACGGGAGCTGTGACATGCAAACAGAAGCCCTGTAAATATCTTCAGACTAGAGAGGCAGTTTTCACCTATTAAAAGGAATGATTTCTGTGTGCAATGTTTCACTGAAATTGCATCAAGCCTCACAATTATAAGGAATCTTAATAGAACAAGATTGTTTCTCTTACTCTCTTCCTCCCTGGAGGAAACATCAAAGCAACTGGCTGAAGACAGGCTATCTAGTCTACAGCAATCAACTCTACTTTGATTTAACGTACTCAGAAAAGTGTTCATACAGTTCCTTAAAAAAAGCTTTTTTGATTAATTTCAAATAGTCACCAATTCAAGCAGAACTTAAACAAAGCTAAAAAGGATAGTAATGTATTTTCAGTGTTGAATGTTGAAACGTTTTTACATTAAACAGTTGCAATAACAAATTCATTTCCAAATACCATACCACTAAAAGAAAATAACAGTTAAATGACCTTGGAACATCTCTAAAACAAAATATATTCAACTACCCATCACAACAGTTAAACAGAGATTTAAATTAGAGGGATGAAGATTGCTTTTATTCACTGATACCTATGAGCACTGTGCATTTTTACTGTCTTTCAAAAAAAAGAATAGTTTTTACCAATGTGATTAACTTAACAAAAAACAGAGACTTCATTACTAAATATATTTATGTCTGGACTCTACTGCTCACTACTAATGCAATCATGATGTAAATTTCATTTAACTCTCCTAAAATCAGAAAAATCAAAATATAGGGTCTACAGTGCAAGACTGATGTTATAATCACAGCTATCACAACTGCTAATTTCACTGTGCTGTCTACATCACTGGTACAGGAGTTTATGAAATGACTACAGCAGTGATATGACTGGCTGGTAGAGATGAAGCTGTACAAACATTAGCTCAAATGGAACTCATTAGCTAAAAATGCATGGGAGACATATTATATATAGAATCTGAAAGATCTCAGTAATGTAGTACGTGCAGCTCCCATTGCTGAAGATATTCACATGCAAAAATACATGAGCACAAACTACTGAATGGATAAATCAGACGAATCTTAGTAAGAAATGAGCTGTATACTGGTGCACAATGGCAGATGCCACAGCATATTTTTTTATGATGCAAGGCTGCTCAAGATCATCTATGGATAATGAACCATGACAGCTTGGGATTTGACAAAATGCAAGTTGATGGTGAGAACAGGCAAAAAATACAAGTACATTATGAACAGTCAACAAATGCATACAAACTGCTTTTTTGTCTTTCATGTCATTTTGAAATAATTACGCCTTCCCACAAAATTATATGTTCACCAATCTAATAGACTGTACATCTGAAAAACTATGACTTTAAATCATTTACTACCTCCATTTTATTTCTAGGAAAGCGCCATGCATTAAAGCATTAACAGGGTACAGAATGTAAAAGAATTCATGTTTGTTTAAAATACCTTATATGACTGGCATCAACACAGTTTTCTTTTCACAGGGAAATCTTGATAGGCTCTATCAGTCAGTTTGCTGTTTCTTCACAGCTCAGAAAAAGTCCTTTTTTCTTTTCTCCCTTTAAGAGAACATTAAGACATTCCATGTAAACATTTCCTGTACCTACACAGCTGTATTTTCCATCTTTGCTTACAAGCAATTGCTGCTTAAAAAATATTTTAATTGGACTTGGTTTGTTCGGTGCCATTCAGCTGCTGATTGTCAGAAGTTGATTATGGGAGTTGATACTGTTAAAGGGTTGTTAACATACACAGGAAAAAAGATATGTACAAATTTCCTTCATCATTGACTCAGTTGATCTGTTTCTGTTGTTGTTCGGTTAGTTTTTTCTTTTTTTTTTCTTTTTATTTTTTTAATGTGCTCATATATATATCTGCAGATTTACTCAGTTGGTCAACTGTGGTCAATTGCAGTGGTGACACCAACAACATATTCTCCTGCTGCTGTGTTCCACAAGGTTCCTTAAGTTAGCATGCTCTCTGATCTCATTTGATTAAAAAAATGATCTGGAATTGAACTTCTATGCTTTCTTTTCTCCTTCTTGTATACACAACTAGACAATTCAAAACAGTTTGTATTAACAGGCAAAGGTGATCAAAGAAAATTCAATCGTTAGATTTGAATAATTTCTGGAATGACTCAGCTTATACCATACAGTATTTTTCTTCTACAGAATCTCAGATTCTGGTAAATGAAGAGGATTCATCTAGTTTTTTTTCCCCATCAGCTCTGTGTAGAAGCTTCAGTGAAGACTGAATGCATACTGTGGTGGCCATTGTTTGAACAAGACAGTTGGAGATCTTCAAGTTCTTAATAAATCAAATCCCTGAGACAGGCAGAGGATAGAAAAAAGTAATATCAACATTTCTCATATATAAGGAAGCTTAGTAACATGGAATTAACTAATATGCCAAATGTCAGACAAGAAATCTAGCTTAAGGAATCTTCTCAGCCTTAAATATCTTGACTTGTTCAGTGCTTTTATCATACACCACAAAAACTGTCCTCAGTGCTCATATCTTGCACATAACACTATTATTTTCCTTAATATGAAATACAGACATTATTTCATTTTGTTGGTTTTGGTAATAGTTAAAACAGCAACAATACCTAGAAATAAGATTACATTATGCATATACCAAGTTTTATTGCATACTGTGATCTTTACTGCAAATACTTCATTGAATAATTCAGAAGTTTAATGGAAGTATTTTAATAGTTTTGAAACTCATTTTTCACTACTTGTGTACCAAGAAATCAATGTTGTTAACTAAAGCAGTAAAAGCAATGGTATTTTCAATAAATATATAATTAGCTTTCTAAATTTTTTAGGGAGTTCAGCTTAAATTAACAGAGAACACTGCACTGAATTTTCTGTCACCGAAGTTATGGGGCAATAAGGATTTACACTGCTAAGCAATATAGAAGGAAATGAGAAAGGAAAAGGAAGGTGATATTCTCCAAATAACTCCAGGAACAAGGGCTTAAGAGATAAAGATCAGGAACAGGTGGTTTAAAAATGTTCTGGCTTTCACAGTGGACTATTATTTTGCATCCTGTGGGTTGTCTGTATAGAATATATTTTTTTAACAAAACATCAAAGTGAAATTAAACTTACTAGATCCAAACCACAACATTAATAAAACAACACTGTTGCATCATCAAACACTCAAAGTTTAATTCAGTCTCTTTCTAATAGTTTCTAATAATGAACCATATATTACAGGGTGGAGTTATGCTTATCTAGCACCTATCTTTGTTCAGGGAATTTAAAGGAACCTTCTTTCCTGCTCTTTGAGTACTCTGTGATTTGGACACCAATCACAGAGTACATCCTTAAGTTTTGGTTTTCATAGTGGAATTCTTGGAAGATTGAAAAGAAAACAGTAATGTTTAACACCTATTAATAAGTCCTTATTTTTTTTCTGAGTTTTATTTTGTGAAGCACACATAGCCTAGACTGCATATTCCTATGTACTAGAGCACAGTTCTCAATGAAGTCTGTTTCATTGATTTCTTGTCTCAATTCTCAACCAGTCCTAGTTCTCCCCAGCTAGAACTACTATCTGATGCTAATGGACATATGTTGACAGCAATAAACCTACTACCTCAATATCCAGTTCCTTATTCAATCTGTTCTCCCTAGAGCTTCCTGCCAACCCTCGTTTTGCCTGGTTAGTCCCAGTTTCCCATTTCGTGCTCAGCTTATATGTCCCTTCCCATTCTTCAGGTTGACTACCAATCCACAGTTTTTGCCACTTAAGCCTCAGTCACCATCTCAGCTGAACACTGACAGTATTTCTCCATTACTGGTGCTCTTCTGTCAACTGGGGTCCCTATAGGGTCCCAGCAGGTACACATGAGCCCATCTCTCACTGCTGGAGTTGGCTCCTTCCTATCACAGAATATTCTTTTATCAATCTTCTTAGTCTTGCAATACAAGTGTCCTCAGTACCTCCACAGTGCTGTTGTGTGTGCTGCACTCTAAGGAGCTGAGAGATGCCTGAGCATACCCAACAGTGACTGACATTGGATGGAGACTTTTCTTCCGTGTCAACAGATCGCTCCTGCCTCCGTGAATCCCGATGCTTTTTAAAACCTTTTAAATTTGCTGATGTTCACAGCCACATTATATCAAAACCAGTAATATTACTTTGAGGCAGCAGACCTAAGTTCATCTATAAGGCAGTTTTCAAATATGCTTAGTAGAGATATTAACTACATTAAAAAATCCTAGGTAGAAGTAAATATTTCTAAAGAAACAGCAGATAGCCTTTGGGAGTCAGAAAAACACTGATAACTTAATCAATAAGTAAGGTTTAGTATGTTAATAAAGGTAACAGTAAAACATGATCCATGTTTCAACAAGAATTTTCAGGTTTTCTTGGAGGTTTAAAACTTCTTTTTACAAGTCCCTTGGGTAGCAGAATGAACCTCTCTCACTTATTGGATGAGCAGTGCATAATACTTTGCGTAATGAAATTAAGCAGCCTGAAATGCATGTGAACATTACTGAGGAAACAAAATACAGACATCTTGAGCATTCTGCAACAGAATAACAAGGAAAGATCTCAAAGTTTTGGGTCAGTGTTTTTCTGTTTGGTTGGTTTTTTTGTGGGTTTTTTTTTTTCAGGATATGTACAGAGACATGATTATAATATTTGCATTTCTGTATAATACTGCATCTGTCAGCTCTTCAGTGGTCTATGCATCACAAGTGAAAATTTGCCAGAATACTAGCATCTCTATGGAAAACCTTTATGAATCTTCCATAGAGATGCAAAATGCAAACAAAATAAACAGGAAAAGAAGCTGTGGAAAAGTTTCTTTTTGTATTTTGCATCTTAGTCTCTTTTTCAAGTAGATAAGTAAGATATTTAAGTTAGTCAAATATTTTAAATGCACCAGTCTTTCTCCATCAAGACTCAACCACCCAAGTAACATGAATATTTCGGCAAAAAAAAAAAAAAAGAGAAGAGAAAAAGAAGATTGCAAGTAACAAAAGATGATGGGAAAAGCCTTTTTCTTTTTTTCTCTTAATCAAGAAAGGTCAATGATCAATTTATGATTTTTATTTATATTCTGCTAAAACACAGGAACATGAATTCACTTTGTTCTTTTTACTTTCTAAGAAAACAACAACAAAGCAACAAATCAAAAGAATGGCCCACAGAAAAGAGTAACTGTTCATTCTATAATTTGAGCTAAAAAAAAGTGTCCACTAGCTTCTCCTTAACAGGCACCCCTCAGCTGAAAGGTCTAATTCTGCTCTGCATGCAATCCATAATAACACTGGCTGTTTACATCTGCAAACTTCTGAGAGTGCCCACAGCTATATTAGAATGAACAAGCTGATTCACAGAGTGGAAATATTTATCTGTGCAATTTTGCAACATCTTTTTTCTGCCTTCTCCACCTTAAATGGTTGAGATATAATGCCTCAGATGTGTATTTTCAGTTGTTTGAGATATTTTTGCACTATCAAACTTTATTTGAAATATTTGAAAGAAAACTAAGTCACTACCTGCGATCAACAATATAAAGACATAAGCAAAGTACAAAGGTCATTTTGAAAGCAGTGCCTCCTACTTATTTCCATGGAAACTACAATACATACAAAGAGCACAATAATACTATCAGATAGAGCAAAATTTCAGCTACAAAACACTCTTTTTCTATGCAGTCATCCCTATTAGTATTTTCACCAGCAATGAACTAGGGTCTGCATGCTGTGGTCATAAAAATCTGAACTAGCAGAGGTGACTCTCAATCACCTCATGTTCACATCCACTGTTTGGTTTCCAGAAACTTTCAGCAAGCATTGATGAATGTCAAGAGGTGCAGTTTTTTTCTGCATGGAGGAATCCAATTCCACATACACACTTCCATGTCAGACCCTTCATCACCCTTCAAGAAAATATGCCTGTCCCCACGTGACACTATTCAAGCTTATACGTGTTTTCTAGCCTCTCTGGTCCCAGTAGGATGCTTTAGACTCTCCCTTTGGGGATATCTTTCCACAGGAGAATTTGAACTGTTGTGTTTCTATTACAGTTATACACATTTTAGACAGAAAATTTTGGTCACTTTTTACTTCCTTATTAAAACCCGCATGTGATAAACATATACAGATACATATTTTAGTTTGCACTGGCAAAGGTATCAGTCATGATCTTGCCAGTTAACAAATACTGCCATACCTAAATGGTCTTTGTGAAAAATTCTGTATCATTATTACCTTCCTACTTCCACTTTACTTACATAAACAGGTTTCTAAGTAAAATTCTTTCACTTTACCTCAGGTAATTAACCATGAAGTTTTCTACTACAGCCTAAGCAGATTGTTACAGACATCATGTTTTGATCTTTATAAACTTTTCTCCTTCACATGAAGGCTGAAGCATGCAATAGAAAGTAAGAATCAATAGTTCACTGCAGTGTGAGCACTTCAAATTTATATGATTTCCTTATATTGTGCCAAGTCCTATCCTCAAACTTTCTTTCTGACCTCTCTTACCAACCCAATTCCATACTGATCAACTCATTTACTTGCTACTATGGAACAATTTCAAGCTTAAACTATGAGTGTGTCCTTCAATTTATGAAAGACATCAAACACAAGATCGATGTGATGGTACAGGCCTCACTGCAGACAGAAAATAAACTTTCTTTTCATTCTACAAGTGAAAACAGCCCAATCACATAATACTATCAATCTGCCAAAGGGTAAGTTTTTGAGGTTTTGTTTTCCACATCTGTGTATGTGCTCAATTAGCAATTATTAAGTCAACTGATGTGACCAGCTGACAAACTGCAATGTCAAATTAAGAGTTTAATGTTCTCTGCTGATATCCAGCTGATGTACAATGTTCCACTCTGAATCTATAAAATTCTGCATGTCTTTTTAGGATGGTAAAACCATCTTCACTAACCTTGGCAAATGAAGCTTGCTTTTTCTCAAGATTCTGTATGTTATTTCAGGTCAGATTCTCTTCAAAACAATAGCTTATTATCCATCCAGATTGGAAATAATATTGTTTTTAATCCTACAAACCACTATAATAGATTGATTTACCATACATCTTACATACATAAAGAAAAAAAATACAAAGTGTTGTTTCTAAACTACAACATTTAAAAGGAAGGTTGCTATTTCCTCTGGCAAAGATTTATGAACATAAAAAAATGCTGTTACCATGAAACTATTAAAAAAAATATACAATCAAATTAGGAATCTCCAAAGACATGAACGTCACGCATGCGTCCAGGCAGAGCTCTCTCACACCCAGGGATCAGATAAAGGTTTTAATTAGCTCCCTTGAAAATTGCTGTTCACATTTAGAATGAACAAAAGGTTCATCATGACTTCTTTTTCATCCACTATCCTAGAAGCTTTGCTATCTCTATACACTCTATAACTCAAACTGCCATCTAGATGCACACATAAAGCAGTCAAATCCTGGTAAGTTACAATGAAAAGCTTAGAGTGTAAGTGTGATGAGAATGGGAATCCTATAAGGAGAGGCTGAAAGACATGGCAGTGTTCAGCATGGAGAACAGGAGGCTCAGATTGAGCCTCCTGAGATGAGATTCTTCATCAGTGCGCATAAATACCTGAAGGGAGAGTGCAAAGAGGATAAGTCTAGGCTGTTTTCAAAGGTGCCCTGTGCCAGAACAGGAGGCAATGGTCACAAACTGAACACCAGGAAGCACTTCTTTGCTGTGCAGGTGACAGAGTACTGGCACAGGCTGCCCAGAGAGGCTGTGGGGTCTCATCCTTGGAGATCTTCATAAGCCACATGGACATGGGCTTGGGCACCCTGCTCTGGGTGTCCCTGCTGAACAGGAGTTGGAGCAGATGGACACTGTGGCCATGCCAACTGAAATCATTCTGTGATTCTTTTGATTCTGCTTTGCATCCTAACCTTGGAGTTCCTGTCACCAACACAGGTTGCATAACTAGTTCTCAGCATGACTCTTATTTGGAAATGGGAAAACACAGGGACAGCACAGCCAACTTACAACAGTGAAACCACTTTCTGAACAGGAATGACAAACTACAACACGCACATGACTTTTAAACTAGTTCAGGAAAACAAATATGCAGTACAAGCCTTGAAAAAGGAAAGAAGTGCAATGCCCACGTTTTTTCAGTTTTCATCTTTTATTTATAACTTGGACATATGTTATATCAAACACAGACTAAGGAACATTAATGTATTAATGCTCAGTGCACAATTTCATACCAGTTAGGATATAGTAGAGATAGTATTTTTAATAATACTCATTTTTCACTGAAGTACTAGTCTTTTAAATACAAAACAGTTCCATAAAATACCTAGCAGGAGATTAAAACAGTCCATATTGCCATAGTGTGTGGTTGAAGGTGAAATGCAGTTTTATAGTCTTTCAGTTTTCTCCTTAACTAGGCATTCTGAAAGATCATATTGGAGATTATATAATTATTTCTCTCAAGACTGAAAATAGAAAATGTGTAAAAAATAACAAGATACAATTTTATTATTGTTTGATGACTTCTGAGTACCTAAAGGAAGTTCATACTTACAGTCCCCATGTGATGAGGAAGATATCATGACCAAAGGTTACATAAGCCTTCAAGCCATTAGCTCAAAAATGCCACTCAAAATATCCATTTAAAGCACATGAACATTCTGCTTAGTTTCCTGAGCATTTCCATATTAGATGATTAAGCTTAAAAAGGGTGAAGTAACGTGCCACAAAAGCAAATGTTTTCTGTGACCCTTCGACAGAACACTGAGTGATACAGAAGGTCTTACAGAGTTAATAACAGTGGTACAAAAACAAACAAAAAAGAAACAAAACAAAAAACCACCACTAAACCCACAAAAAGCCATTGACACAGTTTCCTATACAACACTTGATTTAATATTATCTTTCTTATATTTTCAATTAAATACTTTCATTGTAACTACACTTAACTGACACTACTGCTTTACTTCTAGTTGTTAGCTTTTTGGTTCCCTCGCGAAACAGGACTCAGAAGGACTTTAAAGTTTCAAATGTGCTGGGCTGAACCTGACCAAAACCTATCCGAGAGCCATTCCCCTGCCCCTGGTAGGGGTAGAACAGGAAAAGCAAGAGAAGAGAAATTTAAGGGTTGAGATAGAGGCAGTTCAATAATGTGAGGTAAAAAAAAAAGGGGGAAGGGAATAAGCAAAGGCAATCACTTACCACCTCCCATCAGAGTGGTGCCCAACCAGCCTCCAAGCAATAGCTAATTTGGAAAGAACACCCCCCACTTTTATTGCTGAGTGGTAAAGAACGTTCCTTTGGTCAGTTTGGGTCAGCTGTCCTGGCTACATCCTCTCCAACCTCTTTTCCACTCCCAGTCTGTATGTTGGGGGAGGAGTGAGAGAAGGCCTTGACACAAGGCCTTCAGCAACAGCTAAAACAAGGGTGAGTTAGCAGCACTGATTCAGCCACAAATCAAAAACACAGCAACATATGGGCTGCTATGAAGAAAGCCAGCTCCACCACAGGCAGACCCAGTACCCAAACTGTGATATGCACCACAGCTGTGTCTCAGTTTAGTCAGTATGACTTCTGAATGTGTAATATGACCTCTCCCCATTTCACTTCCCTTAATCATTTCTTCCCTGGTTTTCAGGTAGGCTGAGGAACAGACAACAAGTATCCCAGAAAGTGCTGTCATGTAGTCTAGATGTAGCTAGACAAGTCACAGTCTTCAAACCAGATGGGAACTCTGTTGTCATCAGTCTAATTTCCAGGTACTTGTCATTCCACTCTCCAAAGGCCCGTACAACAAGAAAAAATACTTAAGCTCCCTGCTCCAGATGGTACACCATAAACACCTCATGTCTGCAACCATATCACCTCCTTCCTTTCCTCTCTTTTGTGTTTTCTACTTTCCCCAAGTTCATCCTCTTAATTTGTGGCCTGCAAATCTTCTCTAGTTCTTAACCATCTCATTCTCTGTATATTTAACATATTTCAGCTTCCTGCTACTCTGTGCATTCCTCCAGTTTCTACACAAACTCCAACTAGCTCCCAGCCCATTAAGGAACTATTCTGTCATATCCTTTTTTGGTGCTCCCAAGCAGAGACATGCTTGAATGGCAGTCATACAAACAAGAGTTGAATAGTGGCTATTATTGATAAAACAAACAAACAAAACCCCAAAACTTCTCAAGTTTGTGATTATACACATATGAAATAAAGTGGAAAAATAATGTAATAAGAAATTCTTATTTTCATACCATTTCAAAATTTAGTTCAAGAATATTATAACAGTCAAAACACTATTGGAGGCAAAACTTAATTTCTGTTATAAGTGTTACACTGCATTGCATGCAGGGAAACAGAAGGTTGACTCACTGCTATGTTGTCAGTCTACATTGAACTGAAACAAATTGGAGAAGTAATTCATAATACAATAGCATTCTCAGCAGTCACACATGCTCTCCAAGCTATTTAAATATTCCATAAATAATTGCTCAGAAAGGCACAATTGATTGTGCAAAGACTGGATGATGAATCATCAGGTAGTTTAAGTAAAATTTTGCTTGATTAACTTTTTTTGTTTTTAAACCACCTGCACTGTATTGTCTTATGTATCAAGACAGAGCAAATTGTTCACAGCCTTTTTCTAAAAACTAGACAAGCTTACAAATGACAAGTTTTATTGTATTTCAAAATTGATGCCAAACTGAAGAGCTGTGTATGGCGTGTTTCTAATTATCTATTATTTTGGCCAGGGATTTAATATCAGCCATTGTTAAAGATGAAGCTAACCCAGATTTATCAGACCTCTAATAGCTTTGTGTCATCTGTAAGTAATTTTACTTTTTGTCTCCTCATCTTCAAAATACATTTATTATTCCTCCTGAAATGTAGATTTTCAGCTGAGGGGTTTTGGTGTTGTTGGTTTTTGGTTTTGACTTTTTTCCATCAGCCAGAAACCGATGACAACTAGAAAATCTTCAGACTGAGGCATAAGTGAACACAGCCCATTGATGTGAGTCAAATCATACCTGACTCCTATCACTGTAAATGCTGTCAGTGCATGCAGCCCTTTGTTTGGACAACAGGATGAGGTATTCAGATGCCTGAAGAAGTACATAAGCACCTAATGGAGTTTAACAAAATGTTTGAACGAGTTAAATGCCTTATTTGTATGGACTTCTAGAGGAGTTAGGTACCTGCTATGCTTAGCCACTTTCTTAAGACCTATTACATATTTCCCTTCAACTTTCATAACATCCAAATATTTCTTACCAATGTCCTTATCAATGCCAATCAGAAAACTTTTTTTTGTTGTTTGTTTTTCCCAAAAGGTAACCATCAAGGTGTAGCATTCACAGCAATATAGAAAGCTTAAAAAACAGGGTATGACAAGCCTATTAGCTCTATCTTTCAACCAAAGGAACATCTGAAGAAACAAAATTGGCTGTTTCTAGGTTCTGTGATTGGAAAGTTATTTCTCCCGGTATAAGAGCAGTTCTAGAATGCTCTGTCTGTAAGACATACTGCTAAGTAATGTTTATGACATAACACATTTTTTTCCTCATTTTCACGTTATTTCAGTTTTTGAAATGAACCATACAGGGGATCGTTTTTTTCAGTCAGAGGATTTACATCATAAAATGACACTAACAAGCCCACTAACCACCTGGGTTTACATGTGAATTTAAGAAATTAAGGACCTGAATTAATTCATTCTGTAACCCCTCCCATAATTGCTGGTGAGCTGTTCTGAGGGGAAAGGTGGAGAGTGAGAAAGGAATTGTTTACTTCAAAAAAAGAAAAACATTACAACAATAAAACAAGGAGTTTAAACATGCTTACGACATACTGATATTGGAGAGTCAGTACATAGTACCTGGTTACTTTCAGAAATGTTCATATGTGAATATAACTCCTATTTATATTGGAAAATCTATCAAGCAGAGTCAGTTCAGTAAGAAGACTACGCATTATTACCCAAATTAAGGTGTAAAAGACACAACACAAAGGACAGCTGGGTGAAGCCTGGAAAAAAGAGACTGCATTTTATATACAAAAAAGAATGAAAACACAAGCCCTATAAAAAATAAAGTTCCACTTTTTCTTTATTAAGAAATAGTATTTAAAGAAATATCATATAGATAGACTGTCATTCTGATTTTGAAAGATGAGCAAAAAGAGAACAATATTTTAGTTTCTGTTGTATGCTACATAGAAGTGCTTTCAGCATTATTACTTTTATATACTATAGGAACACTCAAAACTATATTCAGTTCAAATGCCATACTGAAACAGCTTACCTCTGAGTCTATTTTAAGGCACATATTCTAGCACATCAAACAGGAAAAGCTTAGCACAAAGAGTTTCAAGGCAAAGTTCTGCTACTATTTCAGGCTATCTCTTAAGGAGAATTTAGATGTCAGTTATGAGCATGATATAAATGCTATATGCTTTGCACAGTCACTATTGATTAATTACAACCTACGTTAGCATTCAAACAGAACCTCAGCAGTAAGACTCCATAAGATGGTTGATAGTCATTTCAGGTGAATTACTGGTATTATCCTTTAGAATGCCAGTAAATAAATAGGTCATCTCACAACAATAATTTCTGAGGAAGTATAAAAGCCAACAAACAAAAGAGCCTAGCAATGAGCCACAGTGTCATGTTTGTACAGACCTCATTTTTAAATCTATCAGTTTGGAAATATTGATCCCTTATATTATAGCTGTTCTAGTACATGTCATTCAACTTAAATCTATCTGCTGTCCTTTACAGAATCACAGAACTGTAGGGGTTGGAAGGGACCCCTAGAGATCATCGAGTCCAACCCCCTGCCAAAGCAGCTCCCTAGCCCAGGTTGCACAGGGGTGGGTCTGGAACGTCTCCAGAGAAGGAGACTCCACCACCTCTCTGTGCAGCTGTGCCACTGCTCCATCACTGCACTGTGAAGAAGCTCCCACGCACATTTGTGCAGAACTTCCTATGCTTCAGTTTGTGGTTATTTCCCCTCATCCTATCACCATGCACCACTGAGAAGAGTCCAGCCTCATCCCTTTGCCTCCTGCACCTTAGATATTTATAGACATTAATAAGATCTTCTCTGAGTCTTCTTTTCTCGAGGCTGAACAGACCCTGGTCTCTTTCTCACCTCATAAGAGAGGTGTTTCAGGCCCTTTATTATCTCTGTGCCCCTCTGCTGGACTTTTTCCATGAGATCCCTGTCTTTTTTGCACCGTGGAGCCCAGAGCTGAACACAATACTTCAGGTTATATACTTAATATACTTATATTGATGATTATTTCTACATGTGTATTCTTTGAAAAATGTGCACAGAATGATACTAACTGTATGAAAATTGAACATCCCATCCTTTAAGAGGCAGAGGACACGGACGCACAATGAGCAAGGGTGGAAAAGTGGGCATTGTGCTGCCACAAAAGCACTTTGCAGCATACAATACAAAAAGCTTCAGTAAAGTACAGCTGAGACTGAAACTAGAGTACTCATCAGTCTCAATAATAAATTTCTGATGGTAATTAAAAATGACTCAATTATTTCTACAAAAGTAGTTCTTGAGTTAAAGGTAAAATAGACAGCTGGGTGAAAGAAAAAGAGTAAAATGACCATGTAAGAGAAAAACAGTAACATTTGTTCCAAATATGAAAGCAGAATATGTCTGTATTTTCTTTCAGTGAAAGAACATTATAAAACAAACTGTATATAATACTGTAAATAAAACAAACTACCGTAATTGCTTACTAACAACAGATTTTTCCACAAATACTATTTATGTTTTATTTTAATTGTATTGCTAAAGTTGGGTAAACATAATTTATTTCATTAGGCAATTTAATTCTTCACTCAGTATTACTCGTTAAACTGATGTGCCATTAAGAACACTTCCACCCTAGTTCTTTAAATCACTTTTAACATCCATGCAATTCCTTAGTACTAATTTAACTACTGATACAGCTGAAAATTTACCAGCTGAGCATCTTCATCCCTTTCATCTAAACCTATTATCTCCACTGATTTGAGAGAGCAGTTTTGCGTAGAGTCCCACATATGCCCATAGAGCTATAAGCCTTCCTATTAACATGACAGAGTTTATCATCTATTGTTATCTTTCCTTCAGGAACATCAGCTTTGGCAAAGATTCTTCCCCCCACATATTTTAAATAGCCCTTTGAAGGATTCTTTAAAAACTTACTATCAGGAGAGCAATAAATCACTCCTACTGAGAATTCATCCTCCTAATAAAAAGGATATTAAAAGCTCACTAATAACAGTCAGAGACACTGCATTTGTAAGCAGTGTAAGTCTTAATTAGTTATTTTTTGTTCCAAATGGAATTCTAAGGAAGTAATAGTTGAGATTAAAACCAAAATTTACCAGGAATGAAGACACATTTCATGAATCCTCCAGATGGTGCAAAGGCTACTAAATATCAAAAACTGATGCAGTGGTTCCTCATTCTGCTTTTAGAACCTCGAACCATAGTGCCTACAGAGAATAGTACTTGTTAAAGCTGCCAGAAGTACTGCTACCTGAACAAACCAGGTTAAGCAGAGATGCCACAGAAATTAGCTGTTTAACTCAGGCTATGATCAAAACCTACCTTTAAAAGTAACCCTTTCTTTAAGACAATATTCTGGAGGTTTTACTTCTTTTGGCTGTTATATTCAGCTGCTGTCTCATGTCTCAAATTGGACACCTGTGTCAGTGGTGTCTTGTCAGTGCATACAGTGAATACCCCACATGATGGATCTGAGTTTCCTGACTAGGTGTTAGAGAAACCCCGTGGTCATGAAATCATGAAATTCAAAGGGAGCTTCATCAGGTACTCCAACAACCACAAGAATAAGATTCTGTCTTAAAGTTTCCATCCACTTATTCACTTATTTCTCAAAATGTCACACGTGTAGCACTATCTGGAAGATTAGACTCTCAGTTATGAAGACATACTAAGCTATTTTCTACCCCTCAGAAGGACGGAAGTGCCTCAGCTACATAATTGTCTGGTAGCAGTATGCCCATCACAGCTCCTTCACTTTTACTTGGTGGAATGAGCTAGTACTTTAAAGTGGTTAACAAGACAGTGATTGACTGCTGACTATTTGTGGTCCTGAGCAAAGTAAAAACTGTTCTGAACTACAACTGAAGGGCTGCTGGAGCTTTGGGAGAGCTTGGCCACCTCTGTTCTAAAACATACACCTGCATCCTTCCCTCTCATAGCAGATGCTGTTCAACAGAACACTGGCAAATGCATGCACATGCACAACAGACTCATGCACACAAGCCTACAGCAACCCAAGCAACCCATGATCATTTCCTTCACCGTATAAATGCAATTAATCAGTGTTATTATTCAGAGTTAGATATATTGTTATTGTTATCATCAGTACTGATATATTAGAAAATAAGTTATCCAGAACTAAATAAATAACAAGGAAACCTCAAAACAAACCCTATGATCTCCTGAGATCTGAGATGCACACTTAGAGGCTTTGGTCTGTATTACTAAATTAAGATACTGAAGAATCTAATACTGTACAACTACTATTATCAAAATCCATGTGAAAGGAACAGGAATTTTTTTTAGGACTGAATTCTTTTTCCTCTCGTATGAACAAATTTTTACCATATATAAGTACACTGCATTAATTTATAGTAGTCTTCTATCATGTTGTATCACTGAAGCTGTGGCTGCCTCCAGTGAGCATACATTTTCCTCCTTCAGGCACAAAATCTTTTTCCTCTTATTTTTTTCACCCTGCCGTATCATGTTCCTTTATGTGGGAAATTTCATTGATTTTTCTTCTCATAGCAGAAAACTTATTTCTACGCCAGTGAAATAACCCATAATCTGCCTAGCTCTCACTTCCTCTTTACTGTCCATACCTACGAAGCAGTAGCCTTTCTCTTTCTCTTTCTTTTTTTTCTTTTTTTTTTTTATTCTTCTCCACATTAATTTCTGACTTTTGTGTTCAATTAAGAAGTTCTGGTTCTGGAGTGCTTCTGTTTGCTCTTACTGATTTCACGTATTCAACTAGTTTTTGGGGAACCTTCTCCCAGCTACTATCTGACTTGCATTTACAATTTCCTCCTTGCAGTCTTCCAAAAACCCATAAAATTCAAGTACTAACTTGACTTATCCAAGAAAAGAGAAAGAAGCCAATGATTTAACAAAGATCATAACATGAAATTTTTATTGTACTTGTTAGGCTAGATTAAAACTTGACTGAAAAAATTAAGTTGCTACTTTGAATATCTGCCTAACCCTATTTATATGCATAACGTATTATAAGTAAATGGTTCCTTCAAAGTTTTATGTAGGTAAATAAGAAAAAATACAGAGAGCTCCAGAATTTTTGTACATATACTCATGTATGTACATGTGCAAGGTGAAATAGCTAATGGTAAAAATAAATAAATAAATGAATGAAAAACAAACCGACAAGCAGAAACAAGTAGTAACAAAATTTTCACCTCTCTGAATACAAACAATAAGAACAAAAAACCATAATGCAGATGGTGCAGAGCTTATATTACGGGTAGATTATGCTGAAGATAATGAACGAAGGGATGAAGATAAGATGGATAACAATGAGATATGAGTTAACAATGCAACTCAGAGAAAGAAAAGCTCAAACCAATTAAGATGATGGTGTCAAAGAAGCTTCCAGCCTGAATTCTGAAAGAATGGGAAAAAAATATTTCAGGTATCAAGATCCATGCCTTGTCCTACAGATATAGGAGAAAGAATATAGCATAAAGTTATGTGTATGAGAAAGAAGCAATGTAAACAACTGATGGCAAAGAAACTTGATCTAAGAAATGTGTAGGTTTTTAGAGAATGTTTCCAGAGAAAATGTAATTAAAGACGTGAAGGTTACTGAAGGACAAAAAAGGGCAAAATACTAGAGCACGTCAGTAGTGTTCAAGGTTCTGTGGTTTCTTGTTTTGGTTTGGCTTTTTTTTTTTTTTCCAACATTAAGGATGTGAGAGGCCTTACATATCTGAAGTTCAGAAAAGCATGCGTTTTTCACATGGTGCCAACACAGGAAATCATTACTTAACTTAGACAAAATTAGAATTAATTCTAGAAATATTAAGTCAATAAGACACTAACTAAAGGAAAAATTGAAGTGATTAGCACTGAAAAGTTTCAGGCTATAGGGAAGCTATTAAGAGAGTTTCTCAGTGGCCAGACTAGGGAGCAGTCTTGTTTAATGTTTTCATAATGACCTTGTATCAGTAATATACTGATGAAATCTTACAGTAATTCTTTTCTTGGAAAGTAATCAATACTGTGTAGCATTAGGATATCCATATGCAAAGGACTTGATGACCTTGAGAACATGAATAATATTAAATGAAACGAGACTGTCACACTTCTGGCAAGCTGATTCCCCTAAAGGCTAATAAAATCATTTCTTCCAAAAGCCAGAAGTTCATCACTTGCAAAAAAAATCAATTGCAGGAATTATGCATGATTTGTTAGTGTTACATGGACAATACAACTCTAAGCTGTAACAGACAAAATTCTTCTAGAGAAGTAAATAGTGATGCTATTGTGCAAAATGTGGGGGAAATCTCATCACTGCCAGCTCTAATACGCCAGAGTCCTGCTCACTCATGTTAAAGAATGATAAGTTTAAGTTGGAAGAGGTGCAGAAAAGAGCTGCAAACATGATCAGAGGAATGGAAAAATCTATCTGATAAAAAGAGGCTAAAAGTGCTTAAGCTGTTCTGGTCTGAAAAATATGAGAAAATATGAGAAAATACAGTAGAGTACTGAACAATGAAGGAGAAAAATAATTATTCAATCCAGGGGTGCCAGGTGACACAAAAAACAATGAATATTAGATGGCCACAAACAGTTAGGCTAGAAATTAAAATATACAAAAAATCTAAACATTAAAACAATGAGAATTGGGAACAGGTTTGGTAAACAGGGAACAGAGCTCCTATCCTCTCCTCAGACTAACAACTTAGCTGCATGTTGTTTTGCAAGCTTATAAGGTGGACCAGTATAAAGAGATACTGAGAACAGTGAGGTTCCAGAGCTGTCAATCAAAGAAATCCCTACCAATCTCACATTTCCAAAACTCCTTGAACAGCAACCATAACTTTTTATCTGAGCCCATAACTGCTTACAGAATCATACACCATTTTTCCACTGACTAAACATATTAATTAAAACAATAATTTAAATTTTTCAGGAATCCAGTGCTGCACGCCTGTGAGATGTTTGTGATCTTTCCATCTCAAACATATTTTCTTACTGAACTGCTAAGTGGCATTTTCATACACTCAAGTAACAACTCTGCTTTAAGTAAAGGAAAATACGTAAGAAAAATACCACCCAGCACCAGCCATGAAGAATTAATTTCTAAGACTGCAAATCAACAACTCACCTTCTTCTTAATATATCCCACCTTTTCTATATGTATACGTTCCCGCTTGTTTAAAGATACAAAAAGTACCAGCATGGCAATTTTTTTTAACATAACTTCAGATGTAGTATAAAAGATGTGCTTATTTGACAGAAACTGAATGAATAGATAAAGTAGCTTTCATAACAGCACTGCATATCTGTACCACTCTTTCATTAACAGCCACTTTCTAGAACAGGCTCACATGTGCGATTTATTCCTAAGGAGGTAAAAACCGACAAAAGTCAAGCATTTATTTTTTGTAAAGAAATAGTAATCTAACTGGATACATGAATTTAGACAGTTCAATTACCACAGACCCTTGAGAAGGGATATTTAAAGAGCAGTAACCTTTTCATTTTTCTGAATGGAAATGACTGAGGAGCAAGGAGATGGGTGCAGTGAAGAAGGAATAAGTGTCAGTGAGACCCTGACAGTCTTTTCTTTTATGATAAGGTCAAGACTTTAATGGGCCAAACGAAGACCCAAGACCTGTTTGGGAAAGCCATTATAGAAGATACTTGATAACTAATTTTAAGGCACAGTACCTAGGAATCAAATAATCACAGAATCAAAGTATCATAATAGCTTGGGTTGGATGCGACCAACTCCCCTGTCATGGACAGGGTTGCAAACCACTAAATCAGGCACTGAATCGGGTTGTCCAAGGCCCCATCCTGCATGGTCTTGAAGATCTCCAAGGGTGGGGCATCCACAACTTTTCTGGGCAGCCTATTCTCCAGTGCCTCACCATCCTCTGACTAAAAAATTTCTTCCTAACATCTAAACTAGATCTCCCCTCTTTTAGTTTAAAGTCATTCCCCCTTGTCCTGTGAGACTATGTAAAAAGTTGGTCCCCCTTCTGTTTGTACACTTTCTTTAAGCACTGGAAGGCCACAGTGAAATCTCCCCAGAGCCTTCTCCATTCTAAACATGCCCAGTTTCATCGACTGTTCTTCACAGTAGAGGTGCTCCAACTCTCTGATCATCATCATAGCCTTCCTCTGGACCCACTCCAACAGTTTCAGGTGCTTTTTGTGCTGGAGACCCTAGATGTGGATACAGATCTGCAGATGGAACCCCATAAGGGCAGAGAAGAGGGGGACAATAACGTCCCACTCCGTGCTGGCCACCCCTCTTTTGATGCAGCCCAGGATACAGTTGGCCCTCCAGGCCGTAAGCCCACACTGCTGGATCATGTCCAGTTTTTCATCCATAAGAATCTCCAAGTCCTCCTCAGCAGGCTGCTCTCAAGCAGTCCTTCTCCCAGTCTGTACATGTATCTGGGATTGTTTTAACCCAAGTGCAACACCTTGCACTTGGCTCTCTTGAACCTCATTTGGTTCTGTTGACTGAATAGCACCTTGACTACTCATTCCCTGCTCAAAATCTGGACCATTACAGAACAACCCACTTTTCCATCCTACATGTTTTGCATTGCCATATATTAGTGTGTTTTACCAGAACATGATGCTCAGAGTTTCAGGCAACGGACTATAAAGAATGTAAACTGCTTCCAAAATTAGTTTGCAAGCTGACAAACTATCATTAGGTGTTATTCTTTTAAGTCAACTGTGCACTTCCCAGCATAAGCACATGCCTTAGATTTAATTGCTTATTGCAATATTGCTTCTTATATTTATAATTTATTTAAACTATTTGGAATACAAAAGAAACTACATATACCAAAACACACATAGATGGTGAGAAAACATAGCATTAGCAACAGTGATATTTTAAACCTTGTTTCTGCCCTAGTACATTGTGAGGAGAGAGACTTTTAACAGCAACATCACAGGTGTCCTATTTGTACATAGATAAAAAAGAAAAAGTAAACAACTATGTGCAAAGTGCTTCACACTGAAAACAATTTTCTGGTTGACCATATCTTCCAGCACTGACCTGCAATAAGTAGGTATTCAAACTTTTGCCTCTCTTATTAGTATAACAGTTATTTTCTAGTACTTGCTGACTACAGAGGAGTTGTACAGGGTTTATACTTATTAAAAGAATGCAGATCAGTGCTTTCGATTCAACCTGCTCTTTAATCACAAAACTTGCAAAAAAAAAAAAATTGACTTCGCTTACAGAGGCCTCCTGGAGAATTTCATGTAGGACTGCATTTAATGAAATTAAATGCATTCCTGGGCAGAACGCTTCAAGGCTGTGTATCAACAGCTACACTGCAGCCATCATACTACCTGTGAAGAGAGCTATAAAAGCTTCTGTTTGCACTCAGTTGGCTTCATTTCTTCTATCCAAGACATGGCCTGCCCTGTGCCAATTGGTAAGTGTTGCTGTGGATGTATTGCTGTGCTTTTGCAGTACCAAAGCATTTGCACTACCACCATTCCCAATTTTCTCCCTCCCTTGGGCTTTTCTGCACCAGACTAGACAGAATCTGAAAAATTATCACTTTTGCGAGGTAATCTCAGAGCTAAAATGTACAGATCGCAGTTTTAAAATCATGGAATCCTCCAGAATTCACTTTCTGTCCACTCACTTTCTTTAATATTTGCTCTGAACTCTACCTTCATGTAATTTAGAACTCATCACCAGCCATCTTGAATAACTGGCTTGCAAGTGCAATATATGACTTTGATCCTAGATCCCTAGAAATGTAGAATGATTAAAAAAATCACTTTGATAACAGAACGCCAAATTTACATTTAAATGAGATGCTTCTTGAAAAAAAAATAACTATCCCATGTTACTCTAAAAGTTAAAATGTTCATTTTAGAGCTTGCCTCCTTTTATGTAGCTCTTGAGTATTAACTTTGATCAATGCTCAGCTGTTCTATTTATTAAAATCTGCCATTAAATGTGTAGAATTTGTTCTTGGTTAGCACTGCAGTTTCATCAAGATCTCTTAAGCTTAAAAAAAGGTGCTGGATTATTACAATCTTAGGCATAATATAACGCACCACGATTTCCTACAAATTCTTATATCGGTAGCACTGAGCAAAATTACTGAAGAACTGCATTCACTTTTGTTGTCACTTACGTGTTCTCTCATTTCTGGCAGCTTCTAATCAGCTAATTGGTTTTATCCTTATTAAGCTCTGCAATAGCAATCTACGTAGCAAACTGTACAAAGAGAGCAGCTGCTCCCATCATGTTATTGTACATTGCTTTACTTCCTGAATGAGATCTAGCTCCCTGGTTCAATCTGTCATATAATTTTCAGGGAAAAAATAAAAAATGATGGTTTTCTAAGAAAAATGTGTAAATCATAAACGTAAAACAATTTCCAGTGAGTATGGAACACTGTGAATGTGTTGAGCATTCACATTTTTCCTAGGATAGTATGAAACTAATTTGTTTCCTTCCTGTGCCCGTTAAATAGATGATGTTGTTATCTCAGGTGACATGTCAGCAGAAAGCTAACACGCAGTAGAAGCAGTACACAATACTAATGAAACACTCCAGAGGCAAATCTGGTACACTGTCACTAATTCAAAGTTTATGGTACGTTTTCTTATCAGTGAAGCCACCTTTTCCAATTTCTCTTTCTCAACCTGCTTTATCCATATTAAGCTCAAAGGAACAAGAAAGCTCTCAGACATGGTTTGCTGAATATTGGCATGATTAATACCTGCTCCCTGACAGCTGCTTGAATTGAGGTGTTCTCTCATTGTAAACAGCCTGGACCATGTTCATACTGAGGCTTGGCTTTTGAGGAAGGACTCATATACAGTAGCGGATGGCAGGAGAGAGGAGCTGTAAAACCATTTTCCACACTTGCCCCACTTTCTACAATAGTTTTTGTGTCATAAAATTGTCATGATTATAGCATCAGAGATTTTTAAGTAATGCTAATTCTGAATTAGCATTTGATGCCAACAGTTTATTCCATATAAAAAAAAAAAGGTGCTGTTTACTTGGCCACCAAGAGGCAGCTCCAGCTGAAAAACAAATAGGGTCCTGCTGATTATGTGTGAGAGCACAAATGCCAATAATTAAACCTGTTTTCAAAGGGAAAAAAAAGCTTCAACTAATTGCAGGCCTGTGGCCTGAGGGTCACTGAAGATTTCTAAACAGATCTAAATTGTCTTTTTAATTTAGTCATCATAGCATCTCCATGATAAAAAGGCAAATATTGCTGCCATCTTTCAGAGAAGATTGATAGGAAAAGGTGATGGCAAGAGGGGAGCAGATAATGAATTACACTAATCCCTACTATTTATAAGCCAGTCTGCTTTTGTTCTGTCACATTTCTCTATTCAACCAGGAAGCAGGCTCTGCTAGGTCTCTTGCCAAAAGACTTATCAGTTGCCCAGGTGGATTAATGGCAAGGAGCCCACTGACAACAGGAGCCCATCACGCCTTTCCATTCTCTGTAAATGGTAACTGGTTGCTGTTCACCACAAACTGAGCTTCACTCAGATTTAGATGCAGCACTTATGTGCTGAGGACAATATCTGTAAACAACCTATGAGATCAAGTTTAGCTCTGTTGTAACAACTGAATTTGACATGTATTCACATCCAAACTCTCAAGGAACCCCTAACTTGAAATACCAGTGCTCACCTCCAGGAGTACCGTCACATAACAGAAAGAATAAAACATTTTTAAGGAAAGGAAAGCTTGCATAAATAGCAGCAATTGACAGCAGTGGGCTCTAAAACATAGCCTCGTCCATACAACCATAGATCTTGATTTGATTTTTTTGTTCCCAAAAAATGCTGCTGGGTTTTTGTGCCTGGCTTTCCATGATAAACGCAAGATTGCTTTTTGCTGGCTCTCAGAAGCCAAATCTCTTTAGGGAGACAACGTTTCTTCCTACCGCACCTCCTCTTCCTCTCATGATAAAAGTCACGTGCACACTTCAGAAGCACAGGACACCTTCCTGTTTTGTGCTGAATACAGCTTTTTGCAGTTTCTAATCAACCATTTGTTTAGGGAGATGCAAAACCACACAAAGAGAGCAGCTGTTCCCTTGCTGTTGCAATCATGCAGCTCCCTCAGCAAGTGCTGTTGGAGGCACAAGCCAAAAGTGGCTGCTAGCACACACCCCTAATCTCACACCATACTGCTGTCTAATAACAGTATGATCAAAAGGCATAGAGGATGCTTTAAGAAGCACAATACATTTACTCCAAAATAGTCAACATGTTTTATACCAGAGGTTATTTCACTATTTGGTATCATCCACAAGTACCCAAACATCTGGTCTAACGCAACTACATGTATAAGGCAGATATATTCAAAGTATGCAATACAGTATTTTCTAAATCAAAAGTCAAACATAGAGGGCATACTAAATAATGAAAAAAACAGGATAGATCAAAATTAAAACTGAGCATGTATTGGCTGATACTCCATCTCGTTACACCTTAAAACTTCAAAAGTTTTTAAATACGTAGTATCTATTATATCTCATTTCCTTAATGTTCTAAATCTAGGAGGGGGACAAAAAACTGGAGAAGCAGGAGAAACAGATTTAAATGGAAGTGTTTAAACACATATGGATTTAAAACAGGTTCTATACAGAAGTTTGTGATGTGCTGATTCTTTAAAATGCCTCCAGCTGAGCATGCTAAAATACAAGATCTTGAGTACACAGCCAGTGACTTCCAGGGAAGTTTCATTCCCAGGGATTTTCAAATAAAATAACTCCCAAGAAAGCATCTGCTTTTTCGTATTTTGTTCCAGCGAAGACCTTTTGTGTCAGCAAAGCTCTGTGACAGATATGGCCATATCAATTAATTTAGGGTATGCTGGTCCAAACCCCTACTGCTCAAGAAATGAACCATTCATGGAGCTATTCAGTTCTCAAGGAAGATATACAATCTTTCACTGGGAACAAAAATCCAACACACACACACAAAAAAAAATAAAGGAACAACCAAACAACTAAAATGAAAGACAAGAACAGTGTTCATGAAAAAAGCAATTTTTCTATCAGAGAGGAACTATAGACTTGGATTTAAAATGAAAAATAAAAATAAATTTTGGCTCACAACGAAGCTTTTTATACTCTACATTTTATGTTAAAGTTTATCTGGAAAAAAAGACATAACCATACTGCCACCATGAAAACTGGTAAGAAATTATCTAATAATAGCTGTACTTTGTATCAGACAATTAGATTTTAATGTGAATTTAAGCATATTCTACAGTATCTTTGGCATGTTTTAACCTAGTAATCAAGCAAAATTATTTGAACAGTATGTAGCTTTTTTCTAATTCAGTTTATTTGATAGCAGTAGATCATCCAAGGTATATATATTGAATATATGTAGGAAGAAAACAAAATAATGAACAGTGCAATAACTGAAATGTTGAGTTAAATTACAATAAAATGCCACTGCAGGACTCAAATCCAAACGCATTTTGAATTTAACAAAGTAACCTTACATTGTTACCTGCATAATTGCTCTTACTGGTAATTGCAATGAATTATAAATTAAAATAACCTGAGTAAACAGATTTAAGATTGTCAAAAGTAATGTTTTCTACCTAGAAAAATCATTTACCTACACAACTGTGCATCCCCAGATATCATGCTAATTGCAATACCTAAAGTTTTGTTATGTATAGCAAACCAATATTTAAATGCCCATTTATAGAGTAACTACAGGTGATAAAGCTGTAATTGTACCTGCCTGTGGTCAATGTCCCTGTGACAGACCATATCCCACACAGTGATAGGAAAGCCCCGCTCCCCCAGTGTCATTAAGAAGGTGCAAAGGATGGCTCCTCAGAACGAGGGGTCCCCATCACAGCTGCTCATCACATGAATGGTGCAAGAGGCTTTGAGCTACACAACCAGAGATGGCTCCAGCTGGAAAACACTTCAGCTGACCAGGAAGCCATTGTGTGGCCCAGAGCTGCAGGGATACTCTGGAAAGGGCCACAGGTACCATCCTATTGCCCCCAGCCCACTGCCCTATGGCCCCAGCAGTGGGAACGAGCTCAAACAAGTGTTTGAGGCTTTGCCCTGTCCTCCCATCTCATGACAAAGTCATTTTTATCTACATACTAGAAAGCGCTGAGTGGCTCTGTATGAGGTTAAAATTATAATTTTTTCCCATTTATGCTACCTGGTATAGTGAAGAAGATCATCAGTCCCCTAAAACAGGTGATACTATGTCACCTTCGGTGCAAGGCACATACACAAAATATAAAATAGTTTCTATCAGAGTGAGAATATAAATAAAGTTATGCAAAGTATACACTTGTGACACAGTAATTTTTGGTGGCAATTTCTGTGTGGGAATGTTGCCTAGGCAATAGCCTGTAGAGTAAGGACACAGAATAAAAACACCTTCCTGGAAAAGGTAAAAAAAAAACAAAAA
Organism: Cyrtonyx montezumae; assembly: GCF_038088225.1. Lineage (NCBI taxonomy): Eukaryota > Metazoa > Chordata > Aves > Galliformes > Odontophoridae > Cyrtonyx > Cyrtonyx montezumae. The sequence goes on from NW_027072034.1 coordinate 123,052,068, forward strand.
AAACCAATGATAAATAACTGAGCTGTGTGAAGTTTACAGAGCTGATGGAACTGTTCCTGTTGAGCTGTAATGTGGACTGGCTGTCATTCTTGCTGTGCTATACATTTTGCATGGAGATTGAAAAAAACAGCAGTGTGTTCTATATGTCTCATATCATACATAAGTCTTACCCAAATTTCTCTGAAAATCACAGTTCTTTGCCATGCAAAACTCACGCTTCTTCTTTTTTTTCTTTTTTTCCTAGACTTTATTAAGGAAACATATAATAATAAATAAGCATTAGCTAAAATATTCTCTTTAACCCTCAGATATAAACCCCTCCATAAAATGTGTTTAGCCTGAATCTGTCTCTGTTATGAGAATCATATTCACTGTCTGTATAACACAGCAGGCAAACGAGCACAAGCCAGGAGAATCCACACAGACTAACAAGATTAGATGTTTTAGAGAAACATTACTTCCTTGTTAAAGAAACTGTGCAAGTAGGTCAAGTCGTTGGATTTTTTGAGAAGTTGCAAAAGAGGTACTCCACTTCAACATCTACCTCTGTTATTCCACCAAAATAATCACTCAAGTTTCATGAAATATTTAAACTTTAAAACATTTAGGCCATTTCATTACTATTTAAGACGGGAAATGTTAGCGAAGAGGAGCTGCTTTAAAGCTGAGGAAGATTATATAAGAGGTCAAGCTCTGTAATAAACAAAACCGCACAACGATTGTTATCTAATCTTCTGTTACAACAAGTCTTAACAGGCATGTATATTGAATGCATTAAATTACTAATTTTATTTGCACCACATTTCAAAAAAGTATATCCTACATTAATATTAAATTCTTGACAGTCCTGTGACCTATGTTGAAAAGGCTATAGGTGATATTGTTTTTGTAAAGAGGATATCATTAATTAGAAAAACAATATAAAATATTATTGATTTAATGAACGCTATTTAAAATAAAATAATTCTCCGCAGCTGCTTTAGGAGTGAAGGGTGGTAAAGAACACGAGTTTAGACATCTACACTTGAGGCTCCATTAACAGTTAGAGGAATAAAAGTTTACTCCCTGCAGCTACTCCAGGTTAGGATGAATGGACTTCAGAAGTAAATGTTCGTCTCTTCTGACTATAAAAATAGATGTTAGATCACATTCTGATGGCTATAACTGTAGATATCTAGAAAGCAGGTAAATTGAATCCCACCCACTGTTTTTATTTATATTTTTATTAGAATCTGGAAATCACAAGTCTCAAAAATTTTTGATACATACTTAGCTTAGAAAGCAGGACTTACGTGCAGTAGAACATCATTTGTAGCAAAAAGGACAGGACACTCATTATACCATAGCCATGCAGCCTGAGGACAAGCATTCTAGCTCTGTAAGGAGCCTGTGAAATCTCTATGCTCCAAAGTTTTGCTCAAAGATGTGATACCTCTTGGGAATTATTTTTATTTAAAAAGTAGATGACAGACAAGAAAATTCTTAATGATCTCTCCTCACCTTAAAAGTGGCACTTGGCTGACAGGTTCACTATCCATCTTGCATACATGACTAACCCCAGTTACTATTAAAACCCTACCAGTAACCAAGAACAGCTGTCACACAAAGTTGGTAGCACCATTCGAGTTGTCCCATCCAGCAGGAAAGTTGAGGGGCCAAAAGTGCACAATACACGCAACTTTTTTTTCCTCATGTTCCGTGTCAGGAACAAAGGCAGCATGCCTAATTTCATTATGGTGTTGCAAATTAGCCTCCTTTAACCTAGCAACAGTCATTTGGCACAGTGGCTTAGTTTTCCATTAACTTCACTAATCATATTCCAAGTCCCAGTAATGATTTAATACCTTGTGTTCGTTGCCAGTTCTGCTGCTGCCAGCATTTTACCTTGCCTTTTCCCACTCTCCCAACTCCTGTCGCTGACACACAGACAAAGCAAGCGAGGGGCAGTCAGGAACACTCCTGCAACCTTTCATTCCCTCTTCACACCTCTCACCCTCACAGAAGCTATCGAGTCTCCTAGTGCTGGTGAATGTGCACTCAGCTCCAAGAGCACTCAATGTCCTCTTTATATTCTCTGTGCCAATGCATTTTCAGAAATCAAATACCTTCACTGTTCTTATCCTCTACCAAAACAAAATATCATTTCTCACTGGAAATGGAAAAAAGTCTTGCAAGTTCCAAAAGCTTTGTATTTTATCTAAAAATCTTGTAAAAATCAGTGCTTTCCTACAGGACAAATGAACAAACAAAACAAAAGCAGACCAAGCACTGATATCTGCTCATTAACGTTTTTCTCCAGTCTAGAAGGAATTAACTTCCCCTTACACTGTAAGAGCATGATGACTGTTAACAGTATTCCATACATCCTCCTTTAATGTCCTTGTTTTCTCCCTTTATCTATCCTTCCACCTCACAGTGGTATTTCTATCTTCTTTACTTTTACTCCATTCTTTTTCCAGCACTCATGCCAGACACCATCTTTAAAAATACTTCTTATACTACCACTGCTGTTAGAGCTGAGTGAAGCTCACTGAAAAATGATAATAAGAAAACATTTGAAGAATTTTGAACTAATCGCCTTTCTGAAGGAATTTGGTTAAGTACAACTCTACAGATTACAAACTGCATATGCTTTCACAGAGTAGACACAAATGCAAATATAAGTTCTTATTACTACTAGCCTCTACTGGTATTCTGCCTTGCAAGGGAGGGAGATGCTGCCAAGATCATCTCTTTCTTGTACTTTCTACTTCTACAACACAATCTGGCACCTCAAACTCCCTGGATTCTAAAATAGCTCAAGTGTCTCTGCAACAAAAGTGGAAAATAAATGTTTTGGCCATTTCAGATAATTCATTAAACTTCCTTTTAACATCTGCATTAATTATGTTTGAAACCTGTTGTGTGTCTTGCCTATATCTATGTGGAATTTTTATACAGTGCTTATAACCATGAGATTGAAGTGCTCATTTCACCCTGCCCCTTAACATTAGCAGTGTATGGTTGCTGGCTTTCTCTATGTCCCTGGTGGAGATGGAAGGAACACTTAATGGTCCTTCTCAGGCATTAGTGCTGTTACATTCAAAATGGGACCAGTGTGCAATCAATTGGCAGCAGAAGTCTTCTGTATCCGTGGTCAGAATTAGTCTCTGATGAGACTGAGTGCCTTAAAATAAACTGTAACAACTAATCCGAACCTGTTTTAACTGAACACCCATAGATATCGTCCCAATTTAAGTAAATTAGTATTACTTGCCATCACATAAGCACACTAAAACAAGCACAAAGAAGAATCCCAGTAGAAACTTTCTGCACATACAGAGAATAATGAAAATGGCAAATGTGTTAGAGTAATTCTGAATGCTGCACACTTCATTAAGTCTTGATAGGTCAAATTTGAAAGGAGAGAAAGGTGAAGTCAGAAAGACTTTGCACTCATATTTCAGTTCTCCTTATAAATAGGTATTCCACTTTAAGTTTTTAGTCATCTGTAAGAAAGCACAGAAGTATGCTTTACTGCTTACAAACTCAGCATAAAACACATTCCTGTTAAGCAAAATTCCATGCGCCCTGAAGGGAAAACAGAATGAATGGGAACACACTGCTGTTGTTACTGGGTGGACCAGAATACAGCTGCATCTTCTTGGCCATGCTCAAATCTGATCAACTATAGAGCTTTGTGGTAGATGTTGTTGGGCTTTTTTCCTAGCAATACTAGTAAGGACTGCGTTGTTTACAAGCAAGTCATCGGCTTCTGAAGCAGAAAGGAGAGTTGCTCCATAGGGGATTTTTCCCTGGAGGAAAGAAATAAAAACACGAGATAGAAATTTGGCAGCAGCATATGCTAGACAAGAGACCTTCAGTGGACAGCTGATACAAAAAAGAGGCTAGCTTCAAGTCTTGCAGATGTGTTTTTCAGTGTTTATTTCTGTAATCATTGTCAAGGAAAGATAAAGTCTGGGGAAGCTGTCATTGTTAAAAAAAATATTGACTTAGGAATAAATACAAGTCATAGTGGAGTCACACGTCATAAATTCATATACAAGCATGAAGAGATGGGAAAGTGGAGAGATTCATACAACTGGCATTTCTGGAGAAATGAACCACTAAAGAAGCAATTAAAAGCCTCAGTTTGAAAGAATATTATCAAACAAACATATAGTCATGAAAGTAATTAGAAGCATTTGATTACTTCATAATGGGCAGAGCTAATCAAGCTTGCTCATAAACAAAATGTGTTCTGCTCTTTTTAAACATAAATAAATATTAAATAAATATAAATAAAATTAAAACTAATAAAGGACAGGGTACACTGCAATGTAGTTGCTACAACACAGATAAAATCTACTAAAGTATACTATAGCCACATTGGTTCTTTGCACTCTGTATCTGCTGCATCAGTAGGATAAAAAGAGCATCTGCTTGTCAACAACCCAGCTACTTATGTCCCAGGGAGGCTGTTTCAAGTAGGTCACGGATGTGGAAGAAATGTGTGAATCTGTATTTCTGTTCTACTTGTGCATCCTCCTACAGCAACAGCATTCCCACCCAGAGTCAACCGCAGTAAAACAGGCTGCCCATCAAGGTGGGGTGGGGAGCTTGATCTGTGTTGTTTTTTACCTAACTTGATAAAGATCACGTCAGTCCTCAGCAAAGGAATATTACCATAAATGAGAATGACAGCAAATCTGAGCCTTCTTGCTACTCCCATCCCAACCTTTATAATGCTGCAAACAAAATAAATGCTTGTTTAATAATGCTGGAAAAAAAGAGAAGAAATAATACAGTTGCGTAAGACAGAGCAATGCTCAATTTTGATAATAATTCAGATGAGTACTGGCTTGACCTCTCAATCTTTGTTTGTCCAGCTTACTGCCAGTGTCATCTTACTAACTCTGTAATGCTTCACTCCAACAAATTGTATAAGTGTATACATTTGTATACATATCTGTATATACATAAGTATAAAATAATATTTAAAGCTTTTTGTGTAGATGAAAATTTAACCATGCTTACTAAATCAAAAATATCAGAGTTGTGAGAAACAAAATTCTTATCTCAGAAACAGATTAAGCGTAACATTTAATACAGCCCTTCTGGAAGCTTCTTTGACATACCATTTACTGCATATCCCTCACCACACTGAGATTGTGATGGAATTTAAGAGCACATCAGCTACAGGCAAAACTCCTTTATTTTTTTTCCATAAGAGAAGTCACAAGTAGCTATTTCTTCCACTCTAGATTTTTACACAGCAAGTTCTGAGCCTGTTTAGCAAATTACATTACAGTGAATATAAGGAAGAACAGAAGATATTTCACTTGCTCCTCCTTTGCCTTTATTCCAGTAACACTGAATCCAGAGAAGAAAGGGGGTCAGTCATTCTAAATCCCATGTCATTCCAAAGTGGTTTATTAACATCATGCTTTCTGACAATGAGAAGCTAATAATGACCTACATACATTTGCTGAATTAAGCAAACTTATTACTATAAAAAGGCACACAAATAGAAGTTGAATGAATATGGAGATTCCACAGTGACAAAGACAAACTAAAATCTCAACCATTCCCATAAGCACCAAGCAACCAAAGCAGTGCTGGGTGAAGGGGAGAAGACCTGTCTACTTGCCCTCCACTGCCATATGCTCTCTGCCCTGTCTGTTCCCATAAGCCAAAATGATCTCCAGACATGACAGATTCCTGTTCTGTTCAGTTTTTCTGTGCAATCAGAGGGCTGAATCAATTCTTGATAAGTGCCATGCCAAGTGAAGCACTGGTAATGGGAAGAAAAGAGAAGGCAGAGATGATGAACAGAAACTTCAGTGCAGACAATGAATTGTTTGGAATCCCACCTTAAGTCACTAAAAGGAGCTATGAGGAGAGTATTATCTCTCATCGAGCTGATGAATTGTTAACTGCTTAATCAATACAGAAAGTAATGCTGTGTCTAACAAAGAGACATTTATGTCTCCAAAGGAACAGGAGGATCTTTACTGTAGTTAAGAAATACGCTGATTACAAAGGAAACTGACAACTTTTGGGAGAAAGTATCAATCTGCATTGATCCCTTGAAGGATTTCCAGAAGGAAGTTAATCAGGAAGATGGACATAGTCTGAAATACGGTTACAGAAATACGGAATTTCTTGCCAGGCAAGGAACCCAGAAGCCTACAGCAGGTCTGCTAGATGAAGGAGGCAGGGCCAGAGGAGAAGGAATAAAGAAGGACAGGGAAAGGAGAGGGTAGGAGGGGGAACTTTGCAATTTAATTTTAGCAATGAACAGATCTAGCGCCACATGCTTTCCTTTTCTTCTTTCATAATTTTTATAAACAACTTATAGATATCTTCTAAACATACCAAGGTCTCCAGCTTATATTCCCCAAAAAGCCAAAGAATAGAGTGTGCCTACACACATGCTGAAAAGCCTAGCTGGAGAACTGGAATCAAATTGGTCCAGAAAAACTCTTGGTGCAGTAATGGTGACAGCTTCAAGTCTTGCTGCCTAACAGCATGCCAAATCTGTGAAGGTCTCCAGATTCTCCACGTGCTAACTTCTGTATTTCCTGCAGTCTCACCAAAAGTCTGTTATGAATCTACAAGTGACTGAATTGTACAGTAAAGGGGAGCTGTCTGCTGATCCTCACAGTCTATGCAGGATGAGCAACAGGAGTACAGACTAAGACTTTGTGAACTGTGAGATCAGCAGCAGTGTCAGCTGGACAAGCATTCTGCTCATTTCTCTGACTGCATAAGATGCTACTCATCATCTGCATTTTTTAGGAGACAAAACAGCAAACCAAATAACAGCAAAATGGGTGCAAAAACTGAAATTCTGTAACATCAGAAGATAAAACTGTTACATGCACTTGCTTATTTCTTCTAAGCCACCCATGATACTAGCTGTGCATAACAAAAAGAAAAGCAACCAGATGATGTTAATGAGCCCCTTTCAGCAAGCACAGACTGCTCTGAGGACTCTAAGTTCAATAGATTGCCATTTCAAAATGAATAATGGCAGTTACATCAATTAATGCTATAGAATCCACCTTCCTACAATTTGCAAACCAGAATTTATTTGAGTGCACAGCAGGCATTATTAGTTCTGGTCTCTATTGTAATTTTACAAGTGTGAGAAAAAGATGACAAACTGAGAACTTGTCAAGAGTGCTGAAATAATTATTTTACATCAATAACCTCCTCAAAAGTTCATTAATTAGAAATTCTAGTCTCACCTGGGCTTTGAAAATCTGAAAACTTCTTAAAACCATTACTCTCCAGAGTGACATACTATTTACATTATACTGTGTTCAGTTTTAATTCCAGACAGACTCAACTGCCTCCTACATAATGCAACTGTCCTGGAATAAAAGGACTTTTTTTTTCCTCTCCTTTCAGGCATTAAATGTAGAAACGATAGAAGCAGGCAACATGTCTCTAGTGCAGCATTTGGGCTCTATTAGTCAAAGTGTTGTATTCCTTAAGTATACATTAGAGGATAGATGTGCACATAAAATACCATATGTCAGTTTCAAAGCTATAATTTACATAGTTATTTAAACATATGCAAATGAACACATTAAAGCTGAGATACACACCAATAAAAGGAAATTATAAGTTAAAGCTGCCACTTTGTCCTTAACTTCCTGCAAGTGACGAGGTATAGTAGAACATATGGCACGTACACTCTCCCACTGCTCCTGCAGCTCCTGAGAGAAGGCCATATGTACTGGATTACCTAGACACAACAGGGCAAGTTGTGAACACATGGTGCCTTACCTCCCTGTTTCTCTTAAAAAAGCTCACACCTACCTGGATGCAATTCTTAAGTGCTGACCCCTTCTATCGTATCACTCCTCCTGGCTCTTCTTACAGTGCAGAACAGTTTAGCTCAAGGTATTCTTCAGTTTTCACAGTTTTGATAATTCAAGATTTGCAAGGAAGAGTTACAGGATCTTCTACTTTGTAAACACACTGATGGAAGAGCTTGTTCTAAGTCACATACGTCATTCCAGCTGGAAACAAGGCTCACAGAAAGTTCATCTCCTTATGACTCCTCAATCTCCTACAGTTTAACTGTGAACCAAATACTGGATGTAAGGTTTGAGGAAACCATCAGAATCACATGTGACAATACTGGCAGCAATTTAAAATCATACAGTTGACATTAACAACTACAGACGAGATAAATCTTAGCAGTATAAAGAAGAAAAATATCACAAGGGCTTGCTTCACAAAAACAGTAGAGGCTCAGTTTTGCCCACCTTTACAGAAAATCAGTTCTAATTCGAAGATAATTACATTTGTCTTTTCAGCTAATTGTATTTTTTTCCTAAGAATTTTATTATTACAGGTTTTATTTTCCTAAATTAAAAAAAAAAAAGTCATTTGCAAATTTGGCATTCATAAAATAGTATCTTTGTATGTTCCTAAGACTTTAAAATGCTTTTTCTTTTTTAAGGTAGTCATTTAAGATTCCCCATCATAGGGAACAAACAATTATAAAATCAGAGATTATCAGAGCTCCATTTACTTATCCTTTTTTTTTTTTCCTCTCTAAAGACAAGAACTAGATTGTTAAGCTTCACATTGGTTCATCAAGATCTAGAACCATTATTTTTGGTGCACTCTTCTACAAGAACAATAGAGCTGCTATTTACCAAAATAAATAAGGATTCAAAGCTCCTGAAACTACCTGCTTACATCTCCCAACTTAAATTGTCAAAAACCACAAAGCTTTACCAGACATGTTAATTCAGATCTATAAATCTTACTTGAACATATCCGCAAACAAATAGACCGACAAATGGAATTCACTGCTGTTTGCTAGGAAGTTAAAGAGGTACAGGACAATGAAAGTACTTGAGACAGAAGTAGTATCTTTTAGATGAGATAGCCAACATAGTTTTTATTATAGAAACTCTAAATAGGCAATTTTTCTACAAAGGGAAAGGTACATGCATATTTTCCATTAACCTTCTTCCGCTGTGAGGCTCCGCTAACAGGACTGCATGCACTGGGAGGAAGGGGAGGGAAGTGGTCAGAAGGCACAGTAGTATGTCAGCACACATGCATCTATCAGTGACGTGTGCCAGTAGCCAGGGCTTACAGACACTCACTCTGCAAAACACTCTTTTGTGCTTAGATCTCTGCCATTGAGTTGTGATTGCACAAAAATGCAGCCTTTCTGTAAGGGTTGCTGGGGGCTTGGGGGGGAGAGGAGAGGGGAATGGATTGGATTAATTGAATCTCTCCCTGACAGATTGAGATTTGTGTCCCAGAATTTCATATTACACCAAGTGTCCACATGCACAACAATTGAGTATAGCATCAGAATAAAGGAATAAAGAAATAAAAGAAACACAAAAAAAAAAAAACCCTACAGCTGTTTACTGCACACTTCAAACAGCTCCTGCTGATGACTCTCCAGAAAGTATGGACATTATCTCAAGGTCACTGACAAACTCCATGTGAGTTAATTAGACCTAAGGCTACCATTATTTCAAATAATCAAGGCCTCATTGATATTAGTTTCATTTATTGACTTCTGCAAAGCTTTTGTAACAGAGAGACAAAACCAAGAGAAACAAACTTTCCCTACCCCTCTTGCTTGCCTTAGTTTCGAAAGACATCATTACAGATGAAAAAACAAAAATATGAAAGGATGCATTTTTATTGATAACTCCAACAGGCACTCCCTTGAGAGTATTTCTGCAATGCTGTGCAACTGCTAGCAAAGAAGAGACAGTGTTCAATATATATGACAGAACAGTGCTGCAGGTTCATCTCCAAAAATTTCATACGACTGCACTGAGGAAAAGAAGAGGAGCTCCAGATGCCACTAGAAGCTATCTGAACATTAAAAGTGTTTAGAAATAGCCAGGACCAACACATGCAACTCATTCTTGTATTGTAAATGTCAGAAAGTCATTTACTACTCTTCTTTCCTTAAGTCTTAGCTCAGAGAAGTAGCATCCTTCCAGAATACAGAGCCTGTTGGATCATATGTGATATCAGCCTAAAATAGCCTCATTAAAATGACCTCACTTATTAACTCTGCATTCTCAGTGTAGATGAAGCATTTTATTTCCAAGTTTAACATGCTTCCCAGAAGACATAAGAGCATTATGCCCCATTGAACTCACTGAGGGGACCAGATCTTGGCAAACCCTTCTATCATATTTTATGGCAATTACTGACTCTAAAGAAAAAAAGTGGGTGAAGTACAACAGATTTTCGTGGTGAACATTTCTGATTGAAGTATTTCTATAAGATCACATGATGGGGAAAGGTCACAAATCATTCTTCCAGCCTTCAAAACAATCTCCTATGACCTGGAGATACAATGGAGAGCTGTGCCAGATGGAGATGGCCAGTGGTGATGCAGAGATCAGGTTTACCGAGGTCTTACACCATTTCCCTTCCTCATCCAGGGTCATCAGTTTCTCTAAGCAATTATATCCACAAAGCACTGTGCCTGCTGGCACCAGCTTTTCAAATGAAGATGTGAGATGGTGGGAAGGCTTATCACTGCTAGGGGTACTGATTGGGGCCAATTAGTAAGCAAGTGAGAATGGAGAAGCCATAGAACTCAAATGGAGAGGAACATACCACAGGGAGGATTATACTCTAATGTTATCCTTCAGCAACCCTTCTACTGCTCAGCCATCTCCTTTCCTACTGCTGATGTCAGTCACTCAGAAAAAAACATCATGATGTGCTGAGGAAATTTTCTTATCCCTCAAGCTGTGAAACATCTTAGCTAAGCAATACTTAAATGTCAACACAAATATGTTCTGGTGTACAGAAAGAAAATATTATTATTATTATTTGAAATGCAATAGCCGCTGTGATTTCTTAGTCAGGTGGACTATGCTATCTAGAAATAGTTTTAGGTAGCAGTCTTTGAAGTACCAGCTACGTACCACGACCAATTTCATCTGCTCAGTATGAAACTGAAGCACACTAAGGCCTGAATTTCTTACTTGCCAACTTTTTCCAAGTTCCAATATACTGTGTTTAGAGGTTATAGATCTGAATTCATTTCAGTCAGCTTATTTTTGCTTAGGGCCATAATCATTTAAAGGCTGGTCCTAATCCCTGCACTGCAGGGATTTGTCATAGAGGTGGGACTATTTGCCTTGCTTTTGTTCTCCAGTGAGGTTTGTTAGGTTTCGTTGTTGTTTGGCTGATTTTTCTTTTTGCGCATTCATCAAATGTAGACTGATCAGAAACAAGATGACAGGTCTTGTCAGTGTTAGTGGTCATAGCGTTCCTTCTTAACAAGTCCTCTGCACTCACAGCTTTGCTAATCCATCAGGCTGGCCTATAAAACCAAACTGAATTTCATTTTGCATCTGACTTAGAACCAGCTATCTAAAACTGCTCTGCTCTTTGCATCTGAATAAGAAACATGATGGAATTAAACTAATCTGTTCCTTTAATAATACTAACCTATTAATAAATAACACTGCAATAGCTACACCAGAATTAAGTATTCCTGAACTATTACAGATGGTTCCATACTCATTATTGAAAGGTTTCCACTTTAGTGCACCATGAATCAGACTCTAAACACAGTATGTTGAAACTAAATTACTAATGTTCGATCAATAACCACATTTACTGTTCTCTAGTCTCGTTGATTATTAAATGCCTTGTAAGGTCACATAAAAAATTTTCCATGACTTGCAAAATAATCATATCTGGCATTTAATTTTCTTTTCATTTATTTCCCTACCTTTATGCAATATTATTTTAGTATTGGCTTAAGTATGTCCTATTCTCTTCTTTCTGACATTTGTTCTTAGAAAAAACAGGTTCCTCATCCGTTAGCCATCTGGCTAACCATATTAAAATATAGTTAATCTTATTTTATCATTGATAATACAGAGCTTGTAACACCTATGTTACACCTAGCTAATGTTTTTTAATTATACAGTCACTCTGCAGTCAGAATAATCTATGGTTCATCTCCTACTCATGGATATTGGCAGAGGAAGTGGGTTAGAGGGCAGGAGCCAAGTCAAGCTTTTAGGATGAAACATTGCCTTTGAAAATTTAAGCTGAGAAATATTTTTTTTTTCTTTTGAAGTACTAATATATTCTCACTTTCCTCCCCCGTGTCCCTCACATTAATTTCCAGTATGTTATTTTTGCTTGAAAGAGGAATGCACAGAGGAAAGGATTCAAATGCACTGACCCATAAAAATACAGGCAGACGTGGCCAGGCTGAAGCTATTAAAAATTGCTACCTGTAGCTGACCATAAATCTGACCTGTTATTCTTGCTATAGAAAGCTGGCATCAAACTAATGACAACACTAACTCCATATCCATTTCCTCCAATTCTCACACCAATAATGTTTTGCACTTTAACTGGTATCATACAGAGCATCATACCTACAATCTTAATTCCACCCTCCTGCGGGTCTTTAATTACGTATTAAGTTTTCAGTCCTCTGGCTCATATATGAGCAATGAGATAGGCAGTAAACAACACTGATATACTGAAGAAAACTGAAGATAGTTTTTGGAGGTCACAGACACTGATCAAGTAAAAAAAAATAAAAATAATAATAATTTTTTTTTTTACTCTGCAAAATAGTGGGGAAAAATAAATGTACCTTAACATGTAAAAAAAAAAAATGACAGAAATAAAGTTGCCTGGGCAACATTATAATGAACACTGCATAGGTTTTAGTGTTTGACTTCACAGCTCTAACATTAATCTTCTATATACAATCTTATTCCATGTATGTATGCTGAACTGTGAGAACTACCACTTCAGATCAACATATGCTTTCTCTAAATTCTGCAAAACAATAGGTAGATTACCCACTACTGTAAATAAAATACAGCTCTCCTTTTAAGTATAGAGACTCACTGTTGGAAGACTATTTTCACTAACAACTAAAGTACTATGCTGTTCTGTGTTTTACTTTTCTTCTAAGAAATAAATTAAAAATATTACTTGCGAAGAAAAATCAGGCTTTATTACAATAAGAGACACTGAGCTTAGCTTGCAGATATACCACATAAACAGATAATCAAAGTTCTTGTCACCGTTTAGCCATATAAATGAAGTGCAATTTATAAACTCATGTATTTTATGTTTAAAAAATAGTTACACAAAACTGGAGATTGTTAAGTTGAAGCAAAAGACTGCAAAAAAAGCTACTACAAAAACTATCTCCCTTTCAGCGTGCATCTCAACCCTTAATTTAGCACACATTATAAGGTGTAGTTCTGCCAGCCAGGGCTATATCAAATTGTAAACTCTTAAAAGTCATCAGCAGTGTAATTAGCATTCAGTATTACTACAGGATATAATTTCTGTGACAAGTAAGACTTCAACCATATTGCACACAAATTATCTTTATCTGAGAAAATTGAAGAGTATTACTTAAAATATTACTTATGCTCTAGCTCCAAGTTGAAACTTAACTTTTCCCCAACCTATTATAATAAGAGGGAAGAAGATTTATACTTGTGTATTAGATCTGTTAAATCAATTGGACTATTCAGGCAACAGCAATTTCCTTCCCAAATCTAGTAAGCATAGATCCTGCTTCAGTTGCCACTATTATATATTTTTTAAGTTCAGTATATTTTGTATAACATCCATTTTTAGTGTTTTCTCCTCCTCCAAAACAATTTGAAGTTTGAACAATTTGTCACAGAAATCAAGGAAAAGATTCAAGCCATCTATAAAGGTATTTGGTTTGTTCCTCAAGGTCTTAGAAGGAATTGGCTAGGCCATCACTGCTGCATTTTAAAATATTTTTGGAGAAATTTTCCTCTGAAGTGCCTACTGCACACAATCTGAGATGAACAATATTGGTTAAAACTAGAACCAAGCGACCTTAACAGTAGAGAAGATCATTACAATAGATATAGAGTTGGGTTAGCTGGTTTTGCCTTTTCTTTTTGTATTACCATCCACGAAAGATGTAACCATTTACCATGCAAAGAATACATAGATGCTAAAAATGGATTAAAATTACTGTGCGTGCAACTTACAATACACTAAACTTCAAAGCAAGGTTTTTGGTATAACTCAGCAAGCATAATCAAGAGGTATTACAGATTTAAGTAATAGTAGGCATTGTCTCTCCCTCCTGAGGAGTCTTGAGTAAAATTTTCAACAGAGAAAATCATCGAACTTGTAGTTGCAAGTACATCATTGGAAAAAGGAACATTAACGTTCACCCCTCTGGCTGTTTTTTACCCAGTTATTTGTCCTTAAATACTATCTGTTTTAATAATAACAACACTAAAACCATTTGTGTTTAGCACTTGTTCAGGATTTCATGCAGTATCCCACAAGTAGGTTTTGCCCAGAAATAATTCTTATGCAATCTTGCAATAACATCTGCTATTATTACGTCAAAAAGCCCTTACACAGATACACAACAATGCATCATTATCTATGTAGGGCAAACCAGGTGTCAGATGCTTGTAACTGTTGCAGAAGCCTATCTGCCCAAAGAGCCGGACAGCAGCCACAAAACACAACTCTGAGCAGGATGACTTCATTGCCTTGCTCCTCTTCAACTCAGTTTTTGCTTCTCCTAAAAGTATTGGACTCCTGATCTTATCTCTGGTTCTGATGTAATCTATGGGTCCATCATCAAGGCCTTCTGATCTCATTATAATCATTACTTTTTCCTTTGGCTCTGGCTCCCTGGCTTCTCTCCCCAGCCCAGGCAGCGCACACTGCAAAGGGATGCCAGCTCCCCTACCACCAGGCCTTCTGGCCATCCCACTACACAGCTCCTTCTCTAAGCTCTCCTTTCTGTTTAAAGATATATCAAACACTTTCAAAAATATTCCTTTCAACATTTTTTTCTGAACAGTCTGTTGCTTTTTTTGTTTTGTTTTTGTTTGTTTGTTTTTAAATCATCCACATTCTTTACCTTCCTTCCTCCCCATTAAGAGGGCCTACAATAGTCCTTGTGCTGCATGCTACTGTAAAAACAAAGGAATAACACAGGCCCCACGCTGAGGAGGCAGCTATTTGTTTTTCTGTTAAATACTCTCACATGCTTTCACAATAGGCATTTTTTCATTCAAAGGCTCAAAATTCAAACAACACCAGAATTCCACAGATTTTGGAGTGTCAAGATATGAATTCAGGATGCAGGAGGCTAGCACCACTGCTTCTGACAACGTAGACCAAGGAGAGAGGGTCAGAAGCCAGAGAACATGATATCTCTACGACCTTTTCACCATTAAGACACACATCTTTGTCTTTTTCCTAGCTGTGGCAAAATAATGCTCAAAAAATACATATATACATATATATATAAGTAAATCATACTATTTAGTTGCTTGCAGTAATCTGGTACAGAAAGTGATGCCAGACACTGCAGCAAAGGAGAGTGGAAGGTACCTTTAAATCATTCACAGAAGTTATGTATTATTAAAAGCTTTACCAACAAAATTTCTAGACGATGTTTTAGAAGCAACCAAACCCAGAAAAATTCACTACTAGGAAATGGAGACATTTTATTAACAATAATTTGTATGATTAATTTCTGTAATTTGCAAAATCCAGTAACACAGATACTATTTACTTTGGCATCCCACAAATAGTTTAAGTTAACCACTGTTCACTACGTGCATTTATAATGCTAAAAATAAAAAGAATAAATGTTTTCTGCACAGCTAATAGAGCAAGAACCTTGCAAATAATATTGAAATAAATGCATGTGTTTTGAAACCAAGGAGTGAGATGCTATTAAAGAAGATGGTTTTGATAACAGATACTATAAACAGTTATAATGCAATTTGATTCTTCCCGGACAGACTGTTTGAAAGAGAAAATATTTCATAGCTCAGTGCAAATGGAGTTTGTTTCTTAAAAGGAAGGGGCAGTAGTATGCTAGATGGTGACTATTTTCAAGCTTTATATACTAATTATCCCTAAAGCTCTGGTTAGCGTGATCATTATCATAGAGAATTACCTGACGCTTTCACTGATGACTAATTTTGCCACCCTGCTGGTAGCTAATCAATTTATCTTGCTGCACATATGCTAAGCACATAGCTTCCAAAATGTCTGGCAAAACACTCAGTATTTTTTCTTCATAAAGCATGTTTTGTCACTAGCTTGCTTGCTTTTCTTCCACCTTTTAATTTTTCCACTGTGGTCTAGATGTCTAGGTAAGGTAACTGAGAAAGTTCATAGCCTTATGTGTTTTGCAGGATGTACAGAAATGCAATCACGGAGGCCCCCAGTGAAGTACCCTGGGGCACATACAGAATCTCCCAGAAGCCCATCTGCCACTGTAGCAGAGCAAGTACATCAGATAGGTCTTGTGTAGTACCTGTCAGCCCTATAGAGAAATCTCGCACAATCTAAGAGATCGCAGAAGGAAGCAAGTGCCTTTCTGTAGGCAAATGAATCAAGTTCAATATCGTTTCTTGCGAAATAAAGGAAATGTCAGAAAGTGATAAAAAAAAAGTTCAAGTTAACACGGGAAAGTGCTACATCCAACAGGACAAAAGAGAGAACAAACCAAGTTTGAGCTCGCTTACTATGCTACAGTCCAATTACAGAAAAATCCATTTTCTTCCTTGCTTAAACTATAGCTTGCACAAAAGAATATATTTCTGTATACAAAATATATTTCTGTAACACAAAAGTAGCCATTAGCAACTTCAGTTGCTGCCTAGCAAACGAAGTGGAAGAGTGAAGTTTTAACAGCTGTTGAATTTCCAGGGCTACCAATGACATTATATCCCCTTGTGGCCTTGGGCAAGTTACTTAACCTCACTAGATGAGAGTCCCTGTCTGTAAAAACGAGGATAATGATATTTACTTACCTCTCTCAGAGGAGATGTGAAAACTAATTAAAATAATTTGTGTAAAGCGCTTTGAACCTGAAAAGCACTTCTCAAAGTGCTAAGGAAATAATGTTTATATAAAGACTGGGGTGGGGGGGGGAAGATTTGAGTTACAATGTAATGTATCAGAAAGAAACAGTTTGGTCTTCTTCTACTTTTGCATCCAGTCAAAACCAAGTGTCTGAGATTATTTTCCTCCCATAGAGTTGGTGAGATATAAAAGATAAGGCTATTGATGCATTTTCATAATACTGACCAGTCTGTACACTTCCCTTGATTAAGCATATGCAAATGGACAACTGGAGAAAGTATTCTTATCAACTGCGTTTTCAGATCTGAATAGTGGCTGAGCATTTCATTTAGACGGCTTACAAAGATAGCATGGTTGTCTGGGAGCAGTAGTTTACCTATCAGAAGCGATACAAAAGTAGGTTAAACCATACAACCACTATAGCAGAAAACTCTGGGGCATCAGAAACTCAAACACAATGATTCTTTGTTTATAGGAGAGAAAGAATACCTCTTCCTAAAGTCAAGCAAACACCAATGCAAGTGCACTGATGGTCTTTATGGAACTTTGAGAATGTAAGCTAAAGAATGACATTGCAAAGGCAGTAAAGACTTAGACTGGGCAAAAAACTTCATAATTAATGTCATTACTACATCTTAATATCAGTTAAGTTCTAGAATAGTATGCAGTTATAGCTAAATAAAGCTATTTAATGTCATTTCAGAAAAAAAAATCAAAAAAGTTCACAGCATCACATAAATTAAACAGATATTTCCTCATTAGATAAATGAATTCTAGTGATTGTCTGTGCTCACTGTCTGTTAATGCAATGGCATTACCAAGTCATCCTGTCAGAAAAACATTAGATGCAATGGATTAGGCTAAGTTCTGTTTTCAAAGCTCTCATAGCAAAAAGTATAAATGGAATATGAACTATTTACTACCATCAGAACAAAGGATTAAAATCCGTACTTACTATACCACACTTTACTTGCATCTCTGTCTCAGTAATAATGGTAAAGGGAACATGAGAAAATCAGAAAATAAATTATTTCCTTTAAAAATAAATAAATAAAATGATTTTATTTGTACTAAATGGTCAAGTCAGCCTTGTACATCAACAGATGGAAAAAGACATCAAGGTGGATAAAGTAGATAATTCTGTTATGATTTTCAGGGAGTATATTTCATCATTGGAACTGCTAGGTAAATACTTCAGTTTATTGATGTTGAAATTGGAACAACTGGAACTAATCTAGAATCCCATGTTGCTTAATCTTTTGTGGTGTAAGTTTTAATTATTCTGCTACTTTATTACGCTTCCAACAAGAAAATCAGGCTTGGGCAGAAAGATTAGAAGAGATGTTTATCCTGCCACCAAGAAGGCTAGCTCAAAAGCATACTTTCATAAGCAGGCTGAATAGTAAAGACAGACATACCACAGAATGAGATAAACCAGTTGTAGAAGAGGTCAAAGTGACTCAAACTGGATGCTTACACTGGCAAATACAAATTTTTTTAGGAGGTTTCATCTTCTATTATCAAAAAACAAATAAACAATAAACCCATGGAAACAGGAAACTTGCTCATACACATTGAGGCACCAATTCAGAGGTTATTTAAGTAATGACAGTACAATGTGAACAACAGTAAAGCAGCCCTGAGGGGTGGCTGACAGAGCCATATTTACATAAATTGTTCATTTAAACCTGCATACCTGAACACAACGCAAAACATGGAGTTCCATTTTTCTGTGTATTCTTCCATTTTACTCATGGCTAAAAATTACTAATCAGACAGATCAGAACAGTTGATTAATGCACTTCATAATTACACACAATTCTGTAGATGGCATAATTGTTTTAAAAAGCACTTCTTGATGAGTGTAAGAGCATGAATAAAAGTTTTTTGTCAAACAAGGAAAAAACATGACTGCACACGTAAACAGCTTAGCAACACCCTTAGCATCACTATACCACTCTGGTATTCTACTACCAACTGAACCATAGTGAAAAATAACTACCAGAATTATCTCTAGTTTAATGTTTTCCTATGTGGATAATTCTGTTATGATTTTCAGAGAGTATACTTCATCATTGGAACTGCTAGGTAAATACTTCAGGTTATTGACGTTGAAATTGGAACAACTGGAACTAATCTAGAATCCCATGTTGCTTAATCTTTTGTGGTGTAAGTTTTAATTATTCTGCTACTTTATTACGCTTTAAAAAAGAAAATCAGGCTTGAGCAGAAAGATTAGAAGAGATGTTTATATCTCATAACACATTTTGGGTAACATTGTGGGGTGTGCATATCAAGTGCTTTGTTGTAGAGCTTCCTTCCCCTCCTCCCTCTGTAAATGAGCTTTGTGATGCATTTGGTACTTCTCCAAGCTGATTGCTAATCATGCACAGGCATTAATATCCTGCTGCTGTCTTTGCTTTTGAAGAATTTTCTTCATATTTTTCTTTAAACAAGTTGATTGCCATTTTCAAACACCTACACAGAAGTGAAACCAGGTAGAATCAATATTGTCAAAAAGTTATTCTGATCAATAACTTTTTAAAAAACACAATTTCAAATAATAAATTAAAAATGAAGTAAATTCTAAAGCATGTCAGATCTTCTGTTAAAGGAAAAACAGTCTGTCAAGACAAATAAAGCAATTCTCCATTCATTATTTTTTCTGAAGAAATAAGCATACATTTTTCATTACTTTATACAATGCCAAAATTATCTCCTATTCTGATCATACGTGTTACTTCAGTAAAAACTATAGTAGCAGCATATAATTTTTGTATTAAAGCTCAGACTTTTCCTAACTATTGATATAAAGCTTAACCACTAAGCTACACTATTAAAACAACTGAGTCTGGAAATCATGTCAAAGTATTATAAATAAACCTGTCTTATTCAAATTAAGTTGCAAAAATAACCAAAACAACACTTTTCTTTTTATCCCTCCCTGAACAAGTCAGTCCTCCATGAAAATATAATTAAGAAGTATTTTTATTTGGAATCAAGTCTTCGTTAAAGCAAAGATTAAGTGATCATCTTCAGGACCCTCTTGATAAACAATTCTGAGAAGCATATGTTTATGAAGACTCACAGTTCTTCTACCTTCTTACCACTCACATTACAATCTCAAAAATTATTAGATTATAACCACTGTGTCATTATGACAATCTTTCTCCTTCCTTTCATGGAAAGGATAAGCAATATGCTTCACACATCTGAAAAGTGTTATGCCTCATATGACTTCAAGACAGACCTGAAATATCTCAAGTCTTAGAAGAGGAAAAATTTCCCTCTGTTCCTATGAGTTCTTTGTACTGCCCTACAGCCTCAACTGAGGTCTTAACTAATAAACTATAACCACTCTTTTTTCTTCAAGGCTGAAATGTAAACTTGAGATAGAAGACTAGTTTTAAGTGAAAACAGCATCAATACAGTCTTTTGAAGCTGTCTTATATTTCAAAAAAAACACAGAATCACAGAATTGTAGGGGTTGGAAGGGACCTCTAGAGATCATCTAGTCCAAGCCCCCCAAATAACCTACCTATTTTAGTAGTATTCATGTTAAAGGAGGTAGCAGTGTAACAGAGAATACTAGCATATTGAGACTGCTAACTGCTGTCTGAAGAGTACTGCCTTTCTGCCATTTCACTCGTCTCATCACTTTGACGTAACAGCTTCTGGCACCTCTGCCAAGACTAAGCCACTGTTTTTATCACAATGGCAACGGGAAATCCAGCAGGACTTTCTTCATTTAAAAGAAGCCAGCTTTTGAGGAAATGTTTTTCTTTCACAATAAAGGTCTCTTGTCTCTTTGGTCCACCGGTGAGTGATTCCCCCTGCTTATAAGATGCCCCTAAAGTCTGCGGTGCAATTACATACCTCAGCAGCTGTAGTGCTGATGTACATAAGCTTGGACAGTACTTAGCATAAAATGTTACAGTTTCCAGGAGCAAAAGCCACGATCAGGTCAGCTCATTAAAAAAATTGGCCTACTAAGATTTTAATAATTGCTCATTGAGCCAAAAATCTATAATCTGAATCTACATAGTACCTATAAATTAGCTCTCAGGCAAATTTTACATGTTACAATAAGTAATAATTGATACCAGGTATAACAGCACTTCTATCTTCAACTGGACCTTTTATAGCTAGACCTCCCAGGGCTTCACAGGAAGAGAAGATACCATTATGTTTTGTCTTGGTCTTCATCTGTGCTATGACAGAAAAAAGAAGCATCAATAATAATTTGATGTTTTTAGTTACCATCTTCTCCTGTAACCCATTTCAGCTCAGTGTTAAGTGGAAAAAAATGTTTTAACAAGCAGCATTAACATTATTAACAATGCTTTAGAAACCCATTTTACTGATGAGAAGACATAATGAAAAAAAGAAAAGAAGAGGATACAAAAGAACTATGCTGTTTACAAATCCCCCTCTAATTTTAAGGTGTGCTCTCTGAGCCTGGTACTGCTGACAAAGTGAACAAAAGGAGTAACAGATTACAGATTGGAAGAGAGGTTTTAATTTCGATTATTTCTGCATACCAACTATTCTCAAAAGTCTATAAATTTTAAAACAGTGCTGATAAATAAATACATCACTTAGCTCAAGGCATAAATCTTTGGGACAGAATTTATGCAGTGCTTGTAGCACAGCTCTTCTGCTGCTCTGAATAGAAATAACTTTATCCTCAAGGTGAAGACAAACCACAACAAATGGGGGCATTTACCAGTAGCTCTGTGTACCTCATGAGGAGGGCTGTATCTTGAACCATTCCTTGTAGTCCTTCCAGCACTACCTGAAAAGCTCATTCTTTGTCAAGCACAACCTAAGATCCAGTTTGGATTTACCAAGCCTGTTTCCTTCCATGTCTAAGGTAGAGGGGAGAAGACAGGAAGGGGAGCAATCTTCAATGACTTTTTTTAAAAAACCAAAAATAATAGCAAGAAAATATCTCAAGTCTTAAATTAATCACTGCCACCAACGTACTGTTCTCATCTGCTTTCTGAGATCTGCTGTCCATACAGAGCAAGATAAACACAAACTGTCTTCCATTAAAGAACTGCTGTCAATGCAAGCAGTCAGTCAAATGGTCCAAGAGATAAAAGGCACTATAATAACAGCAAAGCACCAAAAGCTATACAGACAAAGAAAAACCACAAGCAGTTTTCAGTCGCCTCTTATGCCCTGGGCCATGTTACATCACACATTTCCTTATTCAGGTTTACAAAGTCTGACAATTTTTATTGAAAGTTTCTACATTTCCTCCACAGATGGAAGAGAAACATTCAGCATCAAAATACTTGAGGAGGAGGAGGGAAGAAATCTTAATACAAACAAAACAAAAAACCCAAAACCTAGAAACAAAAACGCAACCCACCACCCTACTCACTCAAAGCACACTCATGCTTTCTTCTCTTTCAAACTCTTCAAGTCTATATTAGTACCTACAGTTTTAGTGAAGCAATAGAATAAACAACAACAATGAAATAAGCAAGAATATGAAAGGCTTCAAATGGCTCTTCCTAGAAGCACCACTTCTTTTGTGGCTTTCCTGTTAGTTCTGTTAGAAACACATTATTAGACTCAGTGCTTTCCCTGCCATGCAACCAGTAACTGCCAGGACTTCTAATATGTAACATTACTGAAGTTTTTTAGAACAAAATGCAAGATGAAATAGGCTACAGCTCAGCTTAATAACTTACTGGGTGGCAGTGTCTTAAGCCACAAATACCTGCATCAGATTTGGTAGACTTGAAAATTTTCAAGACGATCTACAAAAAAATAATGGCAGAAAAACAGATAGTTCTTATTCAGTAATTTGCAGAAACATTTATGACATTTTGTTGGGTAGTTAAGCATCTCACTTTGATTTCAGTATGGATGTTAGACAGTTAGCTGAACAGCAGGGAAAACTTTTTCCACTATTAGTAAGCTTTCAGCTACAGGGGAATAATAGCAGCTGAAAAATATCTCCATCCCCAGTTTCACCAGACAAGATTTGCTCAACATTGGCAAACCTGTCTGTTCTACCAGCAAAGAGGAAACAAATACATACTCTAAGAATAGCCATCTGTTATAACAGGGATCACATGCTCTGATAGGTGTTTGCAAAGTTTATGTCACTCTATTTGTTAAAAGTTTCAACACTGAGATAGGTTCATAGGTACATTAGGTTGGAAAGGACCTACAAGATCATCTAGTCCAACCATCCTCCTAACACCATCCCTACCCACTAAACTACTAAATCAAATCCCTTAGCACCTCATCTAAACGCTTCTTGAACAGCGCTAGGGATGGTGCCTCAACCACCTCCCTAGGCAGGCCATTCCAGTGCCTGACCACTCTTTCAGAAAAAAAATGTTTCCTCAGGTCTAATCTAAATCTTCCCTGGCGCAACTTGTGGCCATTCCCTCTCGTCCTGTCGTTATTTATCAGGGAGAAGAGGCCCACCCCCTCCTCACCACAACCCCCCTTCAGGAAGTGGTAGAGTGCAATAAGGTCTCCTCTGAGCCTCCTCTTCTCCAGACTAAACAATCCCAGCTCCCTCAGCCGCTCCTCATAAGACTTGTGCTCCAGACCCCTCACCAGTTTTGTTGCCCTTCTCTGAACACGCTCCAGGGCCTCAATGTCCTTCTTGTAGTGAGGGGCCCAAAACTGAACACAGTACTCGAGGTGCGGCCGTACCAGAGCTGAGTACAGGGGGATGATCACCTCCCTGCTCCTGCTGGCTACACTATTTCTAATACAGGCCAGGATGCCGTTGGTCTTCTTGGCCACTTGGGCACACTGCCTGCTCATGTTAAGCTGAGCATCAACCAACACCCCCAGGTCCTTTTCCTCTCTACATTCTTCAAGCCACTCTGCCCCAACCTTATAGCATTGCATGGGGTTATTGTGGCCAATAAACTATAAAATTGTGGCAGATAAATCAGCATGGAACAGTTCTTGAATTGGTACTCAAATCTAGAGTCTGTTCTCAATGCTGCAGCAAATTCAACAGACGGTCTTCAAAAGGCCACTTAATGTAGGAATAAATTAAGATCAATAGAATTGCAGTGCCTCATTTGAGAGCAAAACTAGATACCTAAAGCTGGACATGAGCCAGCAGTGTGCTTTTGCAGCCCAAAAGGCCAACATCATCCCAGGCTTCATCAGAAGAGACACGGCCAGTGGGGAGAGGGAAGGGATTGTCACCCTCTTCTCTGTCCTTGTGAGACCCCATTTGGAGCACTGTATCCAGGCTGGGGCTCCTTCGTATGTGAAGGATGAAGAGCTGCTGGAGCAAGTCCAGAGGAAAGCCATGAAGAACAGAGGACAGGAGCACCTCTCCTGTGATGAGAGGTTAATGTAGCTGGGATTGTTTAGCTTGGAGAAGAGAAGGCTCCAGGGAGACATCACTGTGGCCTCCCAGTACTTAAAAGGAGCTTATAGGACTGACTTTTTATGTAGATAGATGGTAACAGGACAAGAGGGAATGGATTTAATCTGAAAAAGGAGAGGTTCAGGTTTCACATGAGAAAGAAATTCTTTACTCAGAGGGTGATAAGACACTGGAACAGGCTGCCCAGAGAAACTGTGGGTGCCCCATGCCTGGAGATGGCCAGGCTTGATGGATTCCTGGGCAGTCTGATCTAGTCGCTGGCAACCCTACCCACAAGAGAGGAGAGCTGGAACTAGATGATCTCTGAGGTCCCTTCCCACCCAAGCCATTCTATGATTCTGTGACAGACCAGTGGTTCTGACTTGCAACGGAGTTATGAACTTATGACATGGAAAGAGTGAAGAGATCACATCTTCAGTTTGGCACATAATTATATTTCTCAGGCACTCAGATGTCATACAAAACTTAGGTTTCTCAGTGAAGAGTGTTATTTCATTTTAATAAAGGATGTCCAGCTATTTTGAAGATGGCTGTGACAAGAGATCTCAAAATTACAGGTTCTCCCCAAGTGAAACAACAGTAATATGATGATCCATCCAGTTCAGTAGTCTAAAATGATTTTTGAATGATTTTAAGTCAAACAAAGAAAATTAATTTCTAGATATTTTTTTTTCCCTTGGAAGAGAAAGACTTACATTACAATATAGAATCACTCACTCTCAAGTATTCCCACACAGCTCCACCTTTTGTCCTCTGTTCCTCCATAATATTGTTCCTTCTCTATAATATCCAGAAGTTCAACAGGAAACAGAGTCCTGATCATACAGGTAATGGTTACAGGCAACACAACTGCAATGTCAAGAACATGTTGATTTGCTAAACTATAAGGCTCTGATGCAGAAGGGTATTTTAAAAATACAACTCACATTGATTTAAACCTGTTCACTAACAATTATTCATTAGAAACATCAAGTCCAACTAAAACATGGACAGAAGAGAGTTTCTGACAAGGTCACTACAATTTGTCGATACTTTGAGTAGCACAATAAACATCTGACATTTGCAAAAAAATATTGCATTGAGGGCCACAAAAATGATCCAAGGAATGGAATACCTCCCCAGTGAGGACAGGCTGAGAGAGCTGGTGCTGTTCAGCCTGGAGAAGAGAAGGCTCCGGAGACCTGATAGATAGATAGTAGCCTTTCAGCATCTAAATGGGGGGCTATAAGAAGAAAAGGGACAAACTATTTAGTAGTGTCTGTGGCAACATGACAAGTGAAAATGGTCTCAGAATTACAGAGGGGAGATTTAGGCTGCTGGATATAAGGATAAGATTTTTACAATAAGGTGATGAGATGCCAGAACAGGTTGCCCAGAGGTGGTAGATGCCTCATCCCTGAAGACACTCACAGTCAGGCTGGATGGGAGCTCTGAGCAACCTGATCTAGCTGTAGGTGCTCCTGTTCATCACAGGAGAGATGGACTAAATGATCTTTAAGTGTCCCTTCCAAATCAAATGATTCTAGGATTATATGTTAAAAAAATAAATAAATAAAGGAAGATACAAGTTTTTTTTCAGATGGGAAACTGGAAAAAAACAGCTGACAAAAAAAGAAGCTATTTATCCATCCTGTTTCTCCTCTTGCGTGTTCATCCAAAGGCAAGAACTAAATTTCTCAACTGCTATGTACACTGAATGAAAAGAAAGACCAGTGAACAGAAGACACTTCAGCCATTTCAAGAGTGTAAGAGTTGAAATCAGCAGTCTTATGAAGTGTTATTTGATAGACTACAGACAAGATCTTCATATTGCTCCACATGTTTTTAAACTGGTAATTGGGCTTAAAGAAACTGCATCAAGGAACACAATCTGAAGCTCCCTTGAAACAGGTGTTTTGCACCAAGTAACAGTAAGTGAGCTACACAAACGCCCTGATTGATTACGTGGTCAGGATAAACTACAACATGAAACAGACTCATTTGACTTTTGTGCATAAGTACAGTGATTACATCAGTAATAAAACATTAATCTCTCCAGGTTCTGCACTGAGAATGACTATCTAAAAGAAGAAAACTAGTTAAGATTCTTTACAGATGCAATAATTTAGCAGAAGGCTTCCAGGGATGTTAAGCTGGTAAACTGGGATATTCTCAATGCAATCCTGAGATATTTTTCATTCCTTCAAGATAAGTAAAAGTGCAAAGTCAAATATTTTACCAGACATAATTAACAGTAAAAGAATAAGCATACTATTAAAAAGGGTTACATTCAGATTTACAACAAGGGAAAAACAATTGTCTCTGTTAGAACACTTATTAATTCTGACTGCTTTTAGCTCAACTTGTCTAGAAAGTCACTACCTAGTGCACATAGCAATGCCAAAATGAAGGCTTGCAGCTTCCTGCCCTTGGCCACACCATCATGTTTCTTCCTTTGCATTGGCACTCACGCTCAGATGAGCAGGTTACGAGCAAGTCCAGTGACCTGAGCATCCAAAGTAATTACTCTGCTTTCCTCTCCTGGATTCTCTTTCTGTTGGCTTAGTTCCTTGAACTGACTTACCATCTGGTCATAAAAGAGAAAGAAATCATGTAAGAGGAGTCCAGACCACAAAGTCAGGGGCAAAATGGAAAAGGGAGGTTAGAGGGCAGCAATTTGCTATAGTTCAGCACTCCCTTACTCCAGCTACAACATGGAGAATAAATCCTGGGTATCATATTACAAGAAAACAACCTGTATTTAGGTATGTGGAAATGAATTCTGCCACTGAACAAATGTATACCAATCCTAGTATAACTGAGGGGAGTCACTTCTTAAACACACTTTTTTTATGTACATTATAATAATTTATACATTTGGCTTGATGTCTGTTAACAATCAAACCAAATGATCTTTGTCTACAGGAGTTATATACAGTTTACTAAATTCATATCCAAAAAAAGAGCACTCAGTATTAATATCTGGATTTTCACTGGTTAAGACAACGCATTTTAATGAATTTGGACCATTTAGTAAAGTACTTCCAATGACATTGTCAGAATGAAGCTATGAAAAGATGTTATAAGTGTGTATAGCTATTTTAAATACTCATCCATAAAACAATAAGTACCTTCCTTGAAATATCTCAAAGAACTTGTAATGTTGGAAACTGAAGAACTGACTAGTATTAGTATTTTAAAGCCTCTTTAAATTAGCATAAATCTTATACATACAGGGAACCCACGTTGGCCATTTTTTTATCAGATTAGTAGAATAATTTCCCATTTCTCCACTGCTGTTCTCTGTCCTGTTTGCTGTCAACTTTCTTGAGGAAGGAGTTAACCCAGTCTCTAATTGTGAGCTTTCTTTAGCTAATGGAAGATAAAACAGGATTTAAAGACCATTTTCAGCTAGCTCTGTAATGCACTAAAAGGTTCTTTGCTTGTTCAACCAATTCTGACTAAGTTCATTGGCTATTTTAAAAGTATTTTGAAGATCGGAGCCTCTATTTAAAGAGCAGAGAATACAAACCTACTTTTTAAAACGAACTCCAGTAAATGCCCTATGTATTTCCAAATTTTCACTTCATTCAATTAATGAATGTTAATACTTCTATTTACCTAAAAGTGAAAGATATCTTTTAATCAACATATAGAGATGGGTCATTCACATGATGAGAAAAATCTGGGAACAACAACAAAAAAGCTACATCTGATCTGAACACCATTTCTGTTTTTCAGTCCATATCAGATGATTCTCTCTCTAAATAATGAAAGTAAAACAGAACAGCCAATTGGAGTATATCTTATTACTGTCAAGAGAACTGAGTAACAACTGAAAAACTGCACATTGTCTCTTTAAATTAACAGATTTAACACTTATTTACTATAGAAAAATCATCACCCTAACGGTGACAACATTAGACACAGTTTCTTAAGCAGTAACTGTATTTTAGGTTGTTTTATTAACCTGTAAGCATGAATAAATTTTATATATGGTGGAAATTCACTGTTGAAAGAATAAACTCCTTTCGTTAAATGTCAACAAATTTATTTTCTCCATTTATGCAAGTTACCTACTGAAATTTTGTTTGAACTGTGGAAGAGAGAGAAATGACATGAAAGCTGCATCAATCCAGGAGCCTGATGTTCTGGTTTACACATCTCATATTCTAAAAGAGTCAGATTCCAAAGTCTCGCCTTAGTACCATATATTTACAGGAGTTCATTACAGATAAATACCCAGATACCAAAATCTTATATAATACTCCTACAGCTGCACAGAATTCACATTCAAAACAGTATGTAAATGCATTTAGTCGAGTATTTCTGACCTATTTTGGTGGGTATGCTTTTACATATATAATTGGGTCATGTTCCACTAATATCACGCTTTCCTCTTCAACTCATTTTTATTCAGTTATTTTATCACATTTGAACAGCTTCTGCTAATCCTATTCTCTGTCATATTTGGATTAGAACAGCACAGAACTTTACATCACTTTAGCTGACAGATAGGATTTCTGGCAACCCTAAAGATGTGGGTGGAAAGGCTGCAAAGTGAAATGGTTTTCTTCATGCACACCTATTAGTTA
This sequence comes from Cyrtonyx montezumae, assembly GCF_038088225.1. Lineage (NCBI taxonomy): Eukaryota > Metazoa > Chordata > Aves > Galliformes > Odontophoridae > Cyrtonyx > Cyrtonyx montezumae. The sequence continues at coordinate 123,080,901 of NW_027072034.1, forward strand.
CAGTACCAGGCTGCACTGAAAGAACCTGCAAACAAAGCTCCATATTCAAGAATATGCTAAAAAAACATTCTGTTCTTTTTATGATTAATATTTGTAATCCAACTATTAAATAATTCACAAAGTGTGCTTGCTTTCTGACGGCTAGGTGGGTCAGCACACCTGGAAGCAATAGCTATTTACACAACAAGGATGAAAATATAGAAGATATGTGCTAGGATTCATAAATCGTTTTCATGGTAACAGCTATTTTGGAAGTATCTCTGTTCCACACTCTTTAAAAGCTGCCTTCCTAGATTTATGCCTGTGAACCTTCTCTTTTTATAGTATTTTTTAAAGAAAAGTGATTAAGTAGTAGGCAAATTGGATCCTCAAATCAATGACACAATGAGGTCAGTAGGAGTTGTACATCCACCTGCAAAGAACATACCACATAGAATATGCAGGAAACGTTCACCATTTGTGATAATTATATGCACAATCCCTTTTCCCCCTGACCTACATTAAAATAATGCTAAGGTTGCTAAGATAAGCACCCTAAACTTAAGAAAAGCTGAACTGAGATTGTTAGTGCAAAGTTAATTCAGCCCCCTAGTGCAATTTAGTCTTCAATTCTTTTTTTAAGGCTCTACTATTTTTCTCCATAGAATTTTGCTTCATTTATTGCAGAGGTTGCTCTAGGGATTAATTTGAGTTATATAGTAAAGGAGACTGTCAGTAGAATTCCAGCTTCATTTCCTGCAGTAATGGGAAACAGTGTAGTAAATGAAGCAGATGAGTGGCTCTATCCCTTTCTTTCCATCACACCTAGATCTATTCCCTTTTTCCTTATTTCCCTGACTCACATTCTTTGTCTCCCAGTTGCAATGTCTTTACCAGGCATTTCACCCCTTCCCCAAGATTTCTCTACTACAGAAACAGCATCTGCCTACAGACTGGTACAGTCACCTAAACATGAGCAATGGTGAAAGGCTTCCTTCACGCAGTCTGGGCAGCTGAAGGGAAAACATAACATCAGAAGAAAAAGAGACAGGTATATATAGCATTCTATACATGCCATATAATATTCTTAGATATATAAACAGTGGGTACTACCCATCTGGGGAGGAGGAAACTCTCAGACTTTAAGCATGCTCCCCACGTTTCTTCAGGTTCTTCACCGAGTTCATGGAGAGAGCTAACTGAACTCAGACTGCTGGACAGTCTTATTAGAAATGCTTCAAATGTGTTTATATGTGGGTCACTCCAAAAGTAATGCCTCCTATTTATTTCCATGGAAACTACAAAGAGCACAATAACACTGGTAGATAAAGCACTTTTTCATTTACAAAACACTTTTTCCAACAGTCACTATCATTAGCTATGCATTTTTGCCAGCTATAAGTAAGAGCCTGAATGCTGCGCTTGTAAACATCTGCACAGAGGAGATGACCCTCTGTCACCACTGCTGTAGCACACCATACACCACCTCACTGTGCTCATATCTATAAATGTTCAGTAAGCATTAGCAAATGTCAATGGGTGCCATTTTTTCCCCACATGAAAATTTCAATGACACTATCTTTATTTCATCTACAGTTCCATGTCATATTCCATTTTGTCAGATTATCCCTCTTCCGCCTGTCACACAGCAACAAAATGCAATGAAATACCGGTGGGAAGGTTCCACCACTGCTGCCATACTACTGACATTCACCTCTGATACCATGGGCCAACATAAAATAGGAGGCATTACTTTCAGAGCAGCCAACTCATAATTAGTATTAGTAACGAATGTAACATAAACAGTTAATAACCATAGTTATATTACAATGACCGTTTCAAGTTTTATTCAGCAAGGACTTCTGAATCAACTGATGCTAAGAAGCAGTAAGAGGCCAATGTCAGTTCCATACATGACCTCATCAAGACAAACGGATACAGGTTTTATTTAAATAACCATCTATGAGTTAAACATTTAGGAATTGCTATTCAATCTGGACCTACTATGTCAAGAAAAAAAATTAAAGAAATTAATAAAAAGAGCTGTCTTTTTAATGCCCAGATGCAATACTGAACTTGCAAGGGTGTAGGCGACAACCACAGAAGCATGAAGCAATTATTGAACATTAGAATCACAAACAGATCAATATACAATTGGAGGAGTTAATAGCATATACAGTGATGCCTATTAATTGAACTCAGTTTATCTGAAGCTCGTGTGATACATTTTGGTAATAAACCTAGAGTCAGATTCAGCTGGAATACTATACAGAAACAGCAGTCAGCTAGACTGAAAAAAAACCACCACCAATTGTTTCCTTGTACTCAAATTTGGGACTAATAACAGCATGTGTTACTCTTCCAAAAAATTCTGTTCTACATACATTTCTCGAGTTCAAAGTACAGTATGGTAACTATCTCACTTAGTTTAAGTCATTTTCCCTGAAGCCTGTAAACTCCATGAAGCAAGGTTATCTGACTTCTCATTGTGCAACAGTTTTCCCAGTTTTCAAATAAGAACAGAAACATTTAATTTTAAAATGAAAGTTTATTTGCAGTTTCATATCTTAGATCTAATGCATTATTTTGAATAGTCATGATGGACAATTCCACAAGAAGCTAGAGAACTTGTGAAAAATCACCTCCATTTTCTCCATGATGCTCAACACATGCCTATATACAGTTAATTTCTGGAAACTGAGATATACACTCCAAATTCATGCTTCTTGGAATCCTTCATTTATCTGAGTATGTATAATCCTTTTATAAGATAGTAGAAGAAAATAAGCATCTTACTAGTTGATACTTCTCTTTGTTCCTCCCTCTTAGTTTTTCGGATTTGTCTTTAATCACCATTTTTAGCCTCCCTTTCCACAATTTAACCAATACTTCTTCATTATCTTATAAACAATATACAGTATACAAGTTGGAAAACTCCATTTGTCTTATCAGGAACTGTAATGGCAGGGTCATTATCTAATTCATATTTTTCCAGACCATATCAAACAGTCGCCTGAAAAACACTGATCCTTATTCATCACTTCAGAGGATAACTAAATTGCAGGGGTTGGAATGGACCTTTGAAGATCAGTGAAGTTCAGCCCCCCTGCTAAATCAGGTTCCCAACAGTATGCTACACAGGACAGTGTTCAGGTCTATTCTGAATATCTGCAGAAAGAGCCTCCACATCCTCTCCAGGCAGCCTATGCCAGTGTTTTGTCACTCTCTCAGTAAAGATGTTCTTTCTCGTGTTTGAGTGGAACTTCCCTTGTTCCAGTTTCTGACCATTGTCCCTTGTTCTATGGCTGCACACCAGTGAAGAGTATACTCCCATCAAACTAACTCCCACACTTTAGATATTCACAAACAATACTGAGATCCCCTCAGCCTTCTCTTCCACAGGGAGAACAGCCCCAGGTCTCTCAGACTTTCCTCACATAGAAGATGCTCCAGCCCCTCATCATATCTGTGGCCCTCCACTGCACTCTTTCTAGAAGACCCATTTGTTTTCAACTGGGGAGCTCAGAACTGAAGATGGTACTTCAAAAGTGGTCCCACCAGTGCAGAGCGAAGGTGGAGAATCACTTAAGCAGTTCCCCAAACCAAAATTTTCATGCTACAAAATTTTAAATTCATAATTGAGAGAAAGAAACTAAGGTTAAAAGCATGATTTATTATACAGAACCCTTTAGAAACTGCCAGTCATATATAAAAATATTTTCAGGTTTTATAAAGTAAATTTGGTAAACCTATGCTCTAATATGACCAATCTAAACACTTTTCCAATTTGCATCATACTGTACAAGTCTCAGGCACATTGAAAATGTTTATTTCTAGTGTGTGGTCTAGAGAGATTCATTAAATCTGTAGGGCTTAAGTAGCTCATAAAAACAAGACAGCAAAGATGCATATATCAAACATCTCAAATTGCGACTAACAGAACAAGATATAACATATGTCACCAGAACTAGTGACTGCTAAATTACGACATTCCACAGTTTTAACCATTTTTTTTTTTTTTGCATAATAAATCATAGACTTACACTGGCTAAAGCTTCCAAGCTTTCTTAAAATAAATGTAGGCCTTTAATACACTTTTCTGAAGAAAAGATGGGGAATATATTGGAAGTCAACCTTTTCTCATTCACACTTCAGTTTTGAAAGTCCACCTTAAATCCCAGTTCAATTTACTTCAGACTTCCTCAGTAAGTTTCTGACAGCTCTCTTTTTTGGACTACATGCTGAAACTGCTAAGACTTACAGCTACTTAGCTTCTGATGAGATTTATTCTTCCTTACAGGAACAAACATGCACGACAGGTCCTTTCTCCATGCTTGGTATTCTAGACTTATTTCATTTGGTCTTTTTAGAAAAATAGCCTTATCTACACAAAGAGCCTCTAATTCCACATATGACCACTTCAGAAATAGATGACAGTCCAGGAACATAATTCTTAATCTCCTTATCAAGGTGTTCAGCATCTGTGTTTTCCAATTAAGCTCCACAGGCAACAGAATTTGAGAATACAGCAGAGCTGCTTTTGTGTGCCAAAGTTAGTATTATTCTTACCCTGTCTGGAGCACCTGTGCTGAGCATTTGCTGAAGCACTCATCAGCCTCCTGAAGTTATGCTAGGGATAGGCTTTGAGCATCCATACCTACAAGTAAGCAATCTTTGAAACCCAAAAAAACATGATCAGATGAGGAGGCAACAATAATCTGGTTCTTCTATTTAATAATCAGAGACATAGCATGAATAGACAGTCACTTAAAGTAGAAAAAAATAGAGAAACGATTTTAAGAAGACTGAAAAGCCAAGTATCTTCATTCTGAACTCCTTCTGGGAGATGAGTGATTTGAAACAAGAAATCATTGTATAAGGAGCATTCACCACTGTCATTTCCTTCCTTAAAGGAAAGAAAGGAAAAATGTACTTTTTTTTTGTGGAAGAGATACATGCAAATTTATGTTCAGAAGGCTCAGGGCTACTGAAAAATCAGATCAAGTCAATGAGGACACTTCAAGGCAGACTGGAGAGCTAGTAGCAACAAGGAAGAAGCCTCTTCTGACAGCATTTTACACTGAAAATTAGCATTCCAGCTTTTGGGAAAATCTATGTCTACTTCATTCTATGTGCAATTAAGCTTGTAAATTCCTAACTAGTTAATAAATGTCTAATGGGAGTATAACCACGCTTTTCAGCTTTACAATGTTGAAGCTTTTAGGACACAGGACTAAGTAACTAACAAGAACAAGACTAAAATAACAACAACAACAAAGTCAACCTTCAACTGCCCAGATACTTTACCATTTGTTTGTATAAAATCAATATCCTTGTTAGAATTAGTTGTTAAAGACAAGAGAACCATCAGAATTTAAAAAAAAAAAAAAAAGACACCACACACACACCAAGAAACCCCATGAATTAGCTGTCTTTTTTTATGGCGTTGATTTCAGTTCATTTTTTAAACGTCTTCTTTGACTTCTGAGGTATTCATTTTCAGCTGTCCATTATTTTTGGAGATTATCACTTAAAACTTTCAGAACTGTCTTCTGAAGTATAATTGCTGCCACTAGGAATGAGATCTACAGACTTTATTCTTTTCAGAACATGTGGGGAAAAGAAGAATTGTTGCATGATTACTACAAAAATCGAAGGAATATGTCTGCATCTGTGAATCTTCCCACCTGCTCCAAAGCTCTATAAAATAGAGTCATCAAAACCACTTGTTATAGTGGACAAGAACTTGGAAATCTGTATTTGAAAAAGAAAAAAATGACAGCAAATAATGTTTCAGGCTTCCTGCATTTTTGGTGCTTGACAATGGCAATACAACCATCAATCTGCATGTCTTGTAGCTGTAGATCGTTTTGTTTCATTAAAAGAACATTGTATTTACAAAATAAAAAACAAACAAACAAAAGAAAAAGCTTTAAAGTCTTAGTAACACCAGTCTTTTCATCATAAATTAGCCAGTGCACGAACACAAGAAGTTTGAAGAGAACAATTATAGATTTTCACACTATCCTTAAGGATACAAAATAGTACTTGCGCATTCACTGCATATTTATGCACATGCATTTCCACAAACATCTTGAGGTCTGTTTGGTTATAGAAAACATGATAATCAAAGGTTTAGTTTTGGTGAGCTGGAGAGGCGATTTGCATGCACAATTTGTAAATGAATTATGTGTGTCCACCTGTGACTTCAAATATACTCTGGAAATAACTTGGCTACATGGCAGTTATTTAGCATCTCTGAGTCCTCTCCTGTAAATGGAAAATGACAGAACATGAAGGAAGGCATTGGTCCCTAGGAATAGCAAAGAAATGCCCAAGGCCAAGGATACCACGCCAAGCTAAAAGCATTATTGGCAGGCATGTTCAAGCCGTGTGATGCCAAGCTACACCATACACGGATGCACAGTCATGCATGCACATTCATCTTGCCAGAAGTAACAACACTATCATCTGAATACACGGATTCACACTAATAGATATGTAGTCAGAAAGAGAAAGCATAAGCAAAAGATATCTGCCTCGAATGTATACAGTTTTCAGAAATCTCTTTTACAATGGCTGGTCCCTCTGAATCCCATTAAGTGACCACGTAAAACAGCAGAGCATTGAAAGGTACTCAACAAAAACCCATTAGTAACATTTAATGTCAAAGCAGCTTGTCTTTTCTTTGCTGCTTCAGGAGATTTAGAAATACATAACCAAAATACCATGTAAGAACTAGTACCAAAATATCAGTAAAACCATTTATCAGCCACAGGTATAAATAAAGACAAAATTACATAAGCATAAACACGCATCCTCATCATCACAAAATATTATGGGAATGTCCTTCATTCTTACTCAGTAGTGTTCTGTGATTCTAACTAAGCAGAAACTTATTTTGTTTATTTTTCAGATCACCTTGTAGATGGGAAAGAAACCTTTATACAACTAGATAGAAGCTCACACTAAAGTTTGGTCAGATTAAAAAAAAATACATTAGCATACATTAGCACTGTCATACTACTCTTAATACTGACTAAAATTAATTTGAACATTCATCATTCAGTACTGAAAGACATCATTAGTACCACACATACACAAAATCCCTAAGAGGGTCTAGAAGTGATACAATTACCAAGTCAAATTACATTTCCTTCATTTCCCTAAATTCTTACAGTATATCTCATCACAAAACCCTTTATCATGGAAACTACCCTCAAATAACATTTTTTTTCTGAAGTCAATACAACCTATTTGTTTCACTGTTAAATTAAGAAAATTCCTGAAAAATGAACTCTTGGAAAATTCCAATTAACTTTTTTTTCTTATGGTGAGAATTAATGAATCCTTTTAATTCACAAACGTTTCATCCTCCTAGATCCATGACAGCTACTTGGTCTCCCACTGTAGGCAATGGAAGAAGAGCTCCAGCATCTGTCCAGCATCCTACAAAATCTATTTAAAACGGGGACAATTAAGAATCTTCTCTTCCAAGTCCTCTAATGATAAGAAGTCATCACTGTCAGCTTAGACTAGACAACTACCTTCAGGATAGTTAACTCAGCTGATAACAATGGCGTACTAAATTTCAAATACATCTATTCAGTATATAATGAGAATGGGCTTGGTACCATCCTGAGCAAGCTTCCTGAAAGCCACTACACCAGAACAGCAAAGTACATTCCTATTTTTATTCCCTGTCTAGGAAGACAAAGCTGCAACACTGGATCAGGCTTTCCATCTAGCAACTTTTCTTTAGTCACATAAAGAATGCGTTCAGATTACCTCCATCTCACAGCTTCTCTAATATGAAGAAAACTTGCCCTTCAGTCATGTGTACATACAGTCTGATTTTAGCAGGATGCATGCCCAGCACATAGTGAAAACAAGGCACTTCTGAATGTGCTTCAAGCTGGGCACTGCTGACATAACCAGTCATTTACAAATTCAGACCTGCATAAACAGTAATAATAATTTAGCTATTCAGTTTTGCCATTCACCCAAAAAACTTGGACAGGTATATTTTATCAGGTATTACTTCCCACACATACCTAAGATGAACAAGATTGTTAAGCATTTATGATGTCAATACCACTACATTTTCATCATATAAAACTTTCCAGCATCTAGTGTAGTATGCATCAAGCTGTTTTTCACAGTAGCATCTGTCTTGGATAATTCTGTCTCTGGCAAAATAAAATAAGAATTAAAGAAAAAAAATAAAAGCAGCTCTTCAGTAACAAAATAATCATAGTAGCACACTGACCACATCTTGAGTTTGGGCATATGTCCCAAGTATATCTATTCTGAGAGCAATGAAGCACAAACTAGAATTGAAAGGAATAATATGTTACCATCTTCTACAATGGAAGGCGACTGCTGTGCAGTTCTCTCTACTGTTCTTTATGGGGGAAAAGAAAAATCATGTTTGAACATTTTACCTGTAGCAAGATTACTGCTACTGCATTGTATGGTACTATTAGCATATTAATAAAAAGGATTTACTTAAACAATTAAAAAAAAACAATCCCCACAATCTACTGAAAACTGAAACAGTACTTAAAAGATTTTATTAAAAAAGCAGAAATACTACTTGCAACAAGTTGTTGTATTATTCTGAATTACTCTTGCAGTTTATGCCTGCCATCCCCTCAAAAAAAAAGTTCAATTTTAATGAATTTTACAGTTAAATCAGCTCAGAAAGTCAAAATATGTAGATAAAAGGTAGAAAAAAATATATATCATATGTGTGAACTACTTTAAGCACGTTTCTGTAGATTTCTGTTAGTCATCCACAAGAAGTATTTAAATGCTCCACTCCCCAATAAGTACAGAAAACTTAAATCCAAATTACTTGCATAAACAGTTTAAATTATTTCTAGCTTGTATAAAGCTGTTCATCACAGGAATGGACACAAGAAATTTAGAAGGTTATATTTGGTTCTGTAACACTCAGAATTAAGAAATGCCTTCCTATTTTGACAAAGATTGACATGTTTGAAGTGTTCCACATCAAGTGATTTCAGAAATGACTGATTTCCTGCTGGTGAACAAGTAGTAAATGTCTATTGCTTAGAAAGTTTTATTTTGAAATGCTTTATTTCACTAATATTCAGTTGGGGCAGGGGTCTGAAAAAGGTATCAGCATTCAGTGTTCAGTTCATGTGACTAGTGTTTTTCACATGGAACTTCTACTTGCTCTTGCAGCTATTTGATCTGAACTTACTTTTTGTATATGTAGTATAGTACTGCTAAGATAAACAATGCTGACTTACAAGTTAAAGTGTCTTGGATATTTTTTTCCAAAGTTAGTTTCGAGACAAGCCAAAATCTTGCTACAATAATAAATAGGTAACTAAAACCTTTCACTAGAATTGCTTAGACTAAAGCTTGAAGTGTCTATTCAGGTGTTATAGGAGTTTTTAGAGTTTGGGAAAAAAAACACACAATCACGCCCTTTTCATAAGCTACCTGAAATGCTTCAAGTTCACTCAATTTCTGGTATACTTTTAAAAGCAAACATATCAAGCATATCAGTAACATGTCTGAAGAGAGATTCCCAGATCAGGTGTGGCATATTTCTCTTATGAAAATAATCACATACAGTGAAAGGTTTTCCAGGATATCTTACCGTCAAAAATAATTCTTTGCACAACAGCCATGTGACAACAGTATCTCATGCTTTTATTTCAAAAGCTTTTTTTTTTTTTTTCATTCTACTAATGAGTACACTTCCATTGATACAGTTTATCTCAACTTCAGAGGGATTTCCAGAAGCTCAGAGACTGACACAGTTACCACGGGGGAGATATCAGTGCTTATTCATCAGCCCCCATCATGCTTTCCTGGAGAACAAAATAGAATTGGACTTCATTCACTGAAGAACAGCCAATTAAACCCCTGAATCACTGTGTTAAGTCATCCTGGTCAATATGGCCATATCTTCTCTATTGTATTAATGAGTTATTTTTTGACTCAGTGCAACAGATCTTTAGCCCTTTCAGTATGTTGCATGCTATTTGACTACTTGCTTTTTAATAAGAGCTTACTGTTCCACATTTCATTTTATTTCCCTGCCCCTCACTATTTTATAAGCATGGGAGAGAAGGTAAGGTATAATAGTACAAAATCTTCATTCAATCAAGTTGTAATACAGCCATAGGTAAAAAAAGAAAAAGAAATCTAAGAATAATATTTGGACTTCCAAAGAAAAGAGTAAACATTGCCTCAGTTCTCTGTAAATATGACATCATGCCCTTAAACATATGATGCAGACTTTGTATTTCCACAAAATATCTCCCTTCTCTAGGGAGGACTTCTATCAAAAATGCCAAGAAAACAATTGTTAACATACTGCACATGACATATACCTGATGTTACATTAAGAACTCTGCTCCGACAGAAAAAAAAAAGACTGAAACCAACACCCGGAACAATAAATGTTTTGGTACTGTGGAAAAACTTTCAATTGAAAGGTACTAGGTCATTGCAGTTTTGCATTTCAGCTCTTGCAGCTGAATCTCCCTCCCACAGAAGGATGCTGCTACAGAGCCTGTGGGTGGGGAAATGAAAGCAGAGTTAATTGCTGCAGGAGGGGCCCCATGAGCTGCCCTCCCGCAGCCGCCTGCCCAGCACCTCGGGCCCTGCTTGAGGAGAGGCCTGCCACTGAACAGATTGGCCGCTGTGTGTCCCAGTGTCACACGCATAGCCACCATCTGGAAACAAACAGCTCAATCATGAAAGAGTAAAGATAACAAGGAAAATTTGAGCTCCTTGATCAAAAAATAGGAGATACTTGGTTATCTCCCTATTACTCCTGTTCTAAGCCACAGTGAAGATGCAGTCTTTATCTCTCTTTACAAGTATCCTTTTAAGAACTACATTAAGAGCATCGCCACTTGAAAACAAAGTCAATTATGTGAGGCAAGGGCTAGTAACATTGTTAATCTGATGTCTGCACCCCAGTAAGCGGTACCATGGACAGAGCAGGCACATAGACCTGCAAGTTTCACAGGAGAATGCTGGTGAGACTCCTAGCACGTGGTTTGACATACTAAGCTGAAGGTCACAAAATCTCTCCCAGAATAATACTCAAGAGAAACAGCAGTTTCAGAAATCAAGTTCTGCACATCATTTGGAATCAGATTTTGGCCTTCACCCAGAACAGTCAGCTACCACTTTATTACAGCAGCTAATTGCCATTTAGCTAGGCCAACGTCATAGCAACTGCAGCAAATGCCTGGGCCTGGCTGTACCCACAACAACTAACATGAGCTGGCCAAGCTGCTCCTCAGCTTCAGGAGTTCACCTGTAACAAGACTGACCACTTCTATGGTAGCCTGATGCTAACTGCACTCCACATTCCCAATGGTTTTCATAGAGCCAGGAGGAAGAGAAAGTCATTTCTGGTGACAATGCCAGGGCACTCTTCCATCTCTGGCTGTGCTCAACACCCACATCAGAGTGAGGGAGAGACCACTGCCTATTCACAGGAGGATCTTGGAAAAACAGCTGGAAAAATGTTGCAGAGCAAAATAACCAGATGGAAGATTGACCTGGGAACTCATTACAGCCAGTGCTCATAAGAAAAGATAAACCAGTAGCAGTTTTAAATACATACATAAAACATATAAACACACATATATATAATCATGATGAGACATAGAAGCAAAGACTATTTGCCCTCATTAAAAAGTGTTTTTACTTATTCACTACCCCAGGTTTCTAACAAGTTTTCCTCTGCTACTAACAACTTCTGCATTATTTCCACAATGGCCAAAGTATAATTGGCCTCTTTCACATGGGTGAATATCAACATATAGAGGGGAAAAGTAGGACAGGGAGAGAATGCACATAACTGACAATTTCCATATTCACAGAGAAAACAGTTGTACTCTGACAGTATGACAGATTTGAGATCTACTGTTCTGTATCCATATATAGTTGACATCTAGCTTATGAAAGGTTCATTAAGCTACGAGAACATCATGTTTACCTTGTAATTCAAAGGAGAATAGAAATGAAGAAGAAATCCTGGTGACGAAAGAGATCAACCATTTTAATGTGATGTAATTTTTCCAGAGTATTGGATTTTTCTTTCTAAACCACTCAAATGTTAACAGTCTTAGACCTAACATGAGGATATGATTTCTTTTATATGCAGTACTGTGAAATTAACAGTCATTTTCAAGTTTTTAGGGGAAGAAATTGTTTAAGCCTAAAATATACATCCTATTTTATTCTTCACATTGCCAGCTTCTGTTTTATCTTAATGTAGCAAAGCTTTTTCTGGCCTGCTTTTTCTTCATAGCACTTCATTAAAACAAATACTTTGCACCCTGAAGCTTTAACATCACCATGTATTCCCATTAAAAGAGATGCAGTGCCATGAATTTAAGGGGGTCAAATTTTACCAGGATCATCTGAATAGATTTCTATGTACGAATTACATACAAAATCTATTTAAATAGATTCTGCACATCAGCTCAGAAAATGATTTCATCTCAGTCAAAATCACAGCCTTAAAATATGTTATAAGGGAGGAAGGAAAGCAAGAAGGAACCAAGCTAACCTCCAAAAGCACAATATCTGATTCAGATGCAAGATGTAATGCAGCTCTGAGGAGGCAAAAAACACACACACTACAGCAAGGTCTGAGCTGGTGTACAGAATGTAAGGTGTCTCATTTCATGTAATCCCATGTCTATATTTCTGTCCATTCATATCTATTAACACATAGAAAGGTGGGCAAGTTTAATGACACAAATAACATTATTTGTGGATATAAAGTTTCTTTCCTAACAGATCTGTGGATTCTGCAAACTTCCACGTTATTTTACTATATAGTATATCAGATGTAAGTTTTGCACTAAATATTCTTTTTCAAATCTACTCTCTTGCATAAAGTTACTGCACTATTTGGATTGTCATTTCTCCTTACAAATCACATACACTAATACTAGCCACAGCAAAATAAACAGTTTGAACTGGATCTCAATTGGGAGCTTTCAAGATATACCCGTCTTTTGGTTCAATCACTGTTTCTTTTTTTAATATTACTTGCAACAGTTGAAAGCAATTTTGAGTATTCATCATGTACTACTAGTTTTAAATACATCTAATTATCCACAGAAAAGATGCTATTGTAATTATTGTTATTAACTTTAATTAATAAAATTAAGTTTTAAATTTTAAAGTTTTAATTAATTAAATTTAATTTAATTTAATTAATAAAATCTGAGTTCAATTTTCAGTCTTAGCCCATGCTCCCTACTAAGGCATTAGGGACATCATTCAGAATTCAAAGGGCCCGTGTTAGGCATCTAAAAATTAGTTGATTACATCTTATCTAGTCATCCCATCTTCTTTATACAAGAAAGGAACAGATACTTCCAGAGAGCAGTCTAACTCACAGTAATATAAATGTCCAAATTTGGTCAAATGAATCACCTTTTGAGGGTATTTAAAGTTAATTTAAAGTTAAATGAGATTAATTCCATCCTCAGTCTCCCTGTCATTCATTGATCCCCATCTGTGAAATGGGATTTATATTTCACCACATCAACAGGATACATAAGAGGCCTACCTTGCACTACTCATGCTCCTAGGTAAGTATTATATAAACAACCATCTGATCTAAGATTTGTATTTATTTACAAAAAGGTAAACATGAGAACTTTACCTCAAATCTTTAGCACTACTTTTAGGACAGGCTATGTAGGGTTTTGGCTTTAAGTTTGTTTTACCCATTTACAAATATCACATCAGACTGACTAGTTGCTTCTTCTGTAACAACAATCTCAACAAAATAGGGAACACAGATCTCTGAAAACTGCATCCATCACCAGACAGAGAACTGGCTTTTGTACAGGAAAAGCTGATGTAGCAGAACTTTGCTAATTCCTCTATCACAGAAACATCTAAAAACTGTTTTCTGCCAAGAAGTAGCTAGCCTTTTAAACTCATTCTAATTGCAGCAGTACTTATCTGCTTTATGCCGCGTAAATTCCCTCCTGGCCACGTAAGACTAAAATCCAGTTCCCTTGCACCATCTCTCCTGCAGGTAATTCAAATCTCAGTTGTGAACACGGTATTATTCATAAAACAGCTTTCTTTATGAGCAGGCCAAACAGTTTACCCAGTTTTCAGCAAAAATTCTCAGGGAAAGTAGTAAATCAGATAAGTGGACAACAGGAAAATCCCCATTCCTGCCCTCCTCTTCCCATTTAATACTGATATATAAGAACGTTTTACCAGGATGAGAGTAAAGAGGTTGTAAAGAATAACTCAGACGAGTTTCTATCGAGAGCTCTAAATTGAGGGCCCAAGTAGCCATATCTGAACAGTGAAGGTTTAATGACCAGCAAAGTATAAATCATGTCTAACCAAATACCTAACAGAAATGTTCACTATTTCTCAGAACTTTCATACATGAATAGAATTAAAATCTCTGCAAAAGAGACAGCCGATATCGTCACAGCAATGAACTGTTTGTTCAGCTCTGGGGGCCTAAAATAACGTCACTTTTTCTACATTTGGACTAATGATTATTTGTTTTGCCCAACAGGCCAAATCCTCAGTCAAAGATCCGGATCCTATTATGTTAGGCACAGTACAAATACATTACAAACTATGTCAGGCCCTGTTCTAAAGAGACTGCAAAAGCAAACACTGCTTCTCACAAACATGGAGCGATTCTTGATGAAACAGCTGTCACTAGTTACAGACCACATTCAGAATTCACAGTGTTAGGAGAGGTAAGCCATTACTCCTTGCACTTTTTATTTATTCCTTAAAACAAACAAGGAAAAAAATCCACCCACCGTACTTTAGGATGTATGCCACAAAAAATACTGAAATGCCACTTTTGATTTTTCCTACATATCAAGGCAAGAAAGTAGCCCTACAAAACCATAAAAGGTTTAGAAGCCTAAATAAATATTTTAAATGATGGTGACAATAAACTGAATATTCCATAAAAGGACAAATCATGTGTAAATGACTTGAAAAAAATAAAATAAAAACATAGGGATATAATTCAACTCACTTAATGAAACAAAATATGATTAAAAAGAATTCTGGTTTAAGCCAGCCAGAACTGGCTGCAAAGCATTAGAACAAGTCTGATGGAAAAAAAAAAAAAAATGTGGCCTGAAGCAGTTGCTTCAGTGTGTCCATGGTAGACCAGTCCTGTGTACTTTATCTAGGAGGAAAAAAAAAAAACAAAAAACACAAAATGTATTTACTACTCCTGCAACTGCTTACCCTTGTTCACACTTTGACTGTACACACAAGTAAGCATGCTGGCCATAATAAACTGAATATCTCTGACCAAGCTTGGCACTAGTTGCAACTATCTACAGGCCTCTGTTCACCTTTGCAATATCCTTCCAAATTCACATTTTCACCTACTTCTGAAGCCAAAACAGTGAAAATACTGCTAAAAGTCTGTTGTTCCTGACAACCTCCCAACTCCTCCAAAACTGATTACTTTTCTTCGTCATAGAAAAGGTCACAAAACTGAGTGGGAGAAAGCCATAACACCACTGACTAAGGAATGCCAGGTGATGATTTTTTCCAGCAAATAAATTAGCTTCACCCCCTGAAATCAGTTAACAAGTGTTCAGTTGTTCCGAGATAAGAAGAGCTGAACATCTGAGCCACTCCTAAGAGCCAAATTTCAACTCAAAGCAAAATTAAATACTCCCAGTATCACCTTGACACTGAGTAAATTTAAAAGCCATAACTAGAGTAATACTGACAAGTTTTATTGGAACTGTACTGATAAAAAATAAACAAAAAGTTCACTTTAATTTCAGGATGCAGAAATCCTACAATTCAGCCATTTTTTTTTTTCATCCCCCGACAAGAACGTGTTTATTTCTCATCTCTTCCTGGACCTTGCAAGGATGTATCTGTCAATCCAAAGATACATTTGTGAGGATACTCTCAAAGATACTTGGCTAGCCACTTTGGTAAGATTGTATTCTTCTCATAAAGGTCACCCGTTAAGCTACTGGTACCAGCAGGTGGAAAGAGGAACAGGGAAGCCCCCAGCCAACAGAAAGTTATCCAGGACAGTGCAAGACAGCATGCACCACACAGAGCACTCTGTCTCAGATGCCAGGCACAAGGCCTGCCACCTGCAAGGCTAGCTCCAGAGCAGCTTGGCAGAATGCAGTCCTTCAGGCAGCACTGTTATTTTTGGGCATCTGCATAAGAGGTACTGTAACGCAGGTCCGGACCAAACTCATGAGATGTAGTATATTGGTCCTCCCACACTTGAAAGAATATGATACATTCACCTTTTAAAGAGAATTCCTGTTATTAAATACATTATTTTTGAACACGTCTGAGGAAGAATAATAATTACCGTTCTATTTATTTCAGTGGGGTTTAAGTCACATCTCAAAGAATAAAGCCAATTAGACACGTACATAGAAATTTCTTCTAAGTAAGGTGAGACAAAATAGGATTATAAAACACAAGGACAGCTTAAGAGAAGTTTAGACAGCACTGTATCTTCATGCTACAAGAAGAATGTGTCAGAATACCTTCTACAAATAATAATAATAAAAATCTCATCCAAGACTCAATTGTCGTTAATGGCAGCAAATTCAACAGGTCAGCAATTCCATGGTCAGCATGCCAATTCACCATCTAGCCTGTTCTCATGGATTAATATAAACTAAAAACCACTTCCTCCAGCAACTTCTGTATCAGAACTATGATGGGATAATGGTTGGATTAGATGATCCCAGTGGTCTTTGCCAACCATAAAGACTCTATTCTATAATTCTAACTAGAACTTGTACTTAGTGTAGTTAAAAAGAGATGGAAGACTAATCTATTACCTTCAAGTAGAAAATACCATCTCCTCAGTAAGCTGCTTGATACACTTACTATCCTAATAGATAAAAATCAGTATCTCTAAGTTTGAACTCCTCCAGCTTACAAGCCCAGACAGGCTGCCACATGACACATTACTACTAACAGTGTTTTCACTAAGCAGGAACCAAGGAAGGTCCTGGCATATTCTCCTTTCCAAAGAGAATGCAAAGCTTGTTGGAATCTCATTAATGTGTGCATCTGGGACATCTCAAAACATGTTACCAGATCTCTTCTCTAAACTAATTCTAGTTGCCTCGCATTCCCCTTGACACTGGGCAACTTCTTTACTTCCAACGATTCAGCATTTATGACTGCAAATGACTTCTGAGCAATGACAGATGCTGTTCCCTGAATGTAATCCCTAAGCCTTTTCACAGAGTGACTCCCAGTAACTTTCTTTAAATTAAAACAAAACAAAAAAAAAAAACTAGAAGTAGGCAAAAATACTATAGTTTTCTTTGTTGAGGTATACACTGAAATGTAGTAGGATGAGAAACCTGCTGAAGACAGTCTATCATAGCATTTTCTCCAATTTTAGCCTCATGAATATGGATTCTGTCTCTTATTCCAGATCATTGTTAAAGACAATGAACAGAGTTGGTATAATAGAGATGGTGATTCCTCATTGCCATAGATTGCTCTGAAAGTAATGTCTCCTATTTATTCGCATGGAAACTACAACAGATGCTAAAAGCACTATAACACTACTCAACAGTGGCATGGTTTTATGATTTATGATTTTTTGTTATCAGCATTCCACACCACAATATCATGTAGTCCTGTGGGAGTTAAAGAGTTAATACTCCAGTTCCATGGATTATTGATATTTCTGGGTACCCACATAATAATTTCTGGATACCCACCATACATAACCCTGAGGACTTTGTGTTTCCGTTTTCTATTCAGGGAATAGATAAAACTGTTTGCATGTCGTGAGATGCCCCTTTTTTCCCCTTCTGCTCATCACGGAAGAACACGTGCTCCCTAGTCATCTTGTCTTTACCATTAGAGTAAGGCCTTTGGATTTTGGACACTCATTTTATCTATTAGCTTCAATTCCAATTATACAGTATTATATTGTGTTACCTTGCGTGCTGATATCTTTAGTAAATTAGTTTTCCTCCTCAAATCATTGCTGCTTTTTTGTTTTTAGGCCCATCTCCCTGTCTTCCCCCTTTTCTTCCTCCCTGATTCGTGGGTCTGTGGTCCCCCGACCCCATTAGTCACCAGGCCAAACTAGCCCATAAACCACTGACAGAGCAAGTTCTCAGCTACAAAACACTATTTGTCAACATAGTCACTACAATTAGTTGTGCATTTTCACCAGCAATGAAAAAGCGTCTGCACACCAAACTGATGGAAATCTGCACAGAACATGGCTTGTTTTTCACACTGCTGCCACCACTGCTGAAACACACCACCTACTGCCTCACTGTGCTCACATTCACTGTTTGGTTTCTATAAACCTTGAGCAAGCACTGATGAATTTCAACGGATGCCATCTTTTCCACTTGGAAGAATTCAATGCCACACCTTTGCTTCATCCACACTTCAGTGTCAGACATCCTCTTATCAGACTGCCTCTCTGCTGCCATCTGTCACACAGCAACAAAGTGTAATGGAATACTGGCAAGAAGTATTCCTACTTCTGTACCATACCACCAAGATCCACCTCTGATGTTGTGAGCCAACATAATAAAATAGGAGGCATTACTTTTGGAGCTGACCTTGTGTATTTCATCTGCAACTGGTCAAGGAAAATTTAAAAAAAACTGTTCACGCGGACAATGGTGTCCTACTCCAATACTATTTCTTTACCTAAACATTAGCCTAAGAAATCTTATATCTTTTTCAAGTCAAAACACAAAACTTGCAAAAGATCAACAGCAAAAGTTTGCTCTGCATTTTTAAATGAACACCAATTTCCTTTTAAGCAACATAGATTAGGACGTACTATGCTAGCAACCTCTAGCCTTCAAGTATTTGCCAACAGATCGTGTCTTCTAAGACACTGATTCAGAATGACACTGTGACACTGTAGGATTTCAAGTTGCAGCATTATGTCTTTTAAAGTAAAGTAAAAATAACCACTGTAATTGCCACACAAGCTTTCAAGAATTTACCTCAATTCTATAATTTTATGATAAAATGAAGTAGAAAATAATTACAAAGAAATAATCTCAGTAACTTTGGAAAGGAATAAAAAAATGCATGTAATTAGCAGTTATTAAGTACTCAAAATAAGAAGAGTTATATTTAACGTCCACCTGTCAATGATGTATATACATACATTTTCTAGGCAATGTATCGCTATCAGAAAGTGTCCTGAACCAGGTAAACCAGTCACATAGAGCCTTTGTTTCCACAGTGCTGTCCACAATAGCACTCCAGCCATCCCATCTGCTTCTCCATGGCTATTCAAATACATGGAAATGAGACAGTTTGCTGGCAATCCTACAACTCAAAGCCATGTTGGTTGATGCTTACCAGTTTCCCCATATTGCAACTGCTACACTGATTTTCAACAACACATGGGAACCCGATACCCTTCAGATAAAGAGTATAAAGCAGAACTTGCAAATAGGCTTATCATCAGCTTCATCAAATCATCACTGAGCTGCTTCGAGGCACATACTCTGCTGTATTTGAGGCACTGTAACCTTGGCTACTCTAATTATGGCACATTTGGGTACTCCCATAAAACCTGGCTAACTTATAGGCAGCATCATTAAATACCCACACTGGTTTTAGCTTCTTCTAAATATGTTTTAATTTGCTGAAATATTTTATTAGCATAATTACCCAGTTACTGAAAAACAACTACTTCAGATTATTTCTGGAAACACTTTCTTGTATTTATATGACCTTCCATTCCTAAATAAAGGTATTAGTAGCTCATCAGATAGTAATGCAGCACTGGAGGCACTCTGGATTCACTTTGAATTCTGACACATCTCTCCCAGCATCTTCAGGGAAGGCTGGAAAAGAAAGTGACATCTTGAGTTGGCAAATCTTTCGGAATTTAGAAGATAGCAACATCACTCCTTCTAGGACGGAGAAGTGTTCAGCGCCTGCGATTCTGAGAAAATGGATTCAAGACCAATAATGATAAGAACACGTTAAGAAAAATAGTCAGCTTCCTCACGTGTATTTATAGTACTTGAAAGAACTGGGAAATGCATTGGAAAGTTAAAAACAACAACAACAAAAAAAAAACAACAGACAGCAGCCCACTCTAAAGCATTGTGATTGGGCAGCTATCAAAAGCAGCACTAAGAGTTGTCCCATTAAAGCTAATCCCTTGCATTTAGTCATTGTAAGTCTCAAAATATAATTATTTTGGTATAATTTATTTAAACCAGAAAACTCTTTCCACACTTGCTTGTCCAAAGCACTCTACTGCTTTGCGTGCCTCCTAACTAACGTCACCTGTAGCTGCTTGTATCCTCTCACCAAAAGAAATCACGAAGAGTCGCTGTCTGTTGTTTTCCCTCTAATCCACCTGCTTCGGTATCCGGTATTTTTGCAAGAGATGCAGCAGCATAACCAGCATTTCCTAATCCCCCCTCTTACCATAGGGTTAGGAGGAGTAAAGCCTACTCCAGCGAAGACGACATTTGTACATAAAGATCCTGAAAATATTTGTTAACATAATGCTTTGTTTATTCAGCCTGGCAAATGCTTTAATCTTAACCTCAAGTATCTTTAGTAAATGTCAGTGGTAAACACAAAGTCATCGCTGGCTAACAAGCCTCCCTTACGTGGGTTTCTAATTAAGCTTCTTCCTAGATACAGAGTAACGTTTGAAACAAGCATTTTATAGAGAGAAAGGAAATCAGATGATCACGTATTCCTTCAAGGACTGGCACACGTGTACAGGCACCAGAAGCAGAGGAAAGGAGCTCCTGGGATACGTGCATAACAACTCCTCCACACTTTCATTCTAGAATGCACAGAAACATCATCTTGTTCTTTGTAATAGCACTGAAAACTTCAACATCTCTCCTGCAGCATGTAATACGAGACTGCATATGCCTTTTATGTGGAACTCCCTTCCCAGTACAGATTTCTCTGCATTTCAGTGTGTATATAAATATAAAGCCACACTTGTTTACACAAATACTTTTAAAAAATCATAATCAGATCACTAAATGGGCAAGAAAAACTACAATACGCTAAATTAGAGCTTCATTTTCATGTCAGGAAACATCAATTAACTGAGTTCTGTACAGCTGAGTGGCTTAAGAACTTCTGCCAAGACCCTGAGCTATGACTTCTTTCAAGTCTAACAGCCAACCCTGCCAAAGGACCATAAAAATTGATTTTGTGTTTCCGGTCTCTCTATGCCAGCTGAAAAAGTATAGATTTTTTTTTTCCCCTAGGTTTCTGACAAACCCAGCCTTTCCATATCTCACACCTTTACGCTACTCCGCAAACAAAAGCTGAACATTGCACGGGTTCTTACGGCAGATCCAAGTTATGATTAAGGTGGAAAAAAGTTTCAGATTGTTAAACCAAATCCTGTTTTTATTTTAATCGACAGTTTTGAAAAGGCTCCAGGTCTGCCACCATCACAGGGAGCACTGTGCCCCACTTGCACAGCTGTGGCACACAGTCGGCAAACAGCGACTTTCACATCTGTTCTCGGGAAGTGTTAGAACGGCACCATCAGTCTATAAGCTACCTCTTTAAAATCCAGTATCAACCCTCAAAATGGATTTAGCATCTTTGGCATCAAACATTAATAAGGCTCACTTAGGCACTCTTAATGTGAAGGAAAATTGGGCTCGTATGAAATGGCTACACTGGAACATTTCATGCTTTTGCAAGTGCGGGAGTATGATTATTTCCTACAGTATGTCATTATCTTCTGCCCTGTGGTTCTTTTTTTTAAATTATCTCTTCTCACTCAAGCTGCCTACACTATGTTTTTAAGCTATGTAGTTTTCAATTTATGAATTGCATGCATGCAAATTCTGAGCAACTATAATATGGTCTATTACTGAGCTTCTGGTAAAATATATTCCCCTTGGACACTACTAATGGAACTGCAATTCCAAATGCTTCTAAGAAATATATATATTTTAATATATTATAGGTTTGACTCTCAAGACATAAAATCAGGTCGCTTGTTTCCAAGAAATAAACAAGGAGCAAGAAAACACTATTTCAGACACAAGTGGAATTGCCTCACACTTTTCTGAGCAGGTTTATTTCAGCATGGCAGGAGATAACAGCTTACATACTCACAGAGCAAACGACTTCACTGTCCACTTGTCCCCATGCCCCAGAGCTCCCTCCTCCCAGGGCCATCCCACAACTCTCACCCCACTCAGGACATCCACCCACCAGGGAAGGGACTCCTCCCAGAGCCACAACTATCACCTCATGCTCCTCAGGACTAAGGAACTCTCCCAGACTACCAAGCAATTTACACAGCACGCAATAGATTAGCATAGCAATCACACCACTGCTCCAAGGATCAACACTGCCGGTGCTGACCCATAATCTGGCCGTGGTCTACAACGTGTATGTGCACGCAGAACGACGATGTTCTGAACAAAGGTCAGTTTGGTATTTCAAAGAGAGAAATACTATTGAATTGCAGCGTTTTGCGTTGAGTTTGCAAGGTCATAAACATAAAAAGAGATCCCTCTTTTTCACTTGCAAATGGCTGTTAAATAAGGGAAATAAGAGCTGACAACCCCTTGACAATCAAAAGAAATGATTTCTTTCGATGCCAACATCTGTCTCCAGATTGCGGCCAAGTGCTTTCTGTGCTCATTTAGGACTCCGCACGGAAAGCTTTTCAGTTACATTTACCTAGAGATTTCCCTCCACCACTTTCCATCTGACAGAAATCACTCAGCTGGGTCTGATGAATAATAGCAAAAGGCAGCTCGTATCAGAGATGATTGAATTACAGATTGTTGGAAGTGCCATAAAGCCTCATTCCAATGACTACATTTAATTTACTTACTATACTGACTACCAGAAGCTGGCAGTCGGTTGATATCTTCATTTCAGAAGACTTGAAACAAAAGAAATATTAACATTCCTCGCCACTTTCTGACTACTCTACCTAGAGGAGTTTGATAAGCCAAATTAACTTTTAAACAGAGCACGGATCCTGCACCCAGACCGCGGGAGCGCACGAGGCAGACCAGGAGACATGAGAAATCAAAGCCGGCGGTACGCATAAAGGAGGGGAAACAGCATCCGAGAAACCAATGTGAAATCGCACGGGGTTGAAAAAACGAATTAGCGTGACAGCTTAAGCCAACGGAGGCTTTAAAGAAATAAAAAATAAATAAGCGGGCAGGCGAACGGCAGCGGAGGGGAGGTCGGGCCGGGCGCTGCAGGCACACACGGCCGCGCCCCGCCGCCACCGGACAGGGCGCGGTGCCCCGGGCGAGGGCACGGCGGCGGCGGCAGCCCCGACTTGGCTCCGCCAGCCTGACCCGAGCCGCGGGGCAGCGGGCGCTCGGCGGCGGAGCTGGAGGCGACGACGAGAAGAGGATGAAGAGGAGAATAGAGGGGAGGGGGGAGCGTGGGCGCCCCTTTGTGCGAGCCGCCCCCTCCCCCCGCGGAGAGCCCCCGCCCCCCAGCAGCGGAGCGGCCCCCGGGCGGCCGCCCCCGAAGCATGTGCCGCCGCCACCGCCCCGCCCGCGCCGCGGCCCCCAGGCTCGAGGCGCCGCCGCGCGGACGGGCGGCCCCGGGGCGCTGCCTCCTTACCTGGCAACCGGGGCGGGCGCCGCCGGCGCGTCCTTCAGCGCTCTGCCCGGGCCCCTCCCGGGGCGAGGCTGCGGCGCGGAGCGGAGCGGGGTGCGCGGCGGACCGCCCCCGCTCGCGGCTCTTGCCGCTCGGCCCCCCGCGCTCGGCGGGCGCTAAGTTTCGGCGACGGCCGCCGGCGGGCAGGGCAGGGCAGGGCGAGGCGAAGCGGGCGGGGAGGCGGAGGCGACACGGGGGCTGCGCGGCGCCGGGAGCGCCGCCACACTGCAGCGTCTCCAGGAATCCCTCCCGCGAGAGGCAGCCCATCACCCCCGGCCCGCCGCCCTCATTGGCTGCGGGGCGGGGAGACGGCCGCCGCCAGCCAATCGCCCCGCGCCCACCATGGGTGGAGCCGCCGCGCCGGCCTCGCCCATCCCGCGGCCGCGCGGTCCCCGGCCGCCCCGTCGGGCGGGGCCGGTAGGGGTGGGGCGCGGGGGTATCCCCGCCGCACGGCTGCCGCGGGAGCGGCGAGCGGGGAGCTCCGAGGAGGGGAGAGCGGGGCCGGCTCGCGGCCGTCAGGGAGCTCGGTGCCCTGTGCCCGGTGCCCGGTGCCGTTGCCGAGCCCGGCGGTGCGAGGCCCTCCCGCTGCGGCGCGCCCGCCCCGCTGAGCCGCGGCCGTGGTCGGGGTGTGCGGCCGGCGGGGAGCGGACCGTGCGTGTGCGCAGGTAAGGGCACGGAGCGGTTAACTCCACTGCCGCTGTGACCCGGAGCTTTGATTAACGCCGCTCTGCGGAATGTAACTGGGACGAATTCAATTAAGGGAAGCACGTTTCTTCAACTTTTAATTAGATCTATGCTATTTATCTAATGTTTAATACAACACAAAGAGCTGCCTGGGCTCCAGTGGGAAATGGAAAGAGATGGGGACGTAAGTTCAGCGTTCAAAAACATGACAGGCTAAAGTTCTTTGTTCTTCAGCCTGTTTCAGTGCTGCATCCATACCTCAAAGTAATGGGAAAGAAGTGTAATCTCATTTGCAAAACTAAAAATAATAGGGTGATGCTTATGGGAGGGTTTCCCATAACCTTGAGTTAGTTGCACAATACCAGCTAAGCATGCGGTTCCAGCCCAGCCTCAGTGCGCTGCACGCTGCTGAATTATGGCTGTTAGAAGAAAACTTGAGTACATGGTAATGTATTCACAAGCATGGAGTTGGCTTCACTTAGTATGCACCACAGTGACAGTTACCCAGATTATTCTTTAATATGATAAATAGCAAATCTTGGCAAAGAGCCCCTTCTGCATGTTGCCGTTTGCAGGTCACAGAGAGTCAAGGAGGTCCTAAGCAAACCTGAGAGAATGGGAATTTACCTGCACTGTCAGCAGAACATCACCCTGCCAATCCCCAGACCCGCTGTGGTGGTGACATTTGCCTTCGGCTCAGCTCAAAGACATATTTCCCGATCTCATCAGTGCCTTGAGGTCTGTTAGCCACGTTTTGATTTGTGAGGGAACATTTTGTTGTGAGAGAGAAAAGGGAAAAGGAAAATACATGTTGTTTCTGCTGGGCTGTATAGAGAAGCCGTCATAGTGTAGATGCAGTCACCTGCACCCACACCACCTCGTGCCATTTAAAAATAGAGCTCTTCCTCCAGTGCAGCAGGTCTCAAGGACTGTTGTAGGATCACATATACGATCAGTTAAAAAACCTGCATGTCTCAGTGCTGATAACCCCAGGGACTTTGTGCTGTATTCATAACATCTGTGTGACCAGATGCCTGCAGTGTTCAGGTGCTCTCAAGTCCGGGTGCTGTGTGCCTTGTCTTTGGATTTGGGCAAAGACAAAACACATCATCTAAACCCAATGGAATTTTCTTAGTCCATAGATGGATAAGAATAAAAATGCAACATAAAAGTAGCCCTGAAGAGTGTGTATCATCACTTTCTTGCTCTCTGCTTGTGGCAGACCATATGCAATCTGCTACATATCAATAGATATGTATAGAGAGAGATAAAAAGATGTTTTTGGTAGGGACTGGTGAGTCGTGGAGATAATGCACCTCATCTCCGCTGCTGAGCTTGGTAATTTTCACTGGAGAAATTGGTGCCAAAGTTTCCTTCCTTCTTGCACCCACTTGCTTCATTTCCCTTTATGCCCAATAGCTTGTTCATGCAGAGAGAGGTCTCCAGTCCTGAGAGCAAATTCTGTTTAACTGCTGCATCCTCAACAAAATGGGCAGTTGCTGTCATGTTGTTAATGAAAGCTTGTGAGGCTATGGCACTCGAGGGACAATGAGCACATCCTGAATGGGTGAGGAAATTCTGGAAAAGCTTGGAGGCGTTTGATATGTGATTATAGTGCTAGTCAAGCGCTACCACTCACAAAGCACTGATCATTGTACGTAGGTCACCCTGAAAGTAATTTCTCCTATTTATTTTTCAAACTACAAGAGATACAGAAACCACGATATTTTATAGAGCAAATTCTCACCTATTCTATTTTTCAACATAGTCACCACTATAAGCTACGTATTTTTGTCATCAATGAACAGGATCCTGCATGCTGTGCTCATAAAAATCTGCACCAGTGGAGGTGACCCACTGTTTTGCAGTGACTGTGACTTTGCCCATGCAGTCCAACTTGCACCAGTCTGAGTAGATGGAAGTCAGAAGGCAGTAAATCTATGGTGGGTGTGGTCAGTCCAGCCAAAATTGCCAGTGTACTCCACAGTCTTCAAACTGGTATGAGGCCTGGTGTTACCACGTTGCAAGAGAAAGTCTTTCTCTCTTGCCTAACTTTAGAATTTCAAGCCTTCAGCTGAGTCAGAGCTGTGATGTAGTTGATGGTTTGTCTAGGTCCAGGAAAGACAGAATGATCACCTCTTTTCCAAAAGACAGTGCATATCACATTATCTGCTGGGAGCTGCATCTTGAACTTGCTTTTTATGAGGAATTTACATCACCATTCTATAGACTGCTGTTTTGACTCCATCTTGTAGTGGTGATGCTACATCTTGTCACCAGTAAAGTTGCAATCCAGGAAACTCTTTCAGCCTCATATTTCTTCAGTAGGTGCACGTGGTGTTCTTTCTGTTCCTGCTTGAGGATTCGTGGGACCCACCTGGCACAAGGTTTGAAATATTTCAGTGTTACCACCATAATTTCCAGTGCATTGAAGCTCCAATGTATTGAAACTGTGTATACAGTTCCCTCGTTGTAATCTCCTGATTCATGCAGATGAGCTGATTGAGACGCTGCGCACAGCTGTTCGGAATATGGCTTGCATTTCATGTCGCTGTCCACTGCTGAAATGAACCACCCACCACCTCACTGTGCTCATGTTCACTGTTGGGTCTCCATAAGCATTCAGCAATTGTTAATGAAGGTCAATAGACATCAATTTTCCCACATGGAAGAATTCATATGCTTTTCCATGTCAGATGGTGTTTTGTCAGGCTGCCCCTTTGCTTCTGTCTGTCACATGGCAACAGAATGTAATGGAATACTGTCAGGAAGGTTCAACCTCTACTGCCATAACACCACCATCCTCCAACATAATAAAATAGGAGGTATTGCTTTCAAAGCTGCCTTTGTGTATTTATTGTTATTATTGTTGTGTCTTGCACAGTTGCATTCAGGAAAGATGTTCTGTCATGAGAAAAAAAGAAGAAATATGCAAAACCAGACAAAATTATGTTCCAAAACAAAGACTTATTCTATTTTTTAATGTGCATCAAAACAGAATCTTAAATAGTGCCTACCATTTAGAAGTTCTATCAAGAACCCTGATAAATACAAACAAAGAAACTGACTCTGAATCATCCTTCATATTCCTTATTTTTAATTTATACTTTGACTGAGCCAGAGGTACAGGAGCATCTGGGAAGAATTTGAATAAAAAAGCAAGAGCAGAAATGGTACATTTTGCCTTTGCAATTTCTATTTTCTCTGTATACTACGGCTTCAAGATAAAATCTCAAGATTAGAAAGCAATATGAGCTGTAAAACCTAGGTTTTGAAAGTAAAAGACTCCCATTTGCTCTATAAACAAGGAAGAAGCCTGGGCCAAAGTCAATGAAACTGAAGTAATCTCAGGCCTGTCCTGGCAAGTTTTATGGCATATAAAGAGCAGGTACTAGAATGGTAGTCACTGAACTGATGCAAATTCAGGAAAGACAGTGCTAGTAGTATACAAAAAAAAACAGCAATCAGGGCTCTGGCTTTGGGCCTAAGCTGCCATCAGTCTCTTTTTGTACATCAGCTGTTGTGTGACCAAGTATCACCACTACCACAGTCAGAGGTACAAGCTGGGAAGTCAGGCAAATCATGAGGGCAAATCAGCAGGAGGTGAATGCGTCAATGATATTGATGGCAGTTAGTTTACTTATCAGGCAGAATTTAGAACTGTAAACTATCAGGAATTGAATTGTATCATCATGATGAAATTATTCTCCGACCTTGTGTTGTCCAAGATCACAGGTACCTATTTTTAATTGACAGAGATTTTTACTTTTTACATCATTGTCACATTATTTTCTCCCCATTTTTCCTTTGTTTTGGCCTTTTCTGAAGTTTTTCATTATAAGTCTAAAGACAAAGGAATTATCTTTTGCTTAGGGGAATGGGACAGTATTTGAACATGTTCTGATTGCGTGAGTTCAAGCACAGATGTCTGAAACTTCTCATCTTAGCAGATGAAACACCCACTCTTTATTGTTTATGTTCCAAGTTGACAGGCATCCAAGGACTGGCATGTACAGCTGAAAATTAAAAGCTTGGAATCCCACTTTAGGACACTGTCATCCCACAGAGTTCAGTGAAATTTCCGCAGTATATTACTATGTGATGTTCACGTATTTAGAAGGCACATTCTTAATCAAGAAGCAAAGTCTGCATTAGGAAAACATGAAACATGAAAGCAAAGTGAGAATTTCAAGTCCCAAAGGTGAGAATTAACCTTCAGTACAACAAATAAATACTGGAGTAACTTCTTGGCTATGTGCAACTAATAAAAGCACGTGCCGTATGAAGTATAGTTTGAAGATGATTTTTGGAGCAATGTGTGATATTCTGAGTTTGATATACAGAGAGATAAGAGTTGTTTTGTTTGTTTGGGTTTTTTTAATCCTAGCTAAAATTCAAAGGATAAAATCAAATCAGTTGTTAGTCCACTGACAGATATTTGTCTCAGTGTGTCATTTTTATTTCATTGTTTCCTTGTGTTTGATCTGTACACATCTGCTGCTGCTTCCTCTGAGTTGTTTTAGGCAGAGATGTTCTCTTTTAATCTGCATTTCTATAGCAGCTAACACAGAGCTCCCGATTTCTGCCCAGGGCTTCTGGACACTGCAGTGGTATAAATGAAAATGGAAATATTCTCTTACAAGGGAGTTCAAGGGTAGTCAAATCAATCTGCATATGTTTTGCAGAAATGTCAGCTGTGAATACAAGGACAGATCTGAGTCAGTGTCAGTCTGTTCCCCTGTAGATGGTGCCCCTAGTTCAGGGATTCTGTTTTGGGTTGAGAACTACACTTCCCCAATCTTCCTCCTCACTTTGAAAATCAGTTTTCTCCCAAGTGGTGCTCAAAGTGGTACTCCAGATAAACAGTATTTTCAGTGCAGGTAGGACAAAGAGGACTGACTGGTTTCACTTTCAGGCACAGTCTACTATATAAAATGAAGAACAACTGAACCATGACTTCCAGAGTGCCTAGGCATTATTAATCTCCAATCTTACTCTGTAGTGGTGAGCATTATGGCATCCCTAGTGTAAAATTTTTTATCACTGGTGACCATATGCATCATATGGATGACTGCATAATAAAAAGAATGGGAAGTGGGATTTCTAATTTAATTTTGAGGAGCTGATGTTCACAAATCACAAAAAAGAGCTGTGGTTTCAGCCTGAAGATGTGGAGGCTCAGGGGGGACCTTACTAATGTCTATAAGTACCTGAATATAAGGTGCAAAGAGGATGAAATCAGCTATCTTTAGTGGAGCCCAGTGCCAGGACAAGAGGCAATGGGCACAGATGGAACACAGGAGGTTCCACCTAAATTTCAGGAAACACTTTTAGTATAGGAGAACAGTGGAATAGATCTAGAGGCTTAGATAGATCTTGGAGATCTTAGAAAGCTTCAAAAGCTGCCTGGACATAGG
This sequence comes from Cyrtonyx montezumae, assembly GCF_038088225.1. Taxonomy (NCBI): domain Eukaryota; kingdom Metazoa; phylum Chordata; class Aves; order Galliformes; family Odontophoridae; genus Cyrtonyx; species Cyrtonyx montezumae. The sequence continues at coordinate 123,110,645 of NW_027072034.1, forward strand.
CCTGGGCACCCTGCTCTGGTGTCCTTGCCTCAGCAGAGGTTGTACCAGATGGACCTGGAGGACCCTGCCAACCTCAGCTATTCTGGGATTCTATGTAATGGCTGTCCATGTTACAACTGAAACATCAATAAATGTCTTTTAAAGCTGTTATAATACATGTAAGAGTCATCCCTGTCATTCCATGATCTCCACTACAAAATAAGGATGATGTTAATTCAATTTTGAAAGTCTCAGATGAGTTGCCTGTGCAAGTATGTTTATGTTAACACTACCCTGAGAACAGAGTAAGGGTGAAAATACATAGAAGAATCCATACATAGAAGATATCACTGAGCTGTAGGTGAGAACTTATGGATTCAAGCTTCCTGAACTTGATGTCTCTAATTCGAGATCTCCACAAGATCTATATCATGAAAAATACACATAAGAAAGAAGTACCAAAAAGCCAGCCCAGCCCTGAAGCATGACAGGGGTTACCATTCAGCTGTTAAGAGTTTTCCAGGAATGTTAATGTGAAGAGAAAAACAAGAGAGTTACTAGGGCACAAAGCTAGTCAACATATTTTAAATTTCAGTTAGTACATTATAATGTCAGTACAGTGATAAGTAAAATTTCAGAGGAGTTTGTTTGCATTTAGTTTGCACAATCATTTCATTTAAAGGCACAGTGAAATTATTCTAGCATTTATAGTTTAATAATAATTAATAATAGTTTATAATCCTAAACCATAAAAAAGTGAGGATTTTTTTTTTTGCACCACTCACCGTTTCATAACATTTTCTGTCCTTTTTAAAAAATGTATTTATTTTCTTCACAGAAATGCAGTCTCTTCACAGTTCTGATGTTTAGACTACTCTTTGGCATAAAAGCTTGCAAAACACATGGATAAATGAACTGGAAATTATATCTCATTAATATAATTAGGGGAGAAGGTTTTTAAATTTCAGTTTCTTCATAGCTATGTTTTAGCCTAAATGCAATACAGTAAAAACTAGTTACCTATGGCAATTCTGTCTGTCAGCACCATTTTGTTTGCAAACTAAAATGCTTGTTTTGTTTCCCACATTGCTTTTTCTGTAGTATATACCATTGCCTTCAAACCACAAAAGCAGGAGGGATTAGAGCTCTCTGACTGTAATTGTGTTGTTAAGATGATAAGGTCAGTGGTAAGGTCACCTGCAAATCCTGATAGATATTTATCCAAGTCAAGCCTGAATGTTTAATCATTATAAAATGTTAATTTTTTTATACAAACTTTCTTGTTTTTTAAAAAAACTTAGGCAAAATAATGACAAATCCTACCCAGTAAACTTAATTCTCCTCACAGTTACACAGATAAATCTGTAGTGGACGTTCTGTCTTAGAAGTGTAACTGCTGTCTTCTGTAAATCAGGCTATCTTTAAGACCCAAAGAAGTTAATGTGGCATGGAATAATTTTAATTCAAACTGAGCTTAAATATGAAGCTTGAAGGGAACATACTCCAATAGCACACCGGGGACATAGTTTCTTCCTTACTAAGTAGTTCTTAGTGGCAGTACCATCTTCCCCTGGTGCTTGTAAATCCATGAAAGAGAATCCCCTATCACCTTTCTAGCTTTCTGCTTTTGACTTTAGTTACAAGTCTTCTTAGTTTCCTTCTTTTCTGTCCTTCCTGTTCACCCAAGAAAATATTTTGGGATAGCATTGCTAATCCAAAGTGTCAAATGATCTGGACAACCACAATCATTTTTTCTACCCATGACATTAAACCTGTTTCTGGAACAAATGGGATTGGTCCTTTTATCTTAAATATGAAAGTAAAACAGAATTATGACTGATGTGACAGCACATTGTTCCCTGCTAAGTAATGAAAAACTCACTGAGTTTTGTTCTTTTTAATTCATTGTTCTTTTTAATTCTTGTTTGTATGTGAACACAAGTACCTAGTCAGGTATGTAACTTACGGAGAGAAGAAAAAAATAAAAAGAATTTTAAAAGATTGAGAGAAGTGATGAGATAAAGATTCTCATCACTAGGAGCTCATCCTTGCCCATACTGGTATCAGTCTGAGAGCTTTCTACTTTAAGCTCTGTAATTTGATCCCAGGGAAAAGTTCAGCCTGAAGGAATGTTTGGTACTAATTAGTTTAAGGATTTTGACCGATATCTTCTTGTCCATAAGTGCGGATTTTCACAGAAGTGGTGATTTTTGATGTTAGAATTCTCAATTAAAATGTTCTTTCTGAAGATGAGAACCTAGTTACTCTGAGATTTACAGTGCTCTCCTTTGTGCCTCAACTTTTTTCCTTCTGCTAGAACCCATGACAAATGCTTTCTCCACCATAATCACAGAAAGGCATTATAATCATCAGTCATTCTTCCAAAATTTAAACAGGTTTGTTCAAGGTGTTTTCTTTTTTTATTTTCTTCTTCTTTTTTTTTTTTTTTTTTTTTGTAGGGGTGGTTGTTTTTGTGGGATTTGGGGTCTTTTTTTGTGTGTTTTTATTTTTTGTTTTGTTTTTAAAGTAATTCTTCACTTTGATTATTCCCTTGAAAATTAATAGGCTTTCTGTCTCGCCAAACTGTTTGGTTTTGAAGAAAAATGGTGACAGAATCAGACTCATAGAATCATAAAACGGCCTAGGTTGAAAAGGACCTCAAAGTTCATCTAGTTTCAACCCTCCTGCCATGGGCAGGGTTGCCAGGCACAAGACCAGGCTGCCCAGAGCCACATCCAGCCTTGCCTTGAATGCCTCCAGGGATGGGGCCTCCACAATCCCTTTGGGCATCCTGTTCCAACGCATCACCACCCTCGGAGTGAAAAACTTCCTTCTAATACCCAACACAAATATCCTATCTCATTTTAAAACCATTCCCCTTTGTTCTATAACTATCAACCTATGTAAATAATAGTTTCCCCTCCTGTTTGTATGCTCCCTTCAGGTATTGGAAGGCCACAATGACATATTCCTGGTGCCTTCTCTTCTGCAAGCAAAACATGCCCAGTTCCATCAACCTTGCTTCATAGAAGGGGTGCTTCAGCCCTGTGATCATCTTAGTGGTCCTCCTCTGGACCCATTCCAAGAGCTCTACATCTTTCTTGTGCTGGGACCCCAGGTCTGGACACAGTACTCCAAATGGGGCCTCATAAGGGCCAAGTAGAGGAGGACAATCACCTCCCTCTTCCTTCTGGCCACCTCCTTTTTAATGCAGCCCAGGATGTAATTGGCCTTCTGGGCTGCAAACTTGCACTGCTGACTCATGTCCAGCTTCTTGTCCACCAGAACCCCCAAGTCCTTCTCTGCAGGGCTTCTCTCCAGGTCATGCTTTTTTGTTGTTGTTGTTACATGGGATAATAAAAATGTTCTGACTTTTTCAAAAAAGTTTTATATTCCTTTGTACTTGAATTTAAATAGAACTTGATTTTTCTTGCAGCCACTTCTAAAAAAACCTTGGCAGGTTTCTTTGAGCAAAAAAAGCTTATTTGCTGAAGTTATTTACAGTTTAATTGCCAGTTTAATTACAATCTAATGTCTCATTTACTGTGACACACTTTACTCTGCAGGCTGAGCTGAAATAGATTACAGAAGTCACAATGGCAATAGATTCACCTCTGTCTGCAGTTGGAACTCTTGTTTTACTGTCAGCAGATCAGCCCTGAAAAACAGCACTGACCCTCTAGTGATGATCAGACATGAGAAATGTTCCAGTCAAACTTACTGCACATATTTCACTATTGTCATGCTGTTGCACTCCCAGGTTTTGCCACTGACTTTAAATATTGCCTATATGTTGGTGAACACATCTGGAGGCTGCCTTACAAGAGGCATCTCATAGTGTGAGTACAGAGACTAGCTAATACTTTTGAAGTGTTTTCACTTACTTCGCTGTGGATGCACCATACTATGTGTGTCCAGCTTATAGTTCTCCAAAAGGATTCCAGCAGCCTATACACCCCTGTGCAAGGACATCTAATCCACATTGCCATACCTATGCAGAGCATCCATTTAGGGTTCGGTTCCTGTTTCTGGTTCTGGTTAGAGAGCTAGATGAGAACAATGGTTTGAGTTGTTTATGTGATAATTTCAGCCTTGAAAATTTGCTGCTAGTAAAGTGTAGTCATAGAATTATAATATACCTTAGAGTCAAAGGGACCTTAGGAGTCATCTGATCTAACCACATGCTCAAATCTGGACCAAATAGAACAGGTTGTTCAGGGCTTTGTACAGAAAAGTTCTGAGTGTCTTGAAGAAAGGAAGTTCCACCACCATCTAGGTGGACCTCCAATGACCTCAGTCTGGGATGTCGTTGTAGCAGTGCTCAAAACTGATGCAGCACTCCTGATGTGGTCATTCAAGTACTGAATAGGAAAGGAGTACTTCTTCCCTTGACCTGATGGCTTATGTCTTGCTGATACAGCCAAAGATACAGTCAGTTTTCTTCTCTGAAAGGACGTGCTGAAAATGTTTATATCTGAATTACAGCTATAAGTCAAAGAATCAAAAGGGTGCATTTCTTCTTGCCCATCCTTGGTCAGAACCAGCCAAAACTGGGGTGGCTTCCTGAAATGGGTTTCAGGGTGGCTAAGAGCCAAGCTCTGAGGGGCTGCAACCATTCCTGTTCAGTACAACAGCTCCTAACCAGCTTACCAGAGACAAGCTCAACTAAGATTATATAGCTATGTGGTGGTTTTTAAATTGCATGTTGTACACCGAAGAACACAAATGTGCTGTTTTATCCTAACAGTTACTTCTTTGGCTGGTATGACCAAGATATGTTTGCAGTTATTCTGTTCAGCAGATGCTCCCTTGCAGGTCATCTGCCACTATCTCTGCCTCAGCCTGTGCCCTCATACTCAGATGTCTCAGGTTGAGCCAGTATAGCTCCAGCCACGTTTGGGTTTATGCAGTCTTTTCTGAGATGAGAGTGTCAGAGATACAGAGTAGCTGGCACTTCAACAGAATATTAAGAAGCGAGCAATATTTGTTGTTACTGGAGCTGAGGAGTGAGTATTAGGCCTGCTGAAGTTTCCATTTATGTTGCATGCGTACAGATGATATCTGAGCAGCTCTTTAATGGGATCCAAATTCACTACCTGTTGCTGTGTTGGAAAGGAGTGTTAAATGGGGAGACCTGTCCTTTTGGGGCATGCTGTGACAGAAGAGTCCTTAGTCCTCAAAAAGCTATAGAAGGCCAGACAAGTAGGTACCTAATACAGCCATTATTGCTGACCTATGGTAAACTGGAGTTGCTATTTTTCTCCCACACAATGGGTACAAATTGCATACCTGCTCTTTATAGCTAGTTTGCACCCTCTATAAGTCACAGAAGGTTTACAGGATGGGAAATATATACTTTTCTCTTGTTTCAGAGTTGTATCTCCTGGAGTGGTGATCAGCTGGTGATAGGAGCACCCTCTATAGCTCCAAAAATTTGAGGAAGCAGTGTAGTACCTTTTATGTGAGGAGGATAGGGATAGGAATTCCTCTGAAACCATTCAACACTATTACTCTATTATCCTGACAGCAGATTTTTCCAGTCCAAACTAATGACCAGAAATGATTAAGCCTGAAGGAGTGATGACTCAAAATAGCTTCTAGAATCAGTAGATTCAGAGGAATACACTATACACTGGGCACATGTGATTATTCTCATCCTGAAATGCACTGTCATCCTGAAAACCTGCTTTCAGCTGTTCACTGTCTAGAAGGGGATGTAGTTCCACTAGCTGCAATTAACATCATCAATTCAAAGTTGCCAGTCAGCAATGACTAGATCCAATCCACCTCTCTGCGCATGCTTAACCGATTCTCTCCTGGTTCTCCTGGTGGAAGAGTAGAAACGAATGACCACTAACAGGAAATTCAGAGTGGCTGGTGTGATTTGTGTCTGAGGCTTTTGAGAGACGGAATGCAATTCACTGCCTGGCATAATACCAGTGTGTTTGAAACAGCTACTGAGTGACAGTGAATGCAAAATAATGGTTTATAATGACTTGAAAGTCTTAAGATTTTATAGTTAGGTGAAGCCAGTGTGGGACAGGTCATGCCTTCTTGATGCGTTCTGCAGATGGCAGCAGTGTGGAAGCAACTGGTATGCATGCCTTGGATGGAAACTTCAGCATGCATCAAGGTACTACTTCCAGCAGCAGTACAAAATTAGTCCAAGTATCACCCCTACAAATGTGTATATAGATGGATAACTTGTTGCAGATCTAGAATTGTACTTATTCTTTGCATGTTCATTCAAATACTACAACTTTGAAATAGATATCACTTCATCTCTTCCTTGCTTTCTCTGTCTACCTTCTCATCATACACTGGAAACTTCCTTTCCAAGCTGTCATGAACAGATTCATATTGAAGTGTAAGGATAGTACCTAAATTTTCTACAATGAAGTATTATGCTGTCTAATATGCTTACTTCTACTACAGAAGTAGTAAAGCTACTATTGTAGCAGTAAAAATATAGTACAGAAGTAGTAAAAACAGTACAGAAGTAGTAAAATTGAGAGTAAAGTAACGAGTTAAATAAAAATAATATGTTTAGCAAAAATAAAGAAGTCTATAAAGTAAAATATCAATACTAAAGTAAATAAAGTAGTAAAGCCAGTGTAACAGTAGTAAATCTAGCATAGCAATGAAGAGATGCTTCTAATAGCATGAGAACATACTGTGAGTTAGAAGATTGTTTTAGAGTTGAAAGGAGTTTAGTGCTGTCTGGAAAAAGATGAAAAAGGCTATTTCTGATTTTATTCTTTTTAACTTCAAGAGGTTGCTGGAACACCCTGGAGCAACCTTAAAATATGCAACAGTCTCACTTTCTAGAACTACATTTTTAATACAATTTCAGTAACAGATTCTTCTATAGTTCTGTCTCCCAGAAGATTGTACATTCAAGTTAAAATTAAAAAAAAAAATGCATTCTTCCATGAGAGGAAGTATAACAATAATCTTTGTTTTTGGATCACACCACTTGAGACAGAATTGGAGGACTGACTGAATTAGGATTCACCTAATAAGCCACAGAGAAATGACTAATATCACGATAAACATAATCTCTGCAGCTCTTGCTGGAGCCATCTGCATTATCTGACATTGAATATTATTACTATTCATCAATATCCTTTGCCTCAGGATGTCATTTCTAAAACAATTTTTTCATCAGTTTTTTCAGTTTTTGTTACTTATCTTGTTTTCTGTATTCCTAACATAACACTTATAATGTTCCACACATAAACTGTAATTAAAGCTTCCCTTTGCTCTGTGCCTTCAGCCTTTAAAGAATTGTATAATGTTATAGACCTACAGTAGGAGAGTGAGAATTCCCTACTGTAGACTTCTGGGAAGATTTTCAGAAGTATATTCTGATTTGAAACATGTAATCTATTGCACTGACACGTGACTATGCTGATAACAGAGTATCATGATCTCTCTAAAGATATGACAGAAATCTGGAACATTTGTGACACAGAATTTATAAAATGGAGATCCTGGTAGGAAAGCCCAGATAATCTAAAGTGTGAGACTGCTGATGACCAGGTCTCTTTCTGGTTCTTCATAATTGATGCCTTATCTGTTTGTATTGGTTATGTATATGTGGATACTGGCATGTAAATGGAGGTATCTTTATACTTGAAGTATTTTTTGGCCTTTGTTCATCATAGTCTGAGAGACGCATTTGGCTGTGAGAGTACTTTTCATTAATATCATTTAGTTTCCATGTCTTGTTTGTATTTAACATCATTTTGCTCATTTTTTCTTCCTTAACACTACATTCAATATTAATGTAGGTCAGTCCAATAGTAATGCTTCCTATTTATTTCCATGCATAAATTAAAATAGGTACGAAGAACACCATAACACTATTTAACAGAGCAAATTCTTAGCTACAAAACACTATTTATCAACATAGTCACCACCATTAACTATGTATTTCCACCAGTGATGAACAAGAGCCTGCATGTCCTGCTTGTAAAAATCCGCACCAGCAGAGATTTCATGGCTGCTGAAACATGTACCCATTTCATGGCTGCTGAAACACACCATGCACCACCTCACTGTGCTCACATCCACTGGTCACCAGAATTGTTCAGCAAACATCAACGGATTGTTTTCAGTAGGAAAAGCAGGAAATCATTGCTTTGCTTCATCTGTTTCAGTAGGAAAAGCAGGAAATCAAACCTTTGCTTCATCTGCACTTCCATGTCACCATTTTGTCAGACAGCCCCACTACTTCCATTTGCTGCACTACAACAAAATGTAATGGAACATTTGTGGGGAGGTTCAACCTCTACTGCCCCACCATTAACATCCACCTCTGCTGTCCTGGGCCAACATAAAATATAAGGCATTAGTTTTGGAGTAGCCCTCATAAACTTCATTTTAACTAGACTTCCTGTATATGATTCACTATATTCAGATTGCATTACTTAGACAAATTTTTTTGTTACTAGACTCTTCAAAATCTATTGCATACAAGATGATTGGCAATTCTGGAACATACAATTTTTGTCTTCCGTTTTGGCATTTTAATGGTCTTTAGATGAGTTTAATAGAATCTATACTTCCCAATTAGAACTAATTTAGGACTGTGGAACTAGTTTGATCTTTGACTATCCTAAATTCTCAGATTCACCTCTTTTCTTAAATATCTTAATTGGCTTCTTGTTCTTTACATATTCACTTGATGGCATTGACCTCAAGAATACTGTCCCTTTATTTGAATGCTGTATTCTAGCAACGCAATGTCAGCTAAGAAGTTGCTGAATCTCAGATTTCTTTCTAGAATTTTTTTTAATGCATTTCCTTGACATGTTCCCATTGATGCATCATTCAGCTTTAAGATAATGCTTATACTAAAAATGAAATGAAAGTCATCTTTGTGTTATTAGGTTTGCTTTAAAGTGAATTTACCACTTTTTCTTAAAGTCCAAACTAGGCCCAGTGGAGATAAGCACAAAAATTCTGCTTGTAGAAGCAAAAAGCTTGTAGTTTCTAAACATGGTTTCACTCGTTTTCACATCTTGGATTCAGGTTGGTTGTTTCCTTGTCTGAACTAGTTTTCTGTTAAAACTAAGGAAGATCTATTACCTGTGATCCAAACACAAAGATTAAAGAAAAGTCATCATGTGGTGGGACACAGAGCTATGCTTTTACATAGGGTCAAATTCAACTAAGAACTGAGATCCATGGTGCTCTTGTTGATGCTGAGTCTCTGAATAATTTAAGAAAGTTATCTGAAAATTGCAGATTCCGAGTGTCAATGTGCTGGAATGTGAGTTGGTAGAGAGGTGGAGGAGGATGGCGCTGAAGCTGCTGGATACACGTTTCCATGCTACAGCTGCCTGTGCCATGACATCTTGATAGGAACTCTTCTATCGAGTTTGGGATTGTGGGTTTTAGACAGCACTTCAGGTAATAGAGCATCCTGTTCTTCCTGGACTTGGAAGAGCAAGTCTGACCCCACTCCAGCATCAGGTGTATTGGGTGAGAGGCTCAGAAATCACATTCACATCAGGGCTGTTGCCGCCTCAAGCAGTATGTTGTAATGGATATAACATGAATACCAATCAGAAAAGACTCAGTTTTAAAAACTGATTTACATGAAGCCTCTCTCAGCAGCTGTCAGGAGCATCTAGGTTGGGCTAGAACCGTATAACATCCTGCTCATATACTAACTCTCAGATGTTTTCTGTTATTAAAATGCCAGTCATATTATATCACTAGAGCATGCTTAGCATAACTGTTTTGCATTGGCAATCATGTGTTTCTGATGTTTATTCTGCAGATCTCCTCTCTGATTTCACCTTTATTTCAGTCTTCTGCCATTTTTATTTTTAAATAATTCAAAAGTTGTAGTTTGGAAGTCAATCTGCTTATATTTTAAAGCAGATATTTCAATTTCTGAACAGAAGAAATGGCAAAATCAGTGGAATGGCTGACAGTTAGGCAACTGAATATTTATTTACAAAATTCAGACACACTCTTCTTCCCTGTTCAAATTTTACAAGCCAATTTAATAGTGACTGTTCCCCAAAACATACGTATTATCATTTCAGAATGTAAGTTGCTTTGAAAACAAGTTTTGGGGAATGAAGCAGTAAGAGATGAGTCAAGCAGTTGAAACTGTATTCCAAATTAAAAATAATATACCACATTTCATTTATTTGCTATATTTCAATTTCACAGATCTTAAAAAACTGGTGCAAATTGATTTACGCATAGTAAAACCACCAAGTGAAAATCAAAATTTTACTTCAGTCAACTCAATTTATCTTGACATTCAGCACTCTTCCTACAGCTACACTCTGAGCCTCAGGATTTCAGGAACTTCTCAGAATTATTTTTCACTTGTTTTACATTTGTGGCTAGCTTAAAAACATTACACAGTAAAGCTTAAAAAAGCACAAACCCACCCAAGTACCAAATAGTACAGGAACAAATATGATACATATATTCATATTTTTTATATATTTCACTTTAAAGCAAGTCTTTTGAGATTTAGGATTTGATATCTTTTGTCTGAATTGTAGTAATTGGTAATACTAAGGATCCTCAAATCCTGGGCAATCCAGTTGCAATGCCAGTACACAGAAATCTATATGTACTGAACTGTTAATAATTCTTTATTAGACAGAAAAGGAAAGATGAGCAAAAAATCATTTGAACTTATATGTCTGCACCAACAACATATCTGTTCCCTGTGCTGCTATTCATTATTTTAAACACTAAGTCAGTATTCTAATATCCTATTACAAGCTACAGCAGCTTCTAAACAAACCAGAGTGTTACTAGAAAGTGGTAACAGTAGTAGCATCTGCCTTGAACAGTCAAAAAAGCCATTCTTCTCTTTCAAAAATATCATCCTGTAAAACGAATAGTACTGAACAGATACCTCAGTTTCAACAGGCAAAAAGTGAATAAGAAGATTTCATCTGATAATCAGGATGTCTGCATATTCTGGAAATTTCCCAGGCGGCTTTCCCAGGGGATGTTTTTTCCTCTATTGTAGCATCACTATCTACCAACCTGGATGTGCATAGGTGTGGCAGCTTTGTACAGCTTGTCATGAATGTGCCACACATTCTGGCATATGCTGAACTAATGGAATTGCTTTATATGAAAAGATAAAGTCATTAACTTTATTGCACAACAGAAGGCTCATTTTTATACTTGTGTCAAATAACCTATCAGCTTTTGCATAAGATTTACTTCCTTAACTTTCGTGTTACATCACAGTAACATGCTTTCTGGACTTCTACAGCTTCATGACTTTCCCCATTTTAAGGTTTTTTCCTTACTTGTTTAATAGTCTATTCTCATGCCTTTAGCTATTTGGTTTATTATCATGTTAATTGGGTCTATAATTCACGCTCTCCTAAGGAGTATACAAGGAATTTATGAAAAACAGTTGGCTAAGATTATAGATATTTTCCAGTCCTTAGGTTTGCACATATCCATAATGGTTCTTAACCTCTTGGCCTTCATGCTATCTGTGCAATTATTTCATTTTGTCACAAGTTTTCTGAGTTAAATTGGACCCTGACTATCTCCAAGTGATAAAACAATCCCCGCATTTTTTCTGCAGTGGTAGAACATCATGGCACTGTTTACAGTTGACTATCATCCTACAGATTTCACAGGAAGACAGTTTGTCATTCATCCCACGAGATTTCAGACCAAGAAGTCGGGCAAGATCAGGTGTTAGCCTCATGGTTAAAAAATTTAAACTCTTTAGCTCTAAGACTACTGGAATGCAGTAGTCTTCTCTCAAATAAGGTGATTTTCTCAAGAAAGTACATCAGTTGTTCTGAGGAAATAAATGCATCAATACACCAGCTCAAAGGAACAGAGCAAGAGGTTTGTCTCCTTGATGAATGATTTTGAGTCTTCTGGACAAAACAATGCCAGTGCAATAAAGAAGAATTCTGTTCTGCCTAAGGGCAGTATATAAAACTAAAGGGCACTTGTATAAGAAAACTTTACTTTAGAAACTATAAAAGGAAAAAGGTGAGGAAAAAGCCAGAAAAGAAATCCTCACTGGCTACAGTAGGTGTCAAGGGTCTTGATTCTAAAGTGGGCTCTGGGGCTGTTTGTTTGGCTATAAGTAGAGCTTTCTAGATTCAAAATTGACTTTGATAACTTAGTGAATTAATAAAAGGATCCATCACTGACTTGATTCTCACTGGTTAGCAGGAAATCTTTTGGCCTGCTGACTGTAAGCAGAACAGACATCAAACCAGGAATGCTTTGAGGTATTTTTAAAATGGAAGACAAGTTATTGTTTCCTTTCCAAGCAGGACTTAATTTTGGCTTATCTACCTTTTTCTCTGATTGCCTGCCATTTTCTTCTTCTACCCTTACTATTTGTCTTCTTTTAAATAGTTTTTCTCTAGTATAGTTCCCCAAAATATTCTTGATTCAGTGATGTTGGCAGAAAATGCCAATCTGTTTTAAATCATATTGTATAGAAATATATTTGTTTCAATGAAAATACAGCTGAAAGCAATTATAGGCTCCAATTTGCAATCTCTGTAACAAAATTAAAATTAAAAAATCCTGGGAGCTCTTCTAGCTACTAGGTTTTAAGTCACTGGTATTCACTTGGGAATTGAGGCTGCAAGTTCAAGTCCTACTTCCATCCAAATTGGAACTGGAATTCAAAATGAAAATTGGATCTGGGTCATCTGCATTTCAGGCGAGTGTCCTGCTCAGCACGCCAAGAAGTCAGCATCCTCTATCCAGCCAACATTTTTCATTTAAACAAGTCCTGAATATGAGGGATTCAGCTTCATCCACGCCATAGAGAGCACTTGTACCTGGCCCCCCCAGTGGCACCACCACACTGTGGCCAGCTCCTCCAGTATTATTGTTGAACATGACACCATATGGTATGGAATGTTCCCTCTGGCCAGTTGAGGTCAACTGTCCTGCTGTGGTCACCTCACAGCTTCTTGTATCCCCTCCAGCCCCCTCACTGGCAGGACGCTATGAGAAGCTGAAATGTCCTTGGTTCTGTGCAGCACTGCTCAGCATAAACTAAAACATCAGTATGCTATCAACATCGTTTTTCTCCTAAAGCCGAAACACAGCATCATATCAGACACTATGAAGAAAATAAACTCTGTCCCAGCTGAAACCAGGACACAAGAACCATCTCTCAGTTTCAATAGACTCACTTCTTACTAGTAAGCAAATAACATCGAGAGCTTTTATAAGTCAACTGCTGCTTCTGTGAAGCTTTACATTAACATTGACCATAGCACAGCAGACATATTAGTCTGGTCCCAGAGATGGAGATGAGGAACTTGGAGAGGGTTCTGGGGAGATGTAGGGTCTCCAATTCCCTTGTCTCAGCCCTGTGCTCAGGTCTGAGGCTGGAAAGTAGAGAAAGGAAGATGGAGAACTTGCCTACAGATAATACAGGCAACAGAACTTGCCTGAAGCAGTTTTTTCTTTTCTTAAGGGAAAAGGCTGGTAAGTAGAAATTCAGAAGTTCATTATCTCTTTGAAATACTGAACTCTGTTTTTCCTTTTTTTTTTCTTTTTTTTTTTTTTTTCATTTTCTCCCTTGGTTTACTAGTCTGAGTTATTTTCATCCAAACTAAAATGAAAAGCACAGGCAAACTGGCATGTGTGGCAACCAGCTTCTCCTTATCTCACAGAGACCTATTATGAATGCCCATTTTCACTTGCCTTCTTCTCCCCAAAGAGATGTTAATCTCAGTTTTTAAAGAGTTTTACTTGGTAATCAAACCGGCTCAGCACAGCAGACATTCACATCTTTTTCTCATATTATTATAAAGTCTGCTTTCAAGTATGTTTGTACCCCATTGCATTTTGGGAATCCCAGAGATTATAAATAAGAGCATCTTCTTTTCTTAATAGAACCTCCTGGCAGGTTCTATTACAACAAGGTTCTAACAAACAATTCTCTGCACAACAGTAGAGAATGCAGTGCAAAGTTCACTACTCTTGGACAAATGATCCTCCCGCTTATCGAAGAATTATTTTAAGAATGTTAGTTTAAGACATACCTTTAAGAGGCCGACTTTCTGAAAAGCACAACAAAACCCTTTAACTTCTTGATGTATGTTTGTTTCGCGACTTCAGTGCTATAACTTCATTAGTTTGTTACTTGCTTACCTATTCTCTACATGCATAATATCTATAGCACACAGGTCCAGTTTCTATATCATTTGTTCATCTGATAGCAGCAGTGGGCATGACCTTATCACAAAGTGCCAGATGGATATAGGCAGACAGCATAAGAGCTATGTGAAAAGTAAAGATTTTCATTTGAACATTTTGACAAAGTATTCTGAGAGATGGGAAAGAGATGGTTGGTCCTTCTTTAGCGAAGGCTGGATTTATGCTTACAGAAAAAGCCAGTGGGAAATCCCGTTAGGTCTTCCAGCTTTGTCTGTCCTGTAAAATGGCAATTTTCAGCGTAAAAAAGATCATCAGGATTTCAGAAAAAGAAAAAAAACGGTGGTGCTTTAAATAATTCCGTTAAATTTTTTTTTTTCTGCTAATCATGCTGTGTTATGCATTGCTTTGTGGAGGGCTGGTTATGTAGCACTGAGAAACACAGGGAAGTTTACCCCAATGTAAATGATAATGCCATATTTAAAATGACAACTAACTGGTTATACAAGACACTTTTATCTGTGTTGTTTAAGTGTATGACAGGTGTCTCTCCTTCCACATTTCCACAACAGAAAAAAAAAAGTTCCAAAGAGAAAATGGGAATTAATCATAATTGCTGCTGAAATAAGAAGATAATGACCAACAGCCCTCTTCATTGTTAAGAACATTAACATTTTCCATGGGCAAAATATGTACTTTCAGTAGTGTGGCTAACAAACAGAAAATCAATATGGAGAAAGTTCAAATTCTGCTGCCTGCGTACTAAATGTTTGCTGACCGAAATAAGAACTTGCTAGGCAGGTCTGCTATCTACTGATTTTTGCAATGCTTCTCAGTTTGAACCTGGGGTAGAAGTAGCCCAGCTGGAATTGATATTTACAATGCCCTCCCACTGTGTAGTTTTGCAAACAAGAGAAAATGAGTTTTTTGAAAAGTATGGGAAATAGCTTATAAAAAGAGTGCTTCTTTCTCTGAAGAAGTGGCCTCTGAATTATTTTCAGAGCTGATTGCTACAAAAAATTCAGTTCATCACAGACATCAGCAGGGAGAAAAAGCATGACCATGGCTGTTGTTACCAAAAAGTTTTGAAGCCCCTTCTGAAAGAGTTTCACCCACAGAATCAAATTTGCTAGACAGTTTTTAGACCAGACATATTCCAGTTCTTTAACTGTAATTTTTAGTACTGTCATTATAGATGGATGTTTTTGCTCCTGCCAAAGGCCACTGAATTAAGTTAAAAAATATATAGGTTGTTATTTTTCAGAATCAGACTTCAAATAACATTACAATAACTCAAAGAACCCACTGAGTGCAGCTTTAATTTTATAATATTCTGGTTAATAATGTCCATTAAAATATCCATTAAAAGACCATCATACTAATCTAACTGGAACATATAATAGTTGCCACTGTAAATCTTCCATTAAATTAATGTTAGAAACTTAATGTCTTAAATAGATGTTGTTATTAGCAATATCTTAAACGGATGCTTTTATGAAAAAGACTAATGTGGTATTAATTAAAAGCAAGCAAGGACTTCACGGGTGAAAAAAATATTCGTTACTTAACAGACATCAAAATATTAGCTGTAACAAAATAGTTTTGGTTCTCTGCCTTCTATGTTCCACCATTATTTTTCCTTTTAGTATAAAGATTTCAACAGCACTATGTAATCACATAAAACTTCAAATGGATATAAAATATATTCTACAAGGATAGATATGTCCTAAGTTTCTCTCACATATATATATATAATTTTTAATACAAAGTTCAAGAGAACCATAAAGATCTTTATGTCCTAGCTGTATTTCATGCTAATTTCTATGCAGTTATTGACATATATATATGATTTTCAACATTTTTTTCATTCACTCTAATTAACAATAGTTTATAAATTCAAAAAGCTAATTAAGAGCAAGAAAAGAAATTGCAATATTTGTATTATGATATTTCACAGCTATGAGACAGAAACATATTGTAGAACTCATCACATATGCTGATGAAGTAAGTGGAAAAACAATATAAAAGCCAAAAGACATCTTATTACAAATGCCACATTATTACATATCTTACAGATAATATTCTGAACAATACAGTTTTTCCATACCTTGAAATAGAAGGTAAAGTACCCTCTTAACCAGAGCAAGAATACAAGATAACTTCATTTTTTAACTTGAAAGGTGTTGCTTTTCTCTGTCATCTTAGAACTGTAAAAAACATTGCAGAAATAAATACATGGGAAAGAAAATATCATGAAGATGATGCTCATAGTTACATCTCCGATAGTGAACAAGATTTACATCACTTTGTAGACTCATATTTCCTGACATTTGTCCTAGCATATTATGATCAAAGAACTAAAGCACTCACTGGAAAACACCACAGGAAGGATTAAATTAAATTATTATGCAAACTTCCAAAGGAAGACAGCTTCCACTTCGCATTTTGGATGCTAGAAACCTTTTAGAGTTTACTTAGATACTGTTCCTTTTTCAATATAGCAGGCTCCTGCTCAGGGATTCCCTGATGCTTTTAGCTCATTTTATCAGGTATGCATTGCCCCACAGTTAATGTTCCTTCGAAGCAAGCTGACTGCCAAACTAGCAGCTGATACTTGCAACCCATTCACCAATGCTAGCCAGGAAGATACCATGACTGAGCTGCAAAGAAGGATAATGTCACACACAGTCCATTGAAGTAATGCTAGGTTGAGAGGTGATTAAAAATCTCAGGGACAGTCCTAAGATTAAACAATACACTGTGTGCTAAATCCACATAATTCTAATGAAGAATTACTCCAAGAAAGTAGGAGAGATTTGTACTTAAAAGTAAAAAAATAACTCCCTTGTTCTAATCTCAGTTGTTTTATATATTTCAGGTGGGGAATTCAATTCGGTGAATGCTAAGTGAACTGAAAACTGAAAGGATTTTTAAAACAGATTGGACAGATTTATAGCATACGTAAAACAAAAATAATCATCTTATTCATGTACTAACCTGATTATCTTCTGCTACAACACTACACGACATGCATGGTTGTATGGGAGTGGAAGGAGGGCTGCAAAGGTAGATGGATCAGATTTAGCCCAACACTGTCTGGGACTTTTCCTAATGCAAAGAGCAGAAAGAGAGCAAGGCAGATGTCATATTAATAGACCTTTCCTTCAAGAGGCAGATTATCTGATGTTTGATGAGTTTATTTTATTTTTAATTTTGTATTTTCATTTCCATTTTATTCTGTAGAATTTGTTACAATTCAATTGCAAAAAATTAATGCTGAATATATGCAATACTATTTGGCAGCTGTTCACCACCAATTTCTCTAAAGAAATCTTTGTTTCTCAGCTTTCAGGCTCTCCCTTATCTTAACTCTCCTCACAGGAAACCTTTTAAACTCATGCCCATCTCCTACAACCTCAGTTATCTAAATCCTTACATCTAGAAGTACCCTCTTCCTATATTCTGCCCTGTGGTGAGGCCACATCTGGATCGCTGTGACAAGTTCTGAACACCTCAATTCAAGGAAGACAAGGAAATTCTAGAGAGCGCAGCAGAGAGCCACAAAGATTACAAGGGACATGGAGCATCTCCCTTATGAGGAAAAGCTGAGAGACCTAGGACTGTTCTGCTTGCAGAAGAGAAGGCTGAGGGTGGATCTTATCAATGCTTTAGTCATTTTTAGTGAGGAAAAAAACATTCTTTTTTTGTCTGGACAAAATTGGATAAACTTTGACAAACGAAAAGAATTGTTCAGTTTTAATGATCAGGCTTAGTACTCCAGGACTTGAATGTGGCAACAGGTTTACATTTGTTTCCTAGTCCATTGATGCAAAACTGTCAGCGATTTATATACCATACAACATAGAGGCTATAAAACTTGCAGATTATGGTTCTTCTGTCTGACTGCACAGAGAAGGACATTTCAGAACAAGCCAAAAGCATATTCAGAATGCTTTAAAGACTAGCTAGTAAATACATATCACTTTAAGAGGTCAAAAATTTCAGGTAGAAGAGAGCATTTGAAAACAATATTAAAATAATATAAGGTTGAAAAAGCTAAAAGAGAACAAATATACTGGGGGTTCCATATAGCAGGAAAAAAAGATGATAAGAACTTCACCATAACATTTTCGGTAGAACAAAGAATTTGTTATTTTTTAGAACAAGACTATGAAACAAACTAAAAGGGCAGAGCAAGTGGGTAATGCAAAGAAAATAGGCATAGATGCGTTTCACAGTTTCCACCAATTTTCAGAGAGCTACCATACAAGCTGGTGTACAGCAGTGTGTATTTTTAACAAATCTTTTCAGTAAGAAGTGCAACTACATGACTGAAGAGTAGCTGATACACACAGTAGAGAATAAACACGATTCAGACAAGAACAAGCTTGCCATTTTGTCTGCATACTATAAGACAAAATTGATTAAATGTAACAAAAAATAAGTGGAAGCAAATCGTGCAAGAGTAGTCTGATAATGAATTTTTTAGACAAAGTCAACACAGTAGATCTTAACTCTTTTAGTATGTGAAGCACTGGATACTGAGTCAATTGAAAACTGTTGGCAAAGCCGGAGAGACAAAAAGCTGAATAAAATGACCTATCTGCAGGAGATAGAAATGAATAACAATGACAGAACAGTGGTAGGCTTGTGGAAGGTTATTAGTGGTATTTCTGAGGGCCTGATTTTGTCTGATAATTTCACTATTTTGTCTAATAATTTCACTGGTGTGGCACCAGCAATTGGTTAAAATTATCTGGTGATAAAAGGGCAAAACACAGAAGGAATAGAGTAACAAAGATCTAGAACAGCCTTCCGAGGAAGATGGAGCTCAATGCATCCTTGAAGATTAGATAAAATAATTGCTAGAAAGGCAATGATTCGGATCTATTGACAAAGAAGTACTTCTCAAATATCTTTGCATTAGCCAGGATGATTTAGAACCAGAAACTCATCTTCAATCTTTTATTTTAATTTGCATTTCACAAACCACATGCTAAACTGGCATGGGTATCCCTTCCCGTTTGGATGCATAAGTAGTTTACATGTTCTTTGAACAGTCTGCCCACAGTGTACAGATGCTCTGGAGTCAGAAAGATAGTGCTTATAAATCTGACTGGATTCACTTGCCAGTTTTACAATGCCAAAGAAGTCTGTAACATATGCACTGGGACACAACATTCATATCAGATCAGACAGTACAGGAATAAAGACTGGTTAGATATTTTGGCAAGGCAATAAGGACATTGATGGAACATATGCCAACAATACATAATCTTTAGCATTTACCATGGAATTCTCAGGCTTGATTTAAATTTACTCCCTCTTCTTCATTATAAAGTACCAAATTTTGCATCCTAAAGATAGTTTACTAATAGTTTACTTCCACTTATAGTCACTTACATGCTAACTTTCTCAGCTGGGAAGGTGAGACATGAGCTCAGCTCATCAAGGAAGCAAGAAAGAATCTTCTGTGCTTCACCAGGATCTTCTACAGGGTGCTTCTTATCATGAAGAGCAGCACAAGGAAATGGTGGAGGCCATGCTCTTTCAAAATATAGCAACTAGCACAAAAGAGTGAAATCTGATAGTAGCACTTTCTGCAAACAATAAAGTTAGTGCAGGTTGATCCCTTCTGTTTGTGTTTGGTTGGTTGGCAGCTGGTTCTGTTGGTTTTTTTTTTGTTTTTTGTTTTTTGTTTTTTTGCTTTGTTTTTTTTTTTTATTATTCCAGGTTGAGCCTGAGTAGAATTATATATTAAGCCCCTTTCTTTAAGAGCAAATGTGTTTTTGAGTTGGTTGCACTTCAGAAAACCATCACACAACTGTTCAGCTGGAGGTATGCATGACTGCTTTCTTTGCTAGCTCTTCAGTGGAAATGTGGCCTAAAAGTATACCTTTTCTGCAGAATTAATGTCAGTGATAGGAATGAACTTCTTAAGGACTAAATGGTTTAAGCAATACTTGTGGGCAGATATTTAACAGCCGTGATCCTTCTCCCAGGCTTTAAGTTCACAATGAAGTCTTCAGAAGCTGAGATGGAAGGTCTGCCTTACTGCTGCCTCTGGCACAGATTCTTTTACTGCAGCTTTTAAACTGCTTCACTCTGCTCCTTTCTCCCTTGATTATATATTCATACATAAAAGTAAGTGTGGAATAAGTGACTGCCTTATAAATGCCATGTCCCAGAATGTAGAGCTGCTTTCTGTGGAGAACATTTATTCACTGAGGGCCTGCAAGGCCACTGTGTGAGCTGTAATATAATCTGACTGTGGCTGCATGTAACTGAGGGCAGCCATTCCACCAAGTCTTGCAGCTGCTGACCTCAGTAACATTGTGTTTACAGCAAGTCATAGAAAGGCACCAGACACAAGAACAGGTGGCTATGAGTTGTGTGAACAGCCTAGGGTTTTAAACAGTTCTGATTTATTCAGTGTGACAGTCCCTGTATAATAAGGTTGGACTTGGAGATTACAAAAAATATGAAGTTTCCACTTTTTTACTTGTGTGAATATGATAAGGAAAATAGGTTATAGCTTTCTGTGTAAGTGATTGACATGCACTCCATCGTCACTTTAAGGTTCTCAACAGCACTGCTTCTGCACACATCCTGTTTCCCCTATTATTCTGTGGTCTCTCAGCCAACAGAGCTCAGGTGGAGATTCCCATCTCCTGAATGTCTGCTGGTCTTTACAGTTTGCTACTTTCTACCATGGTGGTCATATTCCTAATAAATAAGCACTACTGATATGAATTGTTAAGCTGTCTGTCTTATTCTGTCATACATCTTTTCTTTTTATATGGATTTTGACAAATTTAGATCCAGCCCTCCAGTCAAAACAGTGATTGCAGTGGAACCATTGAAGAGCAACACAGTTCCACCAGAAGAAACAAATGTCTTTACCTGAAGAGGTCACTTTAACAAGAATCTTTCAAGTTTATCTTTCCCATGCAACTGAAGAAGGCCGAACATAAAAAAAAAAAAAAAGCCTAGTTCTATTTATTACTTTCATATTAGAAATTGGAAGGTAAAAAAACAAATTGTATATATATATAAAACTTTGACAACTCAGCAAAAGCAAGTCCCTGCTAAACTGTCCTCCACTAGAGGTTTTTTCAGAGCAGCTCAGCTGCACTGACTTGTATAGAGCCATACTGGCACAGAGTACACCAGGCTCTTTGGCTCTAAAATGGTTCTATAAAAGCCTCTAAGTGCAGTTCTCAGTCCTTTAACGAAGATGTCTGAACTTTGCTTTCAGCAGTAAGGAAATGCTTGGTAGAACAAAAATTCTTTCAAGTTCTTCACATTTCACTGTACATTAATTCTTATTCTTACCTTCTCACCTCTGAGGCCACATATGAACCTTGACATTTCCTGGGCCTTTCAATATGGGCCACTGCCATGGTTTCTCTGCATTTCCTCACCTTCATTCCCCATCTGGTTTATTCTCCCTGTCTCACAGCAGAAGATTCCTAAAATATGTCAATTTAGGGTTTGTATTTCCCACAGTTATGGCAGCAGATTGTTTTCTATACTTGCCTTTTGACAACCCTTCAGTCAATGATGACATGGAAAAATTATTTTTTACTTGCTTGATGAGCAGCTGAGTTTACATCTCACCTCAAAGGGTCAGCCAAAACTCACTGTACAGACAGTCTGAAACCATGCAGAAGCAGCTTCAATGGTATGCACATTGGCCTCTTCCCAGATTAATTACTGAATGCCCTTGGGAGTGCCTGTAATTATTAGTAGCTAAAACATTTAAATATAATGATGATCAATAAGGTGATGCAAGGATTCTACAAAGTGAGCAAACTCATACTGGAGCATCTCCATTGTCTGTAGAAACACAACTATTTAGTGAGTGTTAGCTGATTTCTGTCATTAGTCAACATGATTTTATGATAAAGAAAATAAAATCTGAAGGTAACTCAGTGATTTTCCATGTGATATATATTTTTCATTTTATTCAAAGCTCTTGTTGCTTAGCCTCTTTCATCCTATCTATTTTTTATTCACTAACAACACTCTGTCACCACCTTTTAGGATCATGCAAGCTCTAGCAGTACTGTAAGCACCCTTATTCAGCAAAACACATATGTTGCAAAATTTCACAAGCCCCTGCAGCAAGAATAGTTATAGAATGATCTGGAAAAAAAAAATCTCATTTTTCTTGAAATTCTGTCTAGCAATACAGTAGTCTTGTTACTGGGGCTACAATAATAATATAGAAAATGTTTTGCCTCTTATATGTTTTTCATCTTGGTAAAGTATCGCTAAGAACTCTCTGTGCCTGATAAAGTAAGGGAATCACATTTATATTTGATATAAGAAAGGTATATGAAAGCAGGTAGAAAAAAATGATGCAACTTAAGAGTTAAGCAATCAGAACCTCTCAGAAGATAAATTTTTTATTTAAAAAAGCCATGCACGTATCTAGTCAAGAGGCAGGGATGCAAAATGAGAGGAATTTGAGCTGCACCATTTGCTCCAGCAGGATTCTGTTCACCTACCTTCTTCATCCATCTTCCTTTTCCACTTAACTTGGCTGAGTGGGAGTATAGGCAATAAAAGGCAGTGAGGAAAAGTATTTTTGTTCCATAAAAAATCAGTATCACTCTTTTAAACATCAGGATGCTGCAGTTTTCTGGGCTCATTCTGCACGTTGAACTGAGTTGGAGTGCATATTTTCTTCCTCCATTTGCTTATTTTAAGCTCTAGCTAATTACAACTCTTTAATAGTCTTACTAAGATCACCCTGTGGAAACATTAGAAAAATAGTCTTTTGCTTGAAAGTGTGACTACAAGGTGCTCTTAAGGTGAATGGGGAGACTTCAGTGCTGTGTGTGTACCCATAGGGCACATGCAAGCATGTTTATCATAGAATCATAGAATCACAGAATTGTTTATGTATACAAATGTATAAAAATGCAAGGAAAACAACAAAGGATACTTTTCCTGGCCTTATGGTGAAGAATTTAAGGATGAAAAGGTATGAGTAAAGTGTGAATAAAAAGGCTGCTGGAAGCATGAGGCAGCTTTATTCCAGCATATTGATCCCTATCCCTTTATGGAAGAAAATTTCTGGCTTGTTTACAGTACTTCCAAATTTCAATTAACTCCCTTTGTAACCGCTCTGTTCAGTTACTTTCTCTAAGGTACAGGTTATCTTTTTGCTAAGGATTTATACAGTGCTTAGCAAAATGCATCACTGATGCTCATTATTTCTATAAGCTAACAATGAATAACCTATGGAATAAAATCTTTTAACTGTTGTAAATACACTAGGTAGCATTCATCATTGACATAGTGTTTACCAAAACCGTTGTGGAAGGACGCTCTTTCTTTTCTTTCCTTCAGATTTTCTCAAATCAGAGATTCTTGAACTACTTACTAAATTCCAACCTGCAGTTCATGAGTCACTTAGATGCTGGCCTGATTAAATAATAACAAGACCATTTCCATAGAAATTGACTCATTGTTACGCTACCTTCAATATTTTTAAATGGGAGTTACAGGAAAAAAAAAGCCCACACTCTAAAAATATCATAGGATAGAGGTTTGAATTTTGTAGCAAGCAATTCTCTTGTAGCTAAATTATCTCAGTATAGGAGACTCTTTGTTCTGAATTGGAATTCTGAGTTCTCATTTTTTTGCCCAGGCTAAACATTGTTTGTGCAACTGAGCACTGATCATCAGAATGTATTGCTTCTGTTACATCCTAACAGCCTGCATTTTACTGTGTACAGCTTATGGATGCATCTTAGACTAAGACAGAATGCACAATAATTGAAAAAAGCTAAAAAATACATACAGCTGAAATAAAATATTTTGGTGTTCGTAGACTAAGGCATTTTATTTTCAGTTGTTTTGCTGACCCAAATATTTGACTTCTGCAGTTCTATACTGCATTACCCAGGAAACCACACTACCACTAATAGATGGTGTTTGATGATCCTTTTCTTCTTTTAGACTAGATTTCCTGGTAGCTGTGTATATTTATCATTTACTCAGAGTTAAGAGGCACCTTAACTTATTGAACAACTTAGGTAAAAGTATGACTGCAGTGTATTATTTTATCTGAGTAAATATTTTTGGAAGCCTCAGGTAAGTGGCAAGAGAATAATGAAGCATTTTATTTTAAGAGATCTTCTAGGAGAAATAATATTAGCATATTATGCAGCTGTGTATTTCCACTGTCAAAAACTTTTTTTGTTGTTGTTGTTAGAAATTGTAATTTTCAGTTTTGCTGCAATTCAATACATCTTTTTTTTTCTACCTCTGTTCTTAAAATATGTTCAGCTTCAACTAAAATTAATTGCAGCTTATTACATGTTTGTAAGTGATTCCATATTTACCAACTTCAGTTCAAATCTGTTTCCACAAGGAGTGTTTTCTGACCAGAATCTATGAAATAGAAATTAATAGAACGAAGTCAACAAGCTTTAGAAGCTGAAGATAAGGCTTGAAGATTGCACATTATACAATTAAGAACCATGTATACAAGTGCTGTTGAATATCTCAGCGTGCAATACTTTTCCCAAGTTTTAACCCTTCAGTAACTCAAGGAATCACAGAATTATAAAATAGTTGGGGATGGAAAAGACTTCAGAAGGTTGCCTTCTCTAAGATCAACTTTAAAATAAAATTTCTGGACCTCATCTCAGCTGAGTTTGAACATCTCTGAGGATGTAGACTCTAAAAGATTCTCTCAGTGTTTGAGTCATCTCACTGTGAAGATTTTTTTCCTTCTATCTAAACACAGTTTCCCTTGCTGCAGTTTGCATTCTTTCCTTCTGCCCCTTTCATCTCCGAAAATATATTGCCTCTATTATCTATACCCTCTCACTAGGTAGTTATCTTATCTAAAGCCACACCGTAGCTTTCTCTTCTCCAGTCTGAATAGATCTTGCTCTCCTGGCCTCTCCTTGCACATCATGTGCTCCAGACCCCTCTGACCATCTTGGTGGTCCTCCAGGGACTGATCTGCTTTGTCTTAGTGTTTCATTAGCTATAAGATGTTCTAAGTTTATTGCTTTGTCATTAAATTCATAAATGTCAATGACAGTAGAAGACTATATAATAGAAAGCAGATTGTGGAAACATGCAAATAACACTGGTTCAATGGAATTGCCCTCTTTTCTGGCTTTTGTCTCACTTGGAGAGTATGATGTAATTCTCAAATTCTATTGGTAGAAAGTGGAGAGGAAGCATTCTCCTCAAGATTCTTATGTTTTCAAGGCTGCTATCTGCCTCATGAGACCATTTGCTTTACAAGGAAAAGTGACCAGGAAGCTTTTTAATTTTGAATGTAATTTAACGAAAATATTTGTTACCTTAACTGTGTTTCGCATCCTCTATAGCATGTTTGTTATATAACTGGTATATGAGCATCAGCTGTGGGTATTGTTTCATTAATTTGTGATATTAGATTCCTTCAACACTAATCAGCTTGATTATCAAAATTAAATTTTATCACATTTTTAGCATTAGTTGTACAACTTTCTCCTTCACTAAGAATCATCAGGTAGACAGTTGTTTCAGTCGGCATGTCTGTTCGATGTCAAGTGAAGTAATCTCTTATACAGTTTATGAGAGAAGCTAGTTCCTTTAACGATAAATGCTGCAATAATATAGAAATAGTGAAATGTAAAGATACTGCAGGTTTAGCAGTCCCATTGGGGTATGAATATTCATAATTGCCTTAATCACTGTCAGTTCTTATCCTTTCTCGCTATATTCTTCTGTTTTCAAGTTGTTCATCTTCTCAATTCAGAGAAAACAGACTTCTCTTCCCTGTTGCACTGAGTGTTTCACCTTAAACACTCCTCTAAACAACACGATCTCAACAAGCAGTATAATAAAGCAAAGCCTCATAAGAGATAAAGTACTGCTATTTTTATAGAATGTAAACTGGATTAAAATTCAGAGTCCTGGTATGATCCCTACTTACAAAATTTCAGGGTCTGACAGAAGAAAATAGCTTATTAATGTATTTCAAAGCTCTCACTTGCACATAGTACACAGCCAATAAAAAACAGTAATTCCCATGTGAATCATAAAGAAGAAGCAAACTCTTGCAAATGAAGCTACAGCAATGCTTAGTGTTTCAGGTTTTAAATTTAGCTCAATCTTAGGTCAATACAAAAGAATAATCACTTTTAATCTTTTGTGGTTAGGTTTCACTAAATTTATAGGTTTCCACAGGATTAATTTTACATTGGGAAGAAAGTTTAATCAGCAATTACATTCCTTAATGTTGCTTTGCAAAGGTTTGTCTGACTGATTGTTCAGTGAATTTTAAGCTTGCCTTTGTTCCATGGAGAAATGAACCAAAATAAGAGGTGGTAATCTCCTCTCTGATACTGAATCCAAAACTCTGGCTGCCACCTGGAGCTTGGTGGAATAATGTATTATGCCTCTTGTGAATGTTGTCTGTTTGAGAGAGTCTTCAGGGGTGGAAATCAGACTAGTTGGGGCTAAAGGAGCTGTCTTGCTATTGAAAAGAAAGGCACAGCTGTAGTTTCATCTCATTTATAATCTGTCTAGCATATGCAGCCTCATTTATTTTTAGCCTTTAATAGCAGTAAAGTAACTAATTTTGAAAAAAAAATAGAACCACAACAAATTATTGATCTCAAAATGTCTGGCTGCTGATCATAAGCTTCTCTAACCAGAACACTCACACATATTTTAGTGAGAAAACTAATAGCAATCAAAAATATCTTGAGGAAGCGAATCAGGATACACTTTAACAAATAAGGTTGCATTCAAACTATTTTATTGTTCCAGCAAGACTACTGAAGTGGGAACCCTGTAAATGAACTTTGAGGATTATCGTCTCTGTTCTCACTTTGATATGGTTCACAGCATTTTCAAATTGGGATATTAGAAGGGAGACATTTTTCTATGTATTTATTTATTTATTTAAGGAACTGACTAAAGCTGGGACAGAGCACTTTATCTGCAGCCATAATTTTGGTTACGGTAGAATCCATGGGGAAATTCATGCAGAAAGACTGGTTGTTTACACCACAAACTAAATTTTATTTATTTATTCATTTATTTATTTATTTTAATCAACACTGCTTTAGTGTGAATCAAACCTGTTGTACTACAACTGTTGTCTGATCTCTATGTTAGAAAATATAAGCCTCAGCATGGGGGTTGAGGAGTTTACAAAAATCAGTCTTTCCTCGCTGACTTTTGGCGTTATTATATTTTTGCATTTAATGATTTCCAGTTTCATTTCTGTTTCTTTTCAGAGTTCAAATAAATGGATATCAAACAGGGCAATTTGTCTGCCTTATTGCTTTGAAGGCTGGAGCTTCCTTTCCTGCCCCTCAGATGTGTCTCTTTGGTCACATGATGTGCTTTGTTATTAAAAGCAACAGTGGCTATCTGTATTTCTTTAACAACTAATGCTCTTTCATTGGATGTGGACAGTACAGAGGAAAATCTGTCGTGGTATATTATCTTGAAGATACGTTCTCAATGTCCAGCCATATTTGGGAAAGAACCTACATGCTTTGGGAAATGTCTTTGGGGCTGCGAAGGAACATCCTCCACTGACAGTTATGGAGTTGCCAAAGTTAGCTGGTCTTCATGTAGCAGTAGCACAAAATTAAATATTTTTGTACCCTTCCATGCTAGAACTAGAATAGGAGTCTGGGAAGAAGAGTAATCTGCAGAGCACTTGAATCATGTAGGTTCCAGTAAACAACAAGGAAAACTAAATTACTTGTTTTGAGAGACATTTGAATTCCAAGAAGAAAAAAGCCTCTCACTTCAAAGGGCAAAATTAGTGAGTATGCTTGTAATTATTTTTAAAATTGACAAAAATAATGGGGAAACTATATGTCATTTTTTCTTGAGTATTTGAGTATTGCTATATGTTTAAACTGAAAGGGACTGATTTACTGGTGTAGAGTCATTTGTTGTGCATGCTGTCAAACTGTGAGGATGTTCTGTTATTGCCAGCATCCTAAAGCAATACAGCCTATGACTAACAAGAATAAATCAGACCAATTTTCTTCTATCAGTCCATTTTCTTTAGGCTGAAGTTTGAAGGAGGCAATAGGGCTTGTCTGCTTCTATCCTGCTGTTTGAAGGAGGCAATAGGGCTTGTCTGCTTCTCTCAATAACAAAGCAGTATTATTGCAGGAAGGGTCATTTACTCTAGTGTATCTTTATTGGGCACCGCAGTGTCCCACTTTTACACCATGGAGATATGATGCTGTTAGTAACCTATTAGGAATGGCAAGAATGGTTAAATGATATCAAATGGTTTGGGAAACATAAGGGAAGATGGAAATGCTAAGACCAAGGAAAATGTCAGAGAAAGGATACAACAGAATGATGAACAATTTCCTCAGAGTAACAAAACATGTGTTTTATTCAACTTAGTGTGTTGAATGTTGAGTGTGTTGAACTTAGTAGGGTGCTCCTCAGTGAAGCTTGTAAAAATCTGTACCTAGTACCCAGGAGAAGTCCCAGGAGAAGAAATGCCATGGGGAGACTACTGAAAATGAGCAGTCACTGCTGGCTGAAAGCATCAGAGACAGCATAGAGGCAGGGGGTTAAGAGAGGTGAAAGCTATGTGGATGAACGTGATCAAAGCATCAGGAATCCTGAGGGGACCAAAATACTTAGTTCAATTTTTTAAAATGA
The DNA here is from genome assembly GCF_038088225.1 of Cyrtonyx montezumae. Taxonomy (NCBI): domain Eukaryota; kingdom Metazoa; phylum Chordata; class Aves; order Galliformes; family Odontophoridae; genus Cyrtonyx; species Cyrtonyx montezumae. The sequence goes on from NW_027072034.1 coordinate 123,139,445, forward strand.
ATTTATTATTGTTATTATTATTATATTTGCTGTTGTTGTTGCTGTTAGTATTATTATTTAATGTAAAACGAAGGAGGAAAGAAACGACTAAGAATGCATCCTCCCTGCTACTTGTCCCCATACTATTGCTCCTGTGCTCAGTCTCTGGGGCTGGCTGTCCTTGGGCAGAGCAGTTGACAGTGTAGCTAATCTGCCTAAAGGTGCCTTGTGGCTTAAATAGCCTGTCCTGAAATCATTATTAACCCTGAGAAGCATGTGGTATAGTAGAATCAGTAATGAGAGAAACAAAGCTATATAAATACTCTTATTGCTGTAGTTAATTAGAAAACAAAACAAACAACATTCATTCATCTGACAAAAGGAATCCAAGTCTTCAGTAATTTTTTTTATTAAACACCGAGTACCTTTTCAGACAGTATATTCTTTTTGACAACTGAAAGTTATGTGCTTTAGTGAATTATTTCCATAATGTGGTCTTGGGAGATATTTACTTTATGTATAAAGCACCTGTGAACTGTACCTCTTGAAACAATTAGGGTGTTTAGTCATACAATTACCACACATAAGTAACAAGACGCTGACAAGACTAATGAAGAAGGTTTTATCAAATCGACTTTTTTGTTGCTTGAAAGGCAGGAAATTATAGCAAGGGCCACAAAGAAGAAAATTATATGTTGTCACCATTTATTTTACTCAGAAGTTGTGTTTTTCCATGCTTAGTGTAGCAGCAAATCCGAAGAAAAGAGCAACATATAAACACTGCATAATTACAGATAAAGGTACATTCTGATCTTCAAGAAAAAGTCTGAAATATTGAACCTTCATGACCTCTTGCTTCCTTGTGAGTGTCTTTGTGATTTTGTCTAGATCAGACACAGAACATGCTTGCACTTACTCAGGGCATGGGATACGAAACAGCATTTCTGTATGGCAGAGGGGAAGCATCCATGCATGCACCATGAATCGACCAAAGAGCACTGTGAATGGTGAAGTGAACTTCAGAAATTACGCAGTTGTCTCTACAACTCTCTCTCTGGAAAGTTAGTCAGAATAGAACAAAGTGACTGCACCTTCAGGTTAGACATTATAAGTGCCTGTCATACGCTTACAAAAATAGTTGCATGTTGAAGACATATGCTTACTATGCCTCTTCATGTAGAACCAAGTAGGCCTTTTCTAAACTCATAAATTATATTGTTTAACTGAAATCTGTTTTAAAAACAATTTTATTAACTCAGTGCCTCTGATTTCACTGACATAAATTGAACAGGAATAAAACAGGTTTAAATTGATTAAAGAGAATGTATATAAAGACTGGATAGAATTCCTTTTTCTGTAGCCTGGGAAAATGCAGAGATAGTCTGGGTTTATTCAAGAGAAACTTATGGGTAGCTTTGTTTTTTCATGGAAAAGGAGAATAACTAGAACTACTGGGACAGTTTGCTCTGTCTTGCTCCTGTTTGCATCATGTCCCACTGAAGGTCATTTGTTCTCATCAGCATTAAATTCAGAAACAATTCTTTTAAAATTTCCATTTCAGTGCATTGTGAATCATTTTCACTTACCAAGTAATACAGCTTAGGATTGCAAGTAATTGCTGCCAAAAGGGGGTGATACCCTATCAAGTTTATCTCATTTAGAATCCCTTAAATCCTTCAGAAGAAGTACACTGAAATCTTGAAGAGATGCTCTGTTCATTGTCATGTTCAGAGCCTGGTACTGCAGCTAGCATGAGAATGCCAAAGATGACCTTTTGCAGCTCTGATGTCATACAGCGTAAGAGGAAATACTTCACTCCTCTTTTTCCTCGGTGTACTGACTCAAGCGTTCACTGTGCATCAAAACTACCAACAATCTCATAAGAACAAATCTCTTTATAATATAATAATATAATATAATATAATAATAATATAATATAATATAATATAATATAATATAATATAATATAATAATATAATCTCTACAAGATGCAGCCACAACTGTGGGTAATTTTAGACATTTCTGTTCTGCAGTCAACAAACTTGTACTGTGATTACATAGATGAATTTATCTTACAAAACAAACAAACAAACAAACAAACACCTTTCTCCTTCAAAGTATCTCTCATGCTTATACCCTTATCTCGTTTATCATCAGGAAAATTCTATGCAGTGTTCATTTATGGCTGATGACTGTTTTGTGAATGTGGTCAACAAATTGTCCCTGAAAAGTGTAGCTGCTGATGCCTGTAGGATATTTCAGTCCTGAAGGTATCAAGTGCCTACAGTCCTTTCAGGACTACAAATTTCTTTCTCTTACCATATAATTGTAGAATGATTTAAGTTGGAAAAAACCTTTAAGATCCTAAAAAACCCAACAACTCAGCTATCACTAGAAGTCATTGCTAAGCCATGTCCCCAAGCTATACGTCCATCTCTTGAAAACCTCCAGGGCTGGGGACACCACCACTGCCCTTGGCAACCCGTTCCAATGCCTAACCAACCCTGTACAGTGAATAAATTCTCCCTGATATCCATCTAAAACTCCCATGGAGCAACTCGAGACCATTTCCTCATGTCCTTTCACTTGTCACCTGAGAAAAGAGAATGACACTGTCATCATTGCAACCTTGAGTGTAGTGAGGGGCCCAAATCAGAACACAGTTCTCGATGTGTAGTCTCACCAGGGTAGAGTACAGAAGGCAATCACTTCCTGCTTCCCTAGTCCTGTTGGCCACACTATTTTTGATACAAGCCCAACAATTACCTTTGGCCCTCTTGGCCATCCTCTCTTTTCTCTATGAAAAAAGAGAAGTAAAATTAGGAAAATATCTTCCCCGTAATATTTTGTTCTGTTAATGACACACAGGAAAGAACTGGAAAGACTGAGTTCATATTTAGCCTTGTGACCATTGTCATTCAAGTTCAAGAGCTCTAAAACCTTCAGTATAGCACCTTCTTGCTCTTATTAGTAGTAACAATTTCTGTACTGAATTTAGCAAGAGAAAAACAGGCCTTCAAGTGGAATAGCTCATCTAGATGAATGTTCTGTTTTTTAAGGTCAGCAGCAATGAAATAAAAAGTATACCTGCCTTCGTTGTTATCATGTAAATACCCTTTTTTTTAACAGCAACCTCAGTGATAACAATGTAATGGATACCAAATCACTAGTAACATATATTACTTTGAGGTCTTCTTCTTATACCTAAGAGTGTTTCATTGCTGATGTGAGAGCTTAATTTGTATATACCACAACATTATTGTCACATGCTATTTTGCTTTCCATTATTAAAATAAATTAGTGATGGTTCTTGAAATTTGCAAGAAATCGTCATTTCCTGTGGTCAAAACTTATTAAGCTATCTTCTTGGGAAAAAACAATATGGCCATATCAGCAAGACACATTTATTTTAAACTTCTGCTCTAAAAAACTGCAGTTAGCAAGGTCAAAAAGCTTTGGGTAAATTATGGGACAAAAATTCTTAGGATGATTTGCAACAGTGATTTGTTATGGAGCCAAAATTGTATTGTCAAGGAGGAAGCAGATATGTAGTGAATATGAGCAAAATGCAGTCCATCTACTTTACATGCTGTCAAGTGTTAAAGGCAGGAGCGATTCACAACTGTAAAAATGTCCATTTCTGAAGCTGTAGGAATTATTTCCTCTTGTTTCAACCTTTGAGAAGAAATAGCTTTGCGTATAGCTAGTGTGTGGAGATTTTTTTTCCCTCTCTAAAATGGGAAATGATTGCCCTGCGTTTAATTAAACTGCAATGAGGAACTGAGATACATAAGAATACATTTGTTGGAAAAGAATGAGTCTAAGCATTTAGAACTTTCCCACAGTGGATCTCCTCTGAGATTACCCCTGTTCTCATCCAAGCAGATACACAGATCTTTTTTTTTTTAATTTTTACAGGTGAACAGGATCTCCCGTGTAGCTCATTACCCTTGAAAAGCTGTTGCAGAATGCATCAGACGGAGTTGGAAAAAATACTTAGAAGCTGAAAGACAGCATGGACATACAGGTTTAGATAAAAACCACACCCTGAACTCCCACAAAAGAAAGCTGAGAAAGCTATAAGGAAGCTCCTTTCATCTGTACAACTTTGAGGAGATTTGTACTTGGACCTCACAGTGCACGTTGAACAGGCAACTAAGATGCCAACTCTAAACATGTTCCTTCCTTCCCTGTATTGTTAAATACATTTTTAAGGTATTGTTAAATAATATTACGGTATCACTAAATAATCTCGTAATTCTCCTGAAATACGGCATGCAGTACATTAAAGCAAATTCTCTCCAATTCCATCTTCATCGTTTCATCAAAGCTCAGAATAGAGCTTTCAGGGAAGCCAGAGCCCTGAGTTCTGACCCTGCTGGAGCAGAGTGGAGAGACTGAGCTGTGGTTGAATACATTCCATTTGAAAACCAATCTATATCTAATTAGTGAATCCTTGCAGAAGCCCTGGGAGGTATATATATATATCGCTGCCCTGTTTTACAGGAAACTGAGATGGAAGGGGATTAATTCTTCTGTGTTATAGAAAATGCCATTAACCAGTTAAATGAAGGCAAAGTAGGCAGTAAGGTGCTTTGATTGTGCCTTATAAAACACAACTTATGTCCCCCCTGATTACAATTTCATCTTACATGCTCATGGTACAGAGTCTTTGTATTTGCAGTTCTTTATAATTTTGTTAACTTTCTCAGCCTACTAACAGTAGGGGTGCTCTTCGTTCTATTACCAAAGGAGATTTTCAGACTTGCTGGTAAAAAGGCATCCACTCACTCCTTATTCCGGGGAAGTGCATAATACAAGATGAAAGGAAATAAATAGCATCTGAACACAGCACAACAGAACAAGTGAGGTACAAATATAAGTACACTGGTAATATTTACTGAGTAGAGGACGGAAGGGGCTTTTCTTGGCTCCTGGTAGAGCAGAAAACAAAATCAATACAATAAGTAGTGCGGAGGAAAACTGTTGTGCTCTGAATAATACTGAACTCATCAGTCTCTTGGTTGATTGTGATTTTGGCTGATAAACCTACTGAATGGTCATTTGAACATTATAAAATATATTTTCTTTAGCAACCAAAATAATATTATCTGTTGGTGTGCTTTTCTTGGGGCTATTTGGTGAATCTGGAATCAGATCTGGTAAGAACCAGGATACCATGCTGTTAAGATCACAGTGTTGCATATATCATCATAAGAGAATACCATGTGTTTCTTGTCACTGCTCAGACAAGAGCACCATATTTTTTGCACTGTCTGCATTCATTATTTAGTAAAAAGATTTTTTTTTCCTTTGAGTGGATTTTACTAAAATAAAACTAGAAGTCTCACAACTGATTTTGAACATCTTGACGGAACCTATTAGACAAATAAAGTGCACTTTGGGGTTTCCATATTGCCGAGTTGAAAGGAAGACATTTTCAAATTGGTACATGCTTGGGAATGCTAATGAGTAGTCTTGGATATATGACTAAAGAGAGGAGTTAGAATGCTAGTGAGTAGTCATCTTCCCCAGGCTGTCTGCCTAACAATAGATAAAAAGAAATTATTTCCATAAAAAAATCTTCCTCTGTACAGGATTTTCTTCTTCCTCTTCCCCCTTTTTTTAATATTTTGTTTGTTTGGTTTGTTTTGTTTGCTTATTTTTAATTTTCCTTTTTTTTTTTTAAACAACAACAACAACAAAAAAAACCCTGTTCTTTTCCCCCTTTCTTTTCCTTTAGACTAGTAATAGGGAAATAAATCCACATATTTCTACATATTCATATATACCTTTGACACCACTGAAGTTTCCTGAACAGATGAGAGCTCAGTAGTACTGTTAAATCCCTATGCTTTACCAGTGTTATGCTGGAGGTTCTTCCCGGCCTGAAGAATTGTATATTTACCTCCCCCAAAATGATGCAATCAACCTCTAAGACAAAGAACATCCTAAGATGTCAACTGGAAAAGCCTAAATGTTCACTTGTAATATGTCCCTTTTAGAACCTTTATAGGTGCATTACATACAGATAGAAATTTTATTGATGCATTTTTATAATCAATGTTTCAAAAAGAGAGTGTCCAAATATGATACTCTAAAGAGATAAATAGCTAGTTAAAATGAAGATGTAAGCATGGAAAAAATGATAGGGAAATTTAAAAATACTTATAAAACAGGAAAAAGAGAACTAATCAAGAGCATGGAGATTTTCCATTATCTTTGTTAAAGGAATTCTTATTGATCCAACATTGGTAAAAATATAAATGGATTAAAAAAAAAAACAACCACCTAAATACAAAAATGTTGAGTGAACAACCAAATTATAGTTTCTTGGTCCAGAGACCATCAAAAAGAAAAACCTGTAACATCCAAGGTTAAAAGTGATGTAAAATTCTTAAGTGGCCATAACTGTCCAAACAGGAAGGAATGATGGAATAGTTCAATTACACTGAGCATAAATTAAATACATTTGTCAATGAATTCTAATGACAAGATATAGTGACTTTTATGCAAGTGAAGTTGCCAGAAGTAACTTTTCATATATATTGGCTAGAAGTTTGAATAGTATCTATTATACTAAGAAATCTTTCAGAAGACAGCATCACCTTGTAGTTTTCCTACAATAGGCATTATGATGAGAACCATCAGTTCTTTTTTATATAACATCCATACTTCTCTTTCATAAAAGTTATTAAAAAAAATGATTATCTTAATACTTTTACTTGTACTGCTTCCAATCTTAATTTTTTTGTATAAAATATATATCTATTATATATTACGTAGTTGAATATGATTTTACAGACCATTAAAGATTTACACATCTGACATTGCCTTCCTGAAATCTATGTTTTAGTCGAAATAGAAATGGTCATGTTAAACAGTCTTTTGAAAATGACCATGGTAATGCATCTAACTTTATTGAAGTTGTCTTGTGAAGTTAAAATTATTTGCACTACTCTTTTCATGCCAGAAAACAAGTTCTTCTGTCATCATTCCATTACTTTTCAATGGAGATCTGACAAGCATAAACATTCTCCTTATCAAACTCCTGATTGAGAACTGAACTTCTGCACTGCCAGATAACTGCTTATCTTCAAGCAACATAACATTCTAAAAATGTATTTGGTTGCAGTTATTAAAAATTACATCTGTTGAAGCCTCAGCCCACAGAATACACCATATTTTATTGCAAGATTATGTCTTCCAGAAAGCTACTTTCTAGTCTGTGAACTGCTGTATCGTTCATTTGTGAGAGCGTTCAGGGAACTGCATGCACCACATACATATCCAGGACCTCTTACCTAACTACATTGCTTTTGTAACATGATTCTGCTGGTGACTGAAGAAAAGAGACAATAAGAATAAGGAATGCAAAGGTAGAAAGTGTTTCCCTTGAATTACTAACCATCATAGGAGTTCACTGGAATTATCTTTTAAAATCCAGTTATCATAGCCTCTGTGCCACAGTATTGTTAATGTTATTTTTATAATGTCAAATTCTCAGTTTCAAGGCATCAAATGTAATGCATTTGCATCAGCCATTAATGATAACTACAGCTAAAGCAAAGATACTTTAAGTTCTAAGTAATATGTATGAGGAATTATAGTTAGGATCAGTAGAAAGTTCAGATTTCACTCTCTTCAAAGGTCATAAAAGGAATAAATAAAATAAGACACAGCCCTGAACTTTTATTAAAGTGAGACCTTGCCTTTTTATGGTATTTTTACCTGAGAACTGTACAAACATTAATAACATTCTAAGTTCTGTAAGCCTTAGAGTCTCCATTTTATAGATAGAAGGAGTAGAAAAAGTTATGGTCTAAACTCTCAGTGGTACTACTTAGATGCTACTAAGCATTGCTTAATTTGTAGCATTACAGAATAGCCAAAATTCCCAATAAATTTAACAGAAATGATAAATAACCCGTTAGTAATGGAGGCAGATCTGAAGTTGCTGAAGATGCACACTTAAAAATTAACCATCATATGCAGTCACTCGTAGGCAATAGGAGTGGCACTAGAAAGTTCCACTTGAATTTTTGTCTCGGAATTCACACAGATGAATGATTCAGCACATAACAAACAGTGGAACAGTTAGCATATCCTCTGTATGTACAAAATAAAGTTGATTTATTGTTTGGTTTTTGTTTGCTTAGTGTAAATATCAGTTTAACCCAGATTATTTTGAATTGTCAGCTTCTTTAAGTCAAGCCAATTGAGACTAACCTAGACAATAAGTCAAAAAACTTGTATTGGCACTTTGTAAAATGTCAGTGCATTAATTCTGCTCTTTATCCTGTATACAGAGCTCCCTTAAAAACATCTTTTAAATCTAGATCACTACTGTACTTGATAGAAATAAAATAAAACCATATATGTCTGTATATATGTCATATATGTCTGTACTTTGCAATAGAATAAGCTGTAGGTACATTTCAGGTGTGTCAGAGCGTATATATCCATGAGTATAAATGTAAGAAACACCAATTGTATCAGACTGATGTTCTATGCAGCCTAGTATTCTGTCTGGCACAGTAAAGTTACTCAGGAAGAGCATGCAACCCTTACCATTTCCACTGGTGGTCTCCCAGCACCCACAATTCAATGGGTGATGCTAGAAGATATATGCATGAGTATTCTATTTGTGTATCTGTTTATGGATTTTTGCCCATGAATTTTTTAAATTCATTTATGAACTTAAGAGGGAATTGGTATAGTTTAGACTGGAGAATAGGAGGCTGAGACCTTATTGCTCATAACAACTACATGAAAGGAAGTTGTGGTGAGGTCGGGGTCAGCCTCTCCTCCCATATGATTAGCAATATGACTAGAGAGAATGGCCTCAAGTTGCACCAGGGAATATTAAGGTTGGATATTAGGAAAAAATTTCTTCTCCAAAAGAGTGGTCAGGTGCTGCAACATGCTGCCCAGGGAAGTGGCATAGTCATCATCTCTGGAGGTGTTCAAGAAACATTTAGATGCAGTACAGAGGAACTTGGTTTAGTGGGGAAATGTTGGCTGTAGGTGGACAGTTGGGCTAAATGATCTTGGAGGTCTTTTCCAACCTTGGACAGAAATTATCCTTTATTTTTACCAGATCCTGTTTTAAGGCAGATAATCTCCTCAGTACTTCCATAGCCTCCCTTGAAATACTCATCAGTTTCAAATAAGAGATCAGGAGAACTTTAAAAATGGTAGATAGGCAAAAGTGCTAGTGGTGTATATTTTATTAAAGCGTTGTCTTTAATGTCAGTTTACCAGTTCCTTTTTCTCAAAGCTGCTGTTCACTAGAATATAATAATTCTGATCTCTTCATACTGTCACTGC